>NC_140214.1:44534748-45734748 GCF_951802725.1 Rutilus rutilus | reverse complement strand
GGAACGGAGGAGCTTGAACGCCCCGTGTACAAATCCCCTGTATGGGAGCATTTTGGCTTCCCTGTCAACTATAATGATGAAGGAAAGAGGTTAGTGGATAGAACCGTGACGGTGTGTAGGCACTGTGGCACAAGAAAGCAATATGACAGTGGAAACACTTCAAGCATGGCCACGCATTTGAAGCGACATCACCCCGGTGTTTCACTGACAGGAGTGAAAACGACGAAGGCTGCTCAGCAACCGCTTATCACCGCGGCATTTAAGCAGCCCCTTGTTGCACAATCAGACCGGGCTAAAGCCATCACCAACGCTATCGGTGTGTTTATTGGTAAAGACATGAGGCCATATTCGGTTGTGCAAAACGAGGGCTTTAAACACATGCTGAAAGTGCTTGAGCCACGTTACGACATTCCGTCGCGCACCCACTTCAGCGAAAAGATTGTGCCAGATCTTTATGAGCAGGAGAAGAAAAAAGTTGTGGACGAACTATCGCGAGCATCCGCTGTTGCGCTCACGACAGACGGGTGGACGTCCAGGGGAACGCAGAGCTATGTGACGATAACCGCTCACTTCATCACAGCAGACTGGGAGATGAGAAGTCCGGTGCTGCAGACACGCCCCCTCTACGAGAGTCACACAAGCACTCATCTTGCGCAGGTACTGACACAAGCAGTGGAGGAATGGAAGATAAAGAGGCCCAGTACTAATATCCCAGTCACAACTGATAATGCCAAAAATCAAATAAATGCAGTGAATGAGGCAGGACTGGGCCCACAGATAGGGTGCTTTGCACATGTAGTGAATTTGGCATCACAGAAGGGAATCTCCGTCAATAGGATGGACCGCCTCCTCGGGAGGATCAGGAAGGTGGTTTCCTACTTCCACCGAAGCACAACAGCTGCTCATGTCCTTAAGACAAAGCAATAAATGCTAAAGCTGCCTACTCATAAGCTCATACATGATGTCCCAACAAGGTGGAACTCCACTTATGATATGTTGGAGCGTTATCTGGAGCAGCAGGCAGCTATATACTCTGCATTGACCGACAAGACCCTGAAGAAAAATGTCAAAGACATCATCACCCTGTCTGATGATGATGTGAGAGTGGAAGAGGAGGTCCTCCAGGTGCTTAAACCCCTCAAAACTGTTACATCTCTGCTGAGCACTGAAACTTCACCATCTGTGTCAATGATCCAGCCGCTGAAAACAAGGATTCTACAATCCATGGCTCCAAGTGTGGAAGACAGCACCATCACTCGAGATGTCAAGACTGCCATTAGAGAGGACCTGGAGCCCAGATACACTTCACCCCCTACTCTACAGGACTACCTTCACAGATGTACTGCCCTGGATCCGAGGTTCAAGTCCCTGTCTCACATGGACCCTGCCCTACGCCAGAGGACATACAGTGACCTCACCACTGAGATTGTCAGCAGTCTGGGCACTGAAGACTGTGATGAGGTAAAGAAAAAGAATATTATTTAAAAATGATGAATTTAAATCTAAATACATTGTAATAATGGCTTTTATTAAATGTTATTGCCACATTTTTCATGAAACATGAAAATAAATAATAGGTTTAATTAATCAACTAATTTTTTTCTGCAGGGTCAAGCTACAGAGCCAACAGGAGCAAACTTGGACACATCTCCTCCACAAAAGAAGTCGGCGATGGCAGAGCTTTTTGGAGAGACCTTTGCCAGCAAAGACATGGACAGCAAGACTCATGCTGACATCATCAAAGAGGAGGTGGCATCCTACCTGGCAGCAAGTGGCATTACGGTGGATGGTGATCCACTGACATGGTGGAAAAGCAATGAGTGTAAATACCCTCATATTGCCAAGATGGCAAGATGCTATCTCGCTGTGCCAGGCACTTCAGTTCCTTCCGAGAGAGTGTTCTCAACAGCAGGGGACATAGTGACTGCAAAGAGGTCCACACTCTCCCCAGATAATGTAGACATCCTTGTCTTTTTGAAAAAGAATTTGAAATTATAAGCTCAGGTATGCTTTGCTTTCTTTCTTTTATTCTTCTTTGATGATGTGGACATAGGCTTTATTTCACTATCCATGTTTCAAGGAAGATGATGTGCCTTCTTATGTTGCACTTTAAGTTGTTTTTTTATTAATGGTCATTGGTCCATGTTTAAAGGAAGGAGATATGCCTTTTTATGTTTCACTTTAAGTTGTTTTTTATTAATGGTCATTGGTCCATGTTTAAAGGAAGGAGATATGCCTTTTATGTTTCACTTTAAGTTGTTTTTCATTATGTTAAAAAGAAGATATTATGCCTTGTGCACTTTGTTGATTTGATATATTTTAATTTAATAATTTAAAAGTGTTAATAAACAAAAAGACAAAACTTATGTTTATTTGTCTTGTCTTTTTTTTTTTTTCTGATCCGAAAAATGATCCGATCCGTGACTCTGATCCGAGAAACGTTCCGAACCGTGAGTTTTTTGATCCGTTGCACCCCTATCAATTAGGGATGGGCGATATGGCATAAAATCCATATTGTGATATACATTGCAGCCTCTTGCGATAACGATATATATTATAATAAAACCAGTTCAGAACAGGTTACACAGACCCTGCTAAACACCTGTTAAATGTTTTTTTTGTTTTTTTTAAGGGTGTATGTAGTTTTGAGAACAAATATTGTCTAAAACTGTAAGTATACAACATCATTTTGCAGATAAATAAAATTTAAGTACACTAGCTGCAGAGACTTAAGTAGGTCTAATGTTTATTATGGCTTGGAGCTTATGAAACCCCAAATTTAAAATTAGAATATTGTCTAACTGATGTCTTTTCAGTTAAAAAGAAACACAACAACGATTCTTAAAATCGGGCGCAGACAGAGATTATGTGCTACACCACGATATATTGGGAATAATACACGCGCTGGTATTCAGTGATATCATATGTTTCATTTTGAATTTGAGGTGATAGAAGGGATTAGTCGTGTGTTAACTTACCGAACTGTTAGGCTACCCCACACACTCTGTCTATGTAGTTTGCTGCTGCTCGTCGGACGGCTTAAATCCAAACCAAGTCCAAATAATGTATGTTGCACCGATCTTTTTCACCAGCTTTCACTTTCAGCCGTGTTTACTTAAGATGACGACGAATATGATGCCTTGCAGCCGGGTGTACCTCGCGGCCGCGAGTAGATTGCGTCATCATAGCTTGTGTAGTATAGAGCAGCTCCCAACCCAACTTTGAGAATAGATTAACGGCGATATTTTTTTTATCGCGCGATAAGAGTCTCGCGTTAACGCAGCACGTTAATGCCGATAACGGCCCACCACTAATATAAATATACTTTTCAACTTGAATGACGTTGTATCATTTGATTTATATTGTTATGTTTCTTCTCTTGTATACTCTGTTTGATTAACACACTGGAAGCAATATTGACATCACATACTGATACATTTCCTCACTGCTATTCACGATGTACTTTTATTAAGTATTTTGGGTGTAATACATTGTTTACTGTCTGATGTAGTGGAAAGTAAAAGTTGTATGAACATGCCCTCTGACCTTCCCTATTTTACTTTGTAAACAGACACTGTTCTTGTGGAGTTTCCACACACAACTCCGTCGGAAGTGCGAGCGGCCATCAGGCGCAAGTGCAACAATGAGCAATTTAGCAAGAAAAATTGAAGTTTGCTTGCTGTTCCACAATGTTTCAATTTTGTTTTCTTTCAGCATTCTTTTTTTTTGAAAACATGGTGCATTTTGTTCTGTTTTTCAATGCTAAAACCTTGTGAGGATTTAATAAACACTGTTTAAGTTCATTATGTGTATCTGTGTGGTATTGAAGTTACATGTTATTTATTGTAATGACCCTGACAAGTGCATTCAGCTTTGGGGAAGAAAGTATATTTTTACTCAAAAATAATATATTTATGGTATATTTCTTGTTTGTTTGCAAGACACTCTTAATTAATTTGTAATGTACTTGTAATACAAAAAAGTACGCTTTAATATCACTAATCAAGCATGAAAATACGCATATACTTAAAGTGTACTAAATATATGATCAATTAAAGAAGGGGTGGATGTAAGGCGGTATATATATCTGTGTTGTCCACAAGGTGTCCCCATAACGCTATTGAATTAAAACAGATTCAAGTGCCTTTAGCGTTGTTTGGGCCTCGTCATGTACCGTAGCGTTGATACGGGAGTTTTGCGTCATCTTTTCCTCAGTTCATGTTGTCAACGCTATAGGTAAGCCATGTTAATGGTAGTGGGGAAAATCAATGTAAAATATAGTTGTTGTTTTCGCACTAAAGATCAGTTAATTAAGATATTTTGTGTTTTAAACTGTATAAGACCTAAATGCAGATTAATAGAGAGTTGAAATGGTTTGTTTTTCCTTTAAAATGTGATTAATGCATGGTGGCTAATGTATGATAAAACAAGCAGCACAAGCTTACTGTTGAATTGCATATGCATTGAAATATACTTTGCTGGTTTAAAACTTAAGCTCAGTTCATGTTGTCAACGCTATAGATGCTGTGCTGTGGAATAAAAGGTCAAGCCACAATCCCGAACCACTCTGTGTCTAAGTCCCCGCTTTCTACCACCACCCACGAACATATAACACAACGCAGAGCAGCGGAGGTGCTAGAGTCCAGTGAGCGTGCGGAGAGAGAGAAAGAGGGTTACATATACTTGAAATTGTCTCAATTTAGCATCAAAAAGTACACTAAATACACTTAAAGTTATACTTTAGTATAATTTAATTATAACTAAAATACACTTAGTACAAATAAAATTATCCAAAATAGCACACTTCAAGTTAACTAATCATTAACACACTTGACGTATACTGACAATTAGTCTGGCTGCAAGTATACTTAGCATACTTTTTTTTTCACTAGGGTATAAAGCCCATTAATCTATTGCAGAAATACAAGACAAAGTGCATGAGAAAATTAGAAGTATGTAAAAGAGCACAGTTCAGATATTGTTAACTGTAATTGAAGTGGGTTTTATACACGTTTCTGCTTTTTTTAAATTGACAATTAAAATTTTTATTCGCCAACGGATTTACGGATTTATTACAGAAACCTGTCAGAAGCAAAGATATTGTACTAGCATTGGCGTCAATTTCGGTGGGGACGGGGGGGACGTTTTTTTTACCGTTTTCAGTGGTTATGAGGAGCAATATGAGAGAGAAATTTGGTTATCATTGTCTGACCCAACAAAAAAAACATTATAATATTAATTTTATTTTATTTTTCGTGTTCGCATTTATGAGGGAAAAAACAATGTGTCAGTTTGCGGTTACGGACGTGAGCGCTCTGAAAGCGGCACTAAAAGACTGCTTTAAAACTTTCACAGAGACCTCAAACAGAACAGCTGCCTTTCTTTAAATTGAATTTCGTTTTGTATTATTTATATCTTAATTTTAATGAATGTTTCATGAACCATTTGCCTGGATTGAATAAATAAGAAGTAAATATAGCAGAATCACGACATGGAGGCGCCGGCAAGTGAACTGGAGTTTGTCTCATAAATGAACCGAAACTCAGCATATAATGCACATTCACAGCGTATTTAGACACATTTAGACGCATTCATAATCATTACTTTTACCGGTTCTTTGTGGCAAGCTTTATGCGTGCAGTCGTGCGCTTGAGTGCGGCTATATAGTAAACGCTCATTACTTAATAAAGCATAAGCCTCTTCCTGGCATGCAATCTAATCTACTGTACTAGGCTACAATGTCAGTTGGTTATATCAACATATGTCAAATTAAGTTACGCGATATCAACAAATTAAGTTATAAACATTAATTTGAAATAACTTAAAGCGTATGTATAGTAGATTTGCTTAAATAGCATTTAAACAAAAGAACTGCAAGGGTAGGAATTAAAACCCCACATGCTGGTGAAAACTGGAAAAACTGGTTTTCTTTTGATTCCCTGAGAGGAGATTGATTAGCATTGGGGGTTGGCAAAGAATTGGCAGACCTGGGAGGTGGGTGGTTTGTAATTTCTTGACTCTGTGTCAATTGGTAGCAGTTAAAACAAGCAGCTAAAACAAAGACTGTGCAATTAATTACATTTTGGAAATAACTTACAAAATGTCGTTTTATTTATACACTGAAAAATTTAAAATTTATTTTTTGAATTTGTAAGTAAAGTTAGCATTAAATATGTTTTACAAACAATTGGTTTACAAACTCTTGGAGGTTTGTGGTTACCATCATTCAGAAGAGTGGTGCTTGTGTTTAGACTTGTGTTTTACGTGATTAAATCAGGAAGATTACATTGGTTTCTTTTCAGTATAGGACAGTTTGTCAACAAAATGCAAAAAATATAGTATATTTATAAACATCGCTAAACAAAGAGTGAATAAGAATTAAAAAAGTAATGACGTTTTTTATGTTTTTATGCACTTTTAGTTTTGTTGCAATTTCACCAAAAGCTTATAATTAGGAAATACACACAACACGCTAAACTTATATTCTCTATATGTTAAAAATGTTGTAAAAAAAATATGTATTCTTATATAATAAGAATAACAATTCTGATACATTTATATTGCGCTCAAATGATTTAGATATGGAAAGAGGAATTCTTCTCAACTACCACCAATAAAGTTTTAAAATTCTTCTTTAGAAAATATTACTATATTTTGATGTTTCTGCGCAAGTTCAGCAGACAGTGAGGCTCGGGTTTGTTCCGATCAGAGCTCGTGAGTGGAGAGCGCATTTCTGAATATTCCGCTCCGCTCGTTCATTCCTCAGGGTCGCTCGCTCAACCCAAATGTCCTGTTGCCTGGTTCGAAAATATGTGGAATAAGGGCTGCTTCCGACTAAAAGTTTTTTTTTTTTTTAAGTCGACTAGTAGGCTAGTTGTTCATTTAAGTTATTCGTGGACAATCACCCCTTTATATTAATTTAATTACTTATAGCCTACAGGATAATGAGCGTTTACGTAATATAGCCGCACTCAAGCGCACGACCGCACGACCACACGACCGCACGCATAAAGCTTGCCACAAAGAACCGGTAAAAGTAATGATTATGAATGCGTCAAAATGTGTCTAAATACGCTGTGAATGTGAATGTGCATTATACGCTGAGTTTCGGTTCATTTATGAGACGAACTCCAGTTCACTCGCCGGCGCACAAAGTCGTGATTCTGCTATGTTTACTTCTTATTTATTAAATCCAGGCAATTGGTTCATGAAACATTGATCAAAATTAAGATATAATTAATACAAAACGAAATTCAATTTAAAGAAAGGCAGCTGTTCTGTTTGAGGTCTCTGTGAAAGTTTGAAAGCAGTCTTTTAGTGCCGCTTTCAGAGCGCTCACGTCCGTAACCGTAAACTGACACGTTGTTTTTTCCCTCATAAATACGAACACGAAAAATAAAATAAAATGAATATTATAATGTTTTTTTGATAAGATAAGATAAAATAAGAATCTTTATTGTCAATGTACATCAAGTATACAATGAAATTGCAATGCTCTACGGCCTGTGCATAATAAATATAAAAATTGTTAAAACAATATATAACAAATATAGAAAAATATAAGCAATAGAGACTACAGCTCACTCCATATTGTACACATGCATTTTGAGTTCAGTGTCCTGATGGCCCAAGGATAAAAACTGTTTTTCAGTCTGTTGGTCCTGCACTTAATGCACCTGTACCTTCTGCCAGAGGGCAGGAGGTTGAACAGGTGCTGACCTGGGTGTGAGGAGTCGGCAGTAATAGCCTTAGCTCTTCTGAGACACCGCATGCTGGCGATATCTTCCAGTGAGGGCAGGCGACTGCCAGTGATGTATTGTGCCGTCCGTATGACCCTCTGCAGGTTTTTCCTGTCCGCCACTTTACAGTTGGCATACCAGGCCGTGATACCATATGACAGAACACTCTCAATAGTGCTGCGATAAAAGGCCACTAACAATTTCTCTTCTAGGTGGTTTCTTCTAAGTATCCTTTGAAAGTGGAGTCGTTGCCGAGCCTTTT
Organism: Rutilus rutilus; assembly: GCF_951802725.1. Lineage (NCBI taxonomy): Eukaryota > Metazoa > Chordata > Actinopteri > Cypriniformes > Leuciscidae > Rutilus > Rutilus rutilus. The sequence continues at coordinate 45,726,747 of NC_140214.1, read as the reverse complement.
TTACCACAGCAGAAGTGTTAGCTGACCAGGAGAGGTCGTCGGTTATGTGTGTACCTAGGAACTTATAAGAGGAAACACGCTGAACACAGTCCCCATTGATGTTCAGTGGATCTGGTTCCCCCTTGTTTTTCCTAAAGTCTATAACCATTTCTTTGGTTTTACTGGTGTTAAGCAGTAGATTATGTTCAGAGCACCAGTCAACCAGCCTGTTTACCTCGTCCCTGTATGCAGACTCATCCCCTCCGCTGATGAGACCAATGAGCGTATTATCATCGGCAAACTTAATGATGGTATTTGAGGGGTGTATACTGTAGATGTACAGTCATAGGTATACAGGGAATACAGAATAGGGCTCAGCACACAGCCCTGGGGAGAGCCTGTGCTGAGAGACAGGGTAGGGGAGCAGGTGGTGCCTACCTTAACCGTTTGAGGGCGGTCAGTCAAGAAGTTCTTAATCCAGGCACAAATGGAAGGGGGGATAGCGATGGTAGTCAGCTTATCCACTAGGATATCAGGAACAATGGTGTTAAATGCCGAGCTGTAATCTATAAACTGCATCCTGACATAACTCCCTGGCTGCTCCAGGTGGCTAAGTGCTGTATGTAGAGCTGTATTGATGGCATCCTCCGTCGATCTGTTTTCTCTGTATGCGAACTGATATGGATCTAAGTTTGGGGGAAGCCAGGCCTTGATGTGATGCAAAATGAGCCTCTCAAAGCATTTCATAACAACTGATGTTAAAGCGATAGGTCTATAGTCATTTGGACACTTTGGAACCAATGACTTTGGAACAGGTATGATGGTAGCTGACTTCAGGCACTGAGGGATGGTAGCCTGTGACAGTGAGAGGTTGAACAGCCTAGTCAAAACTCCCACTAGCTGGTCGGCACAGGCAAAAAGTACTTTACCAAGTACCCCATCCGGACCAGCTGCTTTTTTTGTATTCACAGTCTTCAACACCTGCCTCACCTGATGCTCCTGGAGCGTGAGTGCGCTGTGACTGAAGGTCAGTGGTGATCGCGCTACTGTGTGTGGTGCCTCACTCTCGAAGCGGGAAAAGAAAATATTCAATTCCTCGGCCAGTGATACATCGGTTATGGTAGCGACAGGTGAGGGCCCTTTGTAGTTGGTAATGCTCTGTAGCCCCTGCCACACCATCCTTGAGTTGTTATTGACGAGATGTTCTTCCACTTTCCTTTTGTAGGCCGTCTTAGCAGCTTTAATGCCTCTCCGCAGCTCTGCCCTCGCCACCCTGTACTGTTCTCTATCACCCGACTTGAAAGCATAGTTACGGTTTCTCAGGAGTGTCCGGACGTTCGAGGTCATCCAAGGTTTTTGGTTAGGATATATCCGGATGCGCTTCTCCACTGTGACATTATCAGTACAGCTTTTTATGTAGAACAGTACAGTCTCTGTGCGCTCCTGTAGATCTAGTTGCTCAAATATGCTCCACTCTGTACGCTCAAAGCAATCTTGGAGCTGAGAGAGTGCTCCATCAGGCCAGGTTTGAACATTCTTTATGGCAGGTTTTGATTTTCTCCTAAGGGGAGTGTATGCAGGGACCAGGAACAGTGAAAGATGGTCCGACATGCCCAAATGTGGGAAGGGTACTGTCCTGAAGGCTTGCTTCAAGTTAAAATAGACGTGATCTAGTGTGTTATTCCCTCTAGTTGAGCACCGTACATACTGTACAAAGTTAGGAAGCACAGACTTGAGGCAGGCTTGATTGAAATCCCCTGCCACAATAAAAGCTCCCTCTGGATGAGCCTGCATTTGTTTATTTATAATAATGTATAGCTGAGAGAGCGCTGTGCTAACATTAGCATTAGGTGGAATGTACACGGCAGCTATAATCACTGTTGTGAGCTCTCTGGGCATGTAAAAAGGTCTACATTGTACAGTCATTACTTCTAAATCCGGTGTGCACTGTGTATGTATGATCCTGCTACTAGTACACCAATCCAAATGAACATAGATACAAAGCCCCCCTCCTTTGCTCTTACCGGAGCTTATTGTCCTGTCAGATCGGTGCATGCAGCGGCTGGTTAGCTGAACGGCCGAGTCCGGGATGAGCGGGTGAAGCCAGGTTTCCGTGACAATCATCACACTGCAGTTCCTGATATTTTGGTTATTTGCCGTTAGTAACTCCAGTTTGTCAGTTTTATTGACGATAGACCTGGCGTTTGTAAGGAAGATGCTTGGCAGCGGGGGTTTGTAGGGCTGTTTCCTTAGTCTAACTAATAGGCCGCCCCTGCAGCCTCGCTTCTGCCTCCGCTCTCTGTGCCGCCTCCGCCGTCTCACAGACCCGACAACAATCCAGGGTGAGCCCGGCGATCTCGCTATACCCAGCGGAATGTTGTGACGCCGCTGGAACTCCATCGTGATATCAACCCGAGCTGAGAATCCCACTTTTCTCAGCATAGCTAGGGTGTAGGAATGTTTTATCTCTCTCATATTCCCTCTTACACACATTAACAACCATAGCATTACAAAAACAAAACACTGAAACCGAGAGCTAAAAGCCGCTGCGTCTGCGCGCGCCGCCATCTTGCCAATGTAAATCATCTTTTAAAATCATTTTGTTGGGTCAGACAATGATTACCAAATTTCTCTTTCATATTGCTCCTCATAACCACTGAAAAAAAACACCCACCGTCCCCGCCGAAATCGACGCCTATGTGTTTCATACCATGTAAAGGGAAACATGATAATATAAAAAGTAGCCTACTGTACAGTAATGCAGAAAAGCGCATTACAACCATGTTAAAGCTATTTAAAACGTTCAGATGCAAAAAGGAACTAAATGTAAAATTAGATAAACTAGTTAATGATATTGCCCAAATGCTCTATGTCTCTTCAAAGGTTTTCGCGAATTATTGTGTTATAAGACTCAGTTATCATACATCACGTCTCTTCTACTGTAAGTACACAGAAAAAAATAAGACAAATGATGCGCGTTTGAGTCGGATTTTTATTAAGAATATGTGACTGTTTATGTAACTGGCAAAAGAAAACTTTGTCTTCGTCATACTTCGTCAGTATGGCCACATGAAACACGACTGCCATCTACAGGTTTTAGTATTTCCTGCGTCCAACACCTAATCCCCCTTCTGCATGATCCCGCAGAATTTCTGAAGTGCTCGCGGCATTCTTCTCTCTGAGATGTGCATTTTTAAAGGCCACATTGTCCCAACATTGCAAAGAACCAACAGGAAAATAAACGTGTGCCTGTACTAGCAGCGTACTTGTAGCAAAATCATAAACAGTTTTCGTTCAAAAATATAGAGTGATGTACCAGCAGCTCTCATACAAACATAATGCTTGTGGACTTACGCATATTCTGAATAATCAGTAACATACAAAGCCGCTCTTATACACAACTAAATAATAAAGAGTTATGACTTGTAGCAACAATAGGTTGTACATTAATATTAATATTAGCTCAAATGATCTATAGGGAATTTTAATAATTAACCATGAATATGATATATATTTTGCATATTACAGTTACATTAATTTATCGCAGCTGAACCAGATTGATATATGAATGATTACCATATCGGGTTATGGTTCGTCATTAATACATCAATAGTCTTATTTCAGCTCGAAGTTATGGGATAACTTTAATGGAATTAATTTAGTTATCAAACAATCTGTTTGTCCAGCAAACATTAAACGTAAGATTTAACTCTCAAGGAAAATTATCCTTCTTACAAACATAAGAAAGAGTATATTTTCCAGGCCTTGAAAAGAAACAACTCTCTGCGTTTGTAAAATTTAGGTTACTGAAATCGTAACAAGATAAAGCATATAGCTTAAGATCGAAAACATCTCATTGACTTGGTTCTATGGGCATTTAAAACAGAGACAATCAAGGATATATGGAATTTTAATAATTGGACTAATACTACATCGAAACTACGAGTATACACAGAGTAAAAACATATATTTACAACAGAAACATACGGACGAAAACATTACGAGACCAAACGGATAACAGATGAGAGAGGGAGAGGATGGAGGGGAGAAAGTGAAACTAAAGGTCAGGATGAGAGAGAGAGGATGGGTGAGCGAAAATGAAAGCAACCTGTGCGATCAGAGAAAGCACAGTTTAGGCAAAACTCGCAGACAGCAACCTTTTGACAGACAACAAGGACTCAGATCACCTTGAAAAAGGGAATATACAACCTTGAGCAGCATTTCGATTTCGGTACTTGCATGTGGTCTGTTGTGTTGACACCCGAAGGCACGTGTGTTGTTCTGAGTGGAGGCGTGCGTGTCTTCCGGTACTCGTGCGGACGCGGGGATTTCAAAAGAGTTGAAGTTGCTGACGTTCGCTTTGCTGAACGTAGGGCGAGTCCGAAGATGAAAATAAAGAAAAGACTTAAAGAAAATAGAAGAGAAACGGAGAATGGAGAATGCTCCCTAAAAGGGAGCCATGGACCCAGAAAACAGAAAAAAAGTGCTCACAGAGAGACTTCGGTGTCAGCCTCTTATGGAGAGGATGGGTTCACGCCTCTGTTCGCACGAACAACCAATGAACATCCAAAGATCTGAAGCGGGAAAGCTCCCTTTGTCTCTGGGGAAACACCCACTCGAGTGAGTTATGGTGTTGTCAAATTTGAGAAGATTTTCTCAAGACATATGAAATGTGTCCAATTATACCAATTACTGCAGTTGGTTATCGAAATTCAACTCCGTTAGATTGAGAGCATTACAGAGACATCAAACACATCACATGAAGGTTAGAGAAATGCATAATTACAAACATTTTAAAGTTCGTTACATGGCTAGAAATAAGGTTTACCCAAAATGTGTTGTACACTAGGCTACAAATGGAGATGAAGCTTAAGGAACTAAACACGGTACACACCTGATTTGTCTAACCTTATTACCAAAGTTTACCAGAATACACAAACTACACCACGTAAAAGAAAAATTATGAGATGGGAAATGACATCCATGTTTACATTTCTTTAGTGGTTATACAGGATTTAAGTAGGAGTAAAGATTAACACTTTAATTCTGCTCCACTCCTAAAATCTCCGTTGCTTGACATTCCATTAGGCAATAAAACAAAGTGCCAGAGAACGTTGGTGAACATTCTCTAACTAAAACACTTATTGATTAAAGAATACATTTCAAAACCACACCTCTATTATAAAGCAAAACTAATCACACATACATATCGGAAGGTATACATTCAAGAGCATATTTCTATATGAAGTTGCACCCAAAGGATGTTTCTAAGTTCTAATACAAAGGTGTGTATGTGTGTGTGTGTGTGTGATGCTCTGTGTCTGGAATGTCACATAGAGAGTTTCGTTATCTTTTTGGTGCAGAGAGGGAGGAAGTGGGTTTGGAATGCAGAACTTTGCAAAGTTAAGGGAATGTGTTGACTGGTTATCCTCCAAGGTGCAATAAAATGTTGCGAAAGACCATTTTGTCGCAGACTAGCTGGAGCCGAAGCATGATTTGCACTCACGAGTTCAAAGTGCAAAAGCTTTTGTATTCAAGAAGAAATGTTTTTAGCAACACAGAGTATTTGAATTTGTTAATTCAAAACCAAACGGACGAATGATTCAATAGCCAATGTTGTTACAGACTTCAAATGTTTACTGTATACCACAATCAAAAACAGCTTAAACAAAAAAAGTAAATGAACATCTGCAGAGAGCACAGTCAAAGTGTAGATTTTTGTGACTGGCATTGCACTGATACACACTTGTGACCATGGAGGGCCGTATAACTTATGTATAACAGATCGGTTTACAGCATATTGATGTGAAAACTAAACAATAAAGAAAGCGGCTCTCATACAAAAAATACTAAATAGGTCACAATGAAATTGCCAATTTTCCATACGTTAGCTTTTAACGAAGAGGGTGCCGTTTGAATTTGGCGCTCAGAAATCATGCGTCTCTGTTATGTGCACGCCACAGACTGTCAGCGCACTGTACGTCCGCTTTAGAGTTCCGCCAATATTACGTTATCAGAGAAAAAAAAAAACGATTTTTGACATTTGTGAATCCATTCAGAATCGATTTTTTCCCCACCCCTACTCAGATCTATGATGATCAACTAGCGTGTTCATTTTCATCCAGCAGACTTTTGCTGACAAATAAACAGTGAAATAAAGTTAAAGGTAAAGACCCATTCGGGTCTCAGCCTACTGGCCCTGACTGAGACCTGGATCAGACCAGAGGACACTGCCACACCGGCTACCCTCTCCACTAATTTCAATTTCTCACACACCCCTCGCCTGACTGGTAGGAGTGGAGGTACTGGTCTGCTCATCTCAAACGATTGGAAATGTGATCATTTACTGTGTGACAAGGGCTCATTTGAATCACATTCAATTACCATCACTAGCCCTATTAAAATCCATTTTGTAGTTTTATATTGTCCCCCAGGGCAGCTTGGCAGTTTCTTGGAAGAGCTTGATGTGCTACTCTCATCCTTCCCTGAGGATGGTACTCCTCTCATAGTTCTTGGAGACTTCAACAGCCACCTAGAAAAACCTCAGGCTGCTGATTTCCACCCTCTGCTTGCCTCATTCGACCTCAAACGAGTATCTACCACGGCTACTCACAAATCAGGTAATAAATTGGACCTTATTTACACACGCTACTGCTACACTGATCATTATTATTATTATTATATTATTATTATTATTATTATAATTATACATTTTATTTATAGGCGCCTTTCTTGACACTCAAGGTCACCTTACATCATCATCAACAACAATAACAATATTTAAGTAAAGACAATGAGATACAATACAATTAAAAAAGAAAATGCAGTTGTGGTCAAAGGGAATAAGCTATTCTAAACAAATGAGTTTTGAGTTTTGATTTAAAATGTGAGAGGGAATCAATATTACGGAGGTCCGGTGGAAGCGAGTTCCTGAGCTGAGGAGCAGAGGAGCTGAAAGCTCTACTCCCCATAGTCACAAGGCGGACACGGGGAACAGTGAAATGAATAGAAGAAGAGGATCTAAGGGTACGAGCGTGTGTGGGTATATGGAGGAGATCAAAAAGATATGAAGGGGCTAGATTATGAATGACTTTAAAAGTAAGGAGAAGTAATTTATAGTTGATACGGTAAATGATAGGGAGCCAATGGAGCTGTTGTAAAATAGGAGTGATGTGATGAATAGAAGGGGTACGAGTAATGATACGAGCAGCTGAGTTTTGGACCAGTTGAAGTTTATGGAGGGTTTTATGTGGGAGGCCAAACAAAAGGGAGTTGCAATAATCTAAACGGGAGGTGACTAAGCTGTGAACAAGAATGGCAGTGGAGTGAGGCGTGAGGAAAGGACGCAGACGGTTGATGTTTCGAAGATGATAATAAGCAGACCGGGTAACATTATTAACATGGGATGTAAAAGAGAGGGTGCTATCGAAGATGACACCCAGACTCTTAACCTGAGGGGAGGGGGAGATGAAGGAGCTATCAATGGGAATAGAAAAATTATGGAGTTGATGTTGATTTTGTACCTATAAGAAGCAATTCTGTTTTATTGCTATTTAATTTAGGGAAGTTTGAAGTGAACCAGGATTTTATGTCAAGAAGACAGTTAGTAAGGGAAGATGGTGGAAGTGTAGAATTAGGTTTGGTTGAAAGATAGAGCTGGGTGTCATCTGCGTAGCAATGGAAATTGGAAATATACTGTACATACATTTTCAACGGAGGGACAGAAAGCTCTCGGACTAAATCTAAAATATCTTAAACTGTGTTCCGAAGATGAACGGAGGTCTTACGGGCTTGGAACGACATGAGGGTGAGTCATTAATGACATAATTCTCATTTTTGGGTGAACTAACCCTTTAACCTTAGTTTCGAAAAATAAATAAATACAATCATCATTTTTCATGAAAAAAATCTAAACTACCTAAACTAGGCAAGGCAAGGCAAGGCAAGTTTATTTATATAGCACATTTCATACACAATGGCAATTCAAAGTGCTTTACATAGAAGAAATTAAAATAATAAAAGAAATAAGAATAATTAAAACAGTTTAGAAAAATAAAATAAAATACAGTACAGTACAAACAGTCGGACGAACATTGGCACAGTGCTCATTCAGTAAATGCATAGCTAAACAGATGTGTTTTGAGTCTGGTTTTGAAAGTGACTACTGTAGGAGCACATCTGATCTCCTCTGGAAGCTGGTTCCAGCTGCGGCTGGCATAATGGCTAAAAGCAGATTCGCCATGCTTAGAGTGAACCCTTGGTATTTCTAGCTGATATGATCCTAATGATCTGATCTGTTGGGTTTATATTCAGTGAGCATATCTGCTATGTATTGAGGTCCTAGGCCATTGAATGATTTATATACCAGTAATAATACTTTAAAATCAATCCTAAATTTAACTGGGAGCCAGTGTAAAGACCTGAGGACTGGTGTGATATGTTCATATTTTCTGGTTCTGCTCAGAATCCTGGCGGCAGCGTTCTGTATGAGCTGCAACTGTCTTATGGTCTTTTTGGGAAGTCCAGTGAGGAGTCCATTACAATAATCCACCCTGCTGGTGATGAAAGCATGAACAAGTTTCTCTAAGTCTTGTCTGGAAACAAAGCATCTAATTCTTGCAATATTTTTCAGATGATAGTATGCTGATTTAGTTATTGCTTTGACATGACTATTGAAACTAAGGTCTGACTCTAGTGTCACACCAAGATTCCTGACTTGATGTTTAGTTGTTTGACCCCTAGAGTGAAGGTATGCATTCACCTTGAGAACTTCATCTTTGTTTCCAAACGCAATGACTTCAGTTTTGTCTTTGTTTAACTGAAGAAAGTTTTGACACATCCAACTGTTGATTTCATCAATGCATTGGCACAGGGAGTCAATGGGGCTGTAGTCGTTAGGCGATAGGGCTAAGTAAATCTGTGTGTCGTCTGCATAGCTGTGGTAAGAGATTTGGTTCTTTCTCATTATTTGGCTCATTGGGAGCATATACAGGTTGAACAGGAGTGGTGCAAGAATTGAGCCTTGAGGGACTCCGCATGTCATGGATGTCCACTCAGACTTATGGTCTCCTATACTCACATAATAACCTCTCCCATCTAAGTATGACCTGAACCATTTTAGAACTATCCCAGAAATCCCCACCCAGTTTTCCAGTCTGTCAAGAAGTATGTTATGATCGACAGTGTCAAATGCAGCACTGAGGTCGAGTAGTACCAGCACTGATAATTTGCTTGAATCAGTATTTAAGCGAATATCGTTTATTATCTTTATGAGCGCTGTCTCTGTGCTGTGGTGCGGTCGGAAACCAGATTGAAAATGGTCAAAGGATCCATTCAAGCTCAAGAATTTGTTCAGCTGATTGAAGACAACTTTTTCAATGATCTTGCCTATGAAAGGAAGATTTGAGATCGGTCTATAGTTGCTTAATATGGTCTTATCCAGATTGCTCTTTTTCAGGAGGGGCTTGACAACTGCAGTTTTCAGGGAGTTTGGAAAACTCCCAGAGAGAAGTGAGGCATTAACCACTTCTAGAAGATCTGCTTCTAGACTGTTTAACACACTTTTGAAAAAAGATGTGGGAAGTGTGTCGAGAGCGCAGGTTGATGTTTTAAGGTGCTGTACGGTTTCTTCCAAAATGTTGCCATTAATTTCTTTGAAATCAGACATAGTAACTACTTTCTCAGGTGGTTTGATCTGTCTGACCCCAGTGCAACTCAAGGATGTGCTGATCACCTTTCTGATATTATTGCAAACTATTATATAAGCAAACTCACTGCACTTGCTGTCTGAGAGCATTTCACTGGGAATCTGGCTTGGGGGGGTTGTCAGTCTCTCTACAGTAGCAAAAAGAGTGCGTGTGTTGTTTAAATTGCTGTTTATAATATTTGAGAAGAAAGTCTGTCTAGCTTTGCCTAGTTCCATATTGAAAGCATGAAGGCTGTCTTTGTAGATGTTATAATGGACTACAAGTTTTGTCTTCCGCCACATGCGCTCTGCTTTTCTGCATTGTCTTTTCATATTTTGCACTGTTGTTGAGTTTCTCCAAGGTGCTTTTTGTCTGCCACTCTTCTTCCTGACTTTCACAGGAGCAATATCATCAATTGCACCTTTAACTTTTGAGTTAAAAGAATCGAGGAGAAAATCAACAGAGTCAGCAGATATGCTTGGTGTTAAGGATATAGCCTTCATAAATAGGACACTAGTGTTCTCATTTAAGCATCTCTTCTTGACAGACACAGATCTAGCTTCAATGGCAGGAGAGATCAATATATCAAAGAAAATACATAAATGATCAGACAGTGCTACATCCTTAATAACAATCAATGAAATGTTTAGACCCTTACTGATAAGTAAATCTATAGTGTGTCCACGATTGTGTGTGGGTCCATGTACATGCTGAGTCAGATCAAAAGTTTTTAAAACAGTTTTGATTTCTTTTGCCATATTGTTTTCTGCATTATCTATGTGAATGTTAAAATCTCCAGCAATGGTAAAACAGTCAAACTCTTGAGGTAATTGTTGATAACAGTTCTGTAAAGTCCTCAGCGAAGGCTGGAGAGTATTTTGGAGGCCTGTAAATAATGATGAGTAAAATGCGTGGAGCACCTTTTAACACAATACCCAGATATTCGAAAGAAGGGTAATTCCCAAATGATATTTGCTTACATTGATAGATATCTTTAAAAAGAGCAGCTAGACCCCCACCTCTCTTAACAGCTCTGCAGACACTCATAAAAGTAAAGTTAGGAGGGGCTGCTTCATTGAGGACTGTTGCACTGCAGCTGTCTTCTAGCCAGGTTTCATTTAGAAGCATAAAATCTAGGTTGTTTGTGGTTATTAAGTCGTTAACTAGAAGTGATTTATTTTTAAGTGAACGAATGTTTAAAAGTGCTAACTTAACAGTCTTACTTTTTGTCCCCACATCAATCTTACTTTCACATGTAATAGGCAGCAGATTAGATGGGTTTGCTGTACGGCTATTGAAGGCCTTAGACTTTCTATCTTGTAACAGAACAGCAATAGAGAAAGATATAGGCACACTGGGTTCCCGCTTGTTTTGTAAACATTTGAGAAAGTTACTGTTATCAGAGCGGGCACCCGACACATATCACTGAGAGCTGGTATCAGTTGTTTTTGGTTCACCTCGAGCAGAAGGAGGAGGGTGTGGGCCCTGGCGTTGTGGCAGAGGCCGAAGAGCTCTCACAGGAGGGGGAGGGCGAGCTGGGCCCGCAGGCTTTGGTGGCAGCGGTGCCTGTCGTTTTTTGGTTGTTATCTGGGGGCTTGCAGCAAAAGAGTGGGATAGTTTGGTTCCAGCATACACCAGTTCTTCCATTTTCTGTGAGAAGCACAGTAGTGGCGTTGCTGGGGAGAGGGAAAAGGTGTCTGGTGAAAGGGGCTGTTGCTCTGGTGTTATAGGAGGCTGTGATATGCTGTCCTGGCTTCCCTGGCTGTTTTCCAGGAAGTCGTCCTTGGGTGCTGAATCTTCGAGCAGCTCTAATATGTCTGTCTGTGGTGAGCTCTGTGGGCAGGGCTCAGCTGAGATTGAGTCCGTGAGCAGAGGTTGTTGTGGCGGAGTGGTGTTATCATTGTCCTTGTGTGATATGTCAACCGCATGTCCATTTTGCTGCTGAAGTGAAGTCCCGTGGTCATTCATACTGTGTCCAGGTGTGTGTGTGCCGTTCAGATTGAGTGGATTGGCACACATTGCAGAAGGATGATTGAGGGAGAAGTAGAAATTGTCCTTTAACACTCTTGAACCAAGTTTGTTTGGGTGGTGGCCATCCCGATGAAAAAGTTGTCTCTGACTCCAGAAAAGATTGAAATTGTCAATGAAGTTTACACCTTTTATATTGCAGGTTTTTTGCAGCCATGTATTTAGCCCAAGCAACCGTGAAAACCTGTTTGTTCCTCTTGCTGGTAGTGGTCCACTGATGAATGTTTGAACTTTCAGTCTTTTAAGTGTTTCAAAAAGTTCATTGAAATCCTTCTTGAGTTCTGACTGCTCTTTATGAATATCATTCTTCCCCACATGAATGATGAGTCGATTTGCAGTCTTATGTTTCATCAGAATGTTCTGAAGTTCCCTGTTTATATCAGTTGTTGTTGCTTGTGGAAGGCAGCACGTAGTTGTATCCCTGCTGCTAATGTTTCTGATTATGGAGTCCCCCACTATCAGAGTCCTGGGCCCGGCTGCGCTCTGAGCTGAGTGCCGCTGTCTGCTCGACCTTGAGCGCCAGTTAGCATCAGTGTTAGCTACTGGCCCATTCAGTCTGTTTTTGATCACATTCATCACATTTGGGGATTCCTCATTTACATTCATTAGTACTTCAAATCTGTTCTCAAGATGTATAGGCAGTGGTAGGAGACCAGTGTTTGCAATTCTTGTCAGAGCTGTATCTGGGGTAGAGCATGCTACTGCGGCAATATGTGAGGCTCGTGACAATCTGATGTCTCGAGTGCCTTTGGGTCTCGCTCCCTGTATGTGCCATCTATTTGTAAGTCGATCGGCTTGTTTCTCTACCTGTCGAGGAGCACTAGTTTCATGGGACTCACCGGCTGTATGCTGAGGCTGTCCATGACGAAGCTCTGTTGTGTGCTTCGTCTGGTTTGGTGGTCCCGTAAGTAACTTTGTTTCAAGAACTGCAATCCTTTGTAAAAGTCTGTGGCAGTTGGTGCAGCAAGTAGATTCTTGAACCTGAAGAGGCATTTTCTCTCTTATCCTGAATGTAGGCAGTTGTGTTTTCCTTTCCCGGAATGTAAGCTGGTCGGGTAAAAGAATTCTGCGTTTTTGTAGTAATCCAAACTTTGTTGTCTGAGCACTGTGCTGTTTGCTGAAGATAAAATTAGGTGATAAAAGGAAATAAAATATAAAAATATAGGAGATAAAATGTAAAAGCGATAGAGCAAAGCGTGAAGCAGTAAGCAAGAGCGTCCGAACAGTAGCTGAGCAGTAAACTACCTAATCTACCGTGGTATATCAATGGTATAATTAATACAATTACAATTAATTTGGTTTGTCGTGATTAATTTGTGTTCATAATCAGTAAAAAAAAAAATCTTCTAACAAGAATAAACACATATGAACAATTAAATTATCATTGTATTATTAATTATTTTTATATCTTGAAACTACCCAAGCAGCGTTTCGCGCTCAGATGTGATGGTGGAATGAATACATTACCAAAATGTGATTGCAGAATATATTTAAATTATCCATCAAATTGTCATTTTCTCCTTACTGTCTTGCGAGTTAACTATAATGCCTGACCAGTAAATTACTTGGTGAACAAAGAAAACATTTTGGCATTAGGGATTGGAATTAGTTAATGCCTAAAAATGTTAAAGTTTTACCTTATAAATAAAATTTTAAAATTCGATGCCGGAGTGAATGGGAACATGATTTATTGAAAATATTTGAAATAAGTGTTTCTTAAGTCAATACTTTTTAACGGCTTGTCAACTTTCCATTCTTCTTCTGTGAATGCTGATTCTTGTCAGCGCTGGATTCTAGTCAGTGCTTGAGCACTGGTCTATGACTGGAAAAATAATAGAGTCGTTGCAAAAGTAATGATACATAGCTTACGCTACATGTCGCATTAAACTGGAAGAAGAATCACAATAAGCGTATTGGTGAGAACACTCATTTAAACAATATAATAATAATTTTACACACACCCGAACTTGACTGCACATCATATTTTTGACATTATTGATACTGCTTTCAATCGTAATGCAATAGAAATTAACACAAAAACACCTGCCTAGTGCCTACCTACAACACTGACGGTGGACTTGCGGTCAGGAGTAGAGCGGCTGCTGACGAATGTTTTTTTTTTGTTTTTTTGTTTTTTGAGCGCTGCTGACGTATTCATTCACCATAGACGTATGCGCGTTCACACACAATATGACATCACACTCTGTGTATATGTTTTACAACATAATTTAACATATACATACTCCTAACACTTTTTAAATAGCCCACTTAAAGTGTTTATTACAAATAAATTACTAAATGCTTAAAATGAATAAAAGAAAATTAACAAAAATTTACGTTATATATTTAATCATGAACGGCCCCCCATTAACACCTGAACGCCCCCCTTTCAAAAATCTTGCTTCCAACGCTGTCACAGTGTCTGGTTTGTGTTTCCCTGGGTAACCACTAGAGGTCCTCTTTCCCCCACGGTGTCATTCACTCTTGAACTGCATTTCCCACAATCCTTGTCTGCACTCATCACTGTTCATTGCACCCAGCTGTTCCCCATCATGATTGTTAGTTTCTGTGTGTATAAATACCCTGCCTGTTTAGTGTTTGTTACGGAGTCCTTGTTATTCGTCACACCACTTCTGAGGTCTGTGTTCTAGCCTTTCCTTGTTTTGTTTCTTGTGTTTGGATTGATTATTTGGATTTTGACCCCTGCCTGGATGACTACGATTTTGGATTGCCCAATAAAATATACTCCTATTGATCCAAATACCTTTTCCCGTGTGTGTTCCGTGACAAACACCCCCCGTTGCTCTCTGAATGCCCCCGTTGAGAACCGCTAGTCTAAAAGGATGGTGTGTGAAATAGTATCGAAGGCCGCACTCAAATCAAGCAGAAGAAGAATGGATAGTAAACCAGAGTCAGCCGCTAGGAGAAGGTTGATAGTGATTACAAGTAGTGCTGTTTCCGTGCAATGAAAAGGACGGAAACCAGACTGGAATTGTTCATCTAAATTATTGTAGGAAAGATGAGTATGGAGTTGAGCAGCAACTGTTTTTTCTAGAATTTTGGAGATGAATGGAAGATTTGAAATAGGACGGAAATTAGTATGGTCATTGGGATCTGAACCAGGTTTCTTAAGAATGGGAGTTACAGCAGCTGTTTTAAGAGAAGGAACAATTCCAGTGGTAAGTGAAGAGTGAATGATGTTAGTAATGAGAGGGGACAGAAGAGAAACAGTGGCTTTCACAAGCACAGTTGGAAGGGGTCTAATCTGCAGGTTGAAGATTTGGATTTTTGAATGAGTTCATTAATTTAATTTACTGAAGGTAAGGTAAATGCTGAGAGTAGACAGGTGGGAGCAAATGAAACTGGGACAGGTGAGTTCGCACCAGAAGTAGACATACAGTGAGGAAAATAAGTATTTGAACACCCTGCTATTGCAAGTTCTCCCACTTAGAAATCATGGAGGGGTCTGAAATTGTCATCGTAGGTGCATGTCCACTGTGAGAGACATAATCAAAAAAAAAATCCAGAAATCACAATGTATGATTTTTTAACTATTTATTTGTATGATACAGCTGCAAATAAGTATTTGAACACCTGAGAAAATCAATGTTAATATTTGGTACAGTAGCCTTTGTTTGCAATTACAGAGGTCAAACGTTTCCTGTAGTTTTTCACCAGGTTTGCACACACTGTAGGAGGGATTTTGGCCCACTCCTCCACACAGATCTACTCTAGATCTGTCAGGTTTCTGGGCTGTCGCTGAGAAACACAGAGTTTGAGCTCCCTCCAAAGATTCTGTATTGGGTTTAGGTCTGGAGACTGGATAGGCCACGCCAGAACCTTGATATGCTTCTTACAGAGCCACTCCTTGGTTATCCTGGCTGTGTGCTTCGCGTCATTGTCATGTTGGAAGACCCAGCCTCGACCCATCTTCAATGCTCTAACTGAGGGAAGGAGGTTGTTCCCCAAAATCTCGCAATACATGGCCCGGTCATCCTCTCCTTAATACAGTGCAGTCGCCCTGTCCCATGTGCAGAAAAACACTCTCAAAGCATGATGCTACCACCCCCATGCTTCACAGTAGGGATGGTGTTCTTGGGATGGTACTCATCATTCTTCTTCCTCCAAACACGTTTATTGGAATTATGACCAAAAAGTTCTATTTTGGTCTCATCTGACCACATGACTTTCTCCCATGACTCCTCTGGATCATCCAAATGGTCACTGGCAAACTTAAGACGGGCCTTGACATGTGCTGGTTTAAGCAGGGGAACCTTCCGTGCCATGCATGATTTCAAACCATGACGTCTTAGTGTATTACCAACAGTAACCTTGGAAACGGTGGTCCCAGCTCTTTTCAGGTCATTGATCAGCTCCTCCCGTGTAGTTCTGGGCTGATTTCTCACCTTTCTTATGATCACTGAGACCCCACGAGGTGAGATCTTGCATGGAGCCCCAGTCCGAGGGAGATTGACAGTCATGTTTAGCTTCTTCCATTTTCTAATGATTGCTCCAACAGTGGACCTTTTTTCACCAAGCTGCTTGGCAATTTCCCCGTAGCCCTTTCCAGCCTTGTGGAGGTGTACAATTTTGTCTCTAGTGTCTTTGGACAGCTCTTTGGTCTTGGCCATGTTAGTAGTTGGATTCTTACTGATTGTATGGGGTGGAAAGGTGTCTTTATGCAGCCAACGACGTCAAACATGTGCATCTAATTTAGGATAATAAATGGAGTGGAGGTGGACATTTTAAAGGCAGACTAACAGGTCTTTTAGGGTCAAAGTTCTAGCTGATAGACAGGTGTTCAAATACTTATTTGCAGCTGTATCATACAAATAAATAGTTAAAAAATCATATATTGTGATTTCTGGATTTTTTTTTTTTTTGATTATGTCTCTCACAGTGGACATGCACCTACGATGACAATTTCAGACCCCTCCATGATTTCCAAGTGGGAGAACTTGCAAAATAGCAGGGTGTTCAAATACTTATTTTCCTCAGTGTAAGGTGCTGGTGGATATGTTCAATTTTTAAAGAAAAAAAATGATAATATAGAATTACAAAAATCAGAGGAATACAAGTGAGGAGGAAGTGGATCCCGAGGTTTTATGAAGTTTGTAATAAGTGAAAAAAAGGGTCTTTGAATTTCCTTCACTTGAACTGATTAAGCCAGAATAATAGGTGGTTTTAGCTTTAGAAATCGAATCTTTGTAAAAAAGAATGTGATTTGAATACATGTCCTTAGGGTTAGGGTTAGGGTTAGGATTAGAAGGTATTCCTTTTGTTTTAAATTTTCTAAGAGTGGGAGTAAACCAAGGTGCAGAGAGAGTAAATGAAACAGTCCTGGTTTTGAGTGGAGCAAGGTTATTAAAGAGGTTATGAAGGTTGTAGTTGTAGTGAGAGAGCAGTTCATCCGGGGTAGAAAAACTGTCGATACTGGGAAAACTAGTGATGCTAGAGGATAAAATGTCCAAGTTGATATCCTTAATATTTCGGAATGTTATAGTACGTGGGAGATTAGATTTGGAAAGTGAAAGATTAACAGTGAACGAGAGCAACATGTGATCAGAAAAAGGGAAAGAATCTGCTTTACAGTTAACAGGTGTAACACCTGAACAGCAGATTAAATCCAAAATATATCCTTTATTGTGTGTGGGAAAGTTTATGTATTGCTGAAGTCCAAATCATACTGAAAGTTCCGACGAGAGCCACGGTGAATGTATTTCCGACGAAGCAAGTATAAAATATCCGGGTGTGAAAGCAGAGCTGGTGATGGTGGATCGTTGTAATAAGGTTCGTTGCTGTGATGGTGTAGGAAGGAAGAAGACAGGGGTCGGCTGACTGGGACACTCACTTTATTTCTCAGTTTCAAATAAACAAAAGGGTGCGCACAAAGCGCCTTCACCGTGGTTTAAAAACACACAGCTTCTCAAACAACAATAAACTCAGCATTCAATTCTCTCAGTCCACATCAGCGTCCTTGTGAGGTCCCAGTCCAAAGCTCTCTCATTCTCTCTCTCGCTCTCCCCGGTTATATGC
The DNA here is from genome assembly GCF_951802725.1 of Rutilus rutilus. NCBI lineage: Eukaryota > Metazoa > Chordata > Actinopteri > Cypriniformes > Leuciscidae > Rutilus > Rutilus rutilus. Next base: position 45,709,018 of record NC_140214.1, on the reverse strand, counting down.
GGTCTCTCCACGCCAATTACTGCAATCAGACACAGGTGTTCATCATCTGCACTTGACCTACTTACTCACCGCTCGGCCCCCTCCTTTCTCTCCCGCTACAGACTTCGCGAAACCACGCCCCCCTCGCCACAATCGTCATGTAGATATAAACGGAACCTCAGAAGCTCAGCTGTAGAATACTGAAACAGTGCAGTCGATGAATGAGAAACCAAAGACAGGACAGTCCAGGTGAGCACAAGCCACACATAGTTAATCCACATAGTTGAAAGAAAACCGGAGAGCAGCAGCAGCAAAGACGCGCCAGCGTTCACTCGTCGTTCATATCATACACTGGTCACTCCACTGCACACCTCAGATCACTTCCTCCTCACTCTCAACCTCAACCTGCCTCAGAACACAACACACACCCCTCCACAGGTCACCTTTCGGCGAAACCTACGCTCACTCTCACCCTCTCGCCTATCTTCTCTGGTCTCTTCCACACTTCCTCCACCTGATCAGCTTTCAACACTAGATACTAACAGTGCAACTGATAATCTTTTCTTCACTTTAACATCCTGCCTGGACAACTTCTGCCCCCTTTCCACCAGGCCAGCCTGCGCCACACCCTCTGCCCCCTGGTTATCTGATGTTCTTCGTGAACATCGTTCAAAACTCAGGGGTGCAGAGAGGAAGTGGCGCAAATCGAAAGATCCTACTGACCTTGGTCTTTATCAATCCCTCCTTTCTTCCTTCTCTGCTAATATCTCTACTGCTAAAATTACTATCACAACAAAATTAACAATTCTTCAGACTCTTGCATGCTTTTCAAAACCTTCTCCTCTCTTCTCAACCCTCCTCCTCCTTCATCAACACTAACAGCTGACGATTTTGCTACATTCTTTATAAATAAAACAACCACCATCAGCAGCCAATTTACCAATCCACAAACTGACACACACATTTTACCAGCTAACACACACTCTCTACTCTCCTTCTCTCTGCTTTCAGAGGCAGAAGTCTCCAAACTCCTCCTTTCCAATCGCCCTACCACCTGTCAGCTTGATCCTATTCCCACTAACCTACTTCAAGCCATTTCATCCTTAGTTGTACCCGCACTCACACACATCATAAACACCTCTCTTCACACTGGTACCTTTCCCACAGCATTTAAGCAGGTTCGTGTAACCCCATTGCTTAAGAAACCCACTCTAAATCCAGCACATCTGGAAAATTACAGACCAGTATCTCTCCTTCCTTTCGTCGCGAAAACACTTGAACAAGTTGTTTTCAACCAGATCTCTTCCTTCCTTATGCAGAACAACCTCTTGAACAACAATCAGTCTGGTTTCAAAAGCGGACACTCAACTGAAACTGCCCTGCTCTCAGTTATTGAAGCTCTGAGACTGGCAAGAGCAGCTTCCAAATCCTCAGTTCTCATCCTGCTGGATCTGTCTGCTGCCTTTGACACAGTTAACCACCAGATCCTCCTGTCAATCCTAAAGATGAAGGGCATCTCAGGAACCGCACTCCAGTGGTTCAAGTCTTACCTCTCAGTAGGTCCTTTAGGGTGTCGTGGAGGGGTGAGGTGTCTGGAGTGCCTCAGGGCTCAGTGCTCTTCTCCATCTACATGTCATTACTAGGATCTGTGATTCAGAAACATGTTTTTTCCCCATCACTGCTACGCTGATGACACACAACTCTACCTCTCATTATAGCAGGATAATCCGACTGTAGCTGGTCGCATCTCAGCCTGCCTGACAGACATTTCTTGCTGGATGAAGAACCATCACCTTCAACTCAACCTTGCGAAGACAGAGCTGCTCCAGAAACGTGTGTTCTGCAAGTGAACAACATGCCATCATCTCAAAGAGGCACAACATCACTTTCACTGACCTTCACCTGGGCCGTTCCTTGCTGGTGGACTGACATGCCCAACTCAACCAAGTAGAGTCTTTAGCCATTTTCAAGAAACTGCTGAAGACGCATCTTTTTCGTCAACACTTGACACATTAATACTCAAAGTTACTATTCTATATTTATAAAAAAAATAAAAAAACTTGCTATGTGTACTGTGCTGGACTAACTGGGACTGGTCACAGGACTTGCATATTGTTGGTCATCTATTATCACCTATTGTTGGTGTTATTCTGTCAAGCCATTGGTGTGATGATTTCAACCTTTGTGCCCCTGTCTTATGCGTTCCTGGACTTTCATGTTATTACCTGTCTTGCTCCATGTTTTGTAGCCCTTTGTAGGTTTTCTTGTTGATTAGTTCCTGATTGTTCCCAGGTGTGTCTTGTTTACCAATCTCCCCTTGAGTGTATATATACCCAATTGTTTCAGTATTGGTTATGTCGGTTGTTGTCTTTGCATGTTCTGTGAAGCTGTTGTTCCATGTTCCATGTTCCATTTAATTAAAAATTTAATTAAAAAGGAAATTAATTTCGGGTCAAAATGACAAGAGGAGAGGATGTGAAATATGTCTATAAAGTTTTTATTTAGTTTTAGTTATTTTAGTACTTCAACTTAAACTAAATCAAAATGAGAAATGCTGCCTTGGCAACTACCTGAAATAAAATAAGTTTAACCCCCTGAGGTCGTTTTTTTCCTTATCAGTGAAAAAAAAAAAAAGATATATATATATATACATATATTACTTTTTATCTTATATGCTTGTGTTATACATCAATCGATCCTGTTAAGTGTGTATACTCACAATAAAAACAAAGTGTTGTGCTTTTCGCCAAATAAAGAAAAATAAACACAAAGCGAGTTCTGCCTCCTCTCTGTCAGTGAAGTCCATTCTGAAACTTGTCCGAAAATGAACCATAACTCAGCGAATACTCAGTCAAACAGGCATACAGACACACAGGCATGAAGCTTGAATTCTCTTCTTTTAAATGAAAAAATATTCTCTGTTTATGTAATCTTTATGAAAAGAGAGAGATTTCAGTCGTTCTCATCTCAGCTCATTACGTTTTAATCTGCCCCGCCCACGGAGAGCACGCGCTATTCAAACACAAATGACTGAGGCAATCCATGCAAACTGTGAACGCCCCCATATCAGCTCGAGAAAACACATCAAGCTTATTCAGATCATTGTACTTGTTTACACTGTCTCGCAGCGCTGTGAGGAATAATAATAATGGAAAATGTAACTCAGAAGTGCTGGTATTTCGAGGAGCAACGGATGGAATACTGTAGTACGTTTTTTTCATTCTCAAGTAAATCGCGTTTCTGTGTGAATGAATGAACGGCAGAGATGCGCGCTGTTTACCACAACTCACAACTTAAATTTGAATTGCGTTTCTGTGTGTGAATGAATGATCCGCTTTTAGCAAACTATTTTGCTATACTGAGTAAAAATCGACTGAAATATGTTGAAATAAAATGTATTTGTATAAACAACGTATTAAACTGCAAATTAACATTTATATTCCTTATAATAAAAACGAAAGACCTATGTTACAGATATATGAAAGACAACATTTCGTTTACTAGTTTTGGATAGATTACACATTTTTACTGTAAAATATCTGCCACCTCAAATAAGCTTATGTTTGCCAATTTTTGCTAATATGTTAAATATAGTATGTTTTGTCAATGTAGGCTATATTCAAAGTAATGAATCCTTAACTTTGAAATATGTATGATAAAATGTATACTTTAGTTTTTGCAAAGAAAGATTACAATTGAATTGTTGTTGTAATTGTAACCTTTTTAATAAAAAATATATATATTTACAAGGTAGATGTAAACAAATTTTAAAAGGTAAATATAAGCCTTTTCTTTAAATAATTTTTATTGTGTTTTATTATTGACAAATTTGGGGAGAGGATACATATTCCAAAACTGAAAATACAGTATGAGAATTAACTGCACAAATACTAGACATGTTTTCCTTGGATATTATACAATTTGCAAGCACAATTTGTGAAAAAAAATAAAAATAAATTGAGATGCTTCCAACTGTGAACCAATTTGGTAGAATATATATATATATATATTGCTCTTGTATTCTTTCTTGTGGCTATAGGTGACACACCTAAATGAATGACTCATTAAGTATGTGGGCCCCATTGTCTCCTCAGGTGTGAATCACTAAATATGCATGATGGTGTTGGATTGTTGTTCCCTTGCGCATATTGCCTTTACAAACAAAAAGTGTTTTAAAAGATTTAAATCAATGTATTGTGTTATGTGAATGATTAGGCAGGATGAGGCAGGCAACGACATCCATTAGTCAAAAGTCTTATTGACACATATTTAGTATGTGTTTTGTGGCCTTATTTCAGAAACTTTAGTTTTTAGTTTTTTCAAAAACCATGCATAAAAATTATTCTCTCAAAAATACAAACATGTACATGCATGTTGTTCACATATTATGGTAGCCCTGTTTGTGCTAAATAGAGCGTAATTACACCTTTGCCATTAATATGTTTATAAGCAACTGAAAAAAGCACAAATATCAGGGCATGTCAGGGCATGTCAGAACATCTCAAGGACCCCAAAAACTCCTCAGACCCCAGAGAGTTAAGGTTTTTTTCTATGATTTTAGTTTTAGTTTAACCCTGTTTAGAGTTCTTTCACTTGTACACAGTCCATACAATAAATCTAAGTTTACAGAATTATTTAATAAAGATCACATTATCCTCAGTAAGACAGGTCAGTAATTTCTGTTATTTGTGCAACTATGTTTATTTACATAGCAATGCAGTGTGGGGAAGATATTTCTAACCAAGTTCATCCATGCGTAGAGACTGAAGAATGAGAGTGACTAGAAAACTAGGAGAAAGATATCTACTTCTGTATTGCAACCAATGAAGCGTCAAATTTTAATGTCTGTTGTCTGAATGTCTGACATTTTTTAATTTCTGTATTTTATCCTATTATTACTGTGAATATTTGAATGTTTCTCACCAACACATACAGATACTGTGTGCTTTAAGAAAAGGATTTGTGAAGCTCTTTCACACATACAGACACACATGACATCAGCTCTTGACTCTCAGATCACACAAGTTTGATCAAACTCCTCAGGGAACAGCCTGTCATGATCACACCGCTTCTGTCATTTTCAGAAGCATATAACTCTTTGATTATGCAGACCTGTCTTCCTGATGCTGTTGCATGAAATCACAAAAAAATATATTTTATAAAAAGAAGAGAACAAAGAAAAAGAAAAAGGAGGACAGTTGTGGCATGGTTAGAGAGTCGGACTTGCAACCCAAAGGTTGTGGGTTCGAGTCTCAGTAGCGGCAGGAAATCTAGGAGTGAACGAACAACGCTCTCTTCAACTCTCATTACCCACAACTGAGGTGTTCTTGAGCAAGACACCGTACCCCCAATCACTCCCTGGGCGCCGCAGCACTAACTGCCACTACGCTGTGTGTGTGTGTGTGTGTGTTCAATACTTAGGAGTGCGGGAAAAATCGATCCATATATGAATTCTATCTATCGCAATTCTATCTTCTATTGATCTGCGTCGATTTACAAATTTCAAAAATCACACTTCTTACACTTCTTTAACTTTGCAGTTACTTAAAGTTACTGACGTTAATCACAATGGACACACGACGAACACACAGCTGAAGCACGAGCACAGATGCCGACTCTCACATCTCAAATTCAGTTCTCTTTCACAGCTACACACACACAATTGTGTCAAAATGCACATCATGTGGACTTTATAGTATTCACTGTAAACAGTCTGTTCTGTCTTACGCAAACGAAAACAAATGGGAGAACATTGGATATGTAACAGATCCGTGCATTCATTCTTAAAGGGACAGCAGCATCCACAGGAGTAAATCACGCACATCTTACTTTCATTACGGGTGCTGGATCACCAGTATAATCCATGTAGTAGTAAGTAACAGATCCGCACACCGAATAAGCTCCCATTCAAAAAAAAATTTTATATTAGTGACGTTTCGGGCCTCACATGACCCTTCCTCAGACTAACAGAGTTTAGGAGCTTATTCGGTGTGCGGATCTGTTACTTACTACTAAAGGGACAGCAGCCTCATAAACTGTTGCCATCCATTTTATTAATGTTAATTAAAAATGTATATTTAATTCATACAGTGAGGACTATACAGTGTTATAAATATACCTATGCTACTGTACCCCAAACAATATTTAATTTGTATATTATTTTCTATTGTATTTGTCCTATTGTTTGTAATTTGCTTCTTTGTTCCTATTTTTAATATCAAAAGTTAAATCAAATTGCCTGCCTTGCTGTATTACAGAAGACTGTGTGTAATGATTGTAGTCAGCTTAAAGGGCATTTGTTTTATAATATTGCGTCGACTAAAATGAGAAGAAAAAAAATTTAATTCAGTAGGATTGTTCTTCTTCTAGATCTATTAAACTGTCTACTGCAGGTAAAACCCAACTTCTAGCTACTGGAGTGCCTTAGGGCTCAGTGCTTGGACCACTTCTCTTCTCCATCTACATGACATCACTAGGATCTGTGATTCAGAAACATGGCTTTTCCTATCACTGCTACGCTGATGACACACAACTTTACCTCTCATTCCAGCCAGATGATCCGATGGTTGCTGCTCGCATCTCAGCCTGCCTGACAGACATTTCTGGCTGGATGAAGGACCATCACCTTCAACTAAACCTTGCGAAGACAGAGCTACTCGTGGTCCCGGCCAACCCAACACTTCATCACAACTTCACCATTCAGCTAGACTCGTCATCCATAACTCCATCAAGGTCAGCCAGGAACCTTGGTGTGGTAATTGACGATCAATTGAACTTCACAGATCACATTGCTAGAACTGCCCGGTCATGTAGATTTGCCTTGTACAACATTAGGAGGATCAGGCCCTTCCTATCAGAACATTCTACACAACTCCTTGTCCAAGCGCTAGTTTTATCCAGGCTGGACTATTGCAACGCTCTCCTGGCTGGCCTTCCAGCTTGCATGGTCAAACCTCTGCAACTGATCCAGAATGCCGCAGCCAGAGTGGTCTTTAATGAGCCAAAAAGAGCACGTCACTCCTCTCCTCACAAAATTGCACTGGTTGCCAGTTGCCGCTCGCATCAAATTCAAGTCACTGACGTTTGCCTACAGAACAACCACTGGTTCTGCTCCTTTTTACTTTAACTCTTTACTTCGGACTTATACGCCTTCCAGGAACTTGCGTTCTGCATGTGAATGACGTCTTGTGGTGCCATCTCAAAGAGGCACAAAATCTCTTTCTCTGACCTTCACCTGGACTGTTCCCTGCTGGTGGAATGATCTGCCTAACTCAACCAGAGCTGCTGAGTCCTTAGCCACTTTCAAGAAACGGCTAAAGACGCTTCTTTTTCGACAGCACTTGATCCAGTAATACTAACACTTTCTCTACTATTCTATTCTATTCTATTCTATTCTATTCTGCTCTTAAAAAAAAAAAAAAAACCTGCGATAGATTAAACTGAGAAGTGTCATAGCACTTGCATATCGTTGTCCTAATGTTAGTTTAACTGCTTCTATTGTTCTCATTTGTAAGTCGCTTTGGATAAAAGCGTCTGTTGAATGAATAAATGTAAATGTAAAGGTAACATGGAGAAAGACTACACATTGTTCATTTTAATATACTACCAACATTGTAACAATAAAAAGGTTGAAAGCGTTGATCTATTTATGTTAGTATACACATTCATTTCATTTTATCTTTAAGGTTCTTTCATGTCAATGTTACCCTTGGTTTGCTCACTGGGTCAAATGTGTTTATATCGGTTGTTTTCAGACACATTGTCTACTTGCTAAAACTTTACAGTAAGGTTTCATTTGTTAACATTAACTACATTAGTTAACATAAACCAATGATGGACAATACTGTACAGCATTCAATAACCTTAAGTTTAAACATTTACTAATCCATTTTTAAATACAAAAGTTTTCTGATAACATTAGCAAATCCCCTGTGAACTAACATGAACAAAGAATATTTGTATAAACTTAAATGATCAGATTAAGGAATAAAAGTATTTCCTTAAGCAGAAGACAATCAAACAAGTTTTGTAAAGGGTAGTTCATCTGCTTTAGTGCTGCACCGTGAGGCAGTGTCAGTGTATTTTATGGATGGCTCAGCTAAACAGGCCAATAAGAGACTATTAACTACTATTATTCCTTTTAATTATACTAATGTCTAATTAAAACGCCTACAAATGTATAAAACTGATCAGAGATCAGGTAAAAACCACAAACCCTTGTTCAATCTCAGTGAATCTGCATGATTCATGGGTTCACAGAGATCATCGCCTCCAGTGGTGAACCACTGAAATTTCCAAACGTTTTGAAACAGTTATGACGTAACAAAGCCTCGTTTACTGAAATCACGTGACTTTGGTAGTTTGATACACACTCCGAACCACTGATTCAAAAAAAAAAAGATTTGTAAAGGTTTCATAGCTTCATGAAGCATGTTTCGAAAGCGCCCATCACTAGTGTTCAGTCAACTTACCTTCAGTGGATCTTATTACAGGCAGATACTGATCACAGACTTTTAAAATGCACTTAATTAAATTTTTACAGTAGTTACAGTATAAGTTACAGTATATGTTGCACCAAAATTAGACATTTGTGAAATACAAAGATTAACTTGAAAGCAGTTCCCTTTCGTAAAGGGAACTCCCGCTGCATCGATACTCGATACTTTGGGGAATGCCTTCGGCATGACGCGTCTGAAGTCAACTATGGAACTATTCCAATCTTGATTGGTGCAACGTCATTTCGTCACTCGTGACGTTGCATGTGACGGTGATCCGGAAGCTACAAAAGGGTCACAGGAACCAGGAAATGTTAGCTTCTGGTCTTCAGCAAGCGCTGTATGTCATCTTGTCTGTTCTATTTGGTGTTGTTTGTCCCTTGAAATTAGTATTATGGCGAATAAAGAGAAGCTATTCAGGCAGTGTGCGTCCCCTTGCCCACGTTATTTAAGCGAGGGTGACACACACTCGCTTTGTGTAGTTTGTCTGGGAGCGGAGCATGCACAGTGAACAACTTAACCCTTCTGTGCTAACTGTGAACAAATGCCCCTAAGAACGCTCCGCTCCCGCCGGGCCATGTTCAATGAGGCTGGTCAGGCTCGCGATCCCCGTGGATCAGGTCCCGCGTCTGTCGAGGCAGCGCGGCGTCTGCATTCATGGGGATCGCAAAGGGATCTAGCGGATGATGTTGAGACGGCTTCAGCCCTTTCTCAACATTCTGAAGCTAGTTCCCGGAGTTCCGCTCAGGGTGCTGAAGCCCACGCTGCAGCTTCTTCCGCCTCTGTAGTGGAACCGATGCTCGAATTATCTGGTTCCGAGGAGCTAGATATTTTGGGCATCGAGACAGGGGAATGTGAAAATTCACCACCCCATTCCCCTGCCTTTGAGGAGCTGCTAGAGGTTGTGACCAGAGCAGTGGCTAAATTAAAGATCGATTGGCCACCAGAAATGCAGGAAGCGACTAAAAAAAGTAAATTTGATGAGCGCTTCCTGCAGACTCGGTCGCAACCTCTACGCCGGAGTCTTCCATTTTTTCCCGATCTCCACACCGAGGTGTCGAGATCGTGGAATAAGCCCTTCTCCTCAAGAATATCTGGCCCCAATGTCCATCTCTATTCTAATATAATGGGTGCCAAGGAGGGCTATGGGATGATGCCCAGGGTTGAAGAGTCGTTTGCATCTCATCTCTTCCCCGCCGTCGCTCCAGGTCTCGTGGGTCTGCTGCCAGGGGGCAGTCCTCCGCAGAGCCCTCAGGAAATCGATGTTGCTTCCCGCCGTCAAGTGCGCTTCGGGACGCATCAACTTCCAGCGGATGTATTACACGCAGTGTTCCTATAAAATCTATGGCCCTGACACATTCGCAACCTCTCACGAGGCCTGTAGAGAAAATTTAAACTCTGTCCACTGTATGGACGCGGCCCTTGCTCCATTGAGACTTCAGGGGATCCGTATCTTAAATTATATAGATGACTGGCTCATTTTAGCTCAGTCGAAAGAATTGGCAATTCAACATCGAGATGTTGTTTTGCGTCATTTGAGGTGCTTGGGGTTGAGACTCAATGTGAAGAAAAGTTCCTTAACTCCTCTTCAGAGGACTACGTTCCTGGGGGTAGAGTGGGACTCAGTTACGATGCGGGCACAATTGTCTCCTGCTCGTATTAATACTATCTTAAGCACAATGAAGAGTATTAGGTTAGGCCAGGCTATCACTGTCAAACACTTTCAGAGAGTTTTGGGTCTTATGGCTGCAGCTTCCACAGTAGTGCTCTTTGGTCTGCTCCATATGAGGGCCTTGCAGTGGTGGCTCAGGACCAAGGGGTTTTCTCCTCTGGGAAACCCTTTTCGCATGATCAGAGTTACGCGCAGATGCCTTTGTTCTCTCGTCATGTGGAAGAAACCATGGTTCCTGTCTCAAGGCCCGGTTTTGGGAGCACCATGTCAGAGGAAGACTTTGACTACGGATGCGTCCCTCACGGGCTGGGGTGTGGTTATGGAGGGCCGTTATACCCGAGGTACTTGGAAGGACCATCATCTCTCATGGCATATTAATCGCTTGGAGATGTTGGCTGTATTTTTTGCCCTGAGGCACTTCCTTGTGGACCTCAGAGGCCATCATGTTCTTTTTAGGACAGACAATATGTTGGTGGTCTCTCATATCAACCGCCAAGGAGGTTTGAGATCTCGCCCTCTTTGTAGACTGGCACATCAGATTCTTCTTTGGTCCCAGGATAAATTTCTCTCTGTCAGATCTATTTATATTCCTGGGGTTGAAAATTTGGGAGCAGACATCCTATCGAGGCAGGGGCTGAGGCCCGGGGAATGGCGGCTCCACCCTGAAGTGGTTGAGCTTATATGGAGAGAGTTCGGCCGGGCGGAGGTTGACCTGTTCGCTTCTCATGAGAATTCTCATTGCCCGCTCAGGTTCTCTCTCTCACATCCAGCTCCTTTGGGCTTGGATGCTATGGTACAGATGTGGCCGAGGTCACAACTGTACGCTTTTCCCCCGATCGCTCTGCTCCCTGGGGTTCTAGAAAGGGTCAGGAGGTACGGTGTGAGATCACTCCTTGTAGCTCCATACTGGCCGGCCCGAATTTGGTTCTCGGACCTTATTAGTCTCTTGGAGAGTCCTCCATGGCAAATTCCTATTAGGAGAGATCTTCTTTCTCAGGCCGGTGGTACATTATTTCATCCACGACCAGAATTATGGAAACTATGGGTATGGCCCCTGAGGGGGTCCCACCCATAAATAGGTGGCCCTTTCCACCGAGGTGGTCAGGTCATCCGTTCTAGAACCCCACTCTACTAGGAAATAAACAATTAAGTTAGGGAGGGCATTGAACCCAGTTAATTACTGCCCACTGGCTTCAGTACTGGTGTTCCATCCTGCTCTCTAACGGGATCTCCCGTTCATGCTTAGGGCCTCTGTGGCGGCCTCGGTGCCCTCCGCAAGCCTCTAAGGGTGTACACGTAAGGACATTCCCACTAAAACTCCATGTTCCTGTAGATTGGAGGATGAATCCTGTCATCCAGCCTATTGGCATCAGGCTGATGGGTTATCCCTGGCACCCATCATGTCCTGTGGATGAGATATATGAAAATATATGAATATATATGAGAATCTATTGAGTCTGCTTCCTGCTCGTCTTACTCCCTGGAAGAGTGGTGGTGCTGCCCCCTCTTACTTGCTAGTGTGGGAGCCACTCAACATTATTCTTGCCCGGTACTGAGGTGCCTGTAGACAATATCATGATTCTTCAGATATTCGATCCATCGCATGTGTTGGATGGTCAAGGTCATAGCCTTGGAGGTTCCTATGTTAGGCCTCAGGCTGAGAGGAGTCAGTAGTTGGAAACTCAGAATCGACGACCAGGAGACTTGGTTCTTTCTTCAGCAGGATTCTTTATTGAGAACACGAGCTGTCAGTAGCTGCAGTCACCAAAGTCTGACTCAGGGAACGTTCTCTTACAATTTATATACATTTAGGGGCAGGAACCAAAACTTTGTGATGAGAGTGAGAGTGTTGCCACTCCTAATCCACTCAGCATATCTATTCAAATGCTGAGACTCGAGTACAGGACTGGCAGGACTCTCTTGCTAAAACAAAAGTTCCAAGAGCCATTAAGAGTTTTAGTAAAACAGGACTGGCCGAAGTCTTTTGCTAGAAACTCTGATAATCATCACCTTAACATGCTAAATTCAATGTAAACCTAAATTAAACATTTAACCCATTTAAGCCCACCGGCAACTATAGTTGCCGCAGTACATAGTTGTCATTTTCCTTTTGTAAATATTTTTCTAGATGTTGTCCATGTTTTATTTCTCAATGGAATGCAAGCAAACAACCAAATAAAGGATTTCAAGAAAAAAAAAAAAGGTATTCACTTCCTCCCTGTCACATGAGGCTGTCAACTTCCTACCCCTATTTCCACGAAGCAGGGCGAAGGCAAACCCTCCCAAAGAAAGGTCATTTTCATGTTACTAATAAGTATTTTTTGTTGACATATATATATCTACATAATCATGAAGGTCTCTAGAATCAGCCAAACAAAACAAATCTTACAAGAGATCTATAGTTTTTTGTATACTTAGTCAAAAGTCCAAGCGGCAACTATAGTTGCCGGTGGGCAAATGCCTTGTAAGTACATATATCATGGGAAAATGGGGTATACTGTGTTAATAGGTTAATAAATCAAGTTTATTGGTCTTGTTTAGTGCATAAACATAACTTAACCCTTTAAATGACATCTCTATATAGATATTTTTTTTCTTCATTCTATTTATTTGTATTTATTTATTTTCATTTAACTTTTTGATAGACAATGCCCAGTTATGGCTGCACTTTGTTCTGCACTATGTTCCACAACTTTAACCCTTGTGCGCTGTTCGTTTGCGGTTTACAGTCAGGCTATTTGGGGTCTGAGAGACCCCAGGCAACAAAATGTTATTTTGTAACAACATATATATTTTAAACAAATGTAATTTTACTCAGTTTATTAATGTTTTTACTCTACATTTTGGACATTTTTACTCCACAAAATTCTCCAAAAATAAAAAATAAAAAATTTGCCTTATAAAATTCCCACATTTCTAACTTTCATTCATGGGGATAACATGGATAATTTGACATGGTTTAGTGTAAGATTTTTGGCCAAATCTTGGAAAATGCAGTTTTAAAAGTAAAAGAAAAAAAAAGAAAAATCACTTTAACCAGTAGATGGCTGCAGAGCTCTAAAAGTACTAAAAGTTTCAAACTAAAAGACATCTTTTCACAAGTTTTTTCCAGTTAGATTCATATCTACATATAATGAAATCACAATTATAACAATAAAAGTTACTTTTTGTCAAAGTTTGGCAGTTTTTGTACTGAAAAAAAATCAGTTTTTCAATAATGTTCCATTATGATTAGAATCAAACCTGATCAGGATGTTACAAAGAGAAAAGTTGGAGTTTTTAGAGTTTATCATTTATTTCAAACATCTGTTTTTCATATAATTCTACAAATTTAAAGTGTGCCACTTCATTTCTGTCTGTGTGTTCTGTGTTGTTTCTGATTTTGAGAATGAATTTTGTCCATTGATCAAATTCATTTGATTCTAATCATAATATATAACATTACTGAAAAACAGATTTTTTTCAGTACAAAAAGTAACTTTTATTATTATAATTGTGATTTCATTATATGTAGATATGAGTACAACTGGAAAAACTTGTGAAAAGATGTCTTTCAGTTAGTCAAAAAGCAAATAGTAAATAGTGGTGCTCTGCAGCCATCTACTGGTTAAAGTGATAAATTGTTACTTTTAGAACTGCATTTTCCAAAAGATTGGCAAAAATCTTTTAAAAACACTTAACCATGTCAAATTATCCATGTTATCCCCATGAATGAAAGTCAGAAATGTGGGTCAAAAAGACCCTGAACAGCGCACAATGGTTAAGGCAAATGGATTTGTTGTTTGTTGTGTTTTCATATTCAAGAGATTATAAGCTAGATGCAGTTTTTTTGGGGGTCTGCATCAAATGTTTTTCGACTTTTATACATAATTAATTTGTTTATGAATAAAGATTGATCTGTTGAAAGCAGTTATTTTGAGATAAATGCCAAATGTTCTCCTCCTATTCATATTTTACATTGAAGGGGTGCATACAACATATTTGCCCACCGGCAACTATAGTTGCCGCACATTCAAATATGATTTTCAAGAAATAAAAAAAAAACCTGGGGAAAATAAATGCAGAACATGTTCACATAGGACACTATTAACAGGATTATATGCATGAAACCATTCAGAAAAATTTGGGCACAAATGGGTTAATAAATTTGTAATACAACATTTGCCCCTTTTGAGAGTTCTAATAACTCTCACAAAATACAAATTTAGACACTTAAAAGTTCATTCTTGTAACTTGTGTAAGTTACAGGCACATAGCAAGTTCATTATTGTAACGTGTGATAGTTACAGGCACATAGCATGATCTGTGTTGTTCATCTGTAATTGCATGCTGACACAGAAACAAACATGCAATTAGGGTCCGTGAAGTTCTTACAGGTAATATTCTTTTATGGTTGGACCAGTCATTTTCTTGTGCGAGGCGTGAGTCATTTGTTGAATGAAACACTTGATACTGTGGACGCATACGTAGAACACCAGTAGGAGAAACAACAGCAGAATTGCTATTTCTTTAACCCTCTGGGGACCAAAAACGCGCCCGCGCGTTTTGCTCGTTTTTTTTTTTTAGCAATGAAAATAAACACTAAATGCTCTGTTAATTTTGATCTTTCATTTTCGTATAATACATCAATCGATCCTGTTCAGTTTCTATTTTTTTTCTGTATACTCACAAAAAAAATAAAATGTTTTGCTTTTTGACAAATAAAGAAAAATTAACATGATGCGATTTCTGCCTTCTCTCTGTCAGTAAACTCCCATTTGAAACGCGTTCGAAAATGATCTATAACTCCGCGAAAATTTAGTCAAACAGGCAAACAGACCCACGGGCATAAAGCTTGAGATTGCATCTTTTAAATGAAGTAATTAATATAAAAAAACGAATATTCACAGCTTCTGTAATCTGTATAAAAAGAGAGCGACTCCAGTCGAGCTCATTACGAGCCATTCAAAAGTAATTTGACCACTCCCCGGAGAGCGCGTGCTATTCAAATTCAAATTCTGAGAACCATTTCAGTCTGTGAAACGCCCCCACATCAGCTGTAAACAAAGCGCCGAGAGTGAGGCATAATATAGCCTACCTTATGGAGAAAAGTTTCCTCAGAACAGAGCTGATATGAGGAGCAATATCTCCTGATATGAGGAGCAGATCCCGCTGAGGAGTGAGGTAGGCTGTTTTCTTTTCTCAAGTGTTGATGTGGAATAACGTTATGGAATAACGTTAGTGTAGGCCTATGTAAACCGCAAAAAGATGAATCGCATTTCTATAATATGACTCGCCTTTCTGTGAGATGAATGAAGGGTACATATTTGTAAAGACTGTTTAGCCTAAATATGAATCGCGCGTCTGTGTGTGAAAGAATAAACTGCTTTGCTATAGCCTACTGAGATGAGTAAAAATCGACTGGAATATGTTGAAATAAAATGTATTTGTATAAGCAACGTATTAAACTGCAAATTAGCATTTATATGCCCTAATATTTCATAAAAACAACGTTACAGTCAGTCACTTGTTGACTAGATTTGGGTACAGTTTTTAGGCTACTGTAGAATATACTGCCACATCAAATAAGCTTTTGTTTAGCAATTTCTGCTCATATCTAACGTTATATATATTTATAACTATATATATATAACTATATTATTTATATATATTATATATATTTATATATATTATATATATTATATATATATATATATATATTTGCTATATTCAAACTAATGAATACATATGATAAAATGTAGGCCTATAATCTTTTTTCTTTTTCTTTTTTACAAAGAAAGAGTAAACTTGAAATATTGTTGAAATTGTAATTATTGTTGTAATTGTAACATTTTTAATAAAATAGCAAAACATATTTACAAGATAGATGTAAGCGAAATCTTAAATGGTCAATATAAGTCTTCTTCTAAATACATCTTTTGTCCTTGCATTGTGGCTCAGTCAGTGTCACACCTGAATGAATGGCTAATTATGCAGAGTCATTATGCAGAGTGGGTGGGACATTGTAATCTAAGGCAGGGTTTCTCAACCTTTTGCCTACTGCGACCCTTTTTTTTTTTGTATGCCAGTCATACGACCCAAATAATTCAATAACGAAATGCCTCTTAGATAGGCTACTACGTAGGCCTATGTTTATTATAATTAATTTCACAAAAACACAGAAACATTCAATAGACAGACAATCAAACAGAGGCAAACTGATTTTTTTTTTTTTACTCACGTTAATGTGAAACTTGGGACTGCCGCTCTGAAATAATCATATCCAGACGCGGTGGAATTTGAGAAATTGCGACTCGTAGTGTCGCACACAAACTAGCTGTTGTCAATCTATTCCTGCTTTTTGTTTTCGTTGCAGTCACTGTTGAAAATCCTGACTCGCAAAGATAGGTAGTGCTAAATGGCAAGAGAAACTTCGTTGCACGTTCTGCAAGTTCAGGATATTCGTGTCTGGTTTGAATCCAGAATGAGCTCAGGTCTGTTTTGCGAAAAGCAAGCTGCAGGCTGCCGTCAGATGCAAGTTCCACTAACTGTGTTTGCAAATTAATGGGGAGTACAACATCCACATCACTTGGGTCTACTGAAAAAGGATCGCGAATCCACGCATTCCCAACTCTTCGGTCGTTGGGAAAATAATCAGAGAATTTCTGTGTTAATCTGGTCAGGTGTTCCCGGACAATTCTCTGTATGTCGGTGCTGATGTGAGGGAATTCCTGGAGAACATCAGTGAGGTTACAAAACATGTCAAAAATGTTCTCCTGCACTCTCTTCTCCCACAATACCAACTTCCGTTTGAATGCTTCAATTTTGTCAGCCATCAAGAAAACACTGTTGTTTCTCCCCTGAAAGGATAGGTTTAGCTGGTTTAACTGGTCAAAGATATCAGACATGTACGCCAGTTTCCCGAGAAATTCAGGCTCCGTATAATGCGTTGCCAGGGGAGACCGTTTCTCCTCCAGAAATGTGTGCACCTGCTTGCGCATTTCGAAAAGACGATTAAGAGCTTTTCCTCGCGAGAGCCACCTAATTTCACTATGATATAACAACTGGCGGTGGTCTGATTCCAGCTGGTCGCACAAAATTGAAAACAAGCGGGAACTGAGAGCACTGTTCTTCACTAAATTAATAGTTTTGACAGCAATGTCCATCACCTCATTTAAGGGTACTGACATTTCTTTGGCTGCAAGGCTTTCACGGTGTAAAAAGCAGTGAACCCACGTTGCCTCAGGTGCTCTGTCCATAATTTTTCTCACAACACCACTATGTTTGCCAGTCATTGCGGCCGCGCCATCCGTGCAAATGCCTACGCAATTATTCCAAACCAGGCCATTCTTTGTGAAATAACCATCAAGGCAATTGAAACACTCATCTGCTGTCGTCCGTGTCGAGAGCTCATTACACATCAGTAGATCCTCATGTGTTGCACCTTCCCAGTTGTAGCGTACAAATGCAAGCAATAATGCCATCTTTGAAATATCTGTTGATTCGTCGATTTGAATGGCAAACAAGGGGCTTGCTCGCACTCGATCCAAAAGTTGCGTTTCAATATCATCGCTCATGTCTATAATCCGTCTGGAGACAGTGTCGTTGGAGAGTGGGATTTCTTTTATTTTGCTAGCAGCACTTTCCCCTAGTACCTCGCGGCACATGTCAACTGCACATGGGATAACTAGCTCTTCACCAATATTAAACGATTTCTTAGCACGGGCGATATGGCCAGCTGCCAGATAACTTGCCTTCAGGGTGCTTTTTGAAGCGATTGTGAGCGACACAATACTACTTTGCTGTCTTTTAAGTAGGTCTCGCTTTCGTACAAAGTAATCCACAGGTTTACCCACACATGTTGGATGTTTAGTCTGTAGGTGACGTTCAAGTTTGGATGGCTTCATGGACTCATTTGCCAAGACCTCACCACACTCGACACACTGTGGTTTTTCATCCGACGAAGTAAATCCATATTTAATATAGTCCGGGTTGTACTTGCGTTTACATTTTGCTGCCTTTGAAGTTGAAGGAGTTTCTGAATCTTCTGCTTTTTTTCTTTTAAAAAACGGATGCATTTTGTCAAGCTAACAGGCCGTGGCTGCGTACAATTTATTAATAAGTCTGGCATAGCAGGTAGCTAGTGTTTGTAGGTTATACATTATGTAAATAGAGTAGGACATTGTCCAATAAGAGCCTTTCGCGGCAATAATAAATTATTTTGATAGGATAGTTGAAATACAGCGTTAGAAGCCACGGCAATAATGAAGTACGACATTCGAAAATCAGATTCGTTGGAGGACTGGCTATGTTTACATGCGCATCTTTTGTTTCAATCTGTGCGCGTTTATGATTAGGCTTTTTAGTCCGATTGAGCCGCCAATACGTACTAACGGATTATTTTGTTGCACGCAGTCTATTGCAAAGAGCCTATTATGAAGCCCACTTATTGGCTGTGCTAGTGAACACTGAAGTCTTGCGACCCCCTATAGAATTATCAACGACCCACTTGTGGGTCGCGACCCACCGGTTGAGAAACCCTGATCTAAGGTGTAAACTACTCCTCCCCCTCGCATATTGGCTTTCCAAGCAAAACCTGTTTTACACCATTTAAATCAATGTATTTTTTTTGTGAAGGATAAAGCAAGACTATTTTCACATAATTTTGAAGCTAGAACTCAAAGGGACAACATTCATTAGTCAAAAGTCTTGTGGACACATATTTAATATGTGTTTTGTGGTCTTAATTCAGCAACGTTCATTTAAATTTTTTCCAATAACCACGCATAAACATTATTCTCTTAAAAATACAAACATCTACATACACGTTGCTCGCATATTATGGTAGCCCTGTTTGTGCTATATAGAGTGAATTTACACCTTTGCCATTAACATGTTTATAAATAACTGAAAAAAGCACAAATGTCCGAGCATGTCAGAACATCTCAAGGACCCCAAAAACAGCTTGGTCCCCAGAGGGTTAATCCACAGCCAGGGTTTACCAATCAAGTTTCCGAACCATGAAGAATTATCTTCAGTCATCTGGTGTAGTTTTGTTGAAAGATCAAGAATGTCTTGTTGGATTTTGTTCAAGTTCTCTGTTGGATCCATTAACCCGGTGCAGCACTCAGGGCCGATAATGGTGCAGGCTCCCCCTTGTGTTGCAAGAATGTAATCCAAGGCCACTCGGTTCTGTAAGATCATTATCTTGTGTGAAGCTAGAGTGTCTGTGATGTTACCCAGGGCCAAAGCCGTATTGTTGGCCAATTTCTGTACAGAATCCGACAGGCTTCTGACTTGATCGAGAACCTGCATGACACCATACGATGGGATTAAGGCTCCAAGAGTTCTTGACCACCATGTTTGAACACAAGTGAGTCCCGGAATGCAGCCATCTTTGTTGGTAGAAGGAGCTGAATTATGTAACTGTGGAGAGCTTGGGGTGGAGTGTGTATTTTCTCTGATAGCTGGCAGAATATACACCAGGGTGCACCTGCCGTTGAATTGGCTGGGTAGGATGCTGTAGACAGAAGTTCCACATAACCAAAAAGTGCCAGTTGGTGGAGGAATCATACACAACTGATTTATTGCAAAAAGTTTCGGTAGGGATGGGTTCCTGGAGAGACATTAAAGTCATTTTCCTGTTTCTTTTCTGTAGTGGTAACGTACACATGGGATTCATCTGTTCCTCTTTCAATCACAAAACTGCAACGTTCACGAGGAATTTCACCCAGTGGAGTCGATGCTGGAGCATAATTTTCCATGCACCAGTGGAACATCATTGGCAGGAGTAGATCTGTCATGATGGGAGTAGCTGAAGTTAGGTTGCAGGATGGTAGTCCAGGAATGCAACACTGAGAAGCTGGAGGAATGGTTACGTTGTGACATGTATCCTTGTTGTATAATCCACTGGTATGATGATCGAATAAGGTACACGTCACATTTGGAGATAGGGTGTGCAACCCATGGGATTCCGGCTCCTACTGAAGGCGCATGTGGCATGCAAACGTTCTTTCCAGCAAACAAGGCATTTCTTGACTTATTCATTGATCTGTTGAGGCAATCAAAATATCATCGACATATTGGATCATAGTGGACTGTTTTACCGGACATTCTGGGTCACACAAATCACGTCTGACAGCCTGATGGTATATGGTTGGGGAGATTTGAAATCCCTGTGGCACCATCGTGTCCACTGATATTATTCATGGTCAACTGTGAAAGCTAACCATGGCTGGCTGTCAGAGGGCAACGGTACAGAAAAGAATCCATTAAACATATCAATTACTGAAAAAATCTTATAATCTAATGGTAAGCCATTAAAAATTGTAGATGGATCTGCTACTAGCGGGGTGATTTTATCAATGTGTTTATTGGCTACTCTGTAGTCTATTGTAAGTCTCCATGTTCCATTGGATTTCTTGATGGGCCATATGGGTGAATTACATTGGCTGTTGGTTTTAACTAGCACTCCTTGCGTCAGCAACTTTTCTACAATAGCTTTGATCCCCTGTATAGCTTCCTCATTGATCGGATATTGTTTGGTGACCAGAGGTGGAGTTCCCGTCAATTTGACTGGTTCGACACCTGTCAACAAACCACAATCATCCTTGTCTTTAGCCCAAATTGGATGATTCTGTAAGAATGCATACTCTGGAGGGGTTGCATTATTGGTAGAAACTTGTACTGAGGAAATTTTAATGCTAGCAGATTCTGGAGACATGTCTAAAGTTAGATGTATTTGTCTCAGAAGATCCATGCCTAAAATTGCACCTGTATTCAATGGAGCACATAGCAATTTTGTAGTCAGAGTTTTCGGGCCAAATTGTAAGGCAAGGCAAGGCAAGTTTATTTATATAGCACATTTCATACACAATGGCAATTCAAAGTGCTTTACATAGAATAAATTAAAATAATAAAAAGAAATAAGAATAATTAAAACAGTTTAGAAAAATAAAAATAAAATACAGTCAGTACAAACAGTCGGACGAGCATTGGCACAGTGCTCATTCATTAAATGCATAGCTAAACAGATGTGTTTTGAGTCTGGATTTGAAAGTGACTACTGTAGGAGCACATCTGATCTCATCTGGAAGCTGGTTCCAGCTGCGGCTGGCATAATAGCTAAAAGCGGACTCGCCATGTTTAGAGTGAACCCTTGGTATTTCTAGCTGATATGATCCTAGTGATCTGAGTGATCTGTTGGGTTTATATTCAGTGAGCATATCTGCAATGTATTGAGGTCCTAGGCCATTGAATGATTTATATACCAGTAATAATACTTTAAAATCAATCCTAAATTTAACTGGGAGCCAGTGTAAAGACCTGAGGACTGGTGTGATATGTTCATATTTTCTGGTTCTGCTCAGAATCCTGGCGGCAGCGTTCTGTATGAGCTGCAACTGTCTTATGGTCTTTTTGGGAAGGCCAGTGAGGAGTCCATTACAATATTCCACCCTGCTGGTGATGAAAGCATGAACAAGTTTCTCTAAGTCTTGTCTGGAAACAAAGCATCTAATTATTGCAATATTTTTCAGATGATAGTATGCTGATTTAGTTATTGCTTTGACATGACTACTGAAACTAAGGTCTGACTCTAGTGTCACACCAAGATTCCTGACTTGATTTTTGGTTTGTTTGACCCCTAGAGTGAAGGTATGCGTTCACCTTGAGAACTTCATCTTTGTTTCCAAACGCAATGACTTCAGTTTTGTCTTTGTTTAACTGAAGAAAGTTTTGACACATCCAACTGTTGACTTCATCAATGCATTGGCACAGGGAATCAATGGGGCTGTAATCGTTAGGCGATAGGGCTAAGTAAATCTGTGTGTCGTCTGCATAGCTGTGGTAAGCAATTTGGTTCTTTCTCATTATTTGGCTCATTGGGAGCATGTACAGGTTGAACAGGAGTGGCGCAAGAATTGAGCCTTGAGGGACTCCGCATGTCATGGATGTCCACTCAGACTTATGATCTCCTATACTCACATAATAACCTCTCCCATCTAAGTATGACCTGAACCATTTTAGGACTATCCCAGAAAGCCCCACCCAGTTTTCCAGCCTGTCCAGAAGTATGTTATGATCGACAGTGTCAAATGCAGCACTGAGGTTGAGTAGTACCAGCACCGATAATTTGCCTGAATCAGTATTTAAGTGAATATCATTTATTATCTTTATGAGCGCTGTCTCTGTGCTGTGGTGCGGTCGGAAACCAGATTGAAAATTGTCAAAGTATCCATTCGAGCATAAGAATTTGTTCAGCTGATTGAAGACAACTTTTTCAATGATCTTGCCTATGAAAGGAAGATTTGAGATCGGCCTATAGTTGCTTAATATGGTCTTATCCAGATTGTTCTTTTTCAGGAGGGGCTTGACAACTGCAGTTTTCATGGAGTTTGGAAAACTCCCAGAGAGAAGTGAAGCATTTACCACTTCTAGAAGATCTGCTTCTAAACTGTTTAACAAACTTTTGAAAAATGATGTGGGAAGTGTGTCAAGAGCGCAGGTTGATGTTTTAAGGTGCTGTACGGTTTCTTCCAAAATGTTGCCATCAATTTCTTTGAAATCAGACATAGTAGCTACTTTCTCAGGTGGTTTGATCTGTCTGACCCCAGTGCAACTCAAGGATGTGCTGATCACCTTTCTGATATTATTGATTTTCTCAGAGAAGAAAGAAGCAAACTCACTGCACTTGCTGTCTGAGAGCATTTCACTGGGAATCTGGCTTGGGGGGGGGGGGGGGGGGGGGGGGGGGGGTTGTCAGTCTCTCTACAGTAGCAAAAATAGTGCGTGTGTTGTTTAAATTGCTGTTTATAATATTTGAGAAGAAAGTCTGTCTAGCTTTGCCTAGTTCCATATTGAAAGCATGAAGGCTGTCTTTGTAGATGTTATAATGGACTACAAGTTTTGTCTTCCGCCATATGCGCTCTACTTTTCTGCATTGTCTTTTCATATTTTGCACTGCTGTTGAGTTTCTCCAAGGTGCTTTTTGTCTGCCACTCTTCTTCCTGACTTTAACAGGAGCAATATCATCAAATACACTTTTAACTTTTGAGTTAAAAGAATCAAGGAGAAAATCAACAGAGTCTGCAGATATGCTTGGTGTTAAGGATATAGCCTTCATAAATAGTACACTAGTGTTCTCATTTAAGCATCTCTTCTTGACAGACACAGATCTAGCTTCAATGGCAGGAGAGATCAATATATCAAAGAAAATACAGAAATGATCAGACAGTGCTACATCCTTAATAACAATCGATGAAATGTTTAGACCCTTACTGATAAGTAAATCTAGAGTGTGTCCACGATTGTGTGTGGGTCCATGTATATGCTGAGTCAGATCAAAAGTTTTTAAAACACTTTTGATTTCTTTTGCCATATTGTTCTCTGCACTATCTATGTGAATGTTAAAATCTCCAGCAATGGCAAAACAGTCAAACTCTGAGGTAATTGTTGATAACAGTTCTGTAAAGTCCTCAGCAAAGGCTGGAGAGTATTTTGGAGGCCTGTAAATAATGATAAGTAAAATGCGTGGAGCACCTTTTAACACAATACACAGATATTCGAAAGACAAGTAATTCCCAAATGATATTTGCTTACATTGATAAATATCTTTAAAAAGAGCAGCTAGACCCCCACCTCTCTTAACAGCTCTGCAGACACTCATAAAATTAAAGTTAGGAGGGGCTGTTTCATTGAGGACTGTTGCACTGCAGCTGTCTTCTAGCCAGGTTTCATTCAGAAGCATAAAATCCAGATTGTTTGTGGTTATTAAGTCGTTGACTAGAAGTGATTTATTTTTAAGTGAGCGGATGTTAAAGAGTGCTAACTTAACAGACTTACTTTTCCCCACAGCAATATTAGTTTGACGTGTAATAGGCACCAGATTAGTTAGGTTTGCTGTACGGCTATTGAAGGCCTTAGACTTTCTATCTTGTAATAGAACAGCAATAGAGAAAGATACAGGCACACTGGGTTCCCGCTTGTTCTGTAAACATTTGAGAAAGTTACTGTTATCAAAATGGGGACCCGACACATATCACTGAGAGCTAGTATCAGTTGTTTTTGGTTCACCTCGAGCAGATGGAGGAGGGTAAATTGTACCTCTATGGGCGGGGTTTCATACAAAACAGAATCTTCACCTATTACGCCAGTTAAAGAAAGTTTGTTTTTCTTGTACAGGACGTCTAAACCTTTAGCCAATTTTGTAGGAATTATGGTAATTTCTGCACCTGTATCAAGCAAAAAATCATTCTCTCTCTCTTGTATGCTACCTTTCACAAAAATTATTTTGCCATTGTGATGGATTACAGGGGAAAGGTAGCTACTCACAGCCCCAACAATTCGTTTTTTTCCTGTTCTTTTTGTGCTCTTAGAAGAGCCTGAGCGAGCTGTCCTAAAGTTTCAGTGGACATTGGCAGAACTACGTCAGGGTTGTAGGCAGGCTGAGAAGGAGGTTTTACTTGGGTTTTAACATTAGCATCTCTTTCCCATGTAGCTAACCTGTCTAGGTTACTTCTGAGAGTTCCGTTAGACCACGTAATATCTAGGAATGGCAAGGCTGATCTGTACTCAGCTATAAGGTCATCTGACCAGATATGAACTAAGGGTCCCTTATCATCTAACACACTTTCAGGGTCATCAACGATTCCACTGTAAGTTACAGCTGCCTGACAAAACCTCTCAGTATACTCACTAACAGTTTCTTCTTTCTTTTGTACACATCTAGTAATTCTAGACCAATCTATTTTGGGTCCTAAGATATTGTTTAGGATTTTCAAAACACCTTCTCTCAAATCGCCTTTATTGCAGACAGCAGACACAAAACTGTTGAATTCAGATTCAGTTCGAATTTGTGAATCAAGCTGTGTAACTTCTGCCAACGACATGTCATAGAGACGCATTTTACTGATCAATGCTCTTCTAAATTCAGAAAAAATTGTGCGTGCTGAGGGTAAGCTCTGGGATAGTCTCTCTACATCTTTAGGTCCTAGCGCTTTGGCAACAGTTTGTATTTGGACGACAGAAGAGTTAGGAGGAACACTTTCAGTTCCCTCAATTCCCTGAGACCTTCTCCTAGCCCCACACACCTTCACTGAATCTACGGGCTTATCAGATACTGATTGGATGGCTACATCTGTTTCAAAGAAAGCTTTTAAGTCAGGATAAATGTTATCAGGCTGACTAAATTCTGCCACATCTGTTTTTTCTGCATCTTTGTTGCGGTTTAATTTCTTAGTCAAAGAAGATATTCTAGCACGGAGCTCATTGTTCTGTTTCTCTAGTTCTGAGTTGCGTTTAGACTGTTCTGTAGCTATTGCTAAAACAAATTCTCTGTGACAACAAATAATGGCTTTCACCTTGTTCTTGTGAATACTTGCTCATAGTACCTTTTACAATCTTCCATTGACCATGCTTTGTCTGGATGAATCTCATATTTCTTTGTTAAATCCAATCTGACTGACTTTGTCACTATAGAGTCCATGTGCTCTCCCAACAATGTTTTAAATTCGCTATCTGACCACAATGGAGCCGCAAGACCACCTTTTTCAGTTGTGGGGATCAGTCTAGCATTTTTTCTAAACATTTTTTATTTATTTTCTTTGTTACCACACAATAAAAAAAAAACACTAAAACTACAACAGAGGGTACACTTGTTAACACAGCTTAACTATTGTTAACTCTCCAAATGACCAACACTTCACACTTAACATCCCTGCCAACAAAAACAGAGGATAAACCAAAATATTAGCACGTAATACTAATCTTCTCTGCCTAAAGCAAAGGATACACAAATTACTAGCACTTTACGCTAATCTACCCTACCTGAAAACAGAGGATACAATATATTAGCACTTAATGCTAATCTTCCCTAACTTTATAGAGGATAAAACACTTCCCTGGCAAAGCAGAGGATAAACAATATGAACATGTAATGCTAATCTTCCCTGCCTGGACAACAGAGGATAAATTTCATCTCTAAAAGACAACTTTAGAGGATAACTTAGTTAACAAAACCCTGCAGCTGTCTGTTAACTCTTCTCTGACGGCGCAGAGGATGACAAAATTTTACTGGTCTTTAAAGGTTCTTTTGAATAGAGTAAAACTCACCGAATCATTGGTTGTACAGACAAATTTCGTCTGGAACTCAGTCAGAAAAGTTCATTTTTGTTGAGATCTTTGAGCTTTAACCCTCTGGGGTCTAAGGTGTTTTTGGGGTCCTTGAGATGTTCTGACATGCCCTGACATTTGTGCTTTTTTCAGTTGCTTATAAAAATATTAATGGCAAAAAAAATTACACACTATTTAGCACAAATAGGGCTACCATAATATGTGAGCAACAAGAATGTACATGTTTGCATTTTTGAGAGAATAATGTTTATGCGTGGTTATTGAAAAAACTAAAAACTAAAGTTTCTGAAATAAGGCCATAAAACACATACTAAATATGTGCCAATAAGACTTTTGTCTAATAGATGTCATTGCCTAGTGTTTTTTCTTCAAAATGATGTGAAAATCACCCTGCCTAATCATTCACATAACACAATACATTGATTTGAATTTTGCAAAGCACTTTCTGTTTGGAAAGGCAATATGCGGAGTGGGCGTCACAGATCATGCATATTTAGTGGTTCACACCTTAGGAGACAATGGGGCCTGCATACTTAATTAGCCATTCATTCAGGTGAGTCACTGAGCCACAAGAATGCAAGAGCAACAGTTGGAAGCATCTCAATTCTTTTTTATTTTTCCACATATTGTGCTTGCAATTTGGCCTTATAATATCCAAGGAAAACATGTCTAGTAATTGTGCAGTTAATTCTCATACTGTATTTTCAGTTTTGCAATATTTATCCTCTCCCCAAATTTGTCACTAATAAAACACAATAAAAATTATTTAAAGAAAAGGCTTAAATTTACCTTTTAATAGTTTGTTTACATCTACCTTGTAAATATATTTTTTTATTAAAAAGGTTACCATTACAACAACAATTCAAGTGTAATCTTTCTTTGTAAAAACTAAAGTATACATTTTATCATACATATTTCAAAGTTAAGGATTTGATTGATTATTTGATTACTTTATTTTTGACAAAACATACTATATTTAACACAGCAAATATTGGCAAACAAAAGCTTATTTGAGTTGGCAGATATTTTATGTCTTATATGTCTGTAACATAGGTCTTTCATTTTTATTATAAGAAATATAAATGTTAATTTGCAGTTTAATACGTTGCTTATACAAATACATTTTATTTCAACATATTTCAGTCGATTTTTACTCAGTATAGCAATACAGTTTGCTAAAACCGAAACATTCATTCACGAACAGAAACGCCTGACTGTAACGTTGTTTTTATGAAATATTAGGGCACATAAATGTTAATTTTCAGTTTAATACGTTGCTTATACAAATAGCCTACATTTTATTTCAACATATTTCTGTCGATTTTTACTCAGCTCAGTATAGCAATACAGTTTGCTAAAACATCATCATTCATTCACACAGAGACGCAATTTAAATTTAAACTGTCTTTTTGCGAGCTGTGATAAACAGCGCGCATCTCTGCGGCTGCCGTTCATTCATTCACAGAAACGCGATTAACTTGAGAAGGAAAAAAAACTTACTACAGTATTCGGATCCTCTCTCCTCGCAATACCCGCACTCTGAGGTAGATTTTCCGTTATTATTATTCCTCACAGCGCTGCCAGACGGTGTAAACATGTAGGCTACAATGATCTGAATAAACTTGTGTTTTCTCGAGCTGATATGGAGGCGTTCACAGGTTTGCCTCAGTAATTTGCGTTTGAATAGCACGCGCTCTCCGTGGGCGGAGTCACATTACATTTGAATGAGGTCTAATTAGCTCGACTGGAATCGCTCTCTTTTAATACAGATTTCACAAGATGAGAATATTTGTTTTTTTATATAAATTACCTCATTTTAAAGAAGAGAATTCAAGCTTCATGCCTGTATGTCTGTATGCCTGTTTGACTCAGTATTCGCTGAGTTATTGTTCATTTTCGGACGCGTTTCAGAATGGTCTTCACTGACAGAGAGAAGGCAGAACTAGCATCACGTTTATTTTTCTTTATTTGGCAAAAAGCACAACAGTTTGTTTTTATTGTGAGTATACACAAAAATAATACACATTTAACAGAATCGATTGATGTATGAAACTTGCTTGTAATATCAAAGTCAACAGAGCAAAATTAATTTCTTTTGAACTGAACTGAAAAAAATCCAGCAAAACGCGTGGGCGCGTTTGCCGACCTTAGAGGGTTAAGTTTCAAGATTCAGTCTGGAACTCAGTCAGAAAAGTTCATTCTTTGAGATGTTTTTGGAGCTTGAAGCTTTCAATCTGGATTCAGGTGATTCAGTCTGGAATGCAGTCAGATCTTTCTTGAGCTTGAAGTTTCAATCTGGATTCAGAAGATTCAGTCGGGAACTTAGTCAGATCTTTGCTAGGCTTGAAGTTTCAATCTGGATTCAGGTGAGTAAGCTGGAACTCTATCCGGGTCACGTGGCAACAAAACTGTTGGAAACTCAGAATCGACGACCAGGAGACTTGGTTCTTTCTTCAGCAGGATTCTTTATTGAGAACACGAGCTGTCGGTAGCTGCAGTCACCAAAGTCTGACTCAGGGAACGTTCTCTTACAATTTATATACATTTAGGGGCAGGAACCAAAACTTTGTGATGAGACAGGTTTAGGAACCTGTTCTAGACTGAGAGTGTTGCCACTCCTAATCCACTCAGCATATCTATTCAAATGCTGAGACTCGAGTACAGGACTGGCAGGACTCTCTTGCTAAAACACAAGCTCCAAGAGCCATTAAGAGTTTCAGTAAAACAGGACTGGCCGGAGTCTTTTGCTAGAAACTCTGATAATCATCACCTTAAAATGCTAAATTCAATGTAAACCTAAATTAAACATTTAATAAATTTGTAATACAACACAGTCCATCTAGTTATGTATCAAGGGTTAGGAGCTATTTCCCTTTATTAAAAAGACAGTTGGTTATCTAAAACCACTCATATCTAAAGTAAAAGGTGCGCTTTTGCCTTCACCTCTTATCTAATACTTTCTACTGTCTGGGGTTCCCATCCATGAGGTCAGTCAAGCCTCCGGCTCCGGACCTCCCCTTCTTACACCAAATCTTAGGACAAGCTAGTTTGGATCTGCCCTCTACTTATTCTATCGTCCGTGAGTGTGCCAGATGCTTTATACCAGGGTGTTTTTCTCTCAGTGTGGTGGCGTGTGGTATTCGTTCCCCAAAGTATCGAGTATCGATGCAGCGGGAGTTCCCTTTACGAAAGGGAACGTCTCGGCTTACTATTGTAACCCTTCCTGTAGGGAACGAGACGCTGCATCCCTCCGCCACACTTTTCGCGCCCCTGAGAACGAGTTGCTTTGACCGATCAGAAGCTAACATTTCCTGGTTCCTGTGACCCTTTTGTAGCTTCCGGATCACCATCACATGCGACGTCACGAGTGACGTAATGACGTTGCACCAATTAAGATTGGAATAGTTCCACAGTTGACTTCAGAAGCTTCATGCCGAAGGCATTCCCCAAAGTATCGAGTATCGATGCAGCGTCTCGTTCCCTACTCAGGGAACGAGGGTTACAATAGTAACCCGAGACGTTATGAACAGTTTTGATTCTGATGTCAGAAAAAAACATTGTTCTGCCTCTACAGTAACTGAAATAATTATTGACCCATGATCAAACTGTCTGTCTCAATCAAATATTTAAAGCTTCATATCACTTTTTAATTGTGTGTTTTTAATTGGCTGTTTAATTGTATTACTTTAAATTGTTGTGGCTCTGTGTGACGCTGAGTGAAAAACTGCTTAAAAGTAATATTATAAATAAATTAGCAATACTCACGTCAGTGTGTTGAGTTGACAGTGTTTATCCTGCAGTAGAGCAGCGATCTGATTCACTCGTGTGTCTCCTAGTTTATGTCCACTCAGATTCAGCTCTCTCTGGAGTAACGGGTTTTTACCCACAACTCTATTCACATACTGACAGGCTTCCTCTGCAGCAGGACTCAAAAACCTGCAGAAGAGTCAATTCAGTTCTCAACTAAATGTCCATTGCATTAGAAAAATGAATGATTGATATATATATATATAAGAAACTAGAGCGACACTCAGTCCTAAAGCAAACTCATAAGAACAGAAATGTCTCACAGAGCAGAAGGGCAAAAGCTCACTAGATCATGATTTTCAGTATGAATACAGAGTGTGAAATTAAGATCTTTCTGTCTTTTAACCCTCTGGGGTCTGAGCTGTTTTCTGGCCCTGGAGGTGTTCTGACATGCTCTGACATTTGTGCTTATTTCTGTTACTTGTGACATTTTCATGGCTAAAGTCTGATTACACTGTATTCAGCACAAACTCTGCTACAATAATATATCAGCAGCATGTATGTAAAAGTTTGTAGTTTTGAGATAATGACATTTATGCGTGGTTTGTGAAAATACAAAAAAAAATTGTCACTGAAATAAGGTCATGAAACCCCTACTGATTATTTCTTCACAAGACTTTTGAAAATTGTATCACGTAGCCTAGAATATTTGCTCCAAAACTATGTGAAAATAATCCTGACTGCTCATTCAGAGAAGACAATATATTGATTTAAAATTTCTAAGATGTGTTTTGTGTGAGAAAGCTTTATGTGAAAGGGGCGTGATCACCTCATTAATATGTAAGCGTTTTTACACCTGAGAAAGACAAAGACACTCCCCTAATGGCCCTATTTTAGGAGCTATCAGGCCCTATCATTCTGAGCAACCTTGCACAAAGAATGAGGAGATTTAAAAAAGAATGGCTTTTTGATTGTTTGGATTTATTTACAACACAACATAATCCAAATATGCACAACAAATGATAAAAAAGCACACTAGTGAAAACAATGATCCAAAGACAGAGACCTTTGTGCCATTCCTAAAAACATTGTGCATACCTTTCATTTCCAAGGTGTTTGATTTTCACTTTACCATGTTCATATACAGAGACTCATGTGAATGTTGAAGTCAGCAGGACTCAGTGGCATCTGGTCCCTGAAAAAAAAAAAAAAAAAAGTGAACATACTGATATAGAGAGAAACTATAGGGAATATAGTTCTAAAATGTATTGGGAATAAATTTTTGATTTTTCTGGTTAAAATTGCTTTTTAAAATTCACAGAATACACACACACACACACACACACACACACACACACACACACACACACACACACACACAAATGTTTCCAACAATATATAATATAATGAACACCAGGTTTGTTGTGCCTTGTAAGCATAGGCTATGCACAGTGCTGCATAAAATAATAATAATAACAATAACCTATAGCAGCATATAAATCTTCCAAAAGATTTCAGTAACAACTACGCTAGAGAACAATATATTGACTATCATATGTTACTTCAAATGTTTCCATTCGTTATGATGATATGAAATGAGATAATAGTAAAACCATGAAGCCTTTGTTTGGTGCGTTTTGCTTTTCAAACGCGATCGCGATACATTCAAAACCAGAGCTCGCTCCAAAATATGAAACATTATGGTTACCATATTATACATATCTACGTTTGAGCAGATATCCACACAGTAACAGTAAACACGGGTCCAAATATTATAATATTCACCATATATCTAGCAACAGTTCAACTGCAATGTGAAGTTTATGCAACAATAACATGAACTAATAATTAAGAATTTCTTACCTTACATCTTTCTTGTCTACAAATTGCGTTCTTCTTCTTCTGAGGTAAATTCAATGTAAGCTCACGGCACGTCTTTCAAACTCGACAAAAAGCAGAGACATGTGAAGTTTGTTGGTGCTTTGTTTTTGAGGTAATGAGCGTGTTTGCGTTCCATGTGGAGATTTGCATGTGAATGTCTTTTGCGGTCGTGGGCGTGGTCAAATTAAAAATAATTAGCAAGCTCGTGATAAGCTGGACATCTTGTTGGTTTTATACAAATTACTTAAACAGAGAATATTTATTTTCAGTTTGAATCCGATCATTTAAAAGTACACACTTAAATGTTTATAAAGGTATATGGCTCATAAATGTGTGACAAGTATTCGTTGAGTTTTGTTTCAGTTTATAGACGTTCTCAAGAAAAAAAAGTTCACCGCGACGGAGAGGCAGAACGCACACCCTGTTTATTTTCTTTATTTTACAAAAGCACAATGTTTTGATTCGATTGTAAGTGGACACATACAAAAGTAGAAATATCACAGGTTCTTTTTTTCATATTTCTTTTTTTCTGTATGACCATAAATGACGGAGAAATTTAAGTTTATTGTACTACTATGTGAAGAAAATCCGACCTCAGAGGGTTAAGCAGGAGGAGTGAGAAACGTCAGCACAGAGAAAACTGGCTTGTGAAACTGCATGTTTGTGAACATCTGGAGACTCATAGACCTGCTGTAGAGAGATGCAGTGAATCTGGGCTTGATGGAAAACTATTGTGTTCAGAAATCTATTTCACTAAAAGGTTATCTAGAATTAATAATGAGAAGTGTGCACAAAACATGTTAATTATCAAGGTATACTCCATAATAGCAGCACATATACTGACCCATAATGTCTATTTGACCTGTATCACAACTAAACTGTGTTGATGATTATCATCATCATGACAGAACCTGCAGCATCTGATCTGATCTTGATCATTTTGATGCAAAAAAATTGTCCAGCTTATTATATAACTAAAATAATATATTAGTTATGAATATTTAGCCTGCATATAGCTAATTTAATTAATTATTTGATCCCATCTCACCTCAGTGTCTTCAGTTGACAGTCTGGATCCTGTAGTAAATCATTGAGCTGCTTCACTCCTGATTGTCCAGGATCATTTCCTGTGAGATCCAGCTCTATCAGGTGTGAAGGGTTTGATCTCAGAGCTGAAGCCAGAGCTTTATACCTTTCTTCTTTTACACTGCAGTTAGAGAGTCTAGAACAGAAAGGAAAACATTCAGCTGATTAATCAGTTAAACCTGAACAATATAAATCTGAATGATCGCTCTTCCAGTCGCCTCTACAATAAGGAAGCTCCTCTTTCTGGTGGTATACGGCACATTCAGTGGTGTTTCACTGGCGTATTGCATGGACAATTGCAGCGATTCCCCCCATGGGCGCTTCAGCATAAAGAGCAGTTTCCCTAAAAGAGCAAAACTGATGTTAAGCGTCTTTTTAAAGATGCCTTTCCGTCCGTGTGTTTCTGGATGCGGTTGTTCCCTGTCCTCATCTGATGGCCACAATCTCACATGTCTGGGCCAAGAGTGTGCTGAGATAGTGTTTGTGGATGGTTCATGTCCTCACTGTGAGAACAGGACCATGTTGACCCTGCGGTCGTGACTGTCCTTCCTCGTGAAGGCTAGAGTCTCTCTGCTGTAACCCAGAGCCATCAATATGGTTAACACTGAAGGAGACCTGAGGCTCACAGTGGGAGTGTTTCCCCGCGGTTCTCCCGCTCCACTGGCCTGTCGTGTGCCATCGAGCTGCTGGGTGATGGTGCGGGGTGTTTGCTTTTCGAATCAACAATGGAGTTTAAAAAATACAACCGATGGACCGATGATGAGGTTCAGGCTTTATTAAGCTAATATGAGGAGGACGAAATCCAGCGGGAACTGGAAAGTCACACATCCTACGTCACCGGACTAATTTGCCTAATCTTCATGGTACTTTAGACTGCGATGGAAACACAGACAGCAACAGGTCTGGGGGAAAAAGATCCTGAGACAGATTTAAAGAACACCAGCTCAAATGTGAGGGGAATGTACAGTTATTGATTTACTAATTTTCATTTATGAATTATTAATAAATCAATAATTAATCATACTGGCTATCACTTACACAATTTCAAATTACCCAACAGGTAATACACAGCCCATATAGTTGGATCTCTGTATATAAACAATCAATCACAACGAATTACAATTAATTATAAATGCACAGAGGGGCTATATCAAATCTTGTGAATGCCTACCAAATCAAATTGCATCAGATAATCTGTCCGCCAAACGGATCATGCGATGTTCTTATCAACTCTCAAGGAGAGATATTCTTATAAACTCTCAAGAAGAATTATTCCCCTGGCCACAGAGAATAATTGTCTTGTGTACAAAATTATTAACTTGTAGGTCAATCACAAATTTATCGAGCTTGTAGCTATAAGATCGAACACATTTAAGAGGCTTTGTTCCGTGAGCAGCAAAACAGAGACCATCAAGAGTGTAATCAAGAGTTTACTCAGTTTTAATAAAATGCGATTATGAAGGTAACGTTACAACTACATCTAACAAAGAATATATATATATATATGGGACAGTAAAATGAAAGTAAAATAAACAGAAAGGAAAACAGCAGATTGCAGGATAGCAAACAAATCACAATAATAGTCAAGTCAAGTCAAGTATATTTGTATAGCGCTTTTCACAATACAGATTGTATCAAAGCAGCTTCACAGTATTAAATTAAAATAATACAACAAGGTTTGTTTCTAGTGGAATTTATTGATAAAATCAAATTAAATATCCCCAAAATATCCCCAACTGAGCAAGCCAAAGGCAACAGTGGCAAGGAACCGAAAAACTCCATCAAGTGACCTAATGGTGTCCTAAAACTCCATCAGGTGACCCAATGGAGAAAAAAAACCTTGGGAGAACCCAGGCTCAGTCGGGGGCCAGTTCTCCTCTGGCATTTATGAACTAGAGGCCGGATTGTAGTTTGAACTGTAAGATTAAAAATATTATATGAATGCCTGGCTGAAGAGATGCGACTTTAATCTAGTTTTAAACTGGGAGTTTTCCAGAGTTTTGGAACTAAATGTGAAAATGCTCTCCCTCCTTTGGTGGATCTGGATATCCTAGGTATGACCAAAAGCCTAGAATTTAGTGATCTTAAAGAGTGAGATGGATTATAGGTGATAGAAGATCAGTTAAATAGACTGGAGCTAAGCCGTTTAGGGCTTTATAAGTCAGTAGCAATACCTTGTAATTAATACGGAACTTTATAGGTAACCAATGCAGTGATGATAAAATCGGTGTTATATGATCATATTTTCTTGATCTAGTAAGAACTCTAGCGGCGGCATTTTGGACTAACTGTAGCTTGTTTATTGAGGATGCAGGACAACCAGCTAATAAAGCATTACAGTAATCTAGTCTCGAGGTCATGAATGCATGAACTAACTTTTCTGCATCAGAAACTGATAGCATATTACGTAGCTTAGCAATGTTTCTAAGGGGGAAAAAGGCAGTTTTTGTAACATATGAAATATGATTTTCGAAAGACAGGTTGCAGTCGAGTATAACACCCAGGTCTTTTACTGTAGAGGATAAAGTAACAGGACATCCTACGATGTTAAAGTTGTATTGCGAGAGGTTTTGTGGGTGGTTTTTTGAGCCGATGATTAGTACCTCTGTTTTGTCTGGATTTAATAAAAGAAAATTACGCGTCATCCAATCTTTTATATCTTTAACACACTCTGTCAATTTGGATAATTTAGCGTTTTCATCTGGCCGTGATGAAATATATATTTGAGTGTCATCAGCATAACAATGGAAACTAATTCCATGTTTCCTTATAATATTTCCAAGTGGCATCATATATACTGAGAATAACAGAGGGCCTAACACACACTGCAAAAAATGCTTTCTTAGTTAGTATTTTTGTTTTGTTTCCAGTCCAAATATCTAAAAATTCTTAAATCAAGAAGCATTTACTAGAGAAGTAAAATGACATAAGAAATTCTATTTTGTTTTAAGGTAAAAAGTAAGTACTTTAAGTAATTTTTGTTTAAAACAAGCAAAATTATCTGCCAATGGGGTAAGCAAAAAAATCTTGTTTTTTTTTCGAATTCAGATTTTTTTTCTTGTTTTCCATTCTTATTCAGATTTTTTTGCTTACCCCATTGGCAGATAATTTTGCTTGTTTTAAGCCAAAATTACTTAAAGTACTTTCTTTTTACCTTAAAACAAAATAGAATTTCTTATGTCATTTTACTTCTCTAGTAAATGCTTCTTGATTTAAGAATTTTTAGATATTTGGACTGGAAACAAAACAAAAATACTAAGTAAGAAAAGCATTTTTTGCAGTGCAGATCCCTGCGGCACTCCATAGTTTACAGGAGTTATGATCGATTTTTCTCCATTTAAATAGACAAAATGGTAGCGGTCAGATAGGTATGATCTGAACCAGCTTAATGCTTGTCCTTGAACACCAGTATAATTTTGTAGTCAATCTAAGAGTATTGTGTGATCTATAGTATCGAACGCAGCACTAAGATCAAGTAAAACTAGTATTGAGATACAGCCTTGGTCAGAAGCTAAAAGTAAATAATTTGTGATTTTAACGAGCGCATAATAATAATAGCAATAATAGCAATAATTTGCGAATAATAGCAAACCAATCACAAGAACGACCTTTGAGAACCAGCAAAGTATAAAAATCACCTTAAGCAGGGAAATGTAATACGCATTTAAATCTTGGTAAGAGATCAGAAATACTTGCATTGAAAACCTTGTGGTTGAAATGGGACGGCGAGTAGGCTTGTCCCTTCAAGGTGCGCGTCCGTCGAGCTGAAACGTTCTTATTGGATTCTTCCTGAGCACACGTCGCTGCGGGAGTTTCAAACGGTTCGCGTGTGAGCTGCTAAGACTTGATTTAAATTCGTTTCACTTTGAGGTGTAAGTGAATGAACACTAGACTATTAAAACAAGAAGTCGAAATTACGACTAAAACAAAAACAAAGTTTAAGTAAAATAAAATAAAGAGACTCGTATGAGAAAGGAAAATAACGAAAAAGCAGGAACAAAACAAGACGAAAGAAATACAGAACAGAACTGACCGGAACGCGGAGTGTAACCGCTTTTCTAGGGTACAGAAATTTCACTCCTCCCTAGCGCTTGGGCCAATTGGAACGTGAAATTCCAGGCTGGAGTTTGATTTGTTTTATGGCAGTCTTAGGATCATGCCATTTCTACTTTAAACAATTTCTACTTTAAAAAATGACTGCAGTAAAATGCATTTTATCATAATTTGATACCCATATCTTTCCTACGGGTATATAGAGGTTCAATTCTAGACCAAATTTGGTTTGTTTAAAAGCTACGGCCTAGAAGTAGCTTCTTACTCTGTAAGATAAGTATTAAAAGTTCGACGAACAAACTAGGAATAAGACTAACCTAAAATGTGATGTGCATTGGCAAATGGGAATGGAGATTGGACTTTAAAAAGACCACATGACATACCTATGATTTCGCAACAGTGTGCACCTCTGAAACATTATTCCTTGAAGGTTTACAAGAATACAAAAACACATCACAGAGAAGAACAATCGTGGAAAAGAGAAATTACATTCAGGTTTACATATTTCTTAAGTGGTTATACATATATAATATATAGGATTAACAGTTTCTTTCTACTCTGCTAGCATCTCAGTGGAATTTCCAGCTTGCTGACATTCCGTTAGGGCCATAAAATCGTTATCAACCTAACCAAAAGGGGGAGGTCTGATTGCCCGAGGATGCTGGTGAACATTCTTAAACTAGAACATTTATAATTCAAGGCTACGCATTAGAAAGTCACACCTCTATTATAAAGCAAAACTAATCACACACATGAATATAGGAAGGTACATACATTAAAAGAATATTTCTATCCTAAGTTACATGAAAAGAAAGCGTTTGTGTGTGAGTGTGTGTCTTTGTGTGTTGTGTGTGTGTGTGTGTGTGTGTGTGTGTGTGTGTGTGTGTGTGTGTGTGTGTGTGTGTGTGTGTGTGTGTGTGTGGACAGACCACCTGGGCCTTCATTTGCAGGGAAAGGAGGAAGATTGATAGCAATCTTTGTGATCTGCCAGTGAGGATCCTAGCGATGGTTCTGTTAAATTTCATGCTGGCATACAAATGTCAGAAGGGCAATTTGACCAAGGCTTTCGGAGCTCTTCGGGGTCCATTTGGTGTTATTCTTTGCTTTCTGGGGGGTCGTAAACACCCCAGGAGGATGGTCTCTTACAGACCAGGCGGCTCCAGTTAGTGAATTATATTTACCAGGTTAAAAGCTAAAAGCTTTCCCAAAATTTATAATGACAAGCCATCATGCGTTTCGTCCATATGCTACAGATTGTTTTGGGTAATTTCGGTGGAAACGCAGCTTTAGTTGATTATCTTATTGAAGAGCTACAGCAGCATTTAGTTTCCAATATTCTGTTTTGAAACCCAGTCACACTAGTTCTGTGTGCTGGAAGACACTGTTTCTTCTCTTTCATTTTAAGTATTTATTTGACATCTCTCTTCTTTATTCTCTGTTGAAAAGGCAGATTTCTGCATGTACACAATCAGTACATTGTATCAAATGCTGGAAATTAAACTATTACTAACTATATAAAAAACACAAAAATGTGAGCAATAGGGAAAACCCAGAAAGTGCACTGCTATAAACAATGAAACATAAGCCCTGCTGTCTTCAAATAATTGTACAATAATTGCTGTACAATATAATGATACTAACTGTAGTTTCTCCAGCTTGAATTGTGGGTCCATCAGTAGATCACTGAGGTTTTTCACTCCAGAGTATCCTACTTTATTCCAGCTCAGGTCCAGCTCTCTCAGGTGTGACGGGTTTGATTTCAGAGCTGAAGTCACATCAGAACAACCTT
Organism: Rutilus rutilus; assembly: GCF_951802725.1. Lineage (NCBI taxonomy): Eukaryota > Metazoa > Chordata > Actinopteri > Cypriniformes > Leuciscidae > Rutilus > Rutilus rutilus. The sequence continues at coordinate 45,670,206 of NC_140214.1, read as the reverse complement.
CATCGGTCATATCACAGGAGCTTAAACTACATTAGCAGAGAGAGAACAGAAAATAAGACAGAAGAAAAGAAAACTCTTTATTCTGTAAAGTCACATCATCTTCATAAGCAAATAAAACAGACAGAGGAAGAGACATCTTCATCTTTATTTCACCAGATCACAAAAGTGTTTTAGTTTAAACTGTTGAAGTGATTTAAGCATTTTGATTCTTGTATGTGAATGTGACTGACCTCAATCTCTCCAGTTTACAGTGTGAATCCTTCAGTATGTCACATAAGTGCTTCACTCCTGTGTTTCCTAGTTTATTCTCGCTCAGGTTCAGCTCTCTCAGGTGTGATGGGTTTGATTTCAGAGCTGAAGTCAGGATGAGACTCTGTTTCTCTGTAATACTGCATCTATTCAGACTGAAGAGAGAAAGAGAAAATGACTCAGATCTATGATGATCAACAAACGTGTGTAGCATTTTTAAAAAATGACAGTTTATTTGTGTAAACTCACAATAACAAGAAAGCGTTGTGCTTTTGTAAAATAAAATAAAACAATCAGGCGCTCTTTCATGATCTCCATGAACTGGAGCGCGTCTCAAAAATGAACTGAAACAAAATATAGCCTACCTATATAAAGCTTGAAATGTCCACTTGTAAATGAACAAATTCGAATCGAAAGCAAATATCATCTGATTATGTAATCTGTATGAAAGGTGCATTTCTCTCTAATGGCGCATCCGCTTTACAGCGGAGATGGAGTTGTTTGCAGCCAACACTGATTGAGAAAACACTAGTTTATTAATAAAAAATTGAAATGCCTCGTTATTTTTTCAGACACATTTGTTATCATTAGCCTATAAATCACCTATAAATCACCTCTCTGTATGGTTCCAGAGACATAGCTCTTCTCATTCAGCATCAGCACGGTGGTAAATGGTAATTTCCGGGTTCTAATTTGGCCTTAGAAAAACATTAAAATCGACCTCATTTCCATATTAATTTGTGAATATTTTAAATGTTTAATAAATGAGCAAAAAGTCATAAACAAAAATCTGAAAATACGTCAATAGTTGTTTTTTTTTTGCTCAGCATTTGGTGTGTAGTTCAAATTAAAATTTTGGTGTTAAATTTTGGATTTTAAAAATACAACAACCGTTCATTTTTCGTTTTTCGATTACTGGTTAAAAAAGGAAAAACGAATGGACGCAAAAGCACACGGACCTGATTCAATGGATTAATTGCATTTTGGAAAAAAAAATGTCATGGATTTATTTCATTTTGGGGGAAAAAAGAATCTGTTTTTATGATAAGTCTTTTGAAAGTTAAAATCTGAATTTTACATTTTTTATGTTATTATAACCTAATAATTCTATGTGAAAAATGGAAACAGAAAATAGTGGGTTTCATCTTGCCACTTTCTTGGTAAAGAAAACACATTTTTTACTCAAATTAATCAAAATGGATTTACTGCGTTTTGCAACCAAACTCTTCATTCAATGTTTTTGCTACAAAATTAAGTTTTATTATGCATAGACAGCACATGCTCTCTCTCCCATCTAAACGCACACATATGGACACACACTCGCACAGTGTTGTCAGCGCTGCTCTGAAGATTTTATCAGTAAAATAATTTAACAACTTAAAAGCTACAAGACATTTATCCTGGAGTGGATATACTTAGTCTCCCTATAGGAGAACCGCCTGCTGCCGAACACTGTTGAAGACACTTACCGAACAGTCACTTATCGAACACTTATCTCTCTCTCTCTCTCTCTCTGTCTATAGCAGCATTAATCAGCTAATAATTCAATGGCCCGTCGTCAATTATTCCTTACTTATTGCCGTATTCTCTGATAAAATTAGAGACTTGAGTGAAGCATGACAGCACCACCTGCGTCTTCATGTTGTAATTGTCACAGACGTATATTTTAACAGCGGACGGGCCACTTAAAATTAATCACCAGAATTTGTTGGCGGGCCTGATTAAAAGTTGTGGCGGGCCGTGTTTGGCCGGCGGGCCTTGTTATTGACACGTGCTCTACAGTAACTGAAATAGTTACTGACCCATGATGAAACTGTCTGTCTGGAAATATTATCATCAGCTAACATTACAACTAATAGTAAAGTAATATTATAAATAAATGAGCAATACTCACGTCAGTGTGTTGAGTTGACAGTGTTTATCCTGCAGTAGAGCTGCGATCTGATTCACTCGTGTGTCTCCTAGTTCATGTTTACTCAGATTCAGCTCTCTCTGGAGAAACGGGTTTTTACCCACCACTCTATTCACATACTGACAGGCTTCCTCTGCAGCAGGACTCAAAAACCTGCAGAAGAGGCAATTCAGTTCTCAACTAAATGTCCAGCTTATTGTATAACTAAAATAATATATTAGTTATGAATATTTAGCCTGCATATATAGCTAATTTAGTTAATTATTTGATCCCGTCTCACCTCAGAGTCTTCAGTTGAGAGTCTGGATCCTTTAGTAAATCATTGAGCTGCTTCACTCCTGATTGTCCAGGATCATTTCCTGTGAGATCCAGCTCTATCAGATGTGAAGGGTTTGATCTCAGAGCTGAAGCCAGAGCTTTATAACCTTCTTCTGTCACGCTGCAGTTAGAGAGTCTAGAACAGAGAGGAAAACATTCAGCTGATTAATCAGTTAAACCTGAACAATATAAATCTGAATGATCGCTCTTCCAGTCGCCTCTACAATAAGGAAACCGCTCTTTCTGGTGGTCTATGGCACATGTTGCCTTGGCTTTTGGCTTGCTTAGTTGGGGACATTTAATATTCAAAAATATTATTGATCTGTTTTACGTTGTCAAGCCTAATGGGAACAGTGTTTGTGCTCCTTTGTGCGGTTGTGTTTCTGTTTCCTTTATAGGCCACGTGACGTCCCGCCGACTGCTGATTGTGGGTGGGGGCAACTGCTTTAAAGACGCCTTGTTTGACATCCGCTCTCTCTCACTCTCACCGCAGACGGAGCGTGCTCCGAGGTGTCTCGTGTGATCGGCCCGTTATGTCTCTTTATGGAGTTTCTCGTGTCGACTTCATGATCGTGTTTCATAAGCACGTTCCCGGAGGGGAATGCACGTCTGTTAGATTCAGTTTATAACTTTATTTAGAGCTGGTGGTAATTGGTGATGGGTTTTCACATGTTATTTAGTTTAGGATTAGTTAGGGTAGCAGTCAGAGGACCCGGAAGACTCAGGGAGAATGTTGTCTTTTGTTTTCGAATGGGAGGTAGGCAAGTGTTATTTCTCCGGTTTATGTGTGCGCAGGGTTTTCTTTTTGTTTGTTTTGTTACTTTCTTTTACCACCATGCTCTGCTTATGACAAATTATTGATCATTTAAAACACTTTATAAATAAATAATTTATGCACCGTCACTGAATCTCTGTGGTCTTTATATGTTATGATGTTCCATTTTAATTTATTTGATGGGCTCGTAACAATCTGTCTTACTTAGGGCGGATGATGGCACAATTTTCTTCTAGAAACAAACTTTGTTGTATTATTTACATGTTATCACTGAGAAGTTGCTTTGATACAATGTGTATTGTAAAAAGTGCTATATAAATAAAGGTGACTTGACTTGACATTCAATGGTGTTTCACTGGTGTGTTGCATGGATAAGTGCAGTGATTCAAAAGCAGAGCCACCAATATGGTTAACACTGTAAGAGACCTGAGGCTCACAGTGGGAGTGTTTCCCCGCGGTCCTCCCGCTCCACTGGCCTGCTGCGTGCCGTCGAGCTGCCGGGTGATGGTGAGGGGTGTTTGCTATTTGACTCAACAATGGAGTTTAAAAAATACGGCCGATGGACAGATGATGAGGTTCAGGCTTTATTAAGCTTATATGAGGAGGACGAAATCCAGCGGGAACTGGAAAGTCACACACAGTCCTACGTCACCGGACTAATTTACCTAATCTTCATGGTACTTTAGACTGCGATGGAAACACAGACAGCAACAGGTCTGGGGCAAAAAAGATCCTGGGACAGATTGTTCTGGGTAATTTCAGTGGAAACGCAGCTTTAGATGATCATCTTATTGAAGAGCTACAGCAGCATTTAGTTTCCAATAGTCTGTTTTGAAACCCAGTCACACTAGTTCTGTGTGCTGGAAGACACTGTTTCTTCTCTTTGATTTTTAACTATTTATATGACATTTCTCTTCTTTATTCTCTGTTGAAAAGGCTAATTTCTGCATGTACACAATTGGTACATTGTATCAAATGCTGGAAATTAAACAATTACTAACTATATAAAAAACACATACTGTATAAATGAGCAATAGGGAAAACTCAGAAAGTGCACTGCTATAAACAATGAAACATAAGCCCTGCTGTCTTCAAATAAATAAACTTCAGTCACACTGTAATTGCTGTACAGTATAATTATACTAACTGTAGTTTCTCCAGCTTGAATTGTGGGTTCATCAGTAGATCACTGAGGTTTTTCACTCCAGAGTCTCCTAGTTTATTCCTGCTCAGGTCCAGCTCTCTCAGGTGTGACGGGTTTGATTTCAGAGCTGAAGTCACATCAGAACAACCTTCATCTGTCATATCACAGCATCTTAAACTACATTAGCAGAGAGAAGAAAATAAGACAGAAGAAAAGAAAACTCTTTATTCTGTAAAGTCACATCATCTTCATAAGCAAATACAATGTTAAAGTGTTTTAGTTTAAACTGTTGAAGTGATTTTAAGCATTTTGATTGTTGTATGTGAATGTGACTGACCTCAATCTCTCCAGTTTACAGTGTGAATCCTTCAGTACGGCACATAAGTGCTTCACTGCTGTGTTTCCTAGTTTATTCCCGCTCAGGTTCAGCTCTCTCAGGTGTGATGGGTTTGATCTCAGAGCTGAAGTCAGGATGAGACTCTGTTTCTCTGTAATATTGCATCTATTTAGACTGAAGACAGGAAGAGAAAATGACCCAGATCTATGATGATCAACTAACGTGTTTAGCTTCATCCAACAGACTTTTGCTGACAAATAAACAGGCATATCAAGGTAAAGGTAACATGAAGAAAGGTTGATTTATTATGTTAGTATACATATTCATTTCATATAATCTTTAAGGTTCTTTAATGTCAGTGTTACCCTTGGTTTGCTCACTGGGTCAAATGTGTTTATGATGGTTGTTTTCAGACACATTGTCTACTTGCTAAAACTTTACAGTAAGGTTTCATTTGTTAACATTAACTACATTAGTTAACATGAACCAGTGATGGACAATACTATACAGCATTTAATAACCTCAAGTTTAAACATTTACTAATACATTTTTAAATACAAAAGTTTTCTGTTAACATTAGCAAATCCCCTGTGAACTAACATGAACAAAGAATAATTGTATAAACTAACATGATCAGATTAAGGAATAAAAGTATTTCCTTAAGCAGAAGACAATCAAACAAGTTTTGTAAAAGGTAGTTCATCTGCTTTAGTGCTGCACTGTGAGGCAGTGTCAGTGTGTTTTATGGATGGCTCAGCTAAATAGGCCAATAAGAGACTATTAACTACTATTATTCCTTTTAATTATACTAATGTCTAATTAAAACGTCTACAAATGTATAAAACTATTCAGAGATCAGGTAAAACCCACAAACACTTGTTCAATCTCAGTGAATCTGCATGATTCATGAGTTCACAGAGATCATCGTCCCCCCAGTGGTGAACCATTGACATTTCCAAACGTTTCGAAACAGTTATGACGTAACGAAGCCTCGTTTACTGAAATCACGTGACTTTGGTAGTTTGATACACACTCCGAACCACTGATTTGAAACAAAAGATTTGTAAAGGTTTCATAGCTTCATGAAGCGTGTTTCGAAAGCGCCCATCACTAGCGTTCAGTCAGCTTACCTTCAGTGGATCTTATTACAGGCAGATACTGATCACAGATTTTTAAAATGCACTTATTTAAATTTTTACAAGTTACAGTATATCTTGCACCAAAATTAGATATTTGTGAAATACAAAGATTAAATTGAAAGCAGTTATGAACAGTTCTGATCCTGATGTCAGAAAAAAACATTGTTCTGCTTCTACAGTAACTGAAATAATTATTGACCCATGATCAAACTGTCTGTCTCAATCAAATATTTAAAGCTTCATATCACTCTTTAATTGTGTGTTTTTAATTGGCTGTTTAATTTTATTACTTTAAATTGTGTACTCTGTGTGATGCTGAGTGAAAAACGGCTTAAAAGTAATATTATAAATAAATGAGCAATACTCACGTCAGTGTGTTGAGTTGACAGTGTTTATCCTGCAGTAGAGCAGCGATCTGATTCACTCGTGTGTCTCCGAGTTCATGTTCACTCAGATTCAGCTCTCTCTGGAGTAACGGGTTTATACCCACAACTCTATTCACATACTGAAAGGCTTCCTCTGCAGCAGGACTCACAAACCTGCAGAAGAGGCAATTCAGTTCTCAGCTAAATGTCTGTTGCATTAAAAAAAATTATTGATACAATACAAAAACGTATTGTTTAAAAGACAAGCTTAAGTTAGTTATTTAGATGTACAATTTTTCTTTAAACATTTAAATACACAAATAAATATATATTTAAAAGAAACTAGAGCGACACTCAGTCGAAAAGCAAACTCATTAGAACAGAAACGTCTCACAGAGCAGAAGGGCAAAAGATCACTAGATCATGATCTTCAGTGTGAATACAGAGTGTGAAATTAAGATCTTTCTGGCTTTTAAGCAGGAGGAGTGAGAAACGTCAGCACAGAGAAAACTGGCTTGTGAAACTGCATGTTTGTGAACATCTGGAGACTCATAGACCTGCTGTAGAGAGATGCAGTGAATCTGGACTTGATGGAAAACTATTATTGTTAATTATCAAGGTATACTCCTGAATAGCAGGACATATACTGGCCCATAATGTCTATTTGACCTGTAGCTCGTATCACAACTAAACTGTTGACGATTATCATCATCATCATGACAAAACCTGCAGCATCTGATCTGATCTTGATCATTTTAATGCAACACATTGTCCAGCTTTTTGAAAAGCTAAAATAATATATTAGTTATGAATATTTAGCCTGCATGTAGCTAATTTAGTTAATTATTTGATCCTGTCTCACCTCAGTGTCTTCAGTTGACAGTCTGGATCCTGTAGTAAATCATTGAGCTGCTTCACTCCTGATTGTCCAGGATCATTTCCTGTGAGATCCAGCTCTATCAGGTGTGAAGGGTTTGATCTCAGAGCTGAAGCCAGAGCTTTATAACCTTCTTCTGTCACACTGCAGTTAGAGAGTCTAGAACAGAGAGGAAAACATTCAGCTGATTAATCAGTTAAACCTGAACAATATAAATCTGAATGATCGCTCTTCCAGTCGCCTCTACAATAAGAAAGCCCCTCTTTCTGGTGGTCTACGGCACATTCAGTGGTGTTTCGCTGGCGTATTGCATGGATAAGTGCAGCGATCCCCCCCGGGCGCTTCAGCATAAAGAGCAGTTTCCCTAAAAGAGCAAAACTGATGTTGAGCGTCTTTTTAAAGATGTTTTTCTGTCCGTGTGTTTCTGGATGCGGTTGTTCCCTGTCCTCATCTGATGGCCACGATCTCACATGTCTGGGTGTGCTGAGATAGTGTTTGTGGATGGTTCATGTCCTCACTGTGAGAACAGGACCATGTTGACCCTGCGGTCGTGACTGTCCTTCCTCGTGAAGGCTAGAGTCTCTCTGCTGTTACCCAGCACTGCCTCTGCACAAAGCAGAGCCGCCAATATGGTTAACACGGAAGGAGACATGAGGCTCACAGTGGGAGTGTTTCCCCGCGGTCCTCCCGCTCTACTGGCCTGTCGTGTGCCGTCGAGCTGCCGGGTGATGGTGCGGGGTGTTTGCTTTTCGAATCAACAATGGAGCTTAAAAAATACGACAGATGGACCGACGATGAGGTTCAGGCTTTATTAAGCTTATATGAGGAGGACGAAATCCAGCGGGAACTGGAAAGTCACACACAGTCCTACGTCACTGGACTAATTTGCCTAATCTTCATGGTACTTTAGACTGCGATGGAAACACAGACAGCAACAGGTCTGGGGGAAAAACAACCAATCCAAAAGTCACATCAGAACAACCTTCATCTGTTAAATCACAGGAGCTTAAACTACATTAGCAGAGAGAGAGAAGAAAATAAGACAGAAGAAAAGAAAACTCTTTATTCTGTAAAGTCACATCATCTTCATAAGCAAATAAAACAGAGGAAGAGAGATCATCATCTTTATTTCACCAGATCACAAAATACTAAGTTTGCACAAATACAATGTTAAAGTGTTTTAGTTCAAACTGTTGAAGTGATTTTAAGCATTTTGATTCTTGTATGTGAATGTGACTGACCTCAATCTCTCCAGTTTACAGTGTGAATCCTTCAGTACGTCACATAAGTGCTTCACTCCTGAGTTTGCTAGTTTATTCCCGCTCAGGTCCAGCTCTCTCAGGTGTGACGGGTTTGATTTCAGAGCTGAAGTCAGGATGAGACTCTGTTTCTCTGTAATACTGCATCTATTCAGACTGAAGACAGAAAGAGAAAATTACTCAGATCTATGATGATCAACTAACGTGTTTAGCTTCATCCAGCAGACTTTTGCTGACAAATAAACATATCAAGGTAAAGGTAACCTGGAGAAAGACTACACATTGTTCATTCAAATATACTACAAACATTGTAACAAGAAAAAGGTTGAAAGCGTTGATCTATTATGTTAGTATATACATTAATTTCTTTTAATCTTTAAGGTTCTTTCATGTCAGTGTTTCCGTTGGTTTGCTCACTGGGTCAAATGTGTTTATGTCGGTTGTTTTCAGACACATTGTCTACTTGCTAAAACTTTACAGTAAGGTTTCATTTGTTAACATTAAGTCAAGTCAAGTATATTTGTATAGCGCTCTTCACAATACAGATTGTATCAAAGCAGCTTCACAGTATTAAATTAAAATAATACAACAAGGTTTGTTTCTAGTGGAATTTATTGATTGATAAAATCAAATTAAATTTCCCCAAAATATCCCCAACTGAATAAGCCAAAGGCAACAGTGGCAAGGAACCGAAAAACTCCATCAAGTGACCTAATGGTGTCCTAAAACTCCATCAGGTGACCCAATGGAGAAAAAAAAAAAAACCTTGGGAGAACCCAGGCTCAGTCGGGGGCCAGTTCTCCTCTGGCATTTATGAACTAGAGGCCGGATTGTAGTTTGAACTGTAAGATTAAAAATATTATATGAATGCCTGGCTGAAGAGATGCGACTTTAATTTAGTTTTAAACTGGGAGAGCGAGTCTGAGCAACGAACAGTATCAGGAAGACTATTCCAGAGTTTTGGGGCTAAATGTGAAAATGCTCTCCCTCCTTTGGTGGTTCTGGATATCCTAGGTATGACCAAAAGCCTTGAATTTAGTGATCTTAAAGAGCGCGATGGATTATAGGGCGATAGAAGATCAGTTAAATAGACTGGAGCTAAGCCGTTTAGGGCTTTATAAGTCAGTAGCAATACCTTGTAATTAATACGGAACTTTATAGGTAACCAATGCAGTGATGATAAAATCGGTGTTATATGATCATATTTTCTTGATCTAGTAAGAACTCTAGCGGCGGCATTTTGGACTAACTGTTGCTTGTTTTAACATTAGCTACATTAGTTAACATGAACCAATGATGGACAATACTATACAGCATTTAATAACCTCAAGTTTAAACATTTACTAATATATTTTTAAATACAATAGTTTTCTGTTAACATTAGTAAATCCTCTGTGAACTAACATGAACAAAGAATAATTGTATAAACTAACATGAACAAAGAATAATTGTATAAACTAACATGATCAGATTAAGGAATAAAAGTATTTCCTTAAGCAGAAGACAATCAAACAAGTTTTGTAAAAGGCAGTTCATCTGCTTTAGTGCTGCACCGTGAGGCAGTGTCAGTGTATTTTATGGATGGCTCAGGTAAACAGGCCAATAAGAGACTATTAACTACTATTACTCCTTTTAATTATACTAATGTCTAATTAAAACGTCTACAAATGTATAAAACTGATCAGCGATCAGGTAAAACCCACAAACACTTGTTCAATCTCAGTGAATCTGCATGATTAATGGATTCACAGAGATCATCGCCCCCCAGTGGGGAACCATTGACATTTCCAAACTTTTCGAAACAGTTATGACGTAACGAAGCCTCGTTTACTGAAATCACGTGACTTTGGCAGTTTGATACACACTCCGAACCACTGATTCAAAACAAAAGATTTGTAAAGGTTTCATAGCTTCATGAAGTGTGTTTCGAAAGCGCCCATCACTAGCGTTCAGTCAACTTACCTTCAGTGGATCTTATTACAAGCAGATACTTTTCACAGACTTTTAAAATGCACTTATTTAAATTTTTACAACTTACAGTATATGCTGCACCACAATTAGATATTTGTGAAATACAAAGCTTAAATTGAAAGCATTTATGAACAGTTCTGATCCTGATGTCAGAAAAAAAAAACATTGTTCTGCCTCTACAGTAGGGGTGTCAAATTCAAACTCAGTAAGGGCCATGCTGAGGGTTGTGAATAAAATCAGGGGCCAGACATAAATTTAGAGGATTTTCCATCAATTGAAATATAAGTGTATTAGTAACTCTATAAAAAACAATAAAAAAAAAACACATTAATTTAGTTTCAAAATGCCTTCTTAGATTACATTCTTTGAAAACGTACTTGGTTACTAACGTAACCTCTGTTCTCTCTAGAGAGGGAACGAGTATTGCGTAAGCTAGCTTACGCTGCGGGAAAGTCTCCTTTCTCGAGATACTAAAGCCAAAAATTATCCTTAATTTTTTAAATCTTGTCAACGCAGTGCGGCAGCCTGCAGACCTAGGGCAGGCGAATCACGTGCCCATTGGCTGCTCTGCGGCAACTGCAGCAGCCTATGGCTGAGCCTTGCGCGTGACGTCACGTCCAATGAGCGCGCTTGGCGCGCTTAATGCGTCACAGCCCGTCATTAGGGGTGTGGCTTAGCGTATATAAGCAAGGTACAGAGGCTGCTTCGCTGGTTTCTGTCGCATGAAGCGAATGAGCTCGTGGCGAGAGCACGGCGGGTTACGCAATACTCGTTCCCTCTCTAGAGAGAACAGAGGTTACGTTAGTAACCGAGTACGTTCTCTTACGAGAGATTCTCTCGTATTGCGTAAGCTAGCTTACGCTGCGGGAACACCCTTGTCAACGCCGTGCGCGCGCCCAGCATCCTGAATGAATCCCATGGAGAGCCCAGGGAACGCGAAGCGGAGCTGGGCGGCCAAGATACCACAGTACACAAGCACATATTATGGGGCAGGGAGCGGCACAGCCGGTCCAACTGACACTTCCCACATAGTGCAGCTCAACCAGTAGAGCTAAATCAACAACATAGCCCGCGCACAGACAGTGGGCTGGCTTACGCGAGACTTAGACTGATAACACTTTGGCCTGCAAGGCGGGAACTTCCAGGTTGTAAAACCTAACAAATGTGGAGGGGGAGGCCCAGCCTGCCGCTGCACAAATGTCATGAATGGGAATCCCGCTGGACCACGCCCACGATGAGGCCATGCCTCTGGTGGAGTGCGCTCGAATGCCCAAAGGGCACTGCAGGTTTTTAGATGCGTAAGCAGCTGCGATAGCGTCAACTATCCATCTGGATAGGGTGTGTTTCGAGGCGGCGAGACCCTTGGTGCGCCCACCAAACGAAACAAAGAGCTGCTCTGAACGCCTGAAGGCGGCGGAGCGCGAAATATAGCTTCTCGGCGCCCTAACTGGGCAGAGGAGATTACTATCTGTCTCGCAGCCAGCATTCGGCAGGGCTGAAAGGGAAATGACCTGCGCTCTGAAGGGAGTGCCCAAAATTTTGGGGACGTACCCATGCCTCGGTCTGAGAATAACTTTGGAGTCATTGGGTCCGAACTCGAGGCACGCAGCGTTAGTGGATAACGCGTGAAGGTCTCCCACACGTTTTACTGAAGACAGTGCTATCAGAAAAACGGTTTTGAGCGTGAGGTATTTCATATCCACAGTTTCTAAGGGTTCAAAGGGATGTGCTTTCAGTGCGTCGAAGACCAGTGAAAGATCCCACATAGGAACCGAAGGGGGTCGCGGGGGGTTCATCCTTCTCGCTCCTCTAAGGAAGCGGATGACGAACTCGTTCCTTCCTAATGCGCGGCCCGGCTCTGAGATAGAGAGCGCTGAAATGGCCGCAACATAGACTTTGAGCGTGGAGGGGGACCTGCCCGCGTCCAGTAGCTCTTGAAGGAAGCACAATACTTGCGAAACCCCACATGTCTGTGGATCGAGCCCTCTGGCAGTGCACCATTTGTTAAACACCGACCATTTGGACGTGTAGAGCCGCCTCGTGGAGGGGGCTCTAGATTGTATGATCGTGTTCATCACCCCTTCTGGTAGATCAGCATGTAATTGTTGAGGCTCCACGCATGCAGAGACCAGCGCTCTGGGTGGGGATGCCAAATCGAGCCGCGGGCTTGAGAGAGAAGGTCTCTCCGCACCGGAATCGGCCAAGGGGCTGAGTCTGCCAATTGTATGAGTTCCGGGAACCAAGCTTGGTTCTCCCAGAACGGGGCTATGAGGAGCACTGTGTGGCGCGCTTTCCTGACTCTCTCGATGACCTGAGGCAGCAGAGAGACCGGGGGAAAAGCATATAGCGGGCCGCTGGGCCATGTCTGGGCCAGCGCGTCCTCGCTCTTTGAAAAGAATACTGGGCAGTGTGCGTTGACTTTTGACGCAAAGAGGTCGACTTTCGCTCTGCCAAAGCGGCGCCACAGCGACTGGACTGTTTGGGGGTGTAGAGACCACTCCCCAGGGGGAACGTTGTCCCTGGACAGTCTGTCGGGGCCCTCGTTCAGATGGCCAGGCACATGCGATGCTCTCAGAGAGCGCAGAGAGTGCTGAGCCCATACGAGGAGGCGTTCCGTCAGGGCGCAGAGCTTCTTTGATCTGACACCGCCCTGGTGGTTCACATAGGCCACTACTGATGTGTTGTCCGTGCGGACTAGAACATGGTGACCATGGAGGAATGGGAGGAAGTGCATGAGCGCTTTCTCGACCACGAGCATCTCTAGACAGTTTATGTGTAGGAGATTCTCCTGGTCTGACCAGCGGCCATAGACCGGTCTGCCTTCGAAGAGCGCTCCCCAACCTAGGTTGGACGCGTCTGTTGAGACAACTTTCCGGTGTGAAATCACTCCCATAGTCACTCCAGTGTGATACCATTCGGCTGCTAGCCAGGGCTGCAGGGCTGAGACACAGACCTGAGTCACTCTGATTAGCGAGCCGCCGGTCGCCCAGGCTCGATGGGATACGTGCGCTCTCAGCCAGCGTTGAAGCAGGCGCATGCGCAGTAAACCCAGCTGAAGCACTGCTGCAGCTGAGGCCATATGCCCCAGGATGCGCTGAAATGCTTTCAGGGGAACCCGATTGCCTTCTTTGAAAGATGCAGCGAGGCGCTGGATGCGGCGCACGCGCTGCTCCGACAATCTGGCTGTCATCGCCACCGAGTCCAGTTCTATTCCGAGAAAGGAAATTGACTGACGGGGCGAGAGCGAGCTCTTGGTCCAATTGACCGCTAGACCCAGGCTTTCCAGATGGCTGAGAAGCGCTGTTCTGTGAGACACAAGTTCTGTCTCTGACTGCGCTATAACGAGCCAGTCGTCCAGATAGTTCAGAATTCGCATTCCCTGACTCCTCAGGGGAGCGAGAGCCGTGTCCATGCATTTCGTGAATGTACGGGGTGCTAAAGACAGGCCGAACGGCAGGACTGTGTATTGATAAGCTCGACCGTCGAAGGCGAATCTCAAGAATGGCCTGTGATGGGGGGTTATCTGGATCTGGAAATACGCGTCTTTCAGATCGAGAGAGATAAACCAGTCTCCTGGGCGGATCTGCGCAAGGATCTGTCTGGTTGTAATCATCTTGAACGGCCGTCTCATGAGAGCCTTGTTCAGATGTCTCAGATCTAAAATAGGTCTTAATGCTCCGTCCTTCTTGGGAACGAGGAAGTAACGGCTGTAAAAAAGCCTGACTCGCTCAAGGAAGGATGAACCTGTTCTATGGCCCCTTTTCGCAGCAGCTTCGCTACTTCTGCTTGAAGCAGATGCGCTGTTTCCAAACTCACTTTCGTTTCCGTCTGCGCTAGAAAGCGCGGAGGGCGACGAGCAAATTGGAGCGAATAGCCGTGTCTTATGGTGTTGAGCACCCATTCTGACGCGCCCTGAATAGCCTCCCATGCTTTTGCATGCATGGCTAGGGGTCGAATGGTCTCTGGGTTCAGATCGCCGCGTTGCGCGGGATGGGGAACCTGTATCAGAGAGGATGGGGCGGCGCACGCGCCGCCGATGCTCGGACACGAGGGCAGAAGAACAGGGCTGGCCGACTGTGCAGATTTTAGTAGCTCGATCTCGGACGATGGAGCGTGAACTGCTGTCAAATATCCCAGGCGCGAGAGCGGCGTGGGGATTATGGTGTCTGAAAGTGGGTGCGCGTGCTCGTGAGCTGACGCGGGATTTGCACTTATGACACGGCCAGTGTTTGGGAGCTTTATGAGGTTTGCAACCTGTCTGGCAGAGCGGGTAGTGGGCAGGTGTGAGCACAAAGCTGTGGGCACATTTTCTACACTTAATGCTCGAGCGGAATGTTTCCGCTTTAAGAGATAGCGCTCTGGACGCGTTGCCATGGGAACCTTGTCTGTGTGAGGCAGTGAGCACACGGGAGTGGGCACTTTTTCTACACTTAATGTCCCTGCGGCTTGAGCCGTAGCAACTTGAGGTAACTGAGTGACAGAGCGAGCAGCGAGTAGGTGTGAGCACGGAAGTGTGGGCACATTTACTACATTTAGTACTCGAGCGGTGTGTGGCCGCTTTATGAGAGAGCGCTCTGAGCGCGTTACCATAGGGATTGTATTTGTGTGAAGCAGTGAGCACATGGGTGTGGGCACATTTTCTACACTTAAAGCACTTATACTCTTTTTGAGATTTATCTGGGTCGCCGTGAAAACGGCGTTTGTGTGCAGGCGAGCGAGTGCTGTTACTGGCTCGTTGGCTGTGGTGTGAGCTGCTGCAGTAGCCTGAACATAGGGGACTGACAGAGCTGTGCGTTTTGATGGCGGTCCGGCCGTAGCGGGACTCAACCATCTTTTCCTCCTTGCGGATGCTAGGAGGACTTCGCGGGCTCGGGCTTCAACGCGATCTTGGGCTGCGGGCCCCGGGGGGGCAGCGGTCTGTGACGGCTGGTCGAGCGCGACCTAGGGCGACTGCCCTGGCGTCGCTGCGAAGCGCTGGGAGGCCGGGAAGAGCGCTGATTAGAGCTGCGCACAGGAGGCTGAGTTTGAGGGCGGCCTGTGGCTGGGCTCGATCGGCGGGGCAGGAAGAGGTTCATCGCCTGCGACGCCTTCTGTACTTCAGAGAAATGATCCACAATTCCGCTGACCGCAGGGCCAAAGAGGCCGGTGGGCGAGAGTGGTGCGTTCAGAAATACAGCGCGCTCTGACTCACTCATATCCGCGAGCATCAACCATAGATGTCTGTCGATGACGGTGAGCGCGGCCATGGATCTGCCGATGGCTTGTGCAGCGGTCTTGGTAGCGCGGAGCGCAAGATCCGTAGCGCTGCGCAGATCCGTTAAGGCAGATTGATCCGAGCCCTTCTCGTCCAGTTCACGGAGGAGTTCGGCTTGAAGGATCTGAAGAATGGCCATTGAGTGCAGGGCGGAAGCAGCCTGGCCGGAGGCGACGAAAGCGCGGCCGGCGAGAGCTGAGGTGGTCCTGCAGGCTTTAGACAGCAGGGCAGACTTTGAGCGCCATCTAGCAGACGGCGGGCAAAGGTGCGTTGCCACAGCTTCCTCAACGGCGGGGATACCGTTATAGCCGTTCTCGGCGGCCCCGTCCACTTGGGAGAGAGCCGAGGAGACTGGCGAGCGGAGTCTGGCGGAGAACGGCGCGTTCCAGGATTTTGAGAGCTCAGCGTGGAGCTCAGGCAGGAAGGGTGCTGACCTAGAGGCAGGCGCAGGGCGGCGGCTAGGTAGAAAGCATCCGTCAAGGCGATTGGGCGCCGGCTCCTTGGGTGGGGACCAATCCAGTCCCATTCTCTCGACCGCTTGAGTGAGGAGGCGGACAAGCTCTGCGTCGACACTAGCGCGGGATCTGGCAGACTCCAAAGTCGAGGGGGCGGAGCGGTGAGAGCCCGACCACTCCTCGCTGTCAGACGCGAGCAGAGAGCAGCTGTCAGCGGCATCATCTGCATCATCCCCCAGAACGACGGCAGTGCGGGCAGAGGCCGGCCGCTGCGCGTCGGTGAAGGGTGGGGGGGAAGGAGAGAGCGAGGCTCGCGGGAGAGGTTCCGGCGGCCTTTGAGAGCGACGTTTCTTTTTACGTGGCCCGGAAGAAGTGGCCGGAGAAGGCGGAGGTTCTTCGAATTTAGCGAGTCGAGCCCGTAGGGTCGACATCGGTAATTCCTCACACTGTTCGCAGCCGCCCTCGGAGAGAGCGCGGGCTGCGTGGTCGAAGCCCAGGCAGAGAGCGCACACCACGTGGCGGTCTCCGTCGCTGAGCGCGGCTCTGCACGAGCCACAGGATGAGCGAGGCATTTGCAACAACGCCTCGCGCTCTTTTAGATGCAAGTGTGTCGCGGCGGACACACAAAACACACAACACAGAGCAAGAAAGGATATGTATGCCGGATGGCGCAGCAGGCAGGGAAGGCTGAAGGCTGAAGGCGGCGAAGCGGCCGGCGTCCTCAGGCTGAAATCCTCGGCGTGCTTCCTCAGAGATGCGATGCGAAGAGCTTCGCTGAAGAGACAGAAATCAGCGAAGCAGCCTCTGTACCTTGCTTATATACGCTAAGCCACACCCCTAATGACGGGCTGTGACGCATTAAGCGCGCCAAGCGCGCTCATTGGACGTGACGTCACGCGCAAGGCTCAGCCATAGGCTGCTGCAGTTGCCGCAGAGCAGCCAATGGGCACGCGATTCGCCTGCCCTAGGTCTGCAGGCTGCCGCACTGCGTTGACAAGATTTCAAAAATTAAGGATAATTTTTGGCTTCAGTATCTCGAGAAAGGAGACTTTCCCGCAGCGTAAGCTAGCTTACGCAATACGAGAGAACCTCTCGTAAGAGAACTGCTAGTGACTCTTGACATATGAGACACATTGGCATTTCTTTGTATTCACAGAATAAATATTCAGTTTTCCATCTTGCTTGGAATTGTCGATAGCCCATTCGCAGTCCACTTTTCTTTACTTTTTTAGCCATTATGCTAGCTTGTTTAAAGTCACATAGCATTCAGGCTATGTTGTTTACAGTTATACCACAGGCTTTTGAATGCTTGAATATGATTGGTTGATGAACGTTCTTTGGTACGCATTTTCAATGGAACGTTCTTTGGTGCACATTTTGAATGAAACGCACCGGCCAGTTATTTCAAAGGTCCTTACAGCCAACAACAGCAAAATAACCAAAACTCACAGCAATATGTGACCAAGCAAATCAATTTAGCCTAGTAAACAGGATAAAAAAGACAATTAAGAGTTTGGTTCCAAAATGCGATAAACGCCATTTTTTTAATAACTGAGAACCTGTGAAATTCAATTTTGTATCTGGTTGGTATTGAAAAGTCACTTTTTAATTTGACGTAAAATGCAATATCCGCCGTGTTATTATGTCACGTTTTCTCCCTTTCTTTCCAAACCGCGACAAACGCCAGTCTCCTTTCTCTGCAGAATGCAATAAATGCGCTCAACTAATCACAGCACACCATTCCACGCATTACAGTAACAGTACCAAACAGTAACGGCGGCGCTTTGAAAACATGTGGCTTCCTAGTTTTCCGTATCTACTTTGTACTTTTTGATCAACAAACAGACAAATTTTTTTTATAAATTTGACGGCATTGATGAACCTGTGGTGGTTTCTGTGGTAGGGAAGAAACGTAAGCCATCGAAATCTAATCATTTACGTGAGGAGATTAAGAAGATGAGGCACTCAGGAGGAGGAAAAATGCCGGCTGTTGCTTGTTCTCACATGACAGCATCAAACTTCTTTCACGCTGACACATTGACCCCAGGGGATCTTTTGAAAAACTTGTTTTCAATTGTTTTAAGTCAACGGAAACTGAGCAGGACCAAGCCATTTTACAGCTGATCGCCATCCAAAAAGTTCCTAATCCGCGCTCTCAGATTTGTAAACTGTGCCTTCAGTTTTTGCAATCTGTACCCACAAATTCATAAACCGTGCCCACGCTTTCACAATCCGTTCCCACAGGTTTGTAAACTGTACTCACGGATCTGTGGCCCCCTTCAACCAGGCCACCTAGGTGCTGGATGCATTGCATTGTGTTTAAACTTAAAAAAAAATTATTGATGATTTCTTGAATTTTCTAAAAAACGACATTTAAAAACAATTATAGTTTATTTGTGTAAACTCACAATAACAAGAAAGCGTTGTGCTTTTGTAAAATAAAATAAAACAATCAGGCACTCTTTCATGATCTCCATGAACTGGAGCGCGTCTCAAAAATGAACTGAAACAAAATATAGCCTACCTATATAAAGCTTGAAATGTCCACTTGTAAATGAACAAATTCGAATCGAAAGCAAATATCGTCTGATTATGTAATCTGTATGAAAGGTGCGTTTCTCTCTAATGGCGCATCCGCTTTACAGCGGAGATGGAGTTGTTTGCAGCCGACACTGATTGAGAAAACACTAGTTCATTAATAAAAAATTTAAATGCCTCGTTATTTTTTCAGACACATTTATTATCATTAGCCAATAAAGCACCTATAAATCACCTCTCTGTATGGTTCCAGAGACATGGCTCTTCTCATTCAGCATCAGTACGGCGGTAAAAATATCATTTCCGGGTTCTAATTTGGCCTTAAAAAAACATTCAAATCGACCTCATTTCCATATTAATTTGTGAATATTTTAAATGTTTAATAAATGAGCAAAAAGTCATAAACACAAATCTGAAAAAAAATATTTTTTTTGCTCAGCATTTGGTGTGTAGTTCAAATTCAAATTTTGGTGTTAAATTTTGGATTTTAAAAATACAACAACCGTTCATTTTTCGTTTTTCGACTACTGGTTAAAAAAGGAAAAAGGAATGGACACAAAAGCACACGGACCTGATTCAATGGATTAATTGCATTTTGGAAAAAAAATGTCATGGATTTATTGCATTTTGGGGGAAAAAATAATCAGTTTTTATAATAAGTCTTTGAAAGTCAAAATCTGGATTTTAAATTTTTTATGTTATTATAACCTAATAATTCTATGTGAAAATTTGAAACAGAAAATAGTGGTTTTCATCTTGCCACTTTCTTGGTAAAGAAAACACATTTTTTTACTCAAAGTAATCAAAATGGATTTACTGCGTTTTGCAACCAAACTCTTCATTCAATGTTTTTGCTACAAAATTACGTTTTATTATGCATAGACAGCACATGCTCTCTCTCCCATCTAAACGCACACATATGGACACACACTCGCAGAGTGTTGTTAGCGCTGCTCTGAAGATTTTATCAGTAAAATAATTTAACAACTTAAAAGCTACAAGACATTTATCCTGGAGTGGATATACTTAGTCTCCCTATAGGAGAACCGCTGCTGCCGAACACTGTTGAAGACACTTACCGAACAGTCACTTATCGAACACTTATCTCTCTCTCTCTCTCTCTCTGTCTATAGCAGCATTAATCAGCTAATAATTCAATGGCCCGTCGTCAATTATTCCTTACTTATTGCCGTATTCTCTGATAAAATTTGAGACTTGAGTGAAGCGCGACAGCACCACCTGCGTCTTCAGGTTGTAATTGTCACAGACGTATATTTTAACAGCGGACGGGCCACTTTAAATTAATCACCAGAATTTGTTGGCGGGCCTGATTAAAAGTCGTGGCGGGCCGTGTTTGGCCGGCGGGCCTTGTTGACCCATGACCCATGATCAAACTGTCTGTCTGGAAATATTATCATCAGCTAACATTACAACTAATAGTAAAGTAATATTATAAATAAATGAGCAATACTCACGTCAGTGTGTTGAGTTGATAGTGTTTATCCTGCAGTAGAGCAGCGATCTGATCCACTCGTGTGTCTCCTAGTTCATGTTTACTCAGATTCAGCTCTCTCTGGAGTAACGGGTTTTTACCCACAACTCTATTCACATACTGACAGGCCTCCTCTGCAGCAGGACTCACAAACCTGCAGAAGAGGCAATTCAGTTCTCAACTAAATGTCCAGCTTATTATATAACTAAAATAATATATTAGTTATGAATATTTAGCCTGCATATATAGCTAATTTAGTTAATTATTTGATCCCGTCTCACCTCAGTGTCTTCAGTTGACAGTCTGGAT
This sequence comes from Rutilus rutilus, assembly GCF_951802725.1. Lineage (NCBI taxonomy): Eukaryota > Metazoa > Chordata > Actinopteri > Cypriniformes > Leuciscidae > Rutilus > Rutilus rutilus. The sequence goes on along the minus strand of NC_140214.1, from coordinate 45,649,812 downwards.
CCTGAAGTAAATCATTGAGCTGCTTCACTCCTGATTGTCCAGGATCATTTCCTGTGAGATCCAGCTCTATCAGGTGTGAAGGGTTTGATCTCAGAGCTGAAGCCAGAGCTTTATAACCTTCTTCTGTCACACTGCAGTTAGAGAGTCTAGAACAAAGAGGAAAACATTCAGCTGATTAATCAGTTAAACCTGAACAATATAAATCTGAATGATCGCTCTTCCAGTCGCCTCTACAATAAGGAAACCCCTCTTTCTGGTGGTCTTCGGCACATGTTGCCTTGGCTTTTGGCTTGCTTAGTTGGGGACATTTAATATTCAACAATATTATTGATCTGCCTTACTTAGGGTGGATGATGGCGCAATTTTCTTCTAGAAACAAACTTTGTTGTATTATTTACATGTTATCACTGTGAAGCTGCTTTGATACGTGTATTGTAAAAAGTGCTATATAAATAAAGGTGACTTGACTTGACATTCAGTGGTGTTTTGCTGGCGTATTGCATGGATAAGTGCAGTGATTCCCCCCCCCCAAAAAATGTATGTTGAGCGTCTTTTTAAAGATGCCTTTCCGTCCGTGTGTTTCTGGATGTGGTTGTTCCCTGTCCTCATCTGATGGCCACGATCTCACATGTCTGGGCCAAGAGTGTGCTAAGATAGTGTTTGTGGATGGTTCATGTCCTCACTGTGAGAACAGGACCATGTTGACCCTGCGGTCTGGACTGTCCTTCCTCGTGAAGGCTAGAGTCTCTCTGCTGTTACCCAGCACTGCCTCTGCACAAAGCAGTGTGGCCAATATGGTTAACACTCTAGGAGACCTGAGGCTCACAGTGAGAGTGTTTCCCCGCGGTCCTCCCGCTCCACTGGCCTGTCGTGTGCCGTCGAGCTGCTGGGTGATGGTGTGGGGTGTTTGCTTTTCGAATCAACAATGCAGTTTAAAAAATACGACAGATGGACCGACGATGAGGTTCAGGCTTTATTAAGCTATTATGAGGAGGACGACATCCAGCGGGAACTGGAAAGTCACACACAGTCCTACGTCACCGGACTAATTTGCCTAATCTTCACGGTACTTTAGACTGCGATGGAAACACAGACAGCAACAGGTCTGGGGAAAAAAAGATCCTGGGACAGATTGTTCTGGGTAATTTCAGTGGAAACGCAGCTTTAGATGATCATCTTATTGAAGAGCTACAGCAGCATTTAGTTTCCACTAGTCTGTTTTGAAACCCAGTCACACTAGTTCTGTGTGCTGGAAGACACTGTTTATTCTCTTTCATTTTAAGTATTTATTTGACATCTCTCTTCTTTATTCTCTGTTGAAAAGGCAGATTTCTGCATGTACACAATCAGTACATTGTATCAAATGCTGGAAATTAAACAATTACTAACTAGATAAAAACACATAAAAATGAGCAATAGGGAAAACCCAGAAAGTGCACTGCTATAAACAATGAAACATAAGCCCTGCTGTCTTCAAATAAATAAATTTCAGTCACACTGTAATTGCTGTACAGTATAATGATACTAACTGTAGTTTCTCCAGCTTGAATTGTGGGTTCATCAGTAGATCACTGAGGTTTTTTTCTCCAGAGTCTCCTAGTTTATTCTCGCTCAGGTCCAGCTCTCTCAGGTGTGACGGGTTTGATTTCAGAGCTGAAGTCACATCAGAACAACCTTCATCTGTCATATCACAGGAGCTTAAACTACATTAGCAGAGAGAGAGAAGAAAATAAGACAGAAGAAAAAAAAAATCTTTATTCTGTAAAGTCACATCTTCTTCATAAGCAAATAAAACAGAAAGAGGAAGAGACATCTTCATCTTTATTTCAACAGATCACAAAATACTAAGTTTGCACCAATACAATGTTAAAGTGTTTTAGTTGAAACTGTTGAAGTGATTTCAAGCATTTTGATTCTTGTATGTGAATGTGACTGACCTCAATCTCTCCAGTTTACAGTGTGAATCCTTCAGTATGTCACATAAGTGCTTCACTCCAGAGTCTCCTAGTTTATTCTCGCTCAGGTTCAGCTCTCTCAGGTGTGACGGGTTTGATTTCAGAGCTGAAGTCAGGATGAGACTCTGTTTCTCTGTAATTCTGCATCTATTCAGACTGAAGACAGAAAGAGAAAATGACTCAGATCTATGATGATCAACTAACATGTTTAGCTTCATCCAGCAGACTGTTGCTGACAAATAAGCAGAGATAGTATCTCTGTCAAAAAATGATTGATTGACAGGTGCCCCGCCCCTTCCGGTGACAGGTGACCCGCCCCTTTTGGCATAGGATCAAAGGGATCAAAGGGGATCAAAGGGGTTAACCTGTGACCCGGCTATCCATGTGGTTTGACAATCATGTGGTTTGACAGTTAGTTTGACCTATTGACCCGACTAGCCCTTGATAATGTAGTTTTTGACAGAAAGTTTTGTTTTTGAAGCCTTTTGAACCTTGTTATTGACAGAAAGTTTTGATCGTTTGAAGACGCTGTTATAATATGTCATGGTATGACAAAGTTTTTTTTTAAGTTGTTATAATAATATGTCATGGTATGACAGAAGGTTTTGGGTTTTGAAGTTGGTATCACAGGATACTCCTACATATTCCTGAGCGTATCTGGGCTGTAATGTGAAACTGATAAGAAAAAACTGTGGAAGTTTATCTCACACAAATGTTGAAAAACCATTCAGTTCTTTTAAAAGAATATAATTGATTATAAAATAAAGATCTTACTAAAACCTCACACAAAAAGTTTAAATAAAATGGATTTAGAAAAAAGTCTCTCAAAGCACCGTCTCAAAACATTGGGAGTGCGTGTCTGTCTGTGTGTGTGTGTGTGTGTGTGTGTGTGTGTGTGTGTGTGTGTGTGAGTGTGTGTCAAAGCAGGGCTAGCGGAGCGGGCGTCTATGTATGTGTGTGTGTGTGTGTGTGTGTGTGTGTGTGTGTGTGTGTGTGTGTGTGTGTGTCACAGGCGCCCCCTCCACATCATGCACTGTGAAAGTGAGAAAAAGAGATTTTATAAAAATGATGTATATTTCACACAAATAATATAATATACAATAACATCTTACTAAAATCTACTGAAACCAATTCTTTCAGTTTTAGATAAACAAAAGAATAAAAAATCATCTTACATAAAACATTCTGTTCTTTTTAAAAGTGTATAAATTAAAATATATAAAATAATTATCGTGCTAATTTAACTAAAGTTGAAAAAACATTCTGTTCTTTTTAAAAGTGTATAAATGAAATGGTTATAAAAAATATCTTACTAAAATCTACTGAAACCAATTCTTTCAGGTTTAGATAAACAAAAGAATAAAAATCATCTTACATAAAAAATTATGTTCTTTATAAGTACATAAATTAAAATATATAAAATACTTATCGTGCTAATTTAACTGAGGTTGAAAAACATTATGTTGTTTTTAAAAGTATATAAAAAAAATATAATATAAAACCACAGAGTGGTTCTCTCTCTCTCTCTCTCTCCAGCTCCGTCTGTCAGTCACTGACTCAGAGGGGCCCTCACAACCTCTGTATTCCTGAGCGCACTGGGGGCTTTCCATAGCCATAATGATTTTTGTACCGTAACTGCATATTCGATCATGTACACCTAAACACGACCATCACAGAAAACTATAAAATAAATAAATAATTTAATATCATTTCTAAGCTGTATTGCACGCGCGCACACACGGTTCTAAAAAATGAACTAATCTCTATGTGCATCATGTCACAGCGTATGTACCCATATGAAAAAAACCTGCATGGATCAGATACAGCAACCATATATCTTCCTTTACTTAAATCGGCCAGAATTACCTTCTGTGTTTCATATAATGCCAATACATGTCCTATACAAAATCAGACCGATTATGGCCCATTTCATACTAAATAGCACACATACAACTTGTAGGGGATTTTTGCATTATATTTGAATAATGTTAAAAGACTTGTATGAGTTTTACATGACAAAAGTATGCAAATGTGTATGGTATTAGTAGAAATATATAAAACTCATATAAAACTCATATATAAATCATTTAAAGTTCTTATATTGAATCATATGCTAGTCAAATTAAAGTCATAAACAAATGACACAAAATGTGTATAAATTCTATGTGTTTCATACAGATTTCATGTTTTGATGACCAACATCTGATTCACTTATATGCAGTTGGCAAATTTTTAAAGGGATACTCCACTTTAAAATGAAAATTATGTCATCATATACTCACCCTCATGTTGTTTCAATCCTTTATAAATTTCTTTCTTCTGCTGAACAGAAAGGAAGATATTTAGAAGAATATCAGTAACCAGACAGTTTCTGGTCTCATTGACTTCCATAGTATATTTTTTTCCTACTATGTAAGTCAATGAGACCAGAAACTGTCTGGTTACTGACATTCTTTAAAATATCTTCAATTCTGTTCAGCAGAAGAAAGTAATTCATAAAGGATTGGGGGGGGGGGGGGGATAAAATCAGAATAAAATCAGAAGCGGCACCGCCAGGGTTGCGGTGCCACCGGCTTGGGCCCGTAATCGCTGCTCGCAGCTATATTTATATATATATAAATGCCTCTGGGTTAATGCGAATTAGCTCAAGGATATAGGGAATTTTAGAAATATTAATAATCATAACTGATGGTCATAATTCATAAATCGCATATGCATTTACTTTATCAATTATAAGAAATGCCTTGTTCTGTAACTGGTCTCGTCATCCGTTATTCGTCCAGCGAATAAATGTTAGACTATCACCGTTAAGAAGAAGTATTCCTGTTTACAAAACTCCAAGAAAGTTTATCTTCTGGCCACGAAGATAAAGCCTTTTGGGGTTTATAAATTAAAACTACTCAAGGTAGTCTGATAGCCTAATATAGAGCCTGTAGCTTTATAGATCTTTTGTTTCATTGACTTTATAAAAAGTGGGTTTTCAAACACAGAGACAGTTAAAAGTATAAATGGGTTTATTAATAAAATGGCACACGCTAGAGATTATAAGCTACAAATATAAACGTACGTAAAATGCAAACAATAAAACAAACAAACATTTAAACAAACAAGAAAATATGTGATCAGAATAAAATGAAACGAAAGAAAGAAAGCAAGAACGAAATAAAGAGATAAGAGATAGACGGTAACTTAATTCACGGACCTACGAGCTAGACACCAGGAATCAGCTGTTAGAGATCAAAAGATACTTGCAAGTCTGTTCTCTGTTCGGGTGAGGCTGAGACAGGAAGGAAGCACGGACAGTGTCCTGTTTCTGTTGCGTCTTCTGATGTCGCGGGAAGCTTGAAAGGCTCACTGAATTTAACGTTACCGAGAAAGTTCAGATCGTTTCCCTTTGGAGGGGAAAGGCACGTATGAGCTTAGTTGCAAAGACCGGCAGCTTCTACATGATGCGAGGGCATGCGTCCCCGAGGCCAAAGCATGGCCTGTCCCGCTGGTTCCTCTGGGAGGAGGAGAGCTGCGCGTGGAGGTCAGAGCGATCGAAGAGAGGAGAGCGATCGAAGAGAGAAGAGAGAAGAGAGAGAGGAAACTGAAGGTTTGGACTTTTATCAGTGTCCCAGGTACCGTCCCCTTCTTTGTGGAAGACGAATCAGATGTCGAGATTTTTCCTAGCGGGAAGATCCCTTTGTTTGTCTGAAACAGTCTCCTGGCTCGGGTTACAGTGTCGATTGACTTAAACCTTTCGGTTCCAGAAATATGAAGTGTGTAAACAATATATATTACTGCATTCTGCTATTGGAATTCGACTCTGTTAGATTGAGAGAATTTCAGAGATATCAAACGCATCACATGAAGGTTGTAGAAATGCAACGTTACAGGAGATATGCAGAATTACACACATTTAAAGTTGTGATTACCACATGACAAAATCATAGACACCCCAATATGACATGGTCATAACAAAAGGCACCTCAGAAATATATCAACATTTTGGTAATGTCTTATGTGGGAAAGTCAATGAAAAATCTGTGTGTGTGTGGTGCGTTTGGGATGTGATTCGCTTGGAATGTTTGCCTTTTCCTGGGTCGTAAAGTTTTATGGTCTGGAGTAGGGTTACGAAACGTCTCGGTTACGGATGTAACCCTCGTTCCCTGAGTGGGAACGGAGACGTTACGTCGGATGACGACGATTGGGGTTTCGCTTAGAAGCCTATCACCTTCGAGTATATAAAACGAGCCAATGGCAATGAAATGCCATGGGTCTGCGGAATTTGCATAGCGTAACTCCGCCCGCCGCAGGGGGTATATAAGGAAGTACGCTGCACAATGCAGACATGCCTTCGCTGAGGAGCCGAGACTGGCCCCAGGCGTTTTTCAGCGGTACAGCGGAAGTGGCAGGAAGACGTAACGTCTCCGTTCCCACTCAGGGAACGAGGGTTACATGCGTAACCGAGACGTTCCCTTTCGTGGTCACTCCGAGTTACGTCGGATGACGACGATTGGGGTTCCAGTCTAATCACGCCACCTCGGCTGTCTTCCAGTGCCCTGCGTAAGTCTGAGCTCCCTGTTGTGAGACTAGCACGAACGAAGGAGTCCTACTTAACACAGGGATACCAAGGTACACTGGGAAGCATATCTCCAGAGAGAAATATGCAATCATGCCCAGCCATTGATGGGGGGGACTTAGAATACACATATGACCCAGAGGGATGCATATGGAGAATCACTGGGGTGTCCAGCCGCAGGTGGAATTTTAAACCCCAGGGGTGGCAAGGTGGCTTGCCAAGGGAAAGACACACGCTCACAAGGAGACTTACAGTGGAATACACATGTGGGGGTCGCCCAGAGGGGGGACCATGCACATGGAGGCACCTAGTCAAGCGCAAAAGCTGCGTTATGGCAGATTGGCATAACTCAGGCGTTGACGTCACCAGTGCTGGAGGAAACTCAGAGCTTATCAGACTCACCTGAGAAGAAAATCGCACGTATCCCGTCCGTGGAGAGGAATGGCGAGCAAGCGAAGACACCTGAGCAGAATCTAGCACCGGCTGGTTGAAGCGAGTACATGAGAAGAAACTGGCTCTACGCGGAGATTATAGAATCTCGCGAATGTGTTGGGTGTCGCCCAGCCTGCAGCTCTACAAATGTCTGTTAGCGAGGCGCCATGCGCTAGAGCCCAAGAGGAAGCGACACTACGTGTGGAGTGGGCTTTCACACCAAGGGGGCACGGACGACCTTGCTGCTGGTATGCCAAAGCAATGGTATCCACTATCCAGTGAGATAACCTTTGCTTTGAGAGAGCCTTTCCCTTCAGCTTCCCACCATGACAGACAAAGAGCTGGTCTGAGGTCCTGAAACACCGCGTTCTGTCTACGTAAGCACGGAGGGCGCGTACTGGACAGAGCAGTGCCAAGGCTGGGTCTGCCTCCTCCAAGGGCAGCGCTTGCAGGTTCACTACCTGGTCTCGAAAGGGTGTGGTAGGAACCTTGGGCACATATCCAAGCCGGGGTCTCAGGATCACGTGAGAGTCAGCCGGCCCGAATTCCAGGCACGCTTCGTCAACCGAAAATGCCTGCAGGTCCCCTACCCTCTTGATGGAGGCCAATGCAACCAGGAGCGCTGTCTTCATTGACAGGAACTTAAGCTCCACTGATTGCAAAGGCTCAAAGGGAGCACTCTGCAGGGCAGTTAGAACCACTGAGAGGTCCCAAGAGGGAACGAGGGGAGGACGAGGAGGATTTAGTCTCCTCGCTCCCCTCAGGAACCTGACGATCAGGTCGTGCTTTCCCAGAGACTTACCTTCAACTGCTTCGTGATGTGCGGCAATGGCGGCAACATACACTTTCAGGGTGGAGGGAGACAGCCTTCGCTCCAACCCTTCTTGCAGGAAGGAAAGCACGACACTGATCGGGCATTTCGTGGGTTCTTGCTGTTTAGAAGAACACCAGTTGACGAAGAGGTTCCACTTCAACGCATAGGCATGTCTCGTGGACGATGCTCTAGCGGAAGTGATGGTAGCCACCACCGCAGGTGGTAGGGTACTCAAACCTGCCTCGTCCCGTCCAGGAGCCACACGTGGAGGTTCCAAAGATCGGGACGAGGGTGCCATAAGGTGCCCCGTCCCTGAGAAAGGAGGTCCTTCCTCAGAGGAATTGGCCAGGGAGGTGCTGTCGCGAGGAGTACTAGTTCGGAGAACCAGGTCCGGTTGGGCCAATACGGGGCAACCAAAATGACCTGCTCCTCGTCCTCCCTGATCTTGCGCAAGGTCTGCGCAAGAAGGCTCACTGGGGGAAACGCATACTTGCGTAGGCCCCGCGGCCAGCTGTGCGCCAGTGCATCCGTGCCGAGCGTGCCCTCGGTCAGGGAATAAAACAGGTCGCAATGGGACGAGTCGTGGGAGGCAAACAGGTCTACCTGTGCGTCGCCGAACTGATCCCAAATCAGCTGAACCGTCCGGGGATGGAGTCGCCATTCTCCAGCGAGAGGCCGAACTCGAGACAGCTCGTCGGCCGCCTGGTTCAGGTGTCCCGGGATATAAATGGCTCGAAGCGACCTCAGAGGCTTCTGACTCCATATGAGGAGGTGGCGAGCGAGTTGCGACATACGGCGGGAGCGTAGACCACCTTGATGGTTGATGTACGCTACTGTTGCGGTATTGTCTGATCGGACTAGTACGTGCTGACCCCTGAGCAGCGCATGGAAGCGGTGCAGGGCGAGACGTACAGCCAGCAACTCGAGGCAATTGACATGCCAAAGGCGCTGGGGTCCTGTCCAGGAGCCCGCGGCAGCATGACCATTGCACATGGCGCCCCAGCCCGTGTTGGAGGCATCTGTTGATACAACAACATGCCGGGAAACTCGTTCTAAGGGCACTCCGGCCCGTAGAAAACTGAGGTTCGCCCACGGGGTGAAGGTCTGACGGCAGGCTGGAGTCACTGGGACTTGGAGCGTGCCGTGTTGCCATGCCCACCTCGGGACTCGATCGCGAAGCCAAAGCTGAAGCGGTCTCATATGAAGCAATCCCAGCGGCGTTACTGCGGCTGCGGATGCCATATGCCCCAGGAGCCTCTGAAAAAGTTTCAGTGGAACCGCACTCTTGCCCTCGACCTGACGAAGACAAGTCAGCAGTGACTGCGCGCGCTCGCTCGTAAGTTGCGCGCACATGGCGACCGAGTCGATCTCCATACCGAGAAAAGAGATCCTCTGCACGGGGCAGAGTTTGCTCTTCTCCCAGTTGACCCGAAGGCCCAGACGGACTAGGTGCCGGAGCACTAGGTCCCTGTGTTCGCAAACCTGGTCTCGAGAGTGAGCTAGGATCAGCCAGTCGTCGAGATAGTTCAGGATGCGAACCCCGTGTTCCCGGAGGGGAACAAGGGCTGCCTCGACGACCTTCGTAAAGACGCGAGGGGACAGGGCTAGCCCGAAAGGGAGAACCGCGTACTGGTATGCCTGCCCCTCGAAAGCAAACCGTAGAAACGGTCTGTGTCGAGGTAAAATGGAGACATGGAAGTAGGCGTCCTTCAGGTCGATCGCTGCAAACCAATCCTGCGGCCGCACACACTGGAGGATGTGTTTGGCCGTGAGCATCTTGAATGGCAGCCTGTGAAGGGAGCGGTTCAAGACGCGCAGGTCGAGGATTGGCCGTAACCCACCGGACTTCTTGGGTACAATGAAGTAAGGGCTGTAGAAGCCGGACTTCATTTCGGCTGGAGGGACAATCTCGATCGCACCCTTCGCCAGCAGGGTGGCGACCTCCGCTCTCATGACAGGGGCATTGCCACCGACCATAGTGAAGCGGACTCCCCTGAAGCGGGGAGGAGATCTCGCGAACTGAATCGCGTAGCCGAGCCTGATGGTTCTCGCGACCCAGCGGGACAGTCTGGGAAGCTCTAGCCAGGCCCCCAGAAAGTGCACCAGCGGGGTCATACGAACCACAGACGTACCGTCGGTGGGGCAGCGAGGCGGAATGACCGGCACCGGCGAGGGTGGCATAGCGGCCCTGTGCGGGGGCACGGTCATTAACCGCGTCCTGCCAGAGGAGGCCAGGGGAAGGCGCGCGTCCCACGGGGGCGTGCTCTGGCAGGGGTCTGGCGACAGAGGGGGATGAGAGGAGCGTGGCCCGTGGGCGGCGCGTGCTGTCATCCCACACCTCTGGGACAGAGGAGGGCGGCAGTGGCGGGACCCGAGGGTGGCGCGCACTGCGGCCCTCGGACTCTGTCGGCTCAGGATTGGGGAATTCAATTCTGTCTTCAACCACATCAAAGTACTGCTCGTCGTTGGACGAGCAGCGGGGAGTGGAGAACAAAAGATTCTCCCCCGGCCCTCCACCGGGGGAAGGAGTGGCCCTGCTACCAGCTCCTGGGACAGAATTGAAGCCAACCCTGAGCAGCCCGTCTCAGGAGCGCCGCTCGGCCTGGCGTTTAGCGGGCGGCGGGGCTGGAGAGGGCTGTGGCGCCTGCCTGCGGCTCCCTCCACAACGCGGCCCGGGTGAAGGTTGCTGCTGGGGCCGTGCGGGAGGGCGCCCTCGGCGGCGAGCAGGCTGAGGATTCTGTGCCGACGGCTGAGCAGCAGAGCGTCGGGGCAGAATGTGCTTGATAGCCTCAGTCTGCTTCTGGGCGGTCGAGAACTGTTGGGCAAAATCCTCGACCGCACCGCCGAAAAGGCCGGCCTGGGATATGGGAGCATCCAGCAGACGAGTCCGCTCGGGCTCACACATATCAGCCAGGTTCAGCCAGAGATGTCTCTCCTGGACCACAGCTGTGGACATCACCAAACCCAGGGAGCGCGCGGTCACCTTCGTCGCTCGGAGAGCGAGGTCGGTGGCGGCGCGCAGCTCATCAACGAGCCCTGGGTCTGTCCTGCCCTCGTGCATGTCACGAAGCATCCGGGCCTGGTAGACCTGCAGAATGGCCATGGCATGCAAAGAGGCAGCTGCCTGTCCCGCCGCACTGTAAGACTTCGCCACGAGAGTGGACGAGAATCCACAGGCTTTGGACGGGTGCTTAGGATCACCACGTGATGAAGCGCCTGCCGGACACAGCTGCATCGCGACAGAACGTTCAACCGTGGGAATCCCAGTGTACCCACAAGCATCAGCTCTATCGAGGGGAGGAAAGGCGGAGAAAGCCGACGAACGATCGCGGGAAGACATGGGAGCCTTCCAGGACCGCGTGACTTCCTCATGCACTTCCGGGAAGAATGGTATTGGGGTTGGGCGGCGACGAATGTCAGCGGCCGCTCCCAAAAACCAATCATCCAGCCGCGAGCGCACTGGATCGGGCGGCAGGGACCACTCGAGCCCAATGGCCGCGGCTGCCCGGGAAAGCATGGCAGTCAGCTCGGGATCAGACTCGGGCAATGCTGGCACGCCCGAGGGCGGCAACACAGCCGAATCCTCACTTCCCGAGGACTCATGCCCACCCTGTGATGCAGTGATCGACATTGCATCCTCCTGTGGAACGCCAAACGAAACGCGCGGGGCCTCCGTAGAGGGACCGGCGGTTTCGGTTTGCACGCTCGCGGGTACCAATGCTGAAGAGGGGTGTGTGGACCGTGGACGTATCGGCGGTTTGTCCCACACAGATACCCTCAGGTCACCCTGGCCACCAGCCGAAGTACAGCCTCTCGGGGAGACCGTAGATCGGGGTGTGGATGAGGGGACTCTCGCTCTGATGAGCTCATTGAGTCTCGACCGCAGCATGGAGATGGTCATGTTCCCGCAATGAGAACATGAATCATCCACAAACGCTGCTTCAGCGTGATCAACGCCCAAACACGCTAAGCAGAGATTGTGCCCATCAGGAGAAAATACATCGCGACCACAACCAGAAGTGCACGGGCGAGACATCTTTAAAAAGACGTGCCACATGCAATGCTCTTTTTGTGAGAGGAAAACTCCGCGGATGTTGAAGCGAACAGGGAGAAATCACACTAACTGTCAGATCACTGACAAGATCAGCAGGGAAGTGTGCACTCGCTGAAATCGCCGTCACACCAACACCGGAGAGCTCGCTCGTCTCGAAGGTAAGAGAAGACTAACTCAGAATCTTTGGCTTGCAGGAGTGGAGAAGTTCTCGGCTCCGAAGCGAAAGCATGTCTGCATTGTGCAGCGTACTTCCTTATATACCCCCTGCGGCGGGCGGAGTTACGCTATGCAAATTCCGCAGACCCATGGCATTTCATTGCCATTGGCTCGTTTTATATACTCGAAGGTGATAGGCTTCTAAGCGAAACCCCAATCGTCGTCATCCGACGTAACTCGGAGTGACCACGAAAGGGAACCATGATTCTATTTGAGACCCTAAATTGGGAGAAACATCCTTTCGATAAACACTTAGAATTCAAGACTACACATTTAGAAAACCAAACCTCTATTATAAGGTAACACTAATCACACATGCATATAAGAATGTACATACATTGGGAAATAAAATAAAAGATATTTCTCTTATTCTCAGTTATACACAAAAGGGTGTTTGTGTGTGTGTGTGTGTGTGTGTCATGAGGTTGTAAAGGGATACGAGTCACATGGGTGCTGGTAAATTGGTCCTCGTGGGGCAATTATTAACCAGCAAGGACAAAGACGATGTGTTTTACCATCACACGATCCACTTAATGCGAAAAGCAGATGTCATTGTTGCTACAATATATATATATAAGACAGAAAATATTACTTGTCTTACCTTATTCTGATTTTATGATACACTCAAAATATTCCACAATTATTATTATTTTATTATTATTAGGGCCCAAGCCCTGAAAGGGCGAAGGCCCTATTGTTTTCGTAAGGATTTTTATTTTTATTTTATTTATTTATTTATTTATTTATTTTTTCTTGCCTTTTTGCCACTTTTGGGGCCACTTTTTTTTTGGGGAAATTTTGCACACACGTCAGAACCTGCGGCCATCAGATCTGGGCTGAAGCTGGTACCCGGGCGTGGCAGGGGGGCTCGACAGCGCCCCCTGGAATGGGGTCCGAAAACTTGGTCCATAAATCAAACACGCTTGCATGTAATAATATGAAACTCAGTACACATATAGATCTCATCGGGCCGAACAACTTTCGTGCTCTAAGTTTTACAAAAGCCCAAAAGAAAGTCGGTTATTATACGTTGTTTGGAAAACGCATACAATGGAATGTGAAATACTCCTCCTAGGGAATTCATCCGATCGCCACCAAACTCGGTGTGAATGAAGTCAAGACATTGAGGATGAATTCTTGCGAACAGATTTTTGATATCTCGAACGGTTTGGCCGTGACGAGGAAACGAATTTATGGCGATTAATGGGACACACAAAGTGGTATAACTTCTGCACACATTAACTGATCTTGATGAAACTTAAGCAGTGTGTTCGTGGTAAGAGGCTGATCAGATGGATGTGACTATTGTGAGTCAAAGTTATAGCGCCACCAACTGGCAGCAGGAAGTGTGTCACTTTCAAAATGTTTTTGACAAAAGTGGGGGGGTTAGTTTTACCCACAATTACAAAAATCAGTACGTATATTGTGCTCATCGAGCCGGACAACTTTCTAATTTACAGGCATTAGCTGCAACCAACAGGAAGTCAGATATTTTGGTCTGAATATGGATTTTTTTGTTAAATCAGCCTCTGAGTTTTTAGTTACTCCTCCTAAAAGGTTTATTTTATTCCCACCAAACTTTTTCAACATGATAAAAATATATTAATGATGCTAAATTGTAAACGGATATTGAATATCTCAAACGGTTTTGCTATGGCGAGGGATTAAATTAATGTCAAAAAGGAAGCAGGAAACATCTCATAACTTCTAAAAATGTAATTATACCATTTATTTTTATATAAAATTATACAAATATTAGAACTAAACCTATTTTATTCTGTTTTTGCAATTCAAGAAGTATGAAAAAGTTAAAAACAGGCTATTTAGTGCTATTTGGTTCAACAAAAAAGCAAACATAGGGCTATACTGCCCTCTTGTGTCCAAAAGGATATCAAAATAGTATATAAAACGTTTTACTAGGTAGGCCTATTGTATTTAAATATAAATGTATTAGGTATATGACTGTGAGGATATTTTCCCATCGGTTAATCGACGTGTGACACGAGCGGGTGCTTTTAAATCGCTAATATAAAAGTGAAAGTAAAAAACGGACGTCCGCACAGACATTGATAATGGTGCACGTTGGAAAAAATTATACTTTTAAACATAACACTAAACCGCCATTAGGTGTCGCCAGGCGACCATCTTAATGAGCGAGTCATTGATTTATTCATTCAAACGATTCGTTCCAATGACTGAGTCATTCATGATTGAGACAGATGTTTATGGATTGACCATTGAATCTTTGAGTCAACCGATTCGTTTCAAAATGCTGAATCATTCAGTAATGAGAAAACAAGTTGCTGTTAGAGGCGCGATGGTTCTGCTGTGATCTTTGTTTAACTATTTTTGCTGCTGAAACAGAACAAAAACAGTCAATATTGCATCTAAAATGTAAGTGACTTAATTGTAACTTAATTAATGTTTCAATCGTGATTGTATTCAGGAAATAGTTGCCTACTCGTCAAGTGAGGTTGCTTAACTCTATCATATGTTATAAAATATATAAAAACTCCATATTTGTAATTTTTATAGTCAGTATGTTGTTAACTGGGTTGCTTTTTTGTGTGCTGCGCTCATTTGTTTACAATTCTCCTGGAGAAGCAGCATGAGCCTCAGCAGTGCAACCTTGTTACCATTGATCAGTAATACATTCATTATAACTGCTGATTGCAACTTAAAATGAATGTAATGAAATTAGAATAATCTCTCGTTTTAGTGACTCCCAAGTTTTTTTTTGTTATTGACGTTCTAATCAGGCTATACTCTGGTCGAGCAAGTAAAATTCTCTTTCAGGTAGGCCTATTGTATTTATATATAAATATATTAGGGATGTGACTGTGATAAAATTTTCCCACCGGTTAATCGACTTGTGACACCGCTGAGGGCTTTTAAATCGCTAACTATAGTATACTATATACTAGTAAAATACAGACGTCCGCACAGACATTGATAATGGTGCGGAGTAGAGCGAGCATTTTCAATGTATTCCTATGGATGTAGGAATTAACTAAAACATTTTATTATGTTTTTGTGTCCACTGTTCAACTGCAACCGCGTCACACACACACACACACACACATTCCAGAATTGCAATCTTGACATCGCAGCCTGTTCATTATAGCCCTAATACAATATAATAATAAAAATAGTCAACCTAACATAAACGAATTACACTGCTCTGTTTAAATAGTCAGTAGTACAATTTGTACCATTCACAGAAAGCAGAGCTCCACTGTGATGTTTCCAAGCACATTTTTGCGCGTGTGAAGAGGATGATTTTTTCCATCGATATTGGAACACGAATGAAGTACAAAGCCTATAATAAAGAATAGTTTAGCATCCAAATACATCGCAAATATTGAAACATTTTGATTCTAATGAGAAGGTTACGTGAGACAAACACTGCTTACTTTTGTTTTTATTTTTACATTAAATTTAAAGGATTTGTTGTGGAATATTTTGAGTGTATCATAAAATCAGAATAAGGTAATACAAGTAATATTTTCTGTCTTATATATATATATATATATATACAGTATATGTATATGTATGTGTGTGTGTGTGTGTGTATATATATATATAGATAGATAGATAGATAGATAGATATAGATATAGATAGATAGATATTTATATATATATATATATATATATATATATATGTGTGTGTGTGTGTATATATATATATATATATATATATATATATAGCTGCGAGCAGCGATTACGGGCCAAAGCCGGCGGCACCGCCATCCCTGGTGCCTTTAGGTAACTAAAGGCACCGGGGTTGCGGTGCCACCGGCTTGGGCCCGTAATCGCTGCTCGCAGCTATATTTATTATTATTATTATTTTTCTGTCAAACTTTCGGGCACTTTTGAGACCCTTAACGTGCTCAAAAATTCTTGAAACTTTGCTCACAGGTCAGAACCCGCGGCCATCAGGGCTGAAGCTGGTACCCGGGCGTGGCAGGGGGGCTCAACAGCGCCCCCTTGAACGGTGTCCGAAAACTTAGTCCATAAATCAGACACGCTTGCATGTAATAATATGAAACTTGGTACATATATAGATCTCATCGGGCCGAACAACTTTCGTACTTTTAATTTTTACGCCAGCCCAACAGGAAGTCGGCTATTATGGGTTGTTTCGAAATGCATGCTGTGGAATTTGATGTACTCCTCCTACAGAATTCATCCAATCGCCTCCAAACTCAGTCAGCATGAAGTCAAGACATTGAGGATGCTAAATTGCGGACGGATTCTCGAACGGTTTGGCCGTGGCGAGGAAGCGAATTTATGGCGAATAAGGGACACAGGAATGTATTATAACTTCAGCATGAATTAACTGATCTTGCTGAAAATTCCGCAGTGTGTTCGTTGTCAGAGGCCGATCACATTGATGTGAATACTGTGAGTCAAAGTTATAGCGCCACCAACTGGCAGCAGGAAGTTTGTCACTTTCAAAATGCTTTGAAATCACTCTCTTATTTTTACCCGATTTGCTTCAAACTTTATGTGTATAATGTAGAGACACGGCAGATGTAGACCTGTAAAATGTTTATTGATATCTTAGATACTGTTGCCGTGGCAACGCATCAAACTTTAATATTCTTTTCAGATGCTTTTGAGACTCTTAACATACTTGAAATTGGATGAAACTCGACAGACACATCACATTTATTAGCCAGTAGACATGTGTAAAGTTACAGAAACGGGCGTGGTGAGGGGCTCAGTAGCGCCACCTTTAGTCAAAAATGGGGGCTTAGTTTTAAGTAGAGTCACAAAAATCGTTATGTATATTGTTCTCATCAAGCCGGACAACTTTCTAATTTATAGTCATAAGCTCTGACAAACAGGAAGTGAGATATTTTGGTTTGAATGTGATTTTTTGGAGAATTCTCTCTCTCTCTCTCTGTATCTGTGTGTGAGGGGTGCGGGGATTTGTCTGTTAGGAGAAATTTGCTTTTATAGTTGTTTTTCAAGGTTTCAGGGGCTTTTGGGGCCCTTAACGTGCTCGAAAACTCTTGAAACTTTGCACACAGGTCAGAACCTGCGGCCATCAGGGCCGGCCTGAAGCTGGTACCCGGGTGTGGCAGGGGGGCTCAACAGCGCCCCCTTGAATGGGGTCTGAAAACTTGGTCCATAGATCAAACTAGCTTGCATGAATTAATATGAAACTCGGTACACATATAGATCTCATCGGGCCGAACAACTTTCGCACTCTTAAGTTATACACCAGCCCAACAGGAAGTCAGCTATTATGGGTTGTTTGGAGAACGCTTGCTGTGGAATTTGAAACACTTCTCCTAGAGAATTAATTAAATCGCCACCAAACTCGGTGTGCATGAAGTCAAGACATTGAGGATGCTAAATTGCGGATGGATTTTTGATATCTTGGACGGTTTGGTCGTGGCGAGGAAACGAATTTATGGCGAGAAAAGAGAAACACAAAGTGTTATAACTTCTGCACACATTAACTGATCTTGATGAAACTTCAGCAGTGTGTTCGTGGTAAGAGGCCGATCAGATGGATGTAACCATTGTGAGTCAACTTTTTCAACTTGATGAAAATACATTAAAAGATGCTAAATTGTAAACAGATAATAAATATCTCAAACGGTTTTGCTATGGCGAGGGATTAAAGTAATGTCAAAAAAGGAAACACTAAAAGCCTCATCTCTTCTAAAAATGTAGCCTAATTATACACCATTTATTTCTATATAAAATTATACAAATATCAGAACTAAACCCATTTTATTATTTTTTTTTCAATTGAAGTATTGTTTAGTACAATTTGTACCATTCACGGTTAGCAGTGCCTTCACTGTGATGTTTCCAAGCACATTTTTGCACGTGTGAAGAGGATGATTTTTTCTGTCGATATTGGAACACGAGTGAAGTACAAAGCCTATAATAAAGAAAAGTTTAGCATCCAAATACTTCGCAAATGTTGAAACATTTTGATTCTAATGAGAGTTACGTGAGCCCAACACTGCTTACTTTCATTTTTATTTTTACATGAAATTTAAAGGATTTGTTGTGGAATATTTTGAGTGTATCATAAAATCAGAATAAGGTAATAAGGTTTCTGTCTTATATATATATATATACATATATATATATATATATATATATATATATATATATATAAAATATAGCTGCGAGCAGCGACGAAGGGCCAAAGCCGGCGACACCGCCACCCCGGTGCCTTTAGGTAACTAAAGGCACCGGGGTTGCGGTGCCACCGGCTTGGGCCCATAATCGCTGCTCGCAGCTATATTTTCCTATGTTTTTACATCATTTACAGTTGTATGTAGGACATATATGACATAATATGATTAAAAATACATTAATATTATGCAATTTATATATGTGGTTCCCTTTCAGTCGCTCACGTTCGACGTAACGTCAACGTGACGACGTAATTGGGATCACTTCAGGGAGCCCTATCAACTTCGAGTGTCTACAGAACGAGCACACATTGTCTTTCACTTCGGAGCCGAGCTTTTGCTTTCACTTCCGAACTCTACAGGAAAAGACTGCCTTTGAGAACGAGAAGAGGACTCTCCTTGTGTTGGTGTGACGGTGCAGTGGCCGCGAGCATTGCAGCTCACAACTGCTGTTTTCACAGCACTATTGTTCTGTGTCTGTGTGTGTGTGTGTCGGTTCGGTGGGCGTTTCCCTGTGTGTTCATTCACACCGCAGCTACCCCTGGGTGCCTCAGCACTGAGAGAGTTATTTTTCTATTTTTTTAGTTTTCACTAAAAGAGCAACACAAGCGTGACCCTGCATCTTTTTCAAGATGTCATTCCGCTTGTGCGTTTCTGGATGCCGTTGTACCCTGGCGCCAGCAGATGGCCACAATAGTTGCATCTCGTGTTTGGGCATTCAACACGCTGAGGCAGCTTTTGTGGATAGTTCATGTTCCAATTGCGGGAATATGACTATCTCAGCGCTTAGATCGAGACTCACTTACCTCAAGGGAGGTGCAGTCCCCTCGCCTATGCCCCGATCTAGCGTTTATTCTGCCCCGCAGAATAGACCTACTTCGGTGCATGACCAGGGTGATCTGAGGATTACCGTGAGGGCTTCCCCGTCGAGTCAACCTCCGCGGGCCCCTCACGCCTCACAAGCGCTGTTGCCATTGGGGCCCCTCAGTGAACGTCTTGGTCCTTCTCCGGAACGACCAACCGTTTCCTTTGGGGCTCCAGCTGACGATCAGATGTCGATCGCAGCATCGGAGGGGGAGCTTCAGTCCTCTGGAGATGACGACTCGGCTGCGTTGCCCCCTTAAAGGATTTGTTGTGGAATATTTTGCCACAACACGTGCTCCGAGACCGATCCAGAATGGGCGGCTATGCTTTCCCAGGCCGCCGAGAAGGTTGGGCTTGCGTGGAACCCTCCACCACGTCCCGAACCTTCTCGGTTGGACGATTGGTTTCTCGGGGTGGGCCGTGCTGGTTCTCAGTGCGCCGCCCCGGTACCTTTCTTTCCGGAGGTGCATGAGGAGCTTTCTAGGACGTGGAAGGCACCGTATAGTGCCCGAAGCCGTTCTAGTGGCTCCTCCCCCCTCGCCACCCTCGACGGCGGGGCAGCTAAGGGGTATGTGGATATCCCCCCAGTGAGACGTGTGGCACACAGCTGGCCCCGGGGCCTTCGCAAGTAAGCATTTCCCCCAGTGAGACTTCTCGCACAGACCTTGTGCAAAGTCAGGGCGGACGAGGAGCAGGTCTTGTTAGTTGCGCCGTATTGGCCCAACCGGACCTGGTTCCCGGAACTAGTGCTCCTCGTGACAGCCCCTCCCTGGCCCATCCCTCTGAGAGAGGACCTGCTCTCTCAGAGACGGGGCACCCTGTGGCACCCGCGTCCAGACCTCTGGAAACTCCATGTCTGGTCCCTGGACGGGACGCGGAGGTTCTAGGTGACCTACCCCCTGCGGTAGTTGACACCATCACTTCCGCTAGAGCCCCCTCTACGAGGCACCTCTATGCGTTGAAGTGGAACCTGTTCGTTGACTGGTGCTCCTCTCACGAGGAGAACCCCCGATCTTGCTCGATCAGAGCCGTGCTTTCCTTCCTGCAAGATGGGCTGGAGCGAAGGCTGTCTCCCTCCACCCTTAAAGTGTATGTTGCCGCTATTGCCGCACATCACGATGCTGTTGATGGTAAGTCTTTGGGAAAGCACGACCTGATCGTCAGGTTCCTGAGGGGAGCGAGGAGACTGAATCCTCCTCGCCCACTCTCTATACCCTCTTGGGATTTGTCTCTGGTCCTTTCGGCTCTTCAGAGACCACCCTTTGAGCCTCTGCAATCAGCTGAGTTAAAAATCCTGTCCTGTAAAACAGTACTCCTGGTTGCATTGGCCTCTATCAAGAGGGTAGGGGACCTGCATGCATTTTCGGTCGACGAATCGTGCCTAGAATTCGGCCCGGATGACTCCCACGTGATCCTGAGACCCTGGCCCGGATACGTGCCCAAGGTTCCTACCACTCCCTTCCGGGACCAGGTAGTGAACCTGCAAGCGCTGCCTTCGGAGGAGGCAGACCCAGCCCTGGCTTTTCTCTGTCCCCTTCAGGGAACGAGGGTTACATCAGTAACCGAGACGTTTTTGCAGCATATATGTCCCTTACAATATTCTGTTGGAACATATAAGAATCACAAGAGTTTTTAGCAAACCTTTTCCATATGGGTAATGTTAGTCTGCTAACACCTTTACAGAGCCAAAGTTTTGTTCATACTAAATTTATTTCAAAGCATAATCATAAAAGTTTAAATATGATCTTTTAAAATGAAAGGTTGATTAAATTAAATCTTTAAAGTTTGAATACATTCATATCTTCTATTTTTCTTTTAGAAGATTACTGTAATGATTTTGTTTAACGGTGACCCTAAAATATAATTTTTATTAAACAATGTCTGTTCAAAAACTTTACATGGTTGAAAAACCATATGTTTCTCTGGTAATGTATGTGTTCCTATGGTGATGTAGTTTTTTTCCTTGGTTAGAAGTATAAAAACCAAGCCCTTTTGTCCGAGGGTCGGGAAGAGATGGAAAGGCTGCCTCAGACCTTAGTTTCAGTAGTCATGTCAAAGCAATAACTAAATCAGCATACTATCATCTGAAAAATATTGCAAGAATTAGATGCTTTGTTTCCAGACAAGACCTAGAGAAACTTGTTCATGCTTTCATCACCAGCAGGGTGGATTATTGTAATGGACTCCTCACTGGCCTTCCCAAAAAGACCATAAGACAGTTGCAGCTCATACAGAACGCTGCCGCCAGGATTCTGAGCAGAACCAGAAAATATGAACATATCACACCAGTCCTCAGGTCTTTACACTGGCTCCCAGTTAAATTTAGGATTGATTTTAAAGTATTATTACTGGTATATAAATCATTCAATGGCCTAGGACCTAAATACATTGCAGATATGCTCACTGAATATAAACCCAACAGATCACTCAGATCACTAGGATCATATCAGCTAGAAATACCAAGGGTTCACTCTAAACATGGCGAGTCCGCTTTTAGCTATTATGCTGGAACAGCTTCCAGAGGAGATCAGATGTGCTCCTACAGTAGTCACTTTCAAATCCAGACTCAAAACACATCTGTTTAGCTATGCATTTAATGAATGAGCACTGTGCCGCTGTTCGTCCGACTGTTTGTACTGTACTGTACTGTATTTTATTTTTTATTTTTCTAAACTGTTTTAATTATTCTTATTTCTTTTTATCATTTTAATTTCTTCTATGTAAAGCACTTTGAATTGCCATTGTGTATGAAATATGCTATATAAATAAACTTGCCTTGCCTTGCCTTGCCTAAGCTGTTTTGTGCACGTGCACACACACGGTTCTAAAAAAATCTCTATTTTAAATTAAATTATTAATAAAATATATAACCAATGAATAATAACATATCTTACTAAAATGTATTTAAAAATGTAAAAAAAGTTTTAGCTAAATAAATATATAAATAAAAAACCTTACATTTCCAGAGAGGTGAAGTAGTTCTTTATGCAACGATAAAAAAGCAAATAGTTTAAGTTGTCATAAACAAAACATCCCCAGATCCTTCAGGGATAAACTACAGTGTGAACTGAAGCTTCAGGATATAGGGTGACAGACCAGATGAGTCTCGGGGGATAATGTCACAGTAAATCTAGTCTGCGTTCCAGAGTTTATACTAAATTCATTTAAAAGCATAACCTTAAAAGTTAAGGTTAAATTAAATAAAAATGATATCTTCTATTTATCTCAGAAGACTTATGCATGATGTAAATGATTTTGCTTAAATTTAACCTAAGGTATTATTTTTACTAAACAGCGTCTGTTCAAAAACTTTAGATTGTTGAAGTCGATTGCTGGCAAATCGATCGTGGCAGTCGATTGCTCCTGTCTGCTCTGCTGCTGCTGCGTTGCATTGTTTTGCGTCTGTAAGCTTTGTAACTTTCTGTTTTAATCACTATTTACTATCATTCCTTGTTATTTATACTGCTAAATATAACTTAATCAACATCACACATTAACCGGACATCGCTAGCTTCAATCTAAATCGTTATTGCTAGCACAACACGCTAGTAATTCGCTAGCCTGTTAGCGTGCCATCCGTGCGCTCTTTATTTATTTATTTATATTCTCTAGTGCGCTCGCGGCTTCCGTGCACTCTTTATTTATTTATTAAGTGTGCTTGCTGAAAGCAGCACACTTATTGTTCTTCTTAAGTTTTCTTCTTCTTCTTCTTCTTCTTATTCCCGGGAGATACATTTTGGCCAGCTCCTGCGCCTAGGCCTTTTGAGACAGAGACACCATTCCAACTTTAAAACGTCCGATCAGTACCGGTGTAAGTTGCTCGCAAAGATGACATCACAAGTCCATGTCGTTCATCCACCATATTGGATTGAACAGAAAGCGAAACTAAATTTTCACAGGTCACAAATGTGGTCCAAACTTCACGAAACTGGACGTACATGATCCTTAGACCAAGCCTCACAAAAGTTACTAGAAGGATTTTTGATTTTCAGAAGCATTTGCCCGTCACAAAACAGGAAGTAGTTCATATTTCAGGAACACTGTCACGTATAGAAACCAAACTTTGTACATTAACTCGAGACTCCAATGTGAGGATGCACAAGATCTGAATTTTTTTATTTTATTTTTTTTTTAGGCTAATTGACAAACCCATTTACCTATGTCTATGCAAAAGAGTTTAACCTCACACTTTTAATGTTAATGCATTTAGACAGTAGGTGGCACTGTTGTATTACATTTCACAGAGCTGCCAAGTCAGTGTATAGACTGCATTCGTTTTTACCAGGTTTGTCTTAATAAATGCAGGGCCTGAATAACTTTTGATGCATCGGTCTAATTTAATCATCTTCATTTATTAATATCTACAGATTTGTATGCATGAATTGTGCATTTCCAGTTCTCAAAACAGTTAATAATAAAAAATAAAAAAAAACTTTATACAAAATACATCATGCTCTTCTTCGCTAACCAAACAAACAATTCATTGTCTGTGGCTGTGTTTGTGCGCGCGGGAAATATGCTGTGCATAACAATAGAAAACAAGGAGAAACGCGCAGTCACATGCTCAAACAATCAACAACGTCGCTCTAGAGGTGCGTTCCATTTGACCGTAAGTGGACTGCGAAGTGGACTTCACAGGGTTTTCCGCCATCTTAAGTGAGATTCCAATCCGAAGGGAGCGAACATGTTCAGTTCAAAGGGCACTGCGCACAGCATAAGGAATAAGGGAACATCGATACATCACTTCAGAGGAAGTGGAGAGTGATGATCACCCAACTGTCATTTCGCGCACCACGTCATCACCAGTCAGAACGGTCATAACTAACGATGGAGGAGTTTACGTATGTGTGTAAGTATTCATACATTTCGCCATTGTTATACAAATGACAGTATTTTTAACGGTTATTGTTGTGAATATTACATATACTATTTTTGATGATTATAATTTACCTCAGTGAATGCAGCCAGCTTAGCTAGTTTGTGAAGTAAAGTGATTTTATTTTAGGAAGTTGTAAAATAGTGCAATATAATTGTAAATATATAATATAATATAATAATACAAATTAAAATACGAATGTAGTCCTACAGTAAATGAAGACTGTCAACTTCTTTTCAATAGGCTACTATTTCATCACCCAAAACACTCCCACTCTCTGCTGTATATTCATAACCAATTATTTCAAAACCAACAACCAAGCCACATAAACAATGCCATTGGCACTAGTCTACACTGCAGACATGTCTCTTAATGCACATAACTTTTCACCTTTTTGCACAATCTTGAAAAAAGTACTATTGTTGAAATTCTCAGATCAAGCAAACTTCAACGCACCCTTATCCACTACCTGCTAACGTTAGTGAACCGCACCGAGCAAGCACACTTTGCAGTTCCTCCGGAAATGCATTTATCTAGTTTATTTATTTGTTTATTTATTTGTTCTCTAGCACGCTCACGCCTTCCTTTGCGCTCTTTACTTTTTTTTTTCTTTTTTTTTTCTCGCGTGCCTTTTACGAGTTCATCAAAAAACTGTGGTGAGTATCAGTCAACAAACACGGTGAGTCATGTCATCTTCTCCTCTTATTGTCACTTGCACCTCATGTAACATGTATAGCATAGCCTTCTCTGTCAGCACAGGGTTTACATGTGATAAATGCAGGGAGATAGTAAAGCTGAGGGGGAAGATTTCAGAACTAGAGACACGCATCCAAACTTTAATCGAGGTTAATTGTAAGAGTGCAAGGGCTTTAGATACTGCTTTGGATGCAACTAGCTTAGTGAACTCTGTACATGGTTCGGTTCCGGCCACAGAGCCCGTGCAGCAGGGCGATTGGGTGACGGTAAGACGCTCTAGTCATGGGACAAAACACCGCTCTTCCGTTCCGATTACAACATCAAACAGGTTCTCCCCACTCAGTGAAACACCCACTTAGAATCCTGTTGATTGTGCCCTCGTTATTGGCGATTCTATTACACGGAACGTGAAAATAGAGACACCAGCCACCATATTCACATGTTTGCTGGGAGCCAGAGCGCCCGACATCAAAGCAAATTTAAAAGTGCTGGCTAATGCTAATCGTAAATTCTCTAAGATTATTATTCACGTCGGCACTAATGATTTTGGACTCCGCCAGTCGGAGATCACAAAAATTAACATTAAAGAGGTGTGTGAACTCGCAAGAACGATGTCAGGCACTGTAATTTGCTCTGGCCCCCTTCCTGTTCGGCGGAGTGATGAGATAGTTAGTAGATTGTCCTCACTCAATGGCTGGCTGTCGCGGTTTTGTCCCCAAAATAATAATAAGTTGCTGTAATTTATAGTAATATCCTCAGAATTACTGAGAAGTCTTGTTTTAAATATAATTATTTTGAAGTGTTGTTGCTAAATGTAACAATATCTAGTGTAAATGATAAATCACGTTTAACATTTGTGCTGGCTACTGTATACAGGCCACCAGGGCACCATACAGACTTTATCAAAGAATTTGCTGATTTTCTATCAGAGTTAGTACTGGCTACAGATAAAGTACTAATTGTTGGTGATTTTAATATACATGTAGATAACGAAAAAGATGCATTAGGATTGGCATTTAAAGACATTCTTAACTCTATTGGAGTTAGACAACACATGTCAGGACCTACTCATTCTCGTAATCATACTCTAGATTTTATATTATCACATGGAATAGATGTTGATGCCGTTGAAATTCTGCAGCAGAGCGATGACATCTCAGATCATTATCTAGTCTTGTGTAAACTTCATTTAGCCAAGGCTGCAAAGCCGACTCCGTGTTACAAATATGTTAGACCTATCACTTCTGCCACTAAAGATTGCTTTATCAATAATCTTCCTGATCAGTTTCATCATCTCAGCATCCCAGATAACTTTGAAGAACTTGATATTGCGACAGAAACTTTTAACTCTCTCTTTTCCAGCACTTTAGACACAGTTGCTCCTTTGCGCTTAAAGAAGATTAAAGAAAATAGTCCAACGCCGTGGTACAACGAGCACACTCGGGCCCTTAAGAGAGCAGCCAGAAAAATGGAGCGTTGCTGGAAGAAAACAAAACTAGAGGTATTTCACATTTCATGGAAAGAGAGCTCGATTGCATACAGAGAGGCCTTAAAAGCTGCTAGATCTGCTTATTTTTCAACCCTATTAGAAGAAAATGAACAAAACCCTAGATATTTATTTGAAACAGTGGCTAAACTAACGAAAAATAAATCTTCAACCCCAGATGTTTCCAAGCAGCACAGCAGTAATGACTTTATGAACTTCTTACTAACAAGATTGATAATATCAGGGAGAAAATTATAACTATGCAACCTTCTACTACAGTATCGCATCAGGCAGTGCATTGTAGTCTCATTGAAGAAAAATTTGATTAATTCGTTGCTATAGGAGAGGAAGAATTTACTAAACTCGTTAAATCATCTAAATCGACAACATGTATGTTAGACCCTATACCGACTAAGCTACTGAAAGAGATGCTTCCAGAAGTCATAGATCCTCTTCTTACTATCATTAATTCATCTTTGTCACTAGGATATGTACCGAAAACTTTTAAGCTGGCTATGATTAAACCGCTTGTTAAAAAAACGCAACTTGATCCTACAGAATTAGTCAATTATAGGCCGATCTTGAATCTACCCTTTTTGTCAAAGATACTAGAAAAGGCAGTATCCTCACAACTATGTTCCTTTTTGGAAAGAAATTATATCTGCGAGCATGATTAAGTGCATGCTGTTTTACACTAAAACTATTACAACAGAATCACATCTGACTATTGCACTGAGAGAGGCATATTCATCAAAGCTTGAGGCTGTTAAACAAAGTTCCACACTTTGGAAAAAAAAACCTGCTGATAAAATTGCACAAAAGTAAATTCTAGAGGTCAACTGGGTTAAAAGTAAATGCATCATCATGAGCCATTTAAACAAATACAGACAAGCCACTATAGTGATCAGTTTTAGCTTTTTAATTGACATTTTACATACTAGTCAATAACGCTGTTTACATCTTGTTTTGTACAGTTTGCAAAAAGTACATAGTCTCAGAGCGTGGTCAAACATGTTCATATAGAAATGTATGAAAACCATGAACAAATATTGCATAAAGAGAATTAAATGACGGCCCTTCTATTATGAGAGTGTTTAAGACTAAACAAATCATATTTATTTTAGAACATCTATCTGCTATGTCTACGACATCAAAGATGAGTATTGCTGTTTTTCTGTTACCTTCAGTGTCACTAAACAACAGTTAAGCTAATGAATTACAGTTGATACGTGGTATTTTTACGTGAAAGGAGGGGTGATTCATTTTTTTTATTCTGTCCACACCAATACCTTGACACCAGAGTTTTAGGCCCGATCCAGAAAACAGACGTTGTGTTTTATGTCTTGATAATTGTTCTTCTTTTTAACATATTGTAAGTTTCAATGGTTAGATAAATCATCTAACTATTATATGTGAAACATATAATATGTAACACAGTCGCATTAGAGTTGGATTCTTGTTTATATTGAACCGCATGTTTAACAGCGCTATTGTTCTCGGCCACCACATTTTGTTTGCATTTCTTCTGAAACACCCTGTTTTGAAATTGTTTAACACGATTTCATTTTTAACATCACTAGCGTAATACTTATCATATTGCCGGGTGTGATTGTAATGTTTTGTATGGCATTTTCTTTACACTTTCCCCCGGATATCTGTTTCCTACAGTTAGCTGTAATGTTAGTGAACTCTAGGTCTTCTCTTTGTTCATATACGACAGTATTCACATGAATTGGTTTGATTTGATAAAATTATGGTTTAAACCATCATCTTCACATGAGACATTATATACCGTCCTAGTTTTTAAATAGCGCTAAAATGTATATTTTATATTTTAACCCTTTATGCGGATATAGAATGCCGCACAAGGTTCTCTGAAATATCTTATCGTGTAAAACATCTATGTAGATCTAGCTATGTTTTTAAAAATACCGCAAAACAAAGACAAGGACACATCTTTCTATAAGCGACCCTCAAAATCTGTGCATACAACAAAACACATGCAGGTGTACGATGATTTATCAGAAAATTACTTTTGTTTGAAGAAAAACTTAAATCAGCTGGTGCTTGATAAGTATTGAAGTTATTAAATATACGGTAATGATGTGTTTAATGCGATATGGATATCACGTTTTAATTTTAACTCAATGCACTAAAGGTCTATGAACTTTAACATCTTAATAGTTGGTAAAATTAACTTAAAGCCTGCACAAAATGAAATACATCCTAACTACTTTCTAAATGTTTGTTACAGAACTTATGGTGAACAATTCACCCGTGCATATGTTTAATCAGATTTTGTAACTGGATTGAGTGAAAATAATAAACTTCTCTCTGGTGGCATATGCATAACTTCTCCATCACGTTACTTCTGTTGAATCGTGACTATAATTTACATAGTTATTTATGGCTTCCCTGATGATGACACCCCGTACATTCTACACAACAGTGGGGCGAGGGGGCGGACCCCAATCGCTGTCCTGATAAACTCTGCACCGCCTCAGTTATCGCACACAATCCCGGTTACCTAACTGAAGGGCTCTAGCTCTACTAGCCTCGGACTGTTGTGCTACTGCATCATCTCATTGATCAAAAGTTGAAGGAAAAAGTTGAAAGTCCTGTTTGCCTGAACCTGACGCAAACTACGCTTCTGACCCAAAAACACAAACTTCCACGCATTAATGCACAAACCCTGGACGACTGTGCCACAATGACTCACTCAGGAGATTCCAGGAACATTCCAGGAACGAAAAGCTGAAAACTTCTGAAATGGCTAAGCAAAAACGGATGGAGAACAAGTATCATCCGGCGTGTGAGTGCGCCACAGGCAAAGAGTGTCCTTTAAGAGCTACGCTAGACTGTATGTTTAAAGATCATTTTAGAGGCCAAATGGTTGGCTTGATGCAAAGGATCATCGATGCTGCGTGTGATATGAAAAACGATTGTGCGCTGGATACCAAACGTGTGACAAATCTCAAAAATGAAATGGATGTCGTAAGAGGCCTGACAAAGTCATGGACTGATGTAACGCCCATGTTTTTTAACGGCAAAGAGCCGAACTGCGTAATCCTCAGAAACGTTCTGGATGTGTTGCGTGCATGTTCTGAAATTCGAAATCACCGAGATACTCGATATTTGTACTTTTGTAACAGATCTCTGTGTGTCACTGGTGTCAAAAAATGCAAAAACTGACATTGGTGAATTAGTTGAAAGTCTGGTCAACTACATCCTATAGCAAGACATGATAGCCTGCAGAGATTTTCTATTCTGGTTAGACCATCTGTAAATGTCGTTATTGTTTTACTTTATATACGTAATGACGGTCTTTCATTTTCTTCACTACTTCAATGTATACTCGAAAGTATAATGTTGAAATAAAAAAATAAAAAAATGACTATTGTGGTAATGTCTGAGTTCATAAAAATAGTATTATAATAGTATACATAATAATAATAATATTATTTAGAATAATTAAAAGTACTACATGATTTAAAAGATTAAATATTTCAATATTTCAATATTTGTTTTCTGCATTTGAATTACTGTATTCCCGAGGTGGCAACCATTTCCATTCCATAGATGCGCTGCGCCACGGAACACAGAGGCACATCG
This sequence comes from Rutilus rutilus, assembly GCF_951802725.1. Lineage (NCBI taxonomy): Eukaryota > Metazoa > Chordata > Actinopteri > Cypriniformes > Leuciscidae > Rutilus > Rutilus rutilus. Next base: position 45,620,079 of record NC_140214.1, on the reverse strand, counting down.
CGTCTCTGAAATTGTGTGGTGATTTTTCAAATGATACAACTAATTTGCCCGCTGTGTACAGAACAGAAAAAAAGGACATTTTGTGGTGTTGAACAAAATTAGATTTTGTTCTTAGCATCGGTTCCTGCATCATAGAGGGAGGAAGCACATACCCCCTACGTCGACCTTCTATCTGTCCAGGAGTTCATTAAATTTTTTAATAAGATTATGTGTTCTGTCATGGACGACTAGACACTAGTCATGGGATGTCCAGCAGAGAGAAGGGCTTGAGTGGACACACCCTGTAGTCACATTTTTATGTCTTCATCCAGAGTTTACCCGCCACCGCAAACCTCCTGTCGTCCTCTCACTCTGCCTTTTCCCCCGCTTCGCAACGTAGCCATCCTACAGCTTTCCGCCCCTGCAACAGCCGTAACATCGACCACCACGGCATCCGTTTCAGGCCAAACGGAGGAGCAGGTGGGTTACTTAAACATGGCATTCAGCAACCTGGCACCCTCCAGTCCCATTTCCTCCCGTGGAGTTAAGGATATGTCTCACCAGTGACCTCCGGCTTGTCACAATCCTGGCATGCGTCGGGAACAGGAACGCCTTGACAGCTTTCAGAATTGGACTCTTGCTACAGTAACTCCAGCCGAGCTTGCCAAAAGTGGTTTCTACTACCTTGGCCAGGGCGACAGAGTGGCTTGCTTCAGTTGTGGAGGCCAGCTTAGCAACTGGGAACCGGGAGATCGTGCAGTATCACAGCACCAGAGGCATTACCCCAACAGCCGCTTCGTTCGAGGTGACTGTGCAGATAATGTACCTTTATCTGGTGGCGGCCTTTCCAATGTATCTAACTCGGCAATGCAACAGTGTGAAGAAAGGTTGCTCACATTTGTCAACTTTTCTTAAGAAACATCATCTTGCCATGTCACAGCGCCTAAAAAGTGTGCAGAGCTTAATGGACCATCTTCTAGAGGAGAGCGTCATCTCACAGAAAGAGTATGACATTATTCGTAACTGCACTACAGTCAAGCAGCAGACAGAGCAGCTCATTGAGTTAGTCCTGTTGAAAGGAAATGCAGCAGCAGAGGTCTTCCGCAACTGGATCAAGAAGAATGATGTCTGCCTGCTGAGAGAACTGATGGCCCAGACAAATGAAGCTGCATCACCGAGTCAAGATCTTTCAGACTTGCCTATGGAGGAACAGTTAAGAAGACTTCAAGAGGAGCGCACATGCAAAGTTTGCATGGTTAAGGAACTGAACATTGTCTTCATCCCCTGTGGTCACCTAGTTGTGTGCAAAGAATGTGCACCTTCTCTGCGCAAGTGCCCCATATGTAGAGGCTTGGTCAAAGGCGCTGTCCATACTTTCCTATCATAAAGTTAAGATATTCATCATCCAAGTAACAGCAGTTTTTGGATTTGCAAATTTACATTTAACTTGATGAATAAAAACAGTTTTAGAGGTAACAGAAAAACAGCAATACTCATCTTTCACGTCGATGTTTCGTAGACATAGCATAAAGATGTTCTAAAATAAATATGATTTGTTTAGTCTTAAACACTCTCATAGAAGGACCATCATTTAATTCTCTTTATGCAATATTTGTTCATGTTTTTTCATACATTCCTATATGAACATGTTTGACTATGCTCGGAGACTATATACTTTTTGCAAACTGTACAAAAAACAAGATGTAAACAGCGTAAAATTGACTAGTATGTAAAATGTCAATTACAGACATTCAAAAAGCTAAAACTGATCACTATAGTGGCTTTTCTGTATTTGTTTTAAATGGCTCATGATGATGCATTTACTTGGTTGACCCGGTTGACCTCTAGAATTTACTTTTGTGCAATTTTATCAGCAGGTTTTACCAAAGTGTGGAACTTTGTTTAACAGCCTCAAGCTTTGATGAATATACCTCTCTCAGTGCAATAGTTTAAGTGTAAAACAGCATACACTTTGTGTGATTCGTAGATAGAGGAAAAGTTGCACTAAACTAAGTATCAATTTAGTCAAACAGAAAGACTATCGCTTAAATTCTTAATTGTCATTTATTTCTATAAACACTGAATGTTGACGGCTCTCAAAGAAACGTCTTCACCTAAAACACATACAGTCCAACATACAAAATGTGAAACAGTGTCGTCTGAACAAGATGACTAAATCTAGTGGAGTAATAAAACCATCATTTGGAAACGGCTCTTTTCTTAGTGATTTGGTCTTTTGAATCTTACATTGATTGTAAGGACACGCGTGATTCCTGTATAAAGATTATGTTTTAAAGTTAGTCCATAGGGTGTGGAACTTTGCATCACTATGGTGTGTAAAAATACACCCAAAGAATTAAGCACAACTATTTACACACATACTAAGTAGGAGAATATCTAACTGAATATTGTGAACATTCCATTATCTGTTTATTTGGGGTCAGAGAACATCCTTAGCTCATATATCTCTTTAATTTTGTGCTTTAATTTAATTCTTAGTTAAAAGATGAAGGTATTAGTTAATAACAAACAAACAAAAAACTTTAAATCAACATGAAGCCATAATATTAATAAATAAAATATGGTATAATTACAATTACAGTACAATGACTTCCATAATATTTTATTTTAGTAAAGGTATGCCTGGATCACCCAACACAAAGTTGTGCGTTGTGAGTGAGACCTCGCAAAGATAACACCGATATTAGATTTCTCGAACATTGCGTGGTTGCACTATGCCTGAAACTTAGTAATCAACTTGCATTTATGTAGGACTGTCAAAAAATCATCTGTTATCATGGTTTAGTTGTATTTTAAAACACTATTTTTTCTTAAAAACGCTGTGTCAGACGTATTTGGTAGCATGATTATCTGGTAACCCTTTCTTTTACAGTCCCCTAATTACTAGGTATTTACCTGGTAAATATATGGTAAGTTATAGTTGGTTATTGGTAATTACCACAGGTAACAAGTATGTAAATCCAGAGAAACTACAAACTAATTACTAGGTATTTACCTGGTAAATATATGGTAAGTTTTAGTTGGTTATTGGTAATTACCACAGGTAACAAGTATGTAAATGCAGAGAAACTACTAAGTATTTACCTGGTAAGCATATGGTAAATTATAGTATTTTAGTGTGTAATTACTTAAGGTGATTAGTATGCAATTACAGAGAAACTACCAGGGAAAAAACACCACTGTTAAAGATCAACTCAACAAAGTACTGTGTACTTGTTACCTGTTTAGGTTGGTAATAACTCAGATTTAATTGTGTACTTCCTCAGAATGTAGGCAGACTATTTTTAGAAACACCTCCAGTATTACCCATCAATTCAAGTTAGGTTTGTAGTTATCCTAGGGATATGTTGGTAACAGTCCATGTTTATTTATTACTATCTTGAAATTAAGACGTAGTTTCCAAAAAATTACCTTGTCTTACATAGTTGTTGTTCATTTCTACACCCATTTATAGAGGGTTTATCAAATAATTTACCTTACACTTACCTGGTAACTACCCCGCAGGAACAGTTTTCCCTAATGTCATGGCACATCTTAAATACTGGGTATGTTCTTGCAGATGTTTTTACAATTTACTCAGTAAGTAAAGTGAAACTGTACTGTAAAATGAAGCCTTGTTTATTTCCATGGTATTATCGGAATTGTACCATATAACTTGATCATTCCCGTTTCCATATAGTCACAATTTTTTACCTCATATGTCCTGCAACGTTACCAAGGAAAACATGACAATTTACTCAGTAAGTAAAGTGAAACTGTACTGTAAAATGAAGCCTTGTTTATTTCCATGGTATTATCGGAATTGTACCATATAACTTGATCATTCCCGTTTCCATATAGTCACAATTTTTACCTCATATGTCCTGCAACGTTACCAAGGAAAACATGACAATTTACTCAGTAAGTAAAGTGAAACTGTACTGTAAAATGAAGCCTTGTTTATTTCCATGGTATTATCGGAATTGTACCATATAACTTGATCATTCCCTTTTCCATATAGTCACACATTTTTACCTCATATGTCCTGCAATGTTACCAAGGAAAACATGACAATTTACTCAGTAAGTAAAGTGAAACTGTACTGTAAAATGAAGCCTTGTTTATTTCCATGGTATTATTGGAATTGTACCATATAACTTTATCATTCCCTTTTCCATATAGTCACAATTTTTTACCTCATATGTCCTGCAAAGTTACCAAGGAAAACATGACAATTTACTCAGTAAGTAAAGTGAAACTGTACTGTAAAATGAAGCCTTGTTTATTTCCATGGTATTATCGGAATTACTATATATTACTATATATAATTACTATATTACCCGGCTAGCCATCGATCATGTGTTTTGACAGTTAGTATGACCTATTGACCCGACTAGCCCTTGATCATGTAGTTTTTACAGAAAGTTTGAGGTTTTGAAGTTGGTATGACAGAAGGTTTCGGGTTTTGAAGCCTTTTGAAGTTTTTGAACCTTGTTATTGACAGAAAGTGCTGATCGTTTGAAGACGCTGTTATAATAATACGTCATGGTATTGACAGAAGGTTTTCGGTTTTTAAGTTGTTATAATAATTCATGGTATGACAGAAGGTTTTGATCGTTTGAAGTTGGTGTCCCTTCACATTCCTGAGCAGTGTATATAAATGGGGTCAGTGTGTTCTACAATCACCAGAAAGATAAACATGAGCTACATGAGCATGGACGGTTTATCCTCCTCCTCCCCTCAATCCCCAGAGGCGGGGCTGAGCAGCAGGATGATAGAAAGTCTGACTATGGCGCAGAGAAAACCTTTTGGTCACATCCGTTTGACAAATTCTCTCCATGAAATTTCGGAATGGACTAAAAGTTAATTTATGATGTCTAGTAACCGTGTATTCGGGTACAAATTTCATAAACCAACTCGAGTTGTTATGCGCTACACCGCTGACGGCGTCGGCGAGTTTCAGGCTGGGGAAGACGCGTGTATGGTATTTCCTGAAAAATACTGGTCTCTATTTTACAAATTTGTCTGGAAGGATCTGAACGACGGCGGCGAGGAGCCTTTGTACGTTGCGGAGTGGGACGGGGCAACCTCGAATGTCCGGTACAGAGTGGTAGGTGACCATACTAAAAAGAAGCCGAATGATTCTGTTTACACATTCTGCTGTAAAGACAAGACAAAGCTCAACAACACTCGGTCTGGGGCCGTCCTGCCTAACGAGCATCACGATCTGTATGAAATGCAATTTTTGTTCAAGTGGTGCGATCTGGATCTGCTGAATAGTGTTTTTTCAATCATCAACAAAATGTTCAAATGGTGTGACATACATGACGGATACAACAGAATTAAAGCGCAGCTGTCCCACCCTGAGAGATGTGCGCGCAGCAGTACATATGCTCTGCCGTCCACACCCATTCACTTCAGCCGTGATTTATAAACGACGTTTGGGAGGGTCTGACTTTCGAGCTTTATGATGGCTGTAGTGAATGGGCGTGGACGGCAGAGCATATGTACTGCTGCACGCACATCTCTCAGGGTGGAAGAGCTGCACTTTAATTTTGTTGTATCTATGTAAAATAGAGACCAGTCTTTTTCAGGAAATACCACACATGCGTCTTCCCCAGCCTGAAACTCGCCAACGCCGTCAGCGGTGTAGAGCATAACAACTCGAGTTGGTTTATGAAATTTCGGAAATTTTATGGAGAAAATTTGTCAAACGGATGTGACCAAAGGTTTTCTCGGCGCCATAGTCAGACTTTCCAACATCCTGCTGCTCAGCCCCGCCTCTGGGGATTGAGGGGAGGAGGAGGATAAACCGTCCATGCTCATGTAGCTCATGTTTCTCTTTCTGGTGGTTGTAGAACACACTGACCCCATTTATATACACTGCTCAGGAATGTGAAGGGAGGGGGGCCCTGTGACACCAACTTCAAATGATCAAAACCTTCTGTCATACCATGACATATTATAACAACTTCAAAACCCCACACTAACTGTCAATAGTCAAAACCCAACTTCAAAACCCCAGAACTTTCTGTCATACCATGAATTATTATAACAACTTAAAAAACAAAAACCTTCTGTCAATACCATGACGTATTATTATAACAGCATCTTCAAACGATCAGAACTTTCTGTCAATAACAAGGTTCAAAAGGCTTCAAAAGGCTTCAAAAACCTTCAAGTTGGTCATACCAACTTCAAAACCACAAACTTTCTGTCAAAACTACATGATCAAGGGCTAGTCGGGTCAATAGGTCATACTAACTGTCAAAACACATGATCGATGGCTAGCCAGGTCAAAGGTTAACCCCTTTGATCCCCTTTGATCCCCTTTGATCCCCTTTGATCCCTTTGATCATATGCAGCCTGCCGGATCCAGGCCGTATCCAGATCTGACGAAGGACCTTCGCCTGGACCGATGACAACGCAGTGCTGAAGTGCCAACTAGTCTCTCTCTATGGAGGATCCCTCTACCACTATACAGATAAGGTGTTGTCGGGAAAATCCATTTCGCGTTCCTACCCCAAAGCAACAAAATTAAATTAAATTCTTTATCAAAATTTATAAGGAAAGACAAGTACTTTGTTTAGGCTTGGCTTGTAGGGAATTCCAAACCTGCGTATTTTCAAATGCACATAACTATAGAACCCATTCTAAATGCGCATGTGAACGCCATCAGCGTTTCTCACAGGTTCGCGTTTAAAGTCTGTGTAGAGGGAATGGTGTCGTCTTAGCGGCCCCTAATTTAATAACAAATGATCGTTGCGACGGAAGCAAATAAATCAAAACTTTAGATGGAAAATAACTTAACTCTGCTATAAAGCCAAAACAATCTCTGTTACCTTAAATTATACGCTTATCTCTGTGAAGCTGCTTTGAAACAATCTACGTTGTTAAAAGCGCTATATAAATGAAGATGACTTGACTTGACTTGACATGCCAAAAGGGGTGGGGCACCTGTCAATCAATCATTTTTGACAGGTGGTGTATGGTATTCACTACTAGAGATATCAAGGTAAAGGTAACATGGAGAAAGACTACACATTGTTCATTTAAATATACTCCCAGCATTGTAACAATAAAAAGGTTGAAAGCGTTGATCTATTATGTTAGTATACCCATTCATTTCATATAATCTTTAAGGTTCTTTCATGTCAATGTCACCCTTGGTTTGCTCACTGGGTCAAATGTGTTTATGTCGGTTGTTTTCAGACACATTGTCTACTTGCTAAAACTTTACAGTAAGGTTTCATTTGTTAACATTAACTACATTAGTTAACACGAACTAATGATGGACAATACAATACAGCATTCAATAACCTTAAGTTTAAACATTTACTAATACATTTTTAAATACAAAAGTTTTCTGATAACATTAGCAAATCCCCTGTGAACTAACATGAACAAAGAATATTTGTATAAACTAACATGATCAGATTAAGGAATAAAAGTATTTCCTTAAGCAGAAGACAATCAAACAAGTTTTGTAAAGGGTAGTTCATCTGCTTTAGTGCTGCACCGTGAGGCAGTGTAAGTGTATTTTATGGATGGCTCAGCTAAACAGGCCAATAAGAGACTATTAACTACTATTACTCCTTTTAATTATACTAATGTCTAATTAAAACATCTACAAATGTATAAATTCAGAGATCAGGTAAAACCCACAAACACTTGTTCAATCTCAGTGAATCTGCGTGATGTATGGGTTCACAGAGATCATCGCCTCCAGTGGTGAACCACTGACATTTCCAAACGTTTCGAAACAGCTATGACGTAACAAAGCCTCGTTTACTGAAATCACGTGACTTTGGCAGTTTGATACACACTCCAAACCACTGATTCGAAACAAAAGATTTGTAAAGGTTTCATAGCTACATGAAGCATGTTTCGAAAGCACCCATCACTAGCGTTCAGTCAACTTACCTTCAGTGGATCTTATTACAGGCAGATACTGATCACAGACTTTTAAAATGCACTTATTTAAATTTTTACAAGTTACAGTATATGCTGCACCAAAATGATATATTTGTGAAATACAAAGATTAAATTGAAAGCAGTTATGAACAGTTCTGATCCTGATGTCAGAAAAAAACATTGTTCTGCTTCTACAGTAACTGAAATTATTAAACTAGGAAAGTCACATTGAGGTTAAAACCTTTTTTACAAGTGAGACCTAGTCAAGATAGGGTCAGATAGCAGGATTAGACAATAACAATAAATAATTATTGACCCATAATCAAACTGTCTGTCTTTATCAAATATTTAAAGCTTCATATCACTTTTTAATTGTGTGTTTTTAATTGGCTGTTTAATTTTATAACTTTAAATTGTTGTGTGCTCTGTGTGATGCTGAGTGAAAAAATGCTTAAAAGTAATATTATAAATAAATGAGCAATACTCACATCAGTGTGTTGAGTTGACAGTGTTTATCCTGCAGTAGAGCAGCGATCTGATTCACTTGTGTGTCTCCTAGTTCATGTCCTCTCAGATTCAGCTCTCTCTGGAGTAACGGGTTTTTACCCAAAACTCTATTCACATACTGACAGGCTTCCTCTGCAGCAGGACTCAAAAACCTGCAGAAGAGGCAATTCAGTTCTCAGCTAAATGTCTGTTGCATTAAAAAAGATTGATTTATACGATAAAAAAACTTATTGTTTTAAAGACAAGCTTAAGTTAGTTATTTATATGTACACTTTTTCTTTAAACATTTAAATACACAAATAAATATATATTTAAAAGAAACTAGAGTGACACTCGTCGAAAAGCAAACTCATAAGAACAGAAACGTCTCACAGAGCAGAAGGGCAAAAGCTCACTAGATCATGATTTTCAGTATGAATACAGAGTGTGAAATTAAGATCGTTCTGTCTTTTAAGCAAGAGGAGTGAGAAACGTCAGCACAGAGAAAACTGGCTTGTGAAACTGCATGTTTGTGAACATCTGGAGACTCATAGACCTGCTGTAGGGAGATGCAGTTGGGCTTGATGGAAAACTATTGTGTTCAGAAAACTATTTCACTAAAAGGTTATCTAGTATTAATAATGAGAAGTGTGCACAAAAAATATTAATTATCAAGGTATACTCCATAATAGCAGCACATACACTGACCCATAATGTCTATTTGACCTGTAGCTCGTATCACAACTAAACTGTTTTGACGATTATCATCATCATGGCAGAACCTGCAGCATCTGATCTGACCTTGATAATTTTAAAGGGATACTCTGTGGGAATTGCAGTAATTTGCAAGAGACAACTTCTCACTTTGAGTACACAAATGTGTGTTATTTATTTTTCAAGGTAAACAAAACCACAGAAGAATGGCGCTGATCCGAGTCCCTCGTCATCACGCCTTCCCCATCTTAAAGGGACCGCGATCCCTGAACAGTTATGCAGAAAAACCGTGTACAGAACTACACTTAATAACAAAGGTGAATTATGTCTTTCACATTCACTACACACGTCCCCCCAGAATTCACCATAACAGAAAAACCAAACAGCCAATGTGGAGGTGGGCGTATCAACCGGCCACAACGACTGTGCTGTACCGAAGGTCGAGGAGACCCCAATGCAGCCGGTGTAACGTCATTACACGGGTGAGGGGCATGGAGTGTGGGAGGCTTGAGTGGGATAGGAGCACAGGGTGGGGGCAGAGCAGGAGGCCGTCCGCGTCATGGGGGCTGGGCCAGATCAATGGGCCTGGCCACGTCCAACTGAGCCGGTTTAAGGCGGTCGATAGAGAGTCGCTCCGGTTTGCCACCCCTGTCCACCACAAAGTGTTTGTCCCCTGTCTCCAGAACCCGGAAATGGGCCCTCGTAGGGCGAGCGTAGTGGTCCCCTGTGGGCATCGTGGCGAATGAAAACATTGTCGGCTGTTTGAAGTCCTGCGGGGATGTGCGACTGAGGGAGGCCGTGACAGGAAGAGGGGATGAGGACTGAAGGTCCTCCTTTGGTGCAGTCCCTGGTGCAGTTGCTGTCTTTGAGGCTGGCACGCAGGGAAGCCTTCATCGACCTATGAAAACGTTCACAGAGTCCGTTAGCCTGCGGGTGATATGCAGTCGTGCGGTGGAGTTTCACTCCGAGGCTCTGTGCGACAGCGTCCCAAAGCTCAGACGTGAATTGCGCACCTCGGTCAGAGGAAATGTCCGAAGGAGTACCAAAACGGGCAATCCAGGTGCCAATAAATGCCCGTGTCATCTCGACAGACGTCACAGATGTCAGTGGCACAGCCTCAGGCCAACGGGTGGTCCTGTCAACCATGGTTAACAAATATGTGAAACCTTGAGAGCAGGGCAGAGGACCAATCAGGTCGACGTTTACGTGGTCAAAACGCCTCTCAGGAACCGGGAATGATTCTAATGGGGCTTTAGTGTGGTGGTGTACTTTGGCCCATTGGCACTCAACACAGGTGTTAGCCCAGTCCCTAACGTCCTTCTTGAGGCCGTGCCAAACAAATTTAGCTGCAACAAGTCTCTGTGAAGCTTTCGCACCTGGGTGGGAGAGACCATGGATGGCATCAAACACTTGTCGTCTCCACCCCGAGGGAACAATTGGCCGAGGACTACCTGTGGAGATGTCACACAGGAGCGTTGTGCCGGCATCGGCAAAAACCACGTCCTCAATCTGCAGCCCAGTAGTAGAGTTTTTCAGATGTTGCACGTCTGGGTCTGTGGTCTGAGTTGCGGCCATGCGGTTGTAATCTAAACCAAGATGGACTGCCCCTGCCACGGCCCGTGATAGGCAATCCGCCACGTGGTTGCTCTTACCGGCAACGTGCTGCAAGTCCGTGGTGAACTCGGAAATGTAAGACAGATGCCGTTGCTGGCGGGCGGACCACGGCTCAGCCACCTTGGCCATGGCAAAAGTCAGCGGCTTGTGATCCACAATAGCGGTGAAATGTCGGCCTTCTAGCAGGGAACGAAAGTGTCTAATGGCGAGGTAGAGACCCAGCAGCTCCCGGTCGAAAGTGCTGTACTTCCACTCACAAGGGCGTAGCTGACGGCTAAAGAAAGCCAGCGGCTGCCAGGCCCCGCCTACCCACTGCTCGTAAACAGCGCCGACAGCATAATCCGAGGCGTCCGAGGTGATAGCAATGGGGGCTGTAGGAGAAGGATGCGCCAGCATGGTGGCGTTCGCTAGTGCTGTTTTAATGGCATCAAAAGCCTTGACTCTGCTCTCAATCCAGTCCACAGCGTGTTTGGGTTTACCCTTCAGGGCCTCGTGCAAAGGCCCCATGAGCTGAGCGGCTCGAGGGATGAAGCGGTGATAAAAATTTACCATGCCGAGGAACTCCTGCAGGGATTTGACAGTGGGTGGGCGTGGGAACTGTATGACTGCCTCCACCTTTGATGGAGAGGAACTGCCTCGTCCTTAGTGACTCTGTGTCCTAGGAAGTCGATGGTGGAGAGACCAAACTGGCACTTGGCGGGGTTGACAATTAGTCCATGGTGGCTAAGCCGGTCAAAAAGGGTTTGGAGGTGCGCCAGGTGCTGAGACTTGGACGTGCTTGCTACCAGGATGTCATCCAAGTACACAAAAAGGAAAGGCAGGTCCCGCAAAACAGAGTCCATGAGGCGCTGGAAAGATTGGGCGGTGTTTTTAAGGCCGAACAGCATGCGCAGGAACTCAAACAGACCAAACGGCGTGATCACTGCTGTTTTGGGAATGTCCAGTGGGTGTACCGGCACCTGATGATATCCCCGGACGAGGTCCACCTTGGAAAAAATTACCTTGCCAGCCAGGTGTGCTGAAAAATCCTGTATGTTCGGGATTGGGTATCGATCAGGTGCCGTTGCCTCATTAAGCCGCCGGTAGTCGCCACACGGGCGCCAGCCGCCGCCAGGTTTGGGGACAATGTGGAGGGGTGATGCCCATGGGCTGTCGGATCGGCGTACTATGCCCAGGCGTTCCATGTTTGCAAACTCAGCCTTTGCAACGGCAAGCTTGGTCGGGTCGAGGCGCCGAGCGCGGGCGTAAACGGGTGGACCAGCAGCGGCAAGATGGTGCTCCACAAGATTCTTCACCGTAGATGCAGAGAAAGTGGGCTGAGTGAGGGCTGGGAAACTGGCCAGTAGACGTTGGAAGTCATCAGAAGCTGAGAGCATGTTAGACAGTTGGACGGGGTCAGCCTCATTGAGCGTACACCAGTGATGCGCGGGTTGATCCGAAATTACCCGCGGTTACGAGTCATCCAAAAAATATTTTTAATGATATTCGGGTCGCGGTCGGTCAGGTCGTTTGAAATAAAGATGCCAATTAAACCTTTGTAATTTATATATTACTAGACACTATTTTCAATGAAATACATAGGTCTACACTTTATTGGCTGAATAACTGGCAAGAAGTACGATGACGCACGAGCTCAGTCTGCAGGTAGAGATGGAGGCGGCAAGAGAAAAGGTGAAGACTGGGGAGTGGAAGCTGTGGGAGTGTGGGAGACATTTGCCGAAATAATGAAAGATGATGACCAAAGTGCTGGCTTTGTCATGTGTACTTCTTGCGATGCTATTTACACATTTGATAGCCACAAAACTGGCACGACCAACCAGGCACGGCGCCAGGATTTCAGTTTTGGATAAGCCAGACCAATTGTGGGTGGGCCTTAAATTAAAAACGTTAAATAAAAAAAATAAAAAACGTTATCCAATCACTGCTTAACTTAATAAAAAAAATATTGACTAATATAGCTGTTATTATCTGTGCGTGCGTATACATAATATAGATTTTAATAGCTTGATGCTCTTTAAATATTTTGTTGCATTGTTAAAAGTTTCGGTGCATAGGATGGACCTATCCGCGATCGCTCTCCATGGTTCTGACCAAAGAAGAGCGCTTTGGAATCTCCATTACGCATCATACCTTGGCTGCATTTTCCGAAAATATTGTCTATTAGCGCGCTACGAAGACTCTTAAGGTATAACTTAACTAAAGGTATACTACCACTAATGTATAGGCTATCATTGCTAGGCGTCTTCATCATCCACTCGCGAGGCAGAGCTGCTGAGAGGCAGAGGTGCTGGCGCCCTCCTAGCAATGGCGCAGTTTTTGGTAAAACATGATTTTGACGACGTTTTGTTTTATTGAAAACTCTTTTTAAAAGATTTTCGTTTTGTATAAATTGTATCTTAATTTTGATCAATGTTTTATCAATCAATTGTCTACTTTTAAACGAAAATATTCAAACCAAAATAAATAGGCTACTCTCTGATTATGTAATCCAAATGAAATGTGCATTTCTCTCTGGTGTTCATGGCGAGTCCGAATTGTCAACTTCATCTTTGCAGCGACACAGAAAACACCAGTTTATTACTAAACAATTAAATGTCTCCTTGCTAATTTAGACACATTCATAATCATTACTTTAACCGGTTCTTTGTGGCAAGCTTTATGCGTGCGGTCATAACGCTTATTATACATAGGCTATAGCCTATTTAAGTAGGCTAATTAAATTAATATAAAGGGGCGATTTGTCCACGAATGGCTTAAATGAACAACTACTAGTCGACTAGAAAAAAAAAAATTAGTCGGAGGTAGCACTTATTCCACATATTTTCGAACCAGCAGGCCATTCTGGGTTGAGCGAGTGACCCTGCGGAATGAGTGAGCGGAGCGGAATAGGTTCAGCTCTCCGCTCACAAGCTCGGAACAAACCCGAACCTCACTGTCTGCTGAACTTGCACAGAAACATCAAAATAGACATAGCCAGCTTTAAAATTGTTGTTAAAACTAAACATTTAGACTATTTACAAATTAGGAGCTTATTGACGATTTTTTTATAATTCTTGACAAAATTAGAATAGCCTAGGCTATATTCTTTTTTTTTTCAACGACGCAACGAAGAGCATTTACTACTTTCAAAAAATGCGGGTCAGGAAGCGGGTCGGGTACAATATTTTCTTTTTCTTTTTTTTGCGGTCCGAGTTGCGGGCGGGTTAGTTTAAAACGTCGGTCGGGTGCGGGTTGTTTATACATTGACCCGCGCATCACTGGCGTACACGTATAAGAACAAAACGTGACAGCATCAATCAGACGGCGGTTCTTAACATCTACCAACAGTCCATGTGCACACAAAAAATCAGCGCCGAGGAGGGGAACGGCAACCTTTGCCGTAACAAAATCCCAACCGAACTGCTGTCCTCCGAAACACAGTTCGACATACCTTGTTCCATATGTGCGGATTGGGCTACCGTTGGCAGCTTCCATAGGGGGACCATGGCTGTCGGTCACCATGTCCAAACGGGACGCAGGCAGAACGCTCCTTTGTGCTCCCGTGTTGCACAGAAAACGGCGACCGGAGATGCTATCGCGGATGAAAAGCAGTCTGCCTACTCGGCCGACACTCAAGGCCACTACTGAGCGCCGGCCCTGGCATTTCCCGAAACACCGAAACTGCATGGTGGACGGCATTTGTTGGCCTTGGTTCCAAACTTTGCATGATAGAAACACAATCCTGAGAGCTGTTGGGTGCCAGAAAACTGCTGCCGACGAGAAGTAGTCGCAGCAATGAGTGTGGATTCGTCATGTGTCACTGAAGAGATATGCACGGGAAAAAACGCGGCCGCACAATGTCCCTGACTCGCCAGGAAAAATTTATCAGCCTCTTCAGCTAGTTTACGACAGTCAGTGATTGTGGTGTTGGCTAATGCAGCTCTCACTTGGGAAGGCAGCTGACGCAGGAAAAGCTGGATGAAAAGAAAGTCAGGTCTGTGTTCGCCCAAAAGATCCAGCATACGGTCCATGAGCTCGGACGGTTTGCTGTCACCCAGTCCTTGAAGTGAGAAAAGCCTGCTGGCTCTCTCAGTGTCCGACAGTTCAAACGTTTTCAACAGGTGGGTTTTAAGTGCTTTATACTTCTCATTTTCAGGAGGATTTGTAAGAAGGCTAACCACCCTGGATGCTGTTGAATTTCCGAGAGCAGACACAACGTAGTAATATTTAGTCGTATCCGCGGTGATCTCACGCAGCGCGAACTGCGCTTCAGTCTGGGCGAACCTTGCAGATGCTGACGATTCCCAGAATTCGGGGAGTTTGAGGGAGACAACTTCTCACTTTGAGCACACAAATGCGTGTGTTATTTATTTTTCAAGGTAAACAAAACCACAGAAGAATGGCGCTGAACAGCGTCCCTCGTCATCACGCCTTCCCCCATCTTAAAGGGACCGCAATCCCTGAACAGTTATGCAGAAAAACAGTGTACAGAACTACACTTAATAACAAAGGTGAATTATGTCTTTCACATTCACTACAACTCCACTTTAAAATGAAAATTCTGTCATCATATACTCACCCTCATGTTGTTTCAAACCTGTATGAATTTCTTTCTTCTGCTGAACAGAAAGGAAGATATTTAGAAGAATATCAGTAACCAGACAGTTTCTGGTCTCATTGACTTCCATAGTAGGAAAAAATATATACTATGGAAGTCAATGAGACCAGAAACTGTCTGGTTACTGATTTTCTTCTAAATATCTTCCTTTATGTTCAGCAGAAGAAATAAATTCATAAAGGATTGAAACAACATCAGGGTGAGTATATGATGACAGAATTTTCATTTTAAAGTGGATTATCCCTTTAATGCAACAAATTGTCCAGCTTTTTGAATAATATATTAGTTATGAATATTTAGCCTGCATATAGCTAATTTAGTTAATTATTTGATCCCGTCTCACCTCAGTGTCTTCAGTTGACAGTCTGGATCCTGCAGTAAATCATTGAGCTGCTTCACTCCTGATTGTCCAGGATCATTTCCTGTGATATCCAGCTCTATCAGGTGTGAAGGGTTTGATCTCAGAGCTGAAGCCAGAGCTTTATAACCTTCTTCTGTCACACTGCAGTTAGAGAGTCTAGAACAGAGAGGAAAACATTCAGCTGATTAATCAGTTAAACCTGAACAATATAAATCTGAATGATCGCTCTTCCAGTCGCCTCTACAATAAGGAAACCCCTCTTTCTGGTGGTCTACGGCATATTCAGTGGTGTTTCACTGGCGTATTGCAAGGGATAAGTGCAGCGATTCCCCCCTGGGCGCTTCAGCATAAAGAGCAGTTTCCCTAAAAGAGCTAAATTGATGTTGAGCGTCTTTTTAAAGATGCCTTTCCATCCATGTGTTTCTAGATGCGGTTGTTCCCTGTCCTCATCTGATGGCCATGATCTCACATGTCTGGGCCAAGAGTGTGCTGAGATAGTGTTTGTGGATGGTTCATGTCCTCACTGTGAGAACAGGACCATGTTGAACCCTGCGGTCGTGACTGTCCTTCCTCGTGAAGGCTAGAGTCTCTCTGCTGTTACCCAGCACTGCCTCTGCACAAAGCAGAGCCGCCAATACGGTTAACACTGTAGGAGACCTGAGGCTCACAGTGGTAATGTTTCCCCGCGGTCCTCCCGCTCCACTGGCCTGCTGTGTGCCGTCGAGCTGCCGGGTGATGGTGAGGGTCGTTTGCTTTTCGATTCAACAATGGAGTTTAAAAAATACGACAGATGGACCGACGATGAGGTTCAGGCTTTATTAAGCTTATATGAGGAGGACGAAATCCAGCGGGAACTGGAAAGTCACACACAGTCCTACGTCACCGGACTAATTTGCCTAATCTTCATGGTACTTTAGACTGCGATGGAAACACAGACAGGAACAGGTCTGGGGGAAAAAGATCCTGGGACAGATTGTTCTGGGAAATTTCAATGGAAACGCGGCTTTAGATGATCATCTTATTGAAGAGCTACAGCAGCATTTAGTTTCCAATAGTCTGTTTTAAAACCCAGTCACACTAGTTCTGTGTGCTGGAAGACACTGTTTCTTCTCTTTAATTTTTAACGATTTATTTGACATCTCTCTTCTTTATTCTCTGTTGAAAAGGCAGATTTCTGCATGTACACAATCAGTACATTGTATCAAATGCTGGAAATTAAACAATTACTAACTATATAAAAAACACAAAAATGTGAGCAATAGGGAAAACCCAGAAAGTGCACTGCTATAAACAATGAAACATAAGCCCTGCTGTCTTCAAATAAATAAATTTCAGTCACACTGTAATTGCTGTACAGTATAATGATACTAACTGTAGTTTCTCCAGCTTGAATTGTGGGTTCATCAGTAGATCACTGAGGTTTTTCACTCCAGAGTCTCCTAGTTTATTCCCGCTCAGGTCCAGCTCTCTCAGGTGTGACGGGTTTGATTTAAGAGCTGACGTCACATCAGAACAACCTTCATCTGTCATATCACAGGAGCTTAAACTACATTAGCAGAGAGAGAGAAGAAAATAAGACAGAAGAAAAGAAAACTCTTTATTCTGTAAAGTCACATCATCTTCATAAACAAATAAATCAGACAGAGGAAGAGAGACCATCATTTTTATTTCACCAGATCACAAAATACTAAGTTTGCACAAATACAATGTTAATTTTTTTTAGTTTAAACTGTTGAAGTGATTTAAGCATTTTGATTCTTGTATGTGAATGTGACTGACCTCAATCTCTCCAGTTTACAGTGTGAATCCTTCAGTATGTCACATAAGTGCTTCACTCCTGTGTTTCCTAGTTCATTCCCACTCAGGTCCAGCTCTCTCAGGTGTGACGGGTTTGATTTCAGAGCTGAAGTCAGGATGAGACTCTGTTTCTCTGTAATACATCTATTCAGACTGAAGACAGAAAGAGAAAATGACTATGTCTATGATGATCAACAAACATGTTTAGCTTCATCCAGCAGACTTTTACTGACAAATAAACAGGGATATCAAGGTAAAGGTAACATGGAGAAAGACTACACATTGTTCATTCAAATATACTACCAACATTGTAACAATAAAAATGTTGAAAGCGTTGATCTATTTATGTTAGTATACACATTCATTTCATTTCATTTTTAAGATTCTTTCATGTCAATGTTACCCTTGGTTTTGCTCACTGGGTCAAATGTGTTTATGTCGGTTGTTTTCAGACACATTGTCTACTTGCTAAAACTTTACAGCAAGGTTTCATTTGTTAACATTAACTACATTAGTTAACATGAACCAGTGATGGACAATACTATACAGCATTTAACCCTCTGAGGTCGACAATCACGCCGGCGTGATCTGCGCGCTTTTTTCCTTAGTGCAAAGGAGACTCCAAAATAATCTGTTGATTTTGATTTTACATTCTTGTATTATACATCAATCGATCCTGTTAAGTGTGTATTTTTTTTGTGTATACTCACAATAAAAACAAACTGTTGTTCTTTTCGCCAAATAAAGAAAAATAAACATGATGCGCGTTCTGCTTTCTCTCTGTCAGTGAAGTCTAATCTGAAACGCGTCCGAAAATGAACTGTAACTCAGCGAATACTTCTCACACAGACACGTGAGATGTGTCTTTATGAAGCTTGAAATCTCTTCTTTTAAATGAAGTCATTTATATAAAAAACAAATGTTTTCAACTCATGTAATCTGTTTGAAAGCAAGGAGAGGTACCGTTTTTTCCTTATGCCTCATTATCTCTAATAAGCTGCGGCCGCCCCGCCCCCGGCGCTATTCACATGGTAAATAGTTTAGGTGATTTAGTATGCATCGCATACGCCCCCCGATCAATGCCTTAAAAACACGAAGTTTCATCAGATCAGATTGACTGATAGTTCATCGCGTTTAGAGAGGATGGCTCACTTCTCCAGTAAAGACGCCCTTCAGATGATTCTGGACAGCGAGGAAGAATTCACATTTTCCTCAGAGGAAGATTGTAACTCAGACGAGGAATGGCAGCATTTTCAAGAGCGAATTGATCCCGCAGAGGACACACGTTCGGAGTAAGTTGTTTACTGTTATATTTCCTAATTATAAATATATATATATAGGCTATAATTCCTTTTCTGATGATATAGAACTCATATGAATTTTCAGACTATATTTTCCCTAGTTTTGGCTAGCTTTTGACACCTTACAGGAACAATTGCCTTACAATATTCCTGTATGTGTAAGTGGTCTAGGGGTAGAACTTCTGCAAAGTGTGTCAGAGGTTCTGGGTTCGAATCCACGCTCATATAGGTTTTTTTTTTTTTTCTCAAAACCGATTATGTTTTTCAGTGGTTGTATATCAGGCAGGGACACTTTGTGTGCATTTGTTTTTCTAATTTCACCGGAACGAATAGAGAGTCTCTCGTGCGCGTCCGAGTGAAGACTGTGCGCGAGCCAGAAACAAACATAGTATCCGCGCCACTGATCGCAGCGGCAGCGCGCACTTTGGTCAGTTGATTTAAAACAAAACAACACATTTCATAGCTAGAGCGCCTCTTATTTAAAAAACGAACGAAAAGAATGCTCTGCTAGTTAACTGGAGATGTTTTGTTTATTTGTATTGGTACATTCGTGCCGTGAGATGTTTCAAAAGTGGTGGGGACAATATCGACCTTAGAAAATAGTGGTGGGGACATGTCCCATACGTCCCACCCGCAAATTACGCCTATGAGACGTAATATTTTACAGATGAAATGTAGCCTAATTGTGTTTACATCATAATAATATAAAAGTAGCCTACCTATTCTTGTGTGAAATTACAAAAAACGTTGTCTTTTTTTTATCCGTGGCCATTAGTGATTGATAATGATAATACAATTTATTTAATTGTGTTATCAGCATGCTCACATGTTTTTTTTGTTTTGTTTTTTTACAGATGTGACAATGAACATGTCCAAGCACCTGTCCCGAAGAGAGCAAAGGCAAACAAGCAGGCAAGCAACAGGCAGTCCACTCTGACATGGAAAACATGAGTTGTTTGAACATTGCTTTGTTTATAGCAGACTGGTTATTTTTTTATTTTGCTCACATTTGATTTGCTTAGAGCAAATTTAGAACATTTAGTTCCTCCACATAGAGGAATTACAATAAAACAGATTGAAAAACAAAACCTTTGAATCTCCTCTACTTCTTCCAGGCTCCTTCATGGCCCAATGATGGCCCATTAACCTGTGGGTGTGTGTCACACCCCTGGTCTGAATCTCATTAATATTGATAGGCCATCACCACTCCCACGCATAAACCTCTTCTGACAAAAATACTGACTTGCAAAGTTTATATCAATGTATTGTTTTATTTGAACGATTAGGCAGGATGATTTTCACATCATGTTGAAGCCAGAACTCAAAGCGAACACATCCATTAGTCAAAAGTCTTGTTCACACATATTTAGTATGTGTTTTGTGGTCTTATTTCAGCAACTTTAATTTTTATTTTTTTCAATAACCACGCATAAACATTATTCTCTTAAAAATTCTAACATATACATTCATGTTGGTCACATATTATGGTAGCCCTGTTTGTGCTATATAGAGTAAATTTACACCTTTGCCATTAACATGTTTATAAATAACTGAAAAAAGCACAAATGTCAGAGCATGTCAGAACACCTCCAGGGCCCAGAAAACCCCTCAGACCC
Source organism: Rutilus rutilus (assembly GCF_951802725.1). Taxonomy (NCBI): domain Eukaryota; kingdom Metazoa; phylum Chordata; class Actinopteri; order Cypriniformes; family Leuciscidae; genus Rutilus; species Rutilus rutilus. The sequence continues at coordinate 45,599,700 of NC_140214.1, read as the reverse complement.
CAGAGGGTTAATAACCTTAAGTTTAAACATTTACTAATACATTTTTAAATACAAAAGTTTTCAGTTAACATTAGCAAATCCCCTGTGAACTAACATGAACAAAGAATAATTGTATAAACTAACATGATCAGATTAAGGAATAAAAGTATTTCCTTAAGCAGAAGACAATCAAACAAGTTTTGTAAAAGGTAGTTCATCTGCTTTAGTGCTGCACCGTGAGGCAGTGTCAGTGTATTTTATGGATGGCTCAGGTAAACAGGCCAATAAGAGACTATTAACTACTATTACTCCTTTTAATTAAACTAATGTCTAATTAAAACGTCTACAAATGTTTAAAACTGATCAGCGATCAGGTAAAACCCACAAACACTTGTTCAATCTCAGTGAATCTGCAAGATTTATGGATTCACAGAGATCATCGCCCCCAGTGGGGAACTATTGACATTTCCAATCGTTTCGAAACAGTTATGACGTAACAAAGCCTCTTTACTGAAATCACGTGACTTTGGCAGTTTGATACACACTCCGAACCACTGATTCGAAACAAAAGATTTGTAAAGGTTTCACAGCTTCATGAAGTGTGTTTCGAAAGCGCCCATCACTAGCGTTCAGTCAACTTACCTTCAGTGGATCTTATTACAGGCAGATATTTATCACAGACTTTTAAAATGCACTTATTTAAATTTTTACAAGTTACAGTATATGCTGCACCACAATTAGATATTTGTGAAATACAAAGATTAAATTGAAAGCAGTTATGAACAGTTCAGAAAAAAAAATAAAAATAAAAAATATTCTGCCTCTACAGCAGGGGTGTCAAATTCAAACTCAGTAAGGGCCATGCTGAGGGTTGTGCTGAGGGCCAGACATATATTTAGAGGATTTTTCATCAATTGAAATATAAGTGTATTAGTAACTCTATAAAAAAAAAAAAAAAAAAAAAAACTCTCAATTCATGTTTCGTTTCGAAATGCCTTCTTAGATTACATTCTTTACAAACTGCTAGTGACTCTTGACATATGAGACACAATGGCATTCCTTTGTATTCACAGAATAAATATTCGGTTTCCCATCTTGCTTGGAATTGTCGATAGCCCATTCGCAGTCCACTTTTCTTTTCTTTTTTAGCCATTATGCTAGCTTGTATAGAGTCACATAGCATTCAGGCTACATTGTTTACATTTATACCACAGGCTTTTGAATGCTTGAATATGATTGGTTGACGAACGTTCTTTGGTGCGCATTTTCAATGGAACGTTCTTTGGTGCGCATTTTCAATGAAACGTTCTTTGGTGGGCATTTTCAATGAAACGCACCGGCCAGTTATTTCAAAGGTCCTTACAGCCAACAACAGCAAAATAACCAAAACTCACAGCAATATGTGACCAAGCAAATCAATATTGCCTAGTAAACAGGATAAAAAAGACAATGAAGAGTTTGGTTCCAAAATGCGATAAACGCCATTTTTTTTTAATAACTGAGAACCTGCAAAATTAAATTTTGTATCTGGTCGGTATTGAAAAGTCACTTTTTAATTTGACGTAAAATGCAATATCCGCCATGTTATTATGTCACGTTTTCTCCCTTTCTTTCCAAACCGCGACAAACGCCAGTCTCCTTTCTCTGCAGAATGCAATAAATGCGCTCAACCAATCACAGCACACCATTCCACACATTACAGTAACAGTACCAAACAGTAACAGCGGCGCTTTGAAAACACGTGGCTTCCTAGTTTTCCGTATCTACTTTGTACTTTTTGATCAACAAACAGACAAAATAAAAATAATAAATTTGACGGCATTGATGGTGGTTTCTGTGGTAGGGAAGAAACGTAAGCCATCGAAATCTAATTTTCGTAATTTTCGTGAGGAGATTAAGAAGATGAGGCACTCAGGAGGAGTAAAAATGCCGGCTGTTGCTTGTTCTCACACGACAGCATCAAACTTCTTTCACGCTGACACATTGGCTCCAGGGGATCTTTTGAAAAACTTTCAATTGTTTTAAGTCAACGGAAACCGAGCAGGACCAAGCCATTTTACAGCTGATCGCCATCCAAAAAGTTCCTAATCCGCACTCTCAGATTTGTAAACTGTGCCTTCAGTTTTTGCAATCTGTACCCACAATTTCATAAACCGTGGCCACGCTTTCACAATCCGTTCCCACAGGTTTGTAAACTGTACTCACGGATCTGTGGCCCCCTTCAACCAGGCCACCTAGGTGCTGGATGCATTGCATTGTGTTTAAATTTATTTATTTTTTTAATGATAATTTCTTGAATTTTCTAAAAAACGACATTTTAAAAAAATGACAGTTTATTTGTGTAAACTCACAATAACAAGAAAGCGTTGTGCTTTTGTAAAATAAAAGAAAACAATCAGGCGCTCTTTCATGAACTCCATGAACTGGAGCGCGTCTCAAAAATGAACTGAACAAAATATAGCCTACCTATATAAAGCTTGAAATGACCACTTGTAAATGAACAAATTCGAATCGAAAGCAAATATCGTCTGATTATGTAATCTGTATGAAAGGTGCATTTCTCTCTAATGGCGCATCCGCTTTACAGCGGAGATGGAGTTGTTTGCAGCCAACACTGATTGAGAAAACACTAGTTTATTAATAAAAAATTTAAATGCCTCGTTATTTTTTCAGACACATTTATTATCATTAGCCTATAAATCACCTATAAATCACCTCTCTGTATGGTTGCAGAGACATGGCTCTTCTCATTCAGCATCAGCACGGTGGTAAAAATATAATTTCCGGGTTCTAATTTGGCCTTAGAAAACCATTAAAATCGACCTCATTTCCATATTAATTTGTGAATATTTTAAATGTTTAATAAATGAGCAAAAAGTCATAAACAAAAATCTGAAAATATGTCAGTAGTTGTTTTTTTATGTGCAGAATTTGGTGTGTAGTTCAAATTCAAATTTTGGTGTTAAATTTTGGATTTTAAAAATACAACAACCGTTCATTTGTCGTTTTTCGATTACTGGTTAAAAAACGAAAAACGAATGGACACAAAAGTACACGGACTTGATTAATCCGTGTATCATTCGTTCAGTCGTTTTTTTATTTAATATTGAAAGTAGAAAAATGAGAAAACAGTTCCTTTTTCGATTTTCATTTTTTCCAAAAAAACGAAAAACAAGAATTCAGCTTGAGTTTTCGTTTTTCGTTCTGAGGTAGAAAAATGTATAAACAGCTGGAATATTCGAATTTTACACGTGGGTGGGAATGAAACGCCCCTTTCCTTTGATTTGTCAGCCGAAGATCAAACTGTCCCGTCATCAGTTCTTCCTTAGTTCTGCACTGCAGAATAAAAGTCCTCGCGTTGTGATTCCTAACACGTTTTTTGCAACTACATTTCATCTTTTTTTCCCATCAAATAACCAGACTAACATGGCTCGACACAACCCGTACTGGGAAAAACACTAGACAGGGCTTTCTTCTGTGTAGATATAAATTCACCTACGCTTTGCATCAGCTGGGTATGCCTAAATGACGGCTGTTAGCCTACATGGTCGCCCTCGCCCAGTAATTTTTTTAAAAAATAATAAATGAAGATATAAATCAATATAATTAGTTGTAAATTTAATATTTTTAACACTAATACAAAAAGAAAAGAATAATGCATTGACAATATAATATTTCTATATTAACGTAAACGCATGACATTCAGACTGACTATCTAACAACCGGAGAACAGAGAACAACAGAGATATTAAAATACACACTCTTCTGAGTTTTATGATGTAGGCCTTGTGTTTTATTAAAATTTATTAATTTATATCTCAAAGATGTGCGCTTGTACGCAGCACACCGGGTCATGTTGAGAGGGAAACAAACGCATTTTATTATTAGCCTATTCAGAAATAGTGTAAAAGATCGGTAAATAAAATGCAACATTAACATTATAAGCACTATTAATAACATATAGGCTATGTCTATGCGTATTTTACTTCCCCTTACTGTAGCCTATGTCAAATCCTTAAATGAATGGTAGGCCTAGAAAACAACAAGAATGAAAAATAAGTAGCCACGTATAATAAAAATATAGCCTAATAGCTTATAAAAATAGCCTATTTTGTCCTTTATTATAAACAACATTTAGCCAATTTTAAACGCCAAGCCTAAACGAATTTATTTGAATCGAAACTGAAACTGTACCGACGTTGGTTTCGCGCATCTCTCATTCGGTCCAAAGTTTCCATATTTGCAATGTAACATTTGGATGCTAACTAGTAATGTAAAGAAGGCTTTATACTTAAGTCGAGTCCCAATACACGTATAGGCTAAATCAGCATCTTCACAGCAAGGGAAATGAGTTTGGAATAACAGCAAGTAGCCTACTGTGCGGCACAGCCTTTATATTGTACAACAGACCAATTAAATTAAGCAGAATAACTTTTTATATGTTTGGTTGACTGTGTTTTATTTTAATAATGAACAGGCTGCGATGTTAGCCATGCCGGAAGTGAACTGATAATAGCCTATAGATGCTGTGTGAGCGAGCGATGCGCCGGCGACATCACTTGGATTTGTTGCTCAGCAGGGGAAATAATAATATTCTGTCGTTTAATACTCTGTCATTCGAAACAGTAACATTTATATTTTTATTTGTGTACATTCAAAATGACTACAAAATGTCATGCCTTTGGAAAATAAAGAAAACAATATGATGCGCTGCTTTAGCGCGTCTCAGTCTCCTTGAACATCTTTCTGGCGCACACCAAAAATGAACTAAAATAGAGTGAATAGCCTTCTGACGCACCTACTTTTCAAAGTCAACATTTAGATTATTTTAAGTAAAATGCATTATATAGTCACTTAAGAATATAACACAGCGTGGTTCATGATAAAAAAAATAAAAAAAACGTGACTTTACAGTTCGGAAATAGGAAAATAGCAAACCCCTGGCACTTGAGAACTCCTGGTCTACACAGAAGAAAGCCCTGTCTAGTGTTTTTCCCAGTACGGGTTGTGTCGAGCCATGTTAGTCTGGTTATTTGATGAAAAAAAAAGATGAAATGTAGTTGCAATAAACGCGTTAAGAATCACAACGCGAGGACTCTTATTCTGCAGTGCAGAACTGAGGAAGAACTGATGACGGAACAGTTTGATCTTCGGCTGACAAATCAAATGAAAGGGGCGTTTCATTCCCACCCACGTGTAAAATTCGAATATTCCAGCTGTTTATACATTTTTCTACATCAGAACGAAAAACGAAAACTCAAGCTGAATTCTTGTTTTTCGTTGTTTTGGAAAAAATGAAAATCGAAAAAGGAACTGTTTTCTCATTTTTCTACTTTCAATATTAAATAAAAAAACGACTGAACGAATGATACACGGATTTTGATTCAATGGATTAATTGCATTTTGGAAAAAAAAATGTCATGGATTTATTGCATTTTGGGGGAAAAAATAATGGGCCCTATTTTAACGATCTGAAACGCAAGTGTCAAAGCGCACAGCGTAAGTAACTTTGTGGGCGGGTCTTGGCGCTGTTGCTATTTTCCCGGAGGGATAAATGACTCTTGCGCCAGGCGCAAATCTAAAATGGGTTGGTCTGAAGTAGCTTCATTATTCATAGGTGTGGTTTGGGCGTAACGTGAAATAAACCAATCAGAGCGACATCTCATATTCCCTTTAAGAGCAGGCGCGCTTGTTCTAAAGCGGATTCCTATTATAACGGCGGATTTGCCAGGAGCGGTTCACAGCCAAGGAGAGCAACGCTCTCGTCAGGGACGTTGGGGATGGAGAAACCCACCCAAATTAACTTCGGTTAAAAAGGCGTATGATAATTTGGGTAAATGTGTAAGCTAGATGTATGCTTTTATAATAAATTATCTATCTATCTATCTATCTATCTATCTATCTATCTATCTATCTATCGTAATAGTGTATGATTTGCAAAAATGAAAACTGCTGCTTCTGTGTAGATGAGAGAATTAAAGTGTATGCGCGTTGTGCACACACTACATTGATTATGGTCAAGCATGCGCCCTTAAAATAGCAAATGAATAACATGCGCAACGCGCCACTGACTTTAAACTATTTTTTCCTGGTTAGTGGCGCAATTGTTTTCTAATCCTGCAAAATAGCATGAAGGAACGTTTGTGCCGGAACACGCCTCCTCTTTGCGCTGAACCGCCCAGGGAGCGCAAGTTCATTCCCTAGTTTAGCGACGTGCTTCTGTGGAGGGAAAAGTGCGCTTTGCGCGGGTGCAAACTATGAATGATACATGCGTCAGTGTACAAAGTCAATTGCGCTGGGTGCAAGATAGCGTTGCTCTCCTTGGCTGTGAACCGCTCCTGGCAAATCCGCCGTTATAATAGGAATCCGCTTTAGAACAAGCGCGCCTGCTCTTAAAGGGAATATGAGATGTCGCTATTTGAGCGAGGATGACACGCACTCGTTCTGTGTTGTTTGTCTGGGAGTGGAACATGCACGGGCAGTGCTCGAGGGCGCTGTCTGTGCAAACTGTTTTCAGTTTCCTATGAAAAAGCTCCGCTCCCATTTGAGCCTGTTCAATCAATTAGATCAGGCTCGCGTTCCCAGTGTATCAGGCCGCTTGTATGCATGGGATTCACACGTGGGGCTGGCATATAATACTGAGACGGTTGCGACCCTTTCTCAGTGTTTATTAACCAGCTCCACTGGTCTCGCGCACGGTTTGGAAGCCCGCGCTGCGGCTTCTTCCGACCGTGTTAAAGACCCGACGTTTGATTTATCTGGCTCCGAGGAGTTAGATATTCTCAACACCGAATCACGTGGATATGGGGATTCGCCACCCCATATTCCCGTTATTGAGGAGTTGCTGGAGGTTGTAACCAGGGCAGTGGCTAAATTAAATGTTGAATGGCCATCTAATAAGCAGGAAGCGACTAAGAAAAATAAAATGGATGAGCGCTTCCTGCAGACCCAGTCACAATCTTCGTGTCAGAGCCTTCCCTTTTTCACTGATCTCCATACTGAGGTATCGAGATCATGGAAAAATCCATGTTCATCTCAATCATTTTCCCCACATGTATATATTTACTCATCCATTAGGGAATCTAATGAGAATGGTTATTAGGTGATGCCTCGGGTTGAGGAATATTTTGCGAAATATTTTCTCCCCAACATTGCGTCACCCCTGATAGCTCAGACACTACCCTCCAAATCTCGTACATCGAATTTGTTAGGGAAAGCATATATGGGGGTGGGTCGAGCCGGTGTATGCCTAAACACGATGGGGTTATTACAGGCATACCAGGCTGACCTCCTCAAGAAGGTGGATGATGACAGGGAGGTCTCACTCGACGGTATTACTGAATTTCGTAGAGTGGCTGACTTATCTCTCCGTATTATTAAAGAGACGGCCCGTGCCATTGGCTGTTCTATGGCAGCACTAGTCGTCTCAGAGAGACATTTATGGCTAAATAACTTGGGGATTGGGGAGAAGGACAGGGCCTTCCTTCTCGATGCCCCCCTTTCGCCTTCTGGCCTCTTTTGCGACACGGCAAGAACCGTTGTCGAGAGGCTTCAGGAGGCAGAGCGACAATCAGCTATCCCCAGTTGTCAGTCCAGGTCTCATGGGGTTGCTGCCAGGGGGCAGCCTCATGGGACAGCCGCCAGCTCCTCATATTTTGAGAAGGTTGCCTCTCGTACTAAGGCTTGGGGCCAGAAGAAACATTCTCGCACGAAGCCCTCCATACCGAAGACAGGTCTGAGGACTGTCTCTCGGGTTAAGATGGCTTCGACTAAGAGATCTTGTCGTAACACGCAGACCCTTATGGGCGTTCCCCCAGGAGAGCGAGTACAAGAGTCTCATCCCATTATGCAGCCCTTCGGAAATCGATGTCTGCTTCCCCGGCTTCCAGCAAACACAAATCGCAGTGTCTGCCCGGAGACGTTGCGGCCCTGTCGAGTTTGCCGCCTCTCAGGAGGTCTGTAGAGAACATATTTTGGTTAGTTCCTGCCAGTTAGCTGCTTCAGGTCACCGAAGCCATTTGGAAATTTATAGCCGAGGCCAGTCTCGAGGGACTGGTCCCCATAATGGCATATTTAGATACCCCGAGGGGTCCTCAAAATATAGCCTAGAGGGTCCTGCTTACAGTGGAGCTAATATACAAATACAATATCGTCACCTTCCTAAAATAATTGCCTAAGTCATTTTTCAGGTTTCTCAGAAAATACAAAAAAAATGAAAAATAACTTCAGAGGTTCGTTCTTCTTGATGCAGCTCCCATCTTGAAAAGCTTGTAAAATCTCCTTTTAAAATTGCTTGTAAAATCTTTTGACTTAGGCCAAATAAAAAGTCACACTCTTGACATAGGCCATTACACTACAGGGGTAGAACTGCATGAACTGTTCAACTGAGGATGTGGGGATTTTACCAGAGGTGGCCAGCAACATGAGGAGATGACTTATGCAAAAAAATTATTTTTGTCAAAAAATGACTTAGGCAATTATTTTAGGAAGGTGACGATATATTAGTTAGGCCTTGTTTTGGATCTCAAGGTACTGGATCAACCTCCGAGGGGGTTCAGATTCAAGATACCGACTGTCAGTCAGACCAGCTCCGAGGACTGGTCTGTCGTGATAGATCCACAAGCTCCTTAACTCCTCGTTCCCTTCTAACCCCATCACAGGAAGTTTCCAAGATCTGCTTTTGGGGGAAAAGAGGGGAAAAAAATGCCGGCTGTTGCTTGTTCTCACACGACAGCATCAAACTTCTTTCACGCTGACACATTGGCTCCAGGGGATCTTTTGAAAAACTTTCAATTGTTTTAAGTCAACGGAAACCGAGCAGGACCAAGCCATTTTACAGCTGATCGCCATCCAAAAAGTTCCTAATCCGCACTCTCAGATTTGTAAACTGTGCCTTCAGTTTTTGCAATCTGTACCCACAATTTCATAAACCGTGGCCACGCTTTCACAATCCGTTCCCACGGGTTTGTAAACTGTACTCACGGATCTGTGGCCCCCTTCAACCAGGCCACCTAGGTGCTGGATGCATTGCATTGTGTTTAAATTTATTTATTTTTTTAATGATAATTTCTTGAATTTTCTAAAAAACGACATTTTAAAAAAATGACAGTTTATTTGTGTAAACTCACAATAACAAGAAAGCGTTGTGCTTTTGTAAAATAAAAGAAAACAATCAGGCGCTCTTTCATGAACTCCATGAACTGGAGCGCGTCTCAAAAATGAACTGAACAAAATATAGCCTACCTATATAAAGCTTGAAATGACCACTTGTAAATGAACAAATTCGAATCGAAAGCAAATATCGTCTGATTATGTAATCTGTATGAAAGGTGCATTTCTCTCTAATGGCGCATCCGCTTTACAGCGGAGATGGAGTTGTTTGCAGCCAACACTGATTGAGAAAACACTAGTTTATTAATAAAAAATTTAAATGCCTCGTTATTTTTTCAGACACATTTATTATCATTAGCCTATAAATCACCTATAAATCACCTCTCTGTATGGTTGCAGAGACATGGCTCTTCTCATTCAGCATCAGCACGGTGGTAAAAATATAATTTCCGGGTTCTAATTTGGCCTTAGAAAACCATTAAAATCGACCTCATTTCCATATTAATTTGTGAATATTTTAAATGTTTAATAAATGAGCAAAAAGTCATAAACAAAAATCTGAAAATATGTCAGTAGTTGTTTTTTTATGTGCAGAATTTGGTGTGTAGTTCAAATTCAAATTTTGGTGTTAAATTTTGGATTTTAAAAATACAACAACCGTTCATTTGTCGTTTTTCGATTACTGGTTAAAAAACGAAAAACGAATGGACACAAAAGTACACGGACTTGATTAATCCGTGTATCATTCGTTCAGTCGTTTTTTTATTTAATATTGAAAGTAGAAAAATGAGAAAACAGTTCCTTTTTCGATTTTCATTTTTTCCAAAAAAACGAAAAACAAGAATTCAGCTTGAGTTTTCGTTTTTCGTTCTGAGGTAGAAAAATGTATAAACAGCTGGAATATTCGAATTTTACACGTGGGTGGGAATGAAACGCCCCTTTCCTTTGATTTGTCAGCCGAAGATCAAACTGTCCCGTCATCAGTTCTTCCTTAGTTCTGCACTGCAGAATAAAAGTCCTCGCGTTGTGATTCCTAACACGTTTTTTGCAACTACATTTCATCTTTTTTTCCCATCAAATAACCAGACTAACATGGCTCGACACAACCCGTACTGGGAAAAACACTAGACAGGGCTTTCTTCTGTGTAGATATAAATTCACCTACGCTTTGCATCAGCTGGGTATGCCTAAATGACGGCTGTTAGCCTACATGGTCGCCCTCGCCCAGTAATTTTTAAAAAAAATAATAAATGAAGATATAAATCAATATAATTAGTTGTAAATTTAATATTTTTAACACTAATACAAAAAGAAAAGAATAATGCATTGACAATATAATATTTCTATATTAACGTAAACGCATGACATTCAGACTGACTATCTAACAACCGGAGAACAGAGAACAACAGAGATATTAAAATACACACTCTTCTGAGTTTTATGATGTAGGCCTTGTGTTTTATTAAAATTTATTAATTTATATCTCAAAGATGTGCGCTTGTACGCAGCACACCGGGTCATGTTGAGAGGGAAACAAACGCATTTTATTATTAGCCTATTCAGAAATAGTGTAAAAGATCGGTAAATAAAATGCAACATTAACATTATAAACACTATTAATAACATATAGGCTATGTCTATGCGTATTTTACTTCCCCTTACTGTAGCCTATGTCAAATCCTTAAATGAATGGTAGGCCTAGAAAACAACAAGAATGAAAAATAAGTAGCCACGTATAATAAAAATATAGCCTAATAGCTTATAAAAATAGCCTATTTTGTCCTTTATTATAAACAACATTTAGCCAATTTTAAACGCCAAGCCTAAACGAATTTATTTGAATCGAAACTGAAACTGTACCGACGTTGGTTTCGCGCATCTCTCATTCGGTCCAAAGTTTCCATATTTGCAATGTAACATTTGGATGCTAACTAGTAATGTAAAGAAGGCTTTATACTTAAGTCGAGTCCCAATACACGTATAGGCTAAATCAGCATCTTCACAGCAAGGGAAATGAGTTTGGAATAACAGCAAGTAGCCTACTGTGCGGCACAGCCTTTATATTGTACAACAGACCAATTAAATTAAGCAGAATAACTTTTTATATGTTTGGTTGACTGTGTTTTATTTTAATAATGAACAGGCTGCGATGTTAGCCATGCCGGAAGTGAACTGATAATAGCCTATAGATGCTGTGTGAGCGAGCGATGCGCCGGCGACATCACTTGGATTTGTTGCTCAGCAGGGGAAATAATAATATTCTGTCGTTTAATACTCTGTCATTCGAAACAGTAACATTTATATTTTTATTTGTGTACATTCAAAATGACTACAAAATGTCATGCCTTTGGAAAATAAAGAAAACAATATGATGCGCTGCTTTAGCGCGTCTCAGTCTCCTTGAACATCTTTCTGGCGCACACCAAAAATGAACTAAAATAGAGTGAATAGCCTTCTGACGCACCTACTTTTCAAAGTCAACATTTAGATTATTTTAAGTAAAATGCATTATATAGTCACTTAAGAATATAACACAGCGTGGTTCATGATAAAAAAAATAAAAAAAACGTGACTTTACAGTTCGGAAATAGGAAAATAGCAAACCCCTGGCACTTGAGAACTCCTGGTCTACACAGAAGAAAGCCCTGTCTAGTGTTTTTCCCAGTACGGGTTGTGTCGAGCCATGTTAGTCTGGTTATTTGATGAAAAAAAAAGATGAAATGTAGTTGCAATAAACGCGTTAAGAATCACAACGCGAGGACTCTTATTCTGCAGTGCAGAACTGAGGAAGAACTGATGACGGGACAGTTTGATCTTCGGCTGACAAATCAAATGAAAGGGGCGTTTCATTCCCACCCACGTGTAAAATTCGAATATTCCAGCTGTTTATACATTTTTCTACATCAGAACGAAAAACGAAAACTCAAGCTGAATTCTTGTTTTTCGTTGTTTTGGAAAAAATGAAAATCGAAAAAGGAACTGTTTTCTCATTTTTCTACTTTCAATATTAAATAAAAAAACGACTGAACGAATGATACACGGATTTTGATTCAATGGATTAATTGCATTTTGGAAAAAAAAATGTCATGGATTTATTGCATTTTGGGGGAAAAAATAATGGGCCCTATTTTAACGATCTGAAACGCAAGTGTCAAAGCGCACAGCGTAAGTAACTTTGTGGGCGGGTCTTGGCGCTGTTGCTATTTTCCCGGAGGGATAAATGACTCTTGCGCCAGGCGCAAATCTAAAATGGGTTGGTCTGAAGTAGCTTCATTATTCATAGGTGTGGTTTGGGCGTAACGTGAAATAAACCAATCAGAGCGACATCTCATATTCCCTTTAAGAGCAGGCGCGCTTGTTCTAAAGCGGATTCCTATTATAACGGCGGATTTGCCAGGAGCGGTTCACAGCCAAGGAGAGCAACGCTCTCGTCAGGGACGTTGGGGATGGAGAAACCCACCCAAATTAACTTCGGTTAAAAAGGCGTATGATAATTTGGGTAAATGTGTAAGCTAGATGTATGCTTTTATAATAAATTATCTATCTATCTATCTATCTATCTATCTATCTATCTATCTATCGTAATAGTGTATGATTTGCAAAAATGAAAACTGCTGCTTCTGTGTAGATGAGAGAATTAAAGTGTATGCGCGTTGTGCACACACTACATTGATTATGGTCAAGCATGCGCCCTTAAAATAGCAAATGAATAACATGCGCAACGCGCCACTGACTTTAAACTATTTTTTCCTGGTTAGTGGCGCAATTGTTTTCTAATCCTGCAAAATAGCATGAAGGAACGTTTGTGCCGGAACACGCCTCCTCTTTGCGCTGAACCGCCCAGGGAGCGCAAGTTCATTCCCTAGTTTAGCGACGTGCTTCTGTGGAGGGAAAAGTGCGCTTTGCGCGGGTGCAAACTATGAATGATACATGCGTCAGTGTACAAAGTCAATTGCGCTGGGTGCAAGATAGCGTTGCTCTCCTTGGCTGTGAACCGCTCCTGGCAAATCCGCCGTTATAATAGGAATCCGCTTTAGAACAAGCGCGCCTGCTCTTAAAGGGAATATGAGATGTCGCTATTTGAGCGAGGATGACACGCACTCGTTCTGTGTTGTTTGTCTGGGAGTGGAACATGCACGGGCAGTGCTCGAGGGCGCTGTCTGTGCAAACTGTTTTCAGTTTCCTATGAAAAAGCTCCGCTCCCATTTGAGCCTGTTCAATCAATTAGATCAGGCTCGCGTTCCCAGTGTATCAGGCCGCTTGTATGCATGGGATTCACACGTGGGGCTGGCATATAATACTGAGACGGTTGCGACCCTTTCTCAGTGTTTATTAACCAGCTCCACTGGTCTCGCGCACGGTTTGGAAGCCCGCGCTGCGGCTTCTTCCGACCGTGTTAAAGACCCGACGTTTGATTTATCTGGCTCCGAGGAGTTAGATATTCTCAACACCGAATCACGTGGATATGGGGATTCGCCACCCCATATTCCCGTTATTGAGGAGTTGCTGGAGGTTGTAACCAGGGCAGTGGCTAAATTAAATGTTGAATGGCCATCTAATAAGCAGGAAGCGACTAAGAAAAATAAAATGGATGAGCGCTTCCTGCAGACCCAGTCACAATCTTCGTGTCAGAGCCTTCCCTTTTTCACTGATCTCCATACTGAGGTATCGAGATCATGGAAAAATCCATGTTCATCTCAATCATTTTCCCCACATGTATATATTTACTCATCCATTAGGGAATCTAATGAGAATGGTTATTAGGTGATGCCTCGGGTTGAGGAATATTTTGCGAAATATTTTCTCCCCAACATTGCGTCACCCCTGATAGCTCAGACACTACCCTCCAAATCTCGTACATCGAATTTGTTAGGGAAAGCATATATGGGGGTGGGTCGAGCCGGTGTATGCCTAAACACGATGGGGTTATTACAGGCATACCAGGCTGACCTCCTCAAGAAGGTGGATGATGACAGGGAGGTCTCACTCGACGGTATTACTGAATTTCGTAGAGTGGCTGACTTATCTCTCCGTATTATTAAAGAGACGGCCCGTGCCATTGGCTGTTCTATGGCAGCACTAGTCGTCTCAGAGAGACATTTATGGCTAAATAACTTGGGGATTGGGGAGAAGGACAGGGCCTTCCTTCTCGATGCCCCCCTTTCGCCTTCTGGCCTCTTTTGCGACACGGCAAGAACCGTTGTCGAGAGGCTTCAGGAGGCAGAGCGACAATCAGCTATCCCCAGTTGTCAGTCCAGGTCTCATGGGGTTGCTGCCAGGGGGCAGCCTCATGGGACAGCCGCCAGCTCCTCATATTTTGAGAAGGTTGCCTCTCGTACTAAGGCTTGGGGCCAGAAGAAACATTCTCGCACGAAGCCCTCCATACCGAAGACAGGTCTGAGGACTGTCTCTCGGGTTAAGATGGCTTCGACTAAGAGATCTTGTCGTAACACGCAGACCCTTATGGGCGTTCCCCCAGGAGAGCGAGTACAAGAGTCTCATCCCATTATGCAGCCCTTCGGAAATCGATGTCTGCTTCCCCGGCTTCCAGCAAACACAAATCGCAGTGTCTGCCCGGAGACGTTGCGGCCCTGTCGAGTTTGCCGCCTCTCAGGAGGTCTGTAGAGAACATATTTTGGTTAGTTCCTGCCAGTTAGCTGCTTCAGGTCACCGAAGCCATTTGGAAATTTATAGCCGAGGCCAGTCTCGAGGGACTGGTCCCCATAATGGCATATTTAGATACCCCGAGGGGTCCTCAAAATATAGCCTAGAGGGTCCTGCTTACAGTGGAGCTAATATACAAATACAATATCGTCACCTTCCTAAAATAATTGCCTAAGTCATTTTTCAGGTTTCTCAGAAAATACAAAAAAAATGAAAAATAACTTCAGAGGTTCGTTCTTCTTGATGCAGCTCCCATCTTGAAAAGCTTGTAAAATCTCCTTTTAAAATTGCTTGTAAAATCTTTTGACTTAGGCCAAATAAAAAGTCACACTCTTGACATAGGCCATTACACTACAGGGGTAGAACTGCATGAACTGTTCAACTGAGGATGTGGGGATTTTACCAGAGGTGGCCAGCAACATGAGGAGATGACTTATGCAAAAAAATTATTTTTGTCAAAAAATGACTTAGGCAATTATTTTAGGAAGGTGACGATATATTAGTTAGGCCTTGTTTTGGATCTCAAGGTACTGGATCAACCTCCGAGGGGGTTCAGATTCAAGATACCGACTGTCAGTCAGACCAGCTCCGAGGACTGGTCTGTCGTGATAGATCCACAAGCTCCTTAACTCCTCGTTCCCTTCTAACCCCATCACAGGAAGTTTCCAAGATCTGCTTTTGGGGGAAAAGAGCATCAGTTCCGGACTCTTCCATTCGGCCTAGTATTGTATCCCCGCACCTCCTTGGAATGCATGGTCACTGTCCTAGCTCAATGGAGTCTTCAGGGCATCCTCATTCCCATCCATTGACTACTAGAGCAGACGGTTCAATACTGAGGTGTTGGATGTCTCGTGGGGTGCTAGGGAATATGGCTCAGAGTCTAGGAAAAATCACTAGTTCCTCTTCAGAGAAACCGATTCCTAGGGGCGGTGTAGGTTGTAGTCACGATGCAGGCACAATTGTCTCCAGCTCAAACATTCACTTTACTGACCATAGTCATGAATATCAATCTAGGCTAGGTCACCACTATATGACCTTATCAAAGAGTGGGCTCGCTGGAAGCAGTGTTCAACATACTATTCTTTGGCCTGCTGTACGTGGGGGCCCTGTAGTAGTGGCTCAGGACCAATGGGTTTTTCCAGAGAGGGAACCCACTCCGCATGACCAGACTTACGCGCATATGCCCTCGTTTTCTGATCATGGGGAGGAAGTTATGGTTTCTGCTCCTAGAACCTGTGTTGGAAACACAGGGTCTGAGGAAATTTCAGAGAGGCCATTCAAAATCCACCCCAAGTTGGCTTTAGTCGGGATGGAGGTCGGTTTGTCAGAGGTGGTCCCGTTTCCCCTTCATGCGGACGGCCACCTTCCGCGCCACCTCTCCCAGGCTCCTCCTGCTCCGCTGGGTCTGGATATCATGATACAGACATGGTTGAGGCCACGTCTTGTATGTTTTCCCCGATTGTTCTGCCCCCGGGGGTTCTAGAGTACAAGAGGGTTCAGCAGTAAGGGATCAGCTTACTCTTAGTAGCCCCGTACTGACTGGCCCGAATATGGCTTCCAAACATTTGGGCTCTCCTGGCAGGCCTTCCGCGGTAAATCCGGATCAGGATGGTCCTCCCTCCTCAGTCCGAGGTCGTGATATTTCACCCTTGGCTGAAGCCCAAGAAGCTGCTGGATTGGCCCCTAAGGGGGACCAATTCACAAATTCTGGTCTCTCAACCGAGGTTGTTGAGACCATTCTAAACTCTAGAGCCCCCTCCAAGAGGAAACTTTATGCATTTAAATGGAAAATTTTCATTCCATGGTGCAGAGAACGTCAGTTGGACCCAATTAACTGCCCAGTGGCTTCAGTACTGGAGTTCCTCCAGAATCGTTTCTCTGACGGGCTCTCCCCGTCCATGCTTAGGGTCTATGTGGCGGCTATATCAGCCTTCCACACGCCTTTAAGGCTGGGCACTCTGGGGACACACCCACTCATAATTCGTTTCCTTCTTGGAGCCAGGAGGATGAGGCCTGCCATCCAGCCTACGGTCCCCACGTGGGACCTGGCAGTGATCCTCGAAGGGTTATCCCTGGCACCATTCGAACCCCTGGATAAGGTGTCTGAGAAATTTTTATCCTTTAAGGTAGCCTTCCTGCTCACTATTAATTCCCTGAAACGAGTTGGCTACCTGCAGGCGCTATCTGTGGCTCCCTCTTGCCTCGAGTTCGCTCCTGGCAAAGTGAGAGCCATTCTCCACCCTAGACCTGGCTATGTGCCTAAGGTGCCCACGAATGTGGCATGGTCTATAATCCTTCAGGCCTTTCATCCTCCACCGCATGTGTCGGCTGATCAAGCTAAACTACACTTGTTATGCCCGGCCCGGGCTCTTGAGGCCTATGTACATAGGACCTCGGGCTGGAGAAAGTCGGACCAGCTGTTTGTGTGTTTTGGGTTATCCAAGAAGCCTAGTAGAGGCTATTTCTTCAGCTTACGAGGTGCGCAATCTGCCTTCACCTCTCCTGATAAAAGCCCACTCAACTAGAGGAGTGGCATCCTCTAGAGCCTTGCTAGCAGGGGTTTCTCTTCAAGATGTCTGTGATGCCACTGGCTGGGCCTCACAAGTTCTCATGTCTTGAGTGTGCCAGATTGCTTCACACCAGGGCGGGGTCTCTCAGTTTGGCGGTGTGGTTATTCATTTCCCAAAGTGTCGAGTATCAATGCAGCGGGAGTTCCCTTGCGAAAGGACGCTGCGTCCCTCGGCCACACTTTTCGCGCTCCTGAGAACGACTTGCTTCAACCCTTCAAAAGCTGACGTGGCTATGTTTCGATGTCCTTTTATAGCTTCTGGATCACCGTCACATGCAACGTCACGAGTGACAAAAGACGCAGCACCAATCAAGATTGGAGTAGTTCCACTATAGACTTCAGACGCATCATGCCGAAGGCATTCCCCAAAGTGTCGAGTAGCGACGCAGAGTCTCGTTCCCTATTCAGGGAACGAGGGTTACAATAGTAACCCGAGACGTTTTCATCTTGCCACTTTCTTGGTAAAGAAAACACATTTTTTACTCAAATGAATCAAAATTGATTTACTGTGTTTTGCAACCAAACTCTTCATTCAATGATTTTGCTACAAAATTACGTTTTATTATGCATAGACAGCACATGCTCTCTCTCCCATCTAAACGCACACATATGGACAGACACTCGCACAGTGTTGTCAGCGCTGCTCTGAAGATTTTATCAGTAAAATAGTTTAACAACTTAAAAGCTACATGACATTTATCCTGGAGTGGATATACTTAGTTATACTTGCTGCTGAACACTGTTGAAGATATTTATCGAACAGTCACTTATCGAACACTTATCGATCACTTCTCTCTCTCTCTCTCTCTCTCTCTCTTTCTCTCTCTCTATTTCTCTCTCTCTCTGTCTATAACAGCATTAATCAGCTAATAATTCAATGGCCTGTCGTCAATTATTCCTTACTTATTGCCGTATTCTCTGATAAAATTAGAGTCTTGAGTGAAGCGCGACAGTACCACCTGCGTCTTCATGTTGTAATTGTCACAGACATATATTTTAACAGCGGACGGGCCACTTTAAATTAATCACCAGAATTTGTTGGCGGGCCTGATTAAAAGTCGTGGCGGGCCGTGTTTGGCCGGCGGGCCTTGTTATTGACACATGTGCTGTACAGTAACTGAAATAATTATTGACCCATGATCAAACTGTCTGTCTGGAAATATTATCATCAGCTAACATTACAACTAATAGTAAAGTAATATTATAAATAAATGAGCAATACTCACATCAGTGTGTTGAGTTGATAGTGTTTATCCTGCAGTAGAGCAGCGATCTGATTCACTCGTGTGTCTCCTAGTTCATGTTCTCTCAGATTCAGCTCTCTCTGGAGTAACGGGTTTTTACCCACAACTCTATTCACATACTGACAGGCTTCCTCTGCAGCAGGACTCAAAAACCTGCAGAAGAGTCAATTCAGTTCTCAACTAAATGTCCAGCTTATTATATAACTAAAATAATATATTAGTTATGAATATTTTGCCTGCATATAGCTAATTTAGTTAATTATTTGATCCCGTCTCACCTCAGTGTCTTCAGTTGACAGTCTGGATCCTGTAGTAAATCATTGAGCTGCTTCACTCCTGATTGTCCAGGATCATTTCCTGTGAGATCCAGCTCTATCAGGTGTGAAGGGTTTGATCTCAGAGCTGAAGCCAGAGCTTTATAACCTTCTTCTGTCACACTGCAGTTAGAGAGTCTAGAAAAGAGGAAAACATTCAGCTGATTAATCAGTTAAACCTGAACAATATAAATCTGAATGATCGCTCTTCCAGTCGCCTCTACAATAAGGAAGCCCCTCTTTCTGGTGGTCTACGGCACATGTTGCCTTGGCTTTTGGCTTGCTTAGTTGGGGGCATTTAATATTCAACAATATTATTGATCTGCCTTACTTATTTAAAGCGTCTTTTTAAAGACGCCTTTCCGTCCGTGTGTTTCTGGATGCGGTTGTTCCCTGTCCTCATCTGATGGCCACGATCTCACATGTCTGGGCCAAGAGTGTGCTGAGATAGTGTTTGTGGATGGTTCATGTCCTCACTGTGAGAACAGGACCATGTTGACCCTGCGGTCGTGACTGTCCTTCCTCGTGAAGGCTAGAGTCTCTCTGCTGTTACCCAGCACTGCCCCTGCACAAAGCAGAGCCGCCAATATGGTTAACACTGTAGGAGACCTGAGGCTCACAGTGGGAGTGTTTCCCCGCGGTCCTCCCGCTCCACTGGCCTGCCGCATGCCGCCGAGCTGCCGGGTGATGGTGCAGGGTGTTTGTTATTCGACTCAACAATGGAGTTTAAAAAATACGACAGATGGACCGACGATGAGGTTCAGGCTTTATTAAGCTTATATGAGGAGGATGAAATCCAGTGGGAACTGGAAAGTCACACACAGTCCTACGTCACCGGACTAATTTGCCTAATCTTCACTGTATTTTAGACTGCGATGGAAACACAGACAGCAATAGGTCTGGGGGAAAAAGATCCTGGGACAGATTGTTCTGGGTAATTTCAGTGGAAACACAGCTTTAGATGATCATCTTATTGAAGAGCTTATCCACTAGTCTGTTTTGAAACCCAGTCACACTAGTTCTGTGTGCTGAAAGACACTGTTTCTTCTCTTTCATTTTGAGTATTTATTTGACGTCTCTCTTCTTTATTCTCTGTTGAAAAGGCAGATTTCTGCATGTACACAATCAGTGCATTGTATCAAATGCTGGAAATGAAACAATTACTAACTAGATAAAACACATAAAAATGAGCAATAGGGAAAACCCAGAAAGTGCACTGCTATAAACAATGAAACATAAGCCCTGCAGTCTTCAAATAAATAAACTTCAGTCACACTGTAATTGCTGTACAGCATAATGATACTAACTGTAGTTTCTCGAGCTTGAATTGTGGGTTCATCAGTAGATCACTGAGGTTTTTCACTCCAGAGTCTCCTAGTTTATTCCAGCTCAGGTCCAGCTCTCTCAGGTGTGATGGGTTTGATTTCAGAGCTGAAGTCACATCAGAACAACCTTCATCTGTCATATCACAGTGGCTTAAACTACATTAGCAGAGAGATAGAGAAGAAAATAAGACAGAAGAAAAGAAAACTCTTTATTCTGTAAAGTCACATCATCTTTATAAGCAAATACAATGTTAAAGTGTTTTA
The DNA here is from genome assembly GCF_951802725.1 of Rutilus rutilus. Lineage (NCBI taxonomy): Eukaryota > Metazoa > Chordata > Actinopteri > Cypriniformes > Leuciscidae > Rutilus > Rutilus rutilus. Next base: position 45,579,230 of record NC_140214.1, on the reverse strand, counting down.
GTTTAAACTGTTGAAGTGATTTTAAGCATTTTGATTCTTGTATGTGAATGTGACTGACCTCAATCTCTCCAGTTTACAGTGTGAATCCTTCAGTACGGCACATAAGTGCTTCACTCCTGAGTCTCCTAGTTTATTCCCGCTCAGGTTCAGCTCTCTCAGGTGTGATGGGTTTGATTTCAGAGCTGAAGTCAGGATGAGACTCTGTTTCTCTGTAATACTGCATCTATTCAGACTGAAGACAGAAAGAGAAAATGACTCAGATCTATGATGATCAACTAAAATGTTTAGCTTCATCCAGCAGACTTTTGCTGACAAATAAACAGGAATTTCAAGGTAAAGGTAACATGGAGAAAGACTACACATTGTTCATTTAAATATACTCCCAGCATTGTAACAATAAAAAGGTTGAAAGCGTTGATCTATTTATGTTAGTATACATATTCATTTCATTTAATCCTTAAGGTTCTTTCATGTCAATGTTACACTTAGTTTGCTCACTGGGTCAAATGTGTTTATGTCGGTTGTTTTCAGACACATTGTCTACTTGCTAAAACTTTACAGTAAGGTTTCATTTGTTAACATTAGCTACATTAGTTAACATGAACCAATGATGGACAATACTATACAGCATTTAATAACCTTAACCTGTTAACCGTTGCCAGTGCGCCCGCGCACTGAAGCGTTATTTATTTATTTAATTCAAAATTACTATCAGATTTAATGTTATACCTTGACAAACTATACATAATTAAAAAGATATAATACTCAAGTTTCAGTATTTGACCACTATTGTATTCTGAGAAACTCATAGTGACAGTTATGTCTTAATTTGTGTCAGGAGTTATGAAATGAAAAAATGAGTCGATACCTTTAATATGAATTATGCGCGTCAGCCGCTTTTATTCATAAAAAAGTCTGTGCTGTCGTCATGACAGCGATACACAAAACAACGTCCTTCAGGGCTTTAGCTCAAAACTGTGCAGATTTGGAGAAATATTGATAGATTCTCATAGATTTACATCATATTTCTATAGACAGGAATAATATTTATTGAATTTATACCCAAATGCGTCGATGTAATCTTTATGAGCATTTGGTATTCCGATACTGTGTTTTTTAATTCATACCAATAGCCTGAGGGCGCTACATGCACAATAATAGTCCATATATGGAACATGAAGAAGAGCCATGACCATGTGACATTCCAGGACGTCACTGATACCTGACTGATACACACAAAGCTAACAAGAGATCGCGCTGTAACATGCAGATACAGATGTTTTGAAGACAATAAACATGATTGCACTGATATTTGAGTTACCTGTGTTTTTCAAGCCATGCCAGGTATTTTCATAATAATAGATTATATTTATAATGTAATGCTAATCTATATAGACTATCATTGTGCAGAACACTATCCAATAGTATATTTTCTGTCAGATTTTTTTATCTGAAGCCAAATTAGATCACAGAAGATTATTTAAAATACTCAACGTGCGTTAAAAAGTAAGTTTAGAGCACAAACATGGTTTTAATCTCATAAATTGTCGTGTATTGATGGTGTGCTAAGCTAACATGCTAGCTAGCCCTAGGTGCACCTGCTACCTAGAAGTTATACTTTTATTATTTTTTGAATGCTACCTGAAATGTGTCTTTATTCAAGAAATGCATTTGATACAGTTTAAAATGTGTGGTAAACTTTGAGAAAAGAAATTAGGGACTGAAACCCTATGAATAGCCTGTGAATAGCCAGTCGTTAGTAGCTATAATGCAGACAAAAGAAATGCATATTTCGAGCCATAACCAGGCTGGAGAAGTGTGAATGTGTGCAGGGGGAGACTGAGACTGAATGGGGATCGTTTGCACCACAAAACAATAGAGACAATATACTGGATAGATGGTTAGAAGATGACAATAAACATCAGTAGCATTTTAGCGTCAAATCAAAATAAAGTAATTTGACATGGTCTTGAAAAACATTTAACCAAATACAGAGTTTTGGACTTATTATCTTCAGATTTTAAACATAGAATGTTTAGACATATGGCTTTAGCTGTAGTGCATTTCTAGATTGCTCCAGTGCCAACTTCAATTTTATTTTCATGAGGATGTTTCATAAAAATTAATTTCTAATAATTTTACAAAACTTTGAAGCTATTTATAACAATTTTTTTCATTATGACAATAATTAATTCTACATTTACAATAAACTGCCAGGTGTCAGCTTTCAAATGAGATCATAATTGTGCTTTTAATGCAAAGGGTTCATGAACTGTATCTGTTTCAGTTTGGGTATGTCATTTCTGGGGATTTTTCAAAAGTGGGGTTGCAGCTTAACAGGTTAAGTTTAAACATTTACTAATACATTTTGAAATACAAAAGTTTTCTGTTAACATTAGCAAATCCCCTGTGAACTAACATGAAGAAAGAATAATTGTATAAACTAACATGATCAGATTAAGGAATAAAAGTATTTCCTTAAGCAGAAGACAATCAAACAAGTTTTGTAAAAGGTAGTTCATCTGCTTTAGTGCTGCACTGTGAGGCAGTGCCAGTGTATTTTATGTATGGCTCAGCTAAACAGGCCAATAAGAGACTATTAACTACTATTATTCCTTTTAATTATACTAATGTCTAATTAAAATGTCTACAAATGTATAAAACTATTCAGAGATCAGGTAAAACCCACAAACACTTGTTCAGTCTCAGTGAATCTGCATGATTCATGAGTTCACAGAGATCATCGCCCCCCAGTGGTGAACCATTGACATTTCCAATTCTTTCGAAACAGTTATGACGTAACAAAGCCTCGTTTACTGAAATCAAGTGACTTTGGCAGTTTGATACACACTCCGAACCACTGATTCGAAACAAAAGATTTGTAAAGGTTTCATAGCTTCATGAAGTGTGTTTTGAAAGCGCCCATCACTAGCGTTCAGTCAACAAACCTTCAGTGAATCTTATTACAGCCAGATACTGATCACATATTTTTAAAATGCACTTATTTAAATTTTTACAAGTTACAGTATATGTTGTAGATATTTGTGAAATACAAAGATTAAATTGAAAGCAGTTATGACCAGTTCTGATCCTGATGTCAGAAAAAAACATTGTTCCGCTTCTACAGTAACTGAAATAATTATTGACCCACGATCAAACTGTCTGTCTCAATCAAATATTTAAAGCTTCATATCACTTTTTTTTTGGCTGTTTAATTGTATTACTTTCAATTGTTGTGTGCTCTGTGTGATGCTGAGTGAAAAACTGCTTAAAAGTAATAAAATAAATAAATGAGCAATACTCACGTCAGTGTGTTGAGTTGATAGTGTTTATCCTGCAGTAGAGCAGCGATCTGATTCACTTGTGTGCCTCCTAGTTCATGTCCACTCAGATTCAGCTCTCTCTGGAGTAACGGGTTTTTACCCACAATTCTATTCACATACTGACAGGCTTCCTCTGCAGCAGGACTCAAAAACCTGCAGAAGAGGCAATTCAGTTCTCAGCTAAATGTCTGTTGCATTAAAAAAAAAAAGATTGATACAATAAAAAAAAACGTATTGTTTTAAAGACAAGCTTAAGTTAGTTATTTAGATGTACAATTTTTCTTTAAACATTTAAATACACAAATAAATATATATTTAAAAGAAACTAGAGCGACACTCAGTCGAAAAGCAAACTCATAAGAACAGAAACATCTCACAGAGCAGAAGGGCAAAAGCTCACTAGATCATGATTTTCAGTGTGAATACAGAGTGTGAAATTAAGATCTTTCTGTCTTTTAAGCAGGAGGAGTGAGAAAGGTCAGCACAGAGAAAACTGGCTTGTGAAACTGGAAGGTTTTTTTTTTTTGTGACAAGATGGCGCCAGGTTGTGTGTTGGCTTGCCGTCGCTCCACATTTATTATGTCTGTTTTTTGTTTATTTGTTTTACTTTTATGTTTTATCAATCATTTGGATTGCTCACAGTTGATCTATGATCGCCTTTCGTTGCTAAGTCTTCGATCTACGGCCTTGGATATGTGCAGCCGTGATTTGAACTTGAAATTGTTCGCTGAACAGCCATGCATGTTCCAGCCACCGATGAAAGTCTGTCAGGTAACTGGATGCGCGTGCTGGAAGAGGAGACGCCGCAGGAGACGAGGCATACGGGCTGGAGTCTTGGTGAAACTTAAGAAATTGAGGATCCTGAATAGTGGAGTTAGAACAACGGCCGAGTCGCGACCTTCCTATTTGATACATGTTCTGCCTGCCACATCAACATTATTGCGTTGGAGGCGTGGTGCATTCAAATTTGCGCTCCGTGAGATGAGCTGGGGAAATGAAGCTAAGTGCTGTTTCTTCCTCTAATCGGCCCGTTGAGTCGACCACAGTGCTTATGGCTTTGATAAACGCACGCTCAGTTGTCAACAAAACATTCATCCTGAATGACTATTATGTAACGTATGGGCTGGACTTTCTTTTTATTACTGAAACTTGGTTAAATGATGCTGATACGAGTCCTCTTGTTGAGCTTTTACCAAGGGGATGTAGCTATTTAAGTACTTCGAGAAGTAATCGTCGAGGTGGAGGCTTGGCTGTTATTTTTAATAACATGATGAAGTGCAAGTTACTGCCTGTTGAAAGTTCCAAGAGTTTTGAAGTTCAATTAATGAAGATTGACTTGCCCTCACCAGTGATTTGTGCTTTGATATGTAGGCCTCCTGGTTATAATAAGAATTTTCTTGATGAATTTTGTGAGTTTTTATCTGTGGTTGTTCCATCTGTGGACAGGATTTTGATTATGGGTGATTTTAATATTCATGTTTGTTGTCCTGGTAAACCCATGACCAAGGAATTCTTGAATTTAGTTGATTCTTTTAACTTATCTCAATGTGTCTCCGGACCAACACACGATCATGGCCACACACTTGACTTGGTCTTTTCTTTGGGGATAACGATAGAAAATATTTGTGTTGAAGAAATGGCCATCTCGGATCATATGCCTATTAGGTTTAATTTTTACCTCTACAACAAATGACTGTCATCAGCCTCCATCATTCTTGTCCAGGGTTATCACTACTTCTACATCTAGTGCGTTCTCAGCTGCCTTTACTGAATTAGCCCCTCGTATTGAGCCTACCATATTGTCAGTTGTGGGACCTGATGAATTGGTGGACTCTTTTAATCATGTTTGCTCTGAGAAATTGGATAATGTTGCGCCTTTTAAAATGAGATGTCAAAAAGTAAAAAAACGACCATGGTTAAATGATGTAACGCGTAATTTGAGGCAGGTTTGTCAGCTTGCAGAGCGTAAGTGGCTGAAAGATAAATTGCAGATATCTTATGATATTCTTAGAGAATCTCTATCAAACTATCAAAACGCTGTTAGAGCCGCTAGATCTTCGTATTTTTCGCGAATTATATCACATAATGCAAATAATCCGAAGGTACTATTTCAACTATAGATAAAGTACTGAGTCCGTCTATCAATTATTTTCTTCCCCGTCTAAGGATCTGTGTGATAGTTTTTAAAAATATTTTATTGATAAGGTTGTTCTTATTCGGTCGAATATTGTGCCTGTAGGCAATGTTGTAGCCAATATAATTAATCCTTTTCGTTGTTTAAGTAAATTTGAATCTATTACATTAGCTCAGTTGGAAAAGATAATAATGCATTTAAAGCCGACTACCTCACTTTATGACGTTCTCCCATTGCGATAGTTTAAAGAGGTTGTAGACACTATTGGTCCTTGTATACTATTGATTATCAATAGTAGTTTATATCATGGAACTGTGCCATCAGGGTTTAAGCATGCTGTTATTGAGCCGGTTTTAAAAAAACATAATTTGGATTCACATGAGTTAAATAATAATAATAATAATCAACTTACAGATTTCTTGATTGTAAATAACATAATGGATATTTTTCAGTCTGGATTTAGGACCAAACATAGCACAGAATCAGCATTATTGAAGGTTACAAATGATATTTTGTTAAGTATTGACTCCGGGAAAAGTGTTGCCTTAATGATGTTAGATTTAAGTGCAGCCTTTGATACTTTAGGTCACGCAATTTGAATAGACCGCCTTAGAGATTACGTAGGGATAAATGGTGTAGCCCTTAAGTGGCTTTCCTCTTATTTGCATGACAGGACATGCTCTGTTAAAATTGGAAATTATGTCTCTGCATCCGCTGCTATTTCTTGGGGGGTAACTCAGGGATCAATCCTTAGTCCGACTCTGTTCTCACTGTATATGTTACCCCTGGGGTCTATTTTTAAGCAGCATAATATTAACTATCACTTGTATGCTGATGATTTACAATTGTACCTTCCTTTGGAGTGTGATGGCTGTGCATCTTTTACTAATTTTTATAAGTGCTTGACTGAGGTAAAGGGATGGCTAGCACAAGGAGCTTGGGAATGCTCTGGCTGGAAATTATAGACTACTGTCCAACAATATGCAAAGTTATGTAAAGAACCTTGGAGTATTTTTCGATTCTGAATTACGCTTTGATCGTCAAGTTAACAGCGTTGTGAAATCATCTTTTTTTCAGTTAAGAAAACTGTCTAAACTGAAACCAATCCTTTCGTACAAGGACTTGGAGATTGTTGTGCATGCCTTTGTTTCAACCCGGCTGGACTATTGTAATGCTCTTTATCTGGGCATAAGTGAATCACTGGTTACTCGTCTTCAGCGTGTCCAGAATGCTGCAGCGAGATTTTTAACAAATACCAGAAAACGGGATCACATAACACCTTTATTGATATCCATTCACTGGCTACCTGTTAGATACAGAATACAATACAAGGTGTTGATGTTTGTTTTTGAAGCACTACATGATCAAGCTCCTGAGTACATAAAAGACATGTTAATTCCTTATCAGTCTCAACGTCACCTTCGCTCCTCTCAGAATATGCTCCTAACCGTCCCGCGGTCTCGCTTGAGGCGTAGTGGAGATCACGCTTTTTCTGTTGCGGCTCCTGCACTTTGGAATGTGTTGCCACTTAAAAACCTCTTCAGGCACGGATATTTTTAAAAAGGAATTGAAGACTTATTTATTTAATCAAGCCTTTGGCGTTTGATTAGGTCTGAGAACTGTGAGTGATTTGTTGTTTGATTCTCTTGTGTCTTGTTTTAATGTAACTTAATGTTTGGATGTATTTTAGAGTTATTGATTAGCCTACTTATTTTATAGCCTATATATAGCCTACTTAGTTATTGATTAGCCTACTTTTGAAAGTGAAAAACCATTAGAATGGACTTCTTTATAGAATATTATTCTTTATAAACCATTAGAATTCTTCTTTATAAATAAAAGTTGAGTTGAGTTGAGTTGAGTTTGTGAACATCTGGAGACTCATAGACTTGCTGTAGAGAGATGCAGTGAATCTGGGCTTGATGGAAAACTATTGTGTTCAGAAAACTATTTCACTAAAAGGTTATCTAGAATTAATAATGAGAAGTGTGCACAAAACATATTAATTATCAAGGTATACTCCATAATAGCAGCACATATACTGACCCATAATGTCTATTTGACCTGTAGCTCGTATCAAAACTAAACTGTGTTGACGATTATCATCATCATGACAGAACCTGCAGCATCTGATCTGATCTTGATCATTTTAATGCAACAAATTGTCCAGCTTTTTGAATAGCTAAAATAATATATAAGTTATGAATATTTAGCCTGCATATAGCTAATTTAGTTAATTATTTGATCCCGTCTCACCTCAGTGTCTTCAGTTGACAGTCTGGATCCTGTAGTAAATCATTGAGCTGCTTCACTCCTGATTGTCCAGGATCATTTCCTGTGAGATCCAGCTCTATCAGGTGTGAAGGGTTTGATCTCAGAGCTGAAGCCAGAGCTTTATAACCTTCTTCTGTCACACTGCAGTTAGAGAGTCTAGAAAAGAGGAACACATTCAGCTGATTAATCAGTTAAACCTGAACAATATAAATCTGAATGATCGCTCTTCCAGTCGCCTCTACAATAAGGAAGCCCCTCTTTCTGGTGGTCTATGGCACATTCAGTGGTGTTTCGCTGGCGTATTGCATGGATAAGTGCAGTGATTCCCCCCCGGGCGCTTCAGCATAAAGAGCAGTTTCCCTAAAAAAGCTAAATTGATGTTGAGCGTCTTTTTAAAGATACCTTTCCATCCGTGTGTTTCTGGATGCGGTTGTTCCCTGTCCTCATCTGATGGCCACAATCTCACATGTCTGGGCCAAGAGTGTGCTGAGATAGTGTTTGTGGATGGTTCATGTCCTCACTGTGAGAACAGGACCACGTTGACCCTGTGGTCGTGACTGTCCTTCCTCGTGAAGGCTAGAGTCTCTCTGCACTGCCTCTGCACAAAGCAGAGCCACCAATATGGTTAACATTGTAGGAGACCTGAGGCTCACAGTGGGAGTGTTTCCCCGTGGTCCTCCCGCTCCACTGGCCTGCCGTGTGCCGTCGAGCTGCCAGGTGATGGTGCGGGGTGTTTGCTATTCGACTCAACAATGGCGTTTTAAAAATACGGCCGATGGACCGACGATGAGGTTCAGGCTTTATTAAGCTTATATGAGGAGGACGAAATCCAGCGGGAACTGGAAAGTCACAGACAGTCCTACGTCACTGGACTAATTTGCCTAATCTTCATGGTACTTTAGACTGCGATGGAAACACAGACAGCAACAGGTCTGGGGGGAAAAGATCCTGGGACAGATTGTTCTGGGTCATTTCGGTGGAAACACGGCTTTAGATGATCATCTTATTGAAGAGCTACAGCAGCATTTAGTTTCCAATAGTCTGTTTTAAAACCCAGTCACACTAGTTCTGTGTGCTGGAAGACACTGTCTCTTCTCTTTCATTTTTAACTATTTATTTGACATCTCTCTTCTTTATTCTCTGTTGAAAAGGCAGATTTCTGTATGTATACAATCAGTACATTGTATCAAATGCTGGAAATGAAACAATTACTAACTATATAAAAAACACAAAAATGTGAGCAATAGGGAAAACCCAGAAAGTGCACTGCTATAAACAATGAAACATAAACCCTGCTGTCTTCAAATAAATAAACTTCAGTCACACTGTAATTGCTGTACAGTATAATGATACTAACTGTAGTTTCTCCAGCTTGAATTGTGGGTTCATCAGTAGATCACTGAGGTTTTTCACTCCAGAGTCTCCTAGTTTATTCCAGCTCAGGTCCAGCTCTCTCAGGTGTGAGGGGTTTGATTTCAGAGCTGAAGTCACATCAGAACAACCTTCATCTGTCATATCACAGCAGCTTAACCTACATTAGCAGAGAGAGAGAGAAGAAAATAAGACAGAAGAAAAGAAAACTCTTTATTCTGTAAAGTCACATCATCTTCATAAGCAAATAAAACAGACAGAGGAAGAGAGATCATCATCCTTATTTCATCAGATCACAAAATACTAAGTTTGCACAAATACAATGTGAACTCAGACTCATTGTGAGATATTGAATATAACATGTTTTAGTTTAAACTGTTGAAGTGATTTTAACCCTCTGGGGACCAAGCTGTTTTTGGGGCCCTTGAGATGTTCTGACATGCTCTGACATTTGTGCTTTTTTCAGTTATTTATAAACATGTTAATGGCAAAGGTGTAAATTCACTCTATATAGCACAAACAGGCCTACCATAATATGCGAGCAACATGTATGTAGATGTTTGTATTTTTAAGAGAATAATGTTTATGCGTGGTTATTTAAAAAAATAAAAATGAAAGTTGCTGAAATAAGACCACAAAACTCATACAAAATATGTGCCCACAAGACTTTTGACTAATGGATGTTTTCTCTTCGAGTTCTAGCTTCAAAATTATGTGAAAATAGTCTTGCTTTATCGTTCACAAAAAAAAATACATTGATTTAAATGGTGTAAAACAGGTTTTGCTTGGAAAGCCAATATGCGAGGGGGAGGAGTAGTTTACACCTTAGATTACCCAGTCCCACCCACTCTGCATAATGACTCTGCATAATTAGCCATTCATTCAGGTGTGACACTGACTGAGCCACAATGCAAGGACAAAATAGCCTATATATTTAGAAGAAGACTTATATTGACCATTTAAGATTTTGCTTACATCTATCTTGTAAATATGTTTTGCTATTTTATTAAAAAGGTTACAATTACAACAATAATTACAATTTCAGCAATATTTCTGCAAAAAAAGTACTCTTTCTTTGTAAAAAAAAAAAAAAAGATTATACGCCTACATTTTATCATATGTATTCATTAGTTTGAATATAGCCAACATTGGAACATCTAGTCTATGACTTTATTTTTGACAAAATAGTATTTTATATATATGAGCAGAAAAGCTTATTTGATGTGACAGTATATTCTACAGTAAAAACTGTACCCAAATCTAGTCAACAAAATATTGTCTTTCATACTTCGCCTGACTGTAACGTTGTTTTTATTAAATATTAGGGCATAGCCTATAAATGTTAATTTGCAGTTTAATACGTTGCTTATACAAATACATTTTATTTCAACATATTTCAGTCGATTTTTACTCATCTCAGTAGGCTCTAGCAAAGCAGTTTATTCTTTCACACACAGACGCGCGATTCATATTTAGGCTAAACAGTCTTTACAAATATGTACCCTTCATTCATCTCACAGAAACGCGATTCATATTTAGGCTAAACAGTCTTTACAAATATGTACCCTTCATTCATCTCACAGAAACGCGATTCATATTTAGGCTAAACAGTCTTTACAAATATGTACCCTTCATTCATCTCACAGAAACGCGATTCATATTATAGAAACGCGATTCATCTTTTTGTTTACATAGGCCTACACTAACGTTATTCCATAACGTTATTCCACATTAACACTTGAGAAAGGATAACTTAGCCTACCTCACTCCTCAGCGGGATCTGCTCCTCATATCAGCACGGAAAATTTTCTCCATAAGGTATGCTATATTATGCCTCTTTGTTTACAGTTGATGTGGGCGTTTCACAGACTGAAATGGTTCTCAGAATTTGCGTTTGAATAGCACGCGCTCTCCGGGGCGTGGTCAAATTACTGTGAATCATCTCGTAATGAGCTCGACTGGAGTCGCTCTCTTTTTATACAGATTACAGAAGCTGATAATATTTGTTTTTTATATAAATTACTTCATTTAAAAGCTGCGATCTCAAGCTTTATGCCCGTGGGTCTGTTTCCCTGTTTGACTGAATTTTCGCGGAGTTATAGATCATTTTCGAACGCGTTTCAAATGGGAGTTTACTGACAGAGAGAAGGCAGAAATAGCATCATGTTAGTTTTTCTTTATTTGTCAAAAAGCAAAACACTTCATTTTTATTGTGAGTATACAGAAAAAAAATAGAAACTGAACAGGATCGATTGATGTATTACACGAAAATGAAAGATCAAAATTAACAGAGCATTTTGTGTTTATTTTTCATTGCTAAAAAAAAAACCGAGCAAAACGCGCGGGCGCGTTTTTGGTCCCCAGAGGGTTAAGCATTTTGATTCTTGTATGTGAATGTGACTGACCTCAATCTCTCCAGTTTACAGTGTGAATCCTTCAGTATGTCACATACGTGCTTCACCCCTGAGTCTCCTAATTTATTCCCGCTCAGGTCCAGCTCTCTCAGGTGTGACGGGTTTGATTTCAGAGCTGAAGTCAGGATGAGACTCTGTTTCTCTGTAATACTGCATCTATTCAGACTGAAGACAGAAAGAGAAAATTACTCAGATCTATGATGATCAACTAACGTGTTTAGCTTCATCCAGCAGACTTTTGCTGACAAAATAAACAGGGATATCAAGGTAAAGGTAACATGGAGAAAGACTACACATTGTTCATTCAAATATACTACCAACATTGTAACAATAAAAAGGTTGAAAGTGTTGATCTATTTATGTTAGTATACACATTCATTTCATTTAATTTTTAAGATTCTTTCATGTCAATGTTACCCTTGGTTTTGCTCACTGGGTCAAATGTGTTCATGTCGATTGTTTTCAGACACATAGTCTACTTGCTAAAACTTTGCAGTAAGGTTTAATTTGTTAACATTAACTACATTAGTTAACATGAACCAATGATGGACAATACTATACAGCATTTAATAACCTCAAGTTTAAACATTTACTAATATATTTTTAAATACAATAGTTTTCTGTTAACATTAGCAAATCCCCTGTAAACTAACATGAACAAAGAATAATTGTATAAACTAACATGATCAGATTAAGGAATAAAAGTATTTCCTTAAGCAGAAGACAATCAAACAAGTTTTGTAAAAGGCAGTTCATCTGCTTTAGTGCTGCACCGTGAGGCAGTGTCAGTGTATTTTATGGATGGCTCAGGTAAACAGGCCAATAAGAGACTATTAACTACTATTACTCCTTTTAATTATACTAATGTCTAATTAAAACGTCTACAAATGTATAAAACTGATCAGCGATCAGGTAAAACCCACAAACACTTGTTCAATCTCAGTGAGTCTGCATGATTTATGGATTCACAGAGATCATTGCCCCCCCAGTGGGGAACCATTGACATTTCCAAACTTTTCGAAACAGTTATGACGTAACGAAGCCTCTTTACTGAAATCACGTGACTTTGGCAGTTTGATACACACTCCGAACCACTGATTCAAAACAAAAGATTTGTAAAGGTTTCATAGCTTCATGAAGTGTGTTTCGAAAGCGCCCATCACTAGCGTTCAGTCAACTTACCTTCAGTGGATCTTATTACAGGCAGATACTTATCACAGACTTTTAAAATGCACTTATTTAAATTTTTACAACTTACAGTATATGCTGCACCAAAATTAGATATTTGTGAAATACAAAGATTAAATTGAAAGCATTTATGAACAGTTCTGATCCTGATGTCAGAAAAAAAAAAAAACATTGTTCTGCCTCTACAGTAGGGGTGTCAAATTCAAACTCAGTAAGGGCCATGCTGAGGGTTGTGAATAAAATCAGGGGCCAGACATATATTTAGAGGATTTTTCATCAATTGAAATATAAGTGTATTAGTAACTTTATAAAAATAAAAAAAAACTCTCAATTCATGTTTCGGTTCGAAATGCCTTCTTAGATTACATTTTTTGAAAACCACTAGTGACTCTTGACATATGAGACACATTGGCATTTCTTTGTATTCACAGAATAAATATTCGGTTTCCCATCTTGCTTGGAATTGTCGATAGCATATTCACAGTCCACTTTTCTTTTCTTTTTTAGCCATTATGCTAGCTTGTTTAAAGTCACATAGCATTCAGGCTACGTTGTTTACAGGCTTTTGAATGCTTGAATATGATTGGTTGACAAACGTTCTTTGGTGCGCATTTTCAGTGGAACGTTCTTTGGTGCGCATTTTCAATGGAGCGCATTTTCAATGGAACGTTCTTTTTTGCGTATTTTCAATGAAACGCACCGGCCAGTTATTTCATAGGTCCTTACAGCCAACAACAGCAAAATAACCAAAACTCACAGCAATATATGACCAAGCAAATCAATATAGCCTAGTAAACAGGATAAAAAAGACAATGAAGAGTTTGGTTCCAAAATGCGATAAACGCCTTTTTTTTTTATAACTGAGAACCTGCAAAATTCAATTTTGTGTCTGGTCAGTATTGAAAAGTCACTTTTTAATTTGACGTAAAATGCAATATCCGCCGTGTTATTGTGTCACGTTTTCTCCCTTTCTTTCCAAACCGCGACAAACGTCAGTCTCCTTTCTCTGCAGAATGCAATAAATGCGCTCAACCAATCACAGCACACCATTCCACGCATTACAGTAACAGTACCAAACAGTAACGGCGGCGCTTTGAAAACACACAGCTTCCTAGTTTTCCGTATCTACTTTGTACTTTTTGATCAACAAACAGACAAAAAAAATGAATAAATTTGACGGCATTGATGAACCTGTGGTGGTTTCTGTGGTAGGGAAGAAACGTAAGCCATCGAAATCTAATCATTTACGTGAGGAGATTAAGAAGATGAGGCACTCAGGAGGAGGAAAAATGCCAGCTCCCAGCCAACAAACCCATGTGGGGCCCAAAGGGGTTGCACTTGGGCTGATATCTGGGGCCTACCTGGACTACCCAACTTGGACCCAGCTAAATTTGGCCTCAGTTTCCATGGAGGCCCCACATGTATTAGCCCAGATGGGTTGATGATGGGCTCTTGATGGGCTCCATATCTGGCCCATATGGGTTACCTAGGTAGCTCCCATTTAGGGCCTAGAGGAGTCTGCCCACATGGGTTGATGATGGGACCCAGATAGGTCTTATCTAGGGCTCTTATGGGCCACAACGGGTATATATATATGGGCTACTGTATTTGTCTGTTTGGGTTACCTTATTTTACAGTAAACCCCTAAATACAAACATTACATGTAATCCACTAAACTATACTAAAATGTTAAAGGTATTCAATGAACAGAAACCAGTAGTTCACTTTTAAAGTTACTTTATTAAGCAAGTACAAGTATCACAAAACAAGAAAAGAAAAAAGTTATATATGCATATCTGAAAATTTAACTATTTCACAAACAAAACAATAACAGTGCATCTTCTCACTCCTCTGTTGTCGCTCTCCCAACGGCCCTTTGAAAAGAGAAAATAAATCAATCAACCATTATGCCACTTTTTTTATTCCTTTTCACAGTTCAAACAGATGTGTCAGGTTAGCCTTTTGGTGCCCCACATCAAGTTTATCTAGGTAAGAGGTTTGCAAACCTGTCCTGGAACTCAGAATGGTTACTGCTCAAATAAATAAATAAACTAAACTAAACTAAATCAGTTTTGTGAGGCACCTTAGTGTGTAAACGCTGCCTGGTAAGTCGTGGCCTGATAGGGCAGCGAGGCAGTGAGTCAGTTGCCTAAGTTTTCCAGATGCAGACTTTGTACGTTTCCCTCATCTAATATACCTGATTCCTCACATTAGCTCATTAATAGACACTGCAAGATCTGAAGTGGGTGTGCAGTACTGAGGGTTCCCAGGACAAGTTATAAAACCAAACATTTGCCCATCATTCATCCAACTCAAATATTGCTTATCACTTGAAACATGTAAGTAGTAGCAACTTTACAAAGTCTGCTCGCTCTAATGTTACAGAACATATTTCTCCTGTTTTACAACATTTGCACTGGCTCTTAGTTAAATTTAAAAAACTAAACAAGTTGGCTCCTTTATATCTTCTTCATATACACTCCCTCCACTACATCCTAAGATCGGCTTCAGCACTTACACTTGTTCTTCCACGCACTCGGACAACTTCCATGGGGTCACAAGCTTTTGGTTTTGCTGCTTCCTATGCCATCACTTCCTCTTCACTTCTTGCCCGCTGTCTGTACTATCCTGTATAAATAAAAGCAAGAAAACTGAATACAAAATAAGTCATGTACAAGATTTTAACTTTACAATTCAATTAGAGTCGGATAGAAAACAAAGTATAATAAGATGGAAAAATGCAGTTTTACAGATACTAGACACATGACTTTCAAATGAAAGATTGGTATCAAAGAGCACACCCAGGTTCCTAACCGACGACGAAGACTTAACAGAGCAGTCATCAAGTGTTAGACAGTATTCTAGGTTATTACGTGAGGAAGTTTTTTGTCCAATAATTAGAATCTCTGTTTTTTTCTGAATTTAGAAGTAGGAAATTACAAGTCATCCAATTTTTTATATCAGCTATGCATTCCGTTAATTTTGTGAATTGGTAAGTTTCGTTAGGTTTTGAAGAAATATACAGCTGAGTATCGTCGGCATAACAATGAAAGCTAATTCCATGTTTCCTAATGATATCTCCTAATGGTAGCATGTACAGAGTGAACAGCAACGGTCCTAGTACTGAGCCTTGTGGTACGCCATACTGAACTTGTGATGAGACATCTCTTCATTTACTGCTACAAACTGATAACGGTCAGATAAGTATGATTTAAACCATGCTAGTGCAATTTCACTAATGCCAACATAATTTTCGAGTCTATTTAGTAAATTCTTCCTCTCCTATAGCAATGAATGAATCAAATTTTGGTCTGTTGCTCTTTGACATATCTTTCAGTGCAGGTAAATATTGTTTCAACAATTTTTGCCTGGCCGCTGGGGGCTGTAGCGTCTGGACCAATCGGACACACACAATTCATTTATTTAATGAATAATCCAGCAAACTCACTGTGAAACTTTCACCAAAACTTAACATCCCAAGTGAAGCTAACACACTGGGAGGACGGTGACTTGTTACAGGGAACACAGAGAGTTTTACAACCCAAAAGAATGTGGCCGCATGTGCAGGAGAGAGACAATGGGAAGACAGTAACAATCTTCCATGCAGACTTCACTGCATTAATCAGAGACGAACTGAGCTAGAAATGAACGTGCATCCCAGAAACTGTGTGAATGAGTGTGATGTTTCGTGTCCTATTATGTATACACCATGGTATGTATTTTATTATACAACCAACGGTCAATGTAACTTTACCTGTTTCATGTCTCCTATCTAATTAATCCTCCTTTGATGACTCACGCTTTGATGTACATCACCTTCTCTTAGAATGCAGCGTGGATTTGTTATATCTATCTATTTGTTAATTATGTATTAATTAACAGAAAAGAGGTAAGGCAGATTTGAGATAGCGTCATAAATCTTCACCACAGAGGAAACTCCTGCCAGACAGTCCACCCTTCTCATTGGTACAGCAAACCCAGAGAGGGGTGGCCATTCTCAGGCTTTATTAGAGACTGACCACAGTGACCGCCCTCTCTTTTCAGCGCTTCTCATCCGACAACAACGCAGTGTCTGCTGTTACTGGGGGAGGGCCCCCCCCCACTGGGGCCCAGCTCCCTGGGCCCAACAGGCCTGAGAAATGCCTGCCATGCTTTCATATTCCCAAAAGGGAGTCAGACTTTTCTTCAATCCAGAAAACAACTGCAACTTTACCATCACTGACGCAACGATCCACTCCTGGTCTTCTCGGCACTTGGGGACGCCGCGCCGTCCAGCGTGCCCTCAGCAAGCCAGAGCAGCAGGCTTCGACTCACAACAGCCATGTGCTCTAAGCCACCATGCTCTTCTTCAATGCCACAGACCCATCAACGAATTCAATCTTCATCCACTTCAAGAATTGTCCACGATTGCAACTGGCCATGCAAGTAAATCAATTTAATGAGGTGCTCTGAAAATGAAAATTAGCTGATGGTCCTTTTCATACTTAAATAGATCTTTTCCATAGTTCTATTTCCTGTTTCTGGTTCCACATCACTCACAATGAACCGGCACAGGACAGCAAACACAAAGGGATAAAATAGGGAGAAACTAATGAGGGAAACAGGTGACAAGGGTAAAGCAATGATGACTAAACAAGGATAACAAGGGGGGCGGGACAGAGAACGAGACAACGCAAGCACACAGCCCAAACAAATGGCCATGTGCTTACACATAAACCATGGGTCTGCCATGATCCTGCCTCAAGACCAGGGAAAATTAAAGACTAGATGGCAGGATCATGACATAAAATAAAAAATAACACAAAAGGGCAATGAATCCGTACCAGAAGTGATGGCCAGTAATCAGCTGGATCCTTGGCGAATCTGAAGGGGGGAAAGAAGAAATGATTCAATGAAAAGTCCATTAAAAGCAGTATATATATATTTTTTTACCATTCCTTTAAACAATCTTAAAATTGATTTAAATTGTAAAAACGTTTACCATTATAACATTCACACAACATGAACTGAGTAATGTCATCTTTGAGACTGTTAGTTATTACATGATTAAAAATGTAAACATAAACTTAAAGCATGGCAATCCCATCAGAAATGTGTATCAAACCATCAAATAATTTTACCTGCAGCCGCATTTATCCTGTTATGACACGTCTGAGAGTCTTTCCCTTAATGGTTTCCAGTGATTAAAAAAAGGAATGATGAAGGTGACATGAATCCACTTTCAGTGCGCCACTTCAGCAGAAGAAAGACAAAAGGACTTTCTCTATATAATACTATATATTAATCCCAGTGAGTGTAGGGTTTCGAACAGTGGGTGAAATTGACTCACTGTAGTTGGTGAATGGATCTTTCTGTTGGGTGTTCTCCCCCGATAAAAATTATTCCAATGCTTGATCTAAAAAAAAAAATGTAAACAAATATATTTTCAATATCGTTATCAGTGTTTGAAGAGGCTATGTAAACATACTTCTAACAAATAGGCCTAAATGACTGTTTTATCACTTTACTCATTCCCACGCTTTTTTACCTCTCATGCGTTTTTAAACTAACATTAGCTGACAACATTAAACACATAACGTTAACTTTACCAACAACAAAACACAGCAATGTCAGATGGTACTAACTTACATAGAAATACGTGCTTATATCGCTACGGTAATAATGAAGCAGTAAAAAAAACACACACAGAGATAACTTATTTAACGTTATCTTATGAGGTTGCAGTAAGCCTATGACCGTTATCCGTGTCCCTAGACGTTAATTTAACTGACTGTTAAGGACTGAAAAATGTTTTCTTACCTGATATCGCCAGTATTTTTACAGACCACGTACGACCCCTTCCTCTGTTCACATTCCAGCTTTTGTTCTTCAT
Source organism: Rutilus rutilus (assembly GCF_951802725.1). NCBI lineage: Eukaryota > Metazoa > Chordata > Actinopteri > Cypriniformes > Leuciscidae > Rutilus > Rutilus rutilus. The sequence goes on along the minus strand of NC_140214.1, from coordinate 45,560,654 downwards.
TGACATATCAACTCAAATTCGCTCAAAATGTAAGAATTCAACAGGCAGATATAATCCAGGTCTGACCGAGTAATCAATGCAAGCAGCAGCTGCTCACACACCGAGAGAAACAGACGTATTTTCAAACTTAAAATAGGCGCTCAGACAGACAGATTAACCAATCATGCTCAAAGTAAAACGGCGAAACAACCAATAACAATAGTTTGCGCGAGTTAACATAGCGGTGTATTGAGTTTTATTTGCAGTCTGTATTATTATTTAATTAATTAGTCAAATGACATGACAGTGTATGAATGCAAATGTAATAATGCAATGTAAACTGTTAGGCAAGCAGACAAAATTGTAAATTCACACAAAATCACATAAGGCAAAAGGTTTCTGCTGCACTGCTCTCTTGAGGGTAAAACTATTATTGTTAATAATGATAATTATATTTTAACATATATACTGAAGAGCTGTTATGATAAAAAATTCATGAAATGCTAATTATCACAATAATGTTAAAAGGCAGATATTTCTGTTGTATGTTGTTTCAACGTACAGATCTTGTAAAATTTCAACGTTGATTTAGAAGTGTTTTTGTTAATCTTTTTCAACAACAACTGACATTATTTCAACCATATTTCAACGTTGAAGGTCGGTCATGTGCCGGCTGGGATGTACTCATTTCCCATTAGTGAACTAACTAGGTCCCACATAGTTTGCCCATGCTGGACCTACTTAGTTGACCCAAGTGGGCCCCAAATAAGATGCCCATTTTGAGCCCATGCCAACTCTGTACCCCTGTAGCCCATTTGTAACCCATATGGGCACCAGATAAGATGCCCATTTTGAGCCCATGCCCACTCTGTACCCCTGTAGCCCATTTGTAAGCAAATATGGGCCCCAGATAAGATGCCCATTTTGAGCCCATGCCCACTCTCAATTGTTTTAAGTCAACGGAAAACAGGCCCAAGCCATTTTACATATTTGCAAACTGTGCCTTCAGTTTTTGCAATCTGTACCCACAAATTCATAAACCGTGCCCAAGCTTTCACAATCCGTTCCCACGGGTTTGTAAACTGTACTCATGGATCTGTGGCCCCCTTCAACCAGGCCACCTAGGTGCTGGATGCATTGCATTGTGTTTAAACTTAATTTTTTTTAATTGATGATTTCTTGAATTTTATATAAAATTTTTTTTTTTTTTTAAATGACAGTTTATTTGTGTAAACTCACAATAACAAGAAAGCGTTGTGCTTTTGTAAAATAAAAGAAAACAATCAGGCGCTCTTTCATGATCTCCATGAACTGGATCGTGTCTCAAAAATGAACTGAAACAATATATATTTCATATATAAATATGAAACCTATATAAAGCTTGAAATGTCCACTTGTAAATGAACAAATTCGAATTGAAAGCAAACATCGTCTGATTATGTAATCTGTATGATATGGAAGCTTATGGGTAGCAAATTTCAATTTGAAATGTAATATGCAAAATGACAATGCAATATGTAAAATGGAAATGCATTTCTGTATTTCAATTTTAATTTTCCAATACATTTGTGCAACGTTTGGTGCAAAATGAAAATGAAAATTCAATTATAAAATTTACATTTGCCATTTCATACACTAGTTTTAGTATGTACACTGAATCCATAATTTAACGTTTTATAAGTTGCGCAATTAAAATTAAAATGTATTACAGAAATGATTAGATATGTTTAACATGTTCAAGCAAAAACTGTGGCAAAATTGTAATTTAAATGTTATTTTTTTCTTAATTGCATTTAGACTCACAGTTAAGACACTTGCGATTGCATTTCCATTAAGTGTCCCGCAATGAATGTAGCAAAATTCAATGTGCAGTTTGAAAATGCATTCTGAGCCAATCACGTGCCCGTCCCGCCGTCAATCACTGCGTGAAGTTGGCCCTGCCCCCAACCCAATACAAAACGTCGGCAAAATAGGCCACATTCACCCAAAATAGACTCATATGTTTGTTCTAATTTGCGCCGATAAACGTTTATTTTGTGCTGCTTCGGTTTCTTAAATATTAAAATAATATTTATTGGTCATTCTGAGGTCACTCAGCCCATAGACTCAGCCCCCCTACCTGCTCCACATTCACCCAAAATAGTCTCGTTTGTTTGTGCGATCGTTTGTGCTGGTTAAAGTTTAGTGTGCTGCTTCGTTGTTTAAATATATATTTTTTATTTTTTTATTTTTTTATTAGATATAAAGAAACAAAAGTCAACAAATAATGAGTTCTCAACATGAAAACACGAAACGGAACATACACCAGAGGAGAGAAGAATAATAAAAAATAAAAAGATAAAAAATAAATAGGAAACAGACAAAAATTACAATAATAATAATGATAATAATACAAGAAAAGATAAGAAAAGCTAATAAATGAAGGAGATACAATCAATTAGAGCATGTTAGGAAAGTACAATGTGACAAAATTTAAAGGGGGATTTTAAAGAGAGCACAAAAAGACAATGTTTTCCTTGCTTTGTTCTTCTCTGAAACAGAAAGCGTTTGAAGGTATTGATGGAATTCGTCGAGAAAAACTTTGAATAATGGCTTTTGATTGGAAAATTTACATTTATGAATATGAAATTTTGCTAGGAGAAGTAAAAGATTTATAAAGTGAAATTCTTTCTCCGTATTAATAAATCCAAATATAACATGTTTCCAAAATAAGGAAAAATGAGGGTACACAAAATCAATAATATACCTGCAAAAGTTCTTCCAAAACATTTTGGTATAGCTACAGTCCCAAAACAAGTGTACAGTAGTTTCATCTTGTGCATTACAGAAATCACATTTTATATCAATGTCAGGTTTAAACTTTTTTGGGTAACTTTTCACTGGATAGAATCTATGAATTAATTTAAATGACACTTCTCTGACTTTATTTACTATAAGGTATTTATGTGGCAATAACCAAACTTTTCTCCAGTCAACAATATCCACAAAATTGCTCCAATAGGTAATTACATAAGGTTTGGTAATAATATCTTTTTGAAAGAGAGCACGAATGGACCTATTGCTAGAATATGGAACTAAACAAACCTTGCCCACCATTGTTTGAGTGGGATCAAAAATAGGTGATGTGGTAAACAAAGTCCTATCCAAACCTCTAAACAATGTAATAACACCTGTGGGAATAGCATCGAAAACGATGGCGAATTCTCTAGGCGTGACAGGAAAATTAAACTTTTCCAGGAATTCGCCATATGTATATAGACATCCATCATCATTAAAAGATCACGTACTAACGTAATACTGTTATCATGCCAGTTTTGAAAAAATAAGGACTTGTTTTTATAGAGAATATTATGATTGTTCCATATGAAATATGAATGTGGGGAAAAGTTGTGTTTATAAATAAGAGACCAAGCCAGAAGCATTTGTTTGTGGAATGAAGAGAGCTTTCCAGGTAATTTTTCAATGTTATAATTGCATAACGAAAGAATCTGAAGACCACCCAGCTGGGAAAATATATAATTTGGGATAAAGTTCCAAATTGAAGAGGGGCATTTTAAGAAGTGTTTCATCCAATTAATTTTAAAAGTGTAATTTAACGTTTTAAAATCTAGAAAATTTAGTGTTCATTACCACAGTTTTTTTTAATATAGTGAGTACGATTCCTCCAAACAAAATTGAATAAAAGATTGTCTATCATTTTACAAGTTTTATTGTCCAAATATAAAGCTATTGCTGCATATGTTAATCTAGATAACCCTTCAGCTTTAGTAAGCAAGACCCTGCCTTTTAATGAAATATTTCTTTGGAGCCACTGGTTGAGTTTTTTACGGGTTTTGTCAATAGCTGGAATAAAATTTTCAGAACATCGTGTAGCTTGATTCCTAGTTATAACAACTCCTAAATACGCAACTTTTTCTCTGACAGGAATATTACAAATGGATGAAATATCACACTCTGTAATAGGTAATAACTCACACTTAGATATATTAAGGAATAAACCAGAAGCTTTAGAGAATGCATCAATTACCCCTAGAGCTACTGCAACTTGATCACTATTTTTTAAGAAGAGAGTGGTGTTATCAGCCAACTGGCTGATGATCACCTCCCTGCCTGCAATTGAGACACCTACAAGGTTGCTTTGCTTAATATGGTCTACTAAGTGTTGAGCTGCTAATAAAAACAAATAGGGAGATTTGGACAACCTTGACGTATACCCCTTTTAACATCAAATCTAGAAGAAGTCCTGTGTTTTAGTTTAATTGAACTGTTGGCATTACAATATAAAGTTCTAACTGCATCACAAAAAAAGGGCCAAAACCAAATCTTTCCAGAGTAAGAAAAATAAATTTGTGCTCAAGAGTATCAAATGCTTTGCAGAAATCCCAAAATAAAATATAACTTTGATCCGAAATCAAATGAGAAATATAGCTGCGAGCAGCGATTACGGGCCCAAGCCGGTGGCACCGCAACCCCGGTGCCTTTAGTTACCTAAAGGCACCGGGGATGGCGGTGCCGCCGGCTTTGGCCCTCCATCGCTGCTCGCAGCTATATTTATATTTATATATCTATATCTATATCTATATCTATATCTATCTATATCTATCTATCTATCTATCTATCTATCTATCTATCTATCTATATCTATATCTATATCTATCTATCTATCTATCTATCTATCTATATCTATATATATATATATATATATACACAGACACACACACACATACATATACATATACATACATATATATATATATATATATATATATATATATATATATATATATATATATATAAGACAGAAAATATTACTTGTCTTACCTTATTCTGATTTTATGATACACTCAAAATATTCCACAACAAATCCTTTAAATTTAATGTAAAAATAAAAACGAAAGTAAGTAGTGTTGGTCTCACGTAACCCTCTCAATAGAATCAAAATGTTTCAATATTTGTGATGTATTTGGATGCTAAACTATTCTTTATTATAGGCTTTGTACTTCACTCGTGTTCCAATATCGATGGAAAAAATCATCCTCTTCACACGCGCAAAAATGTGCTTGGAAACATCACAGTGGAGCTCTGCTTTCTGTGAATGGTACAAATTGTAATACTGACTATTTAAACAGAGCAGTGTAATTCATTTATGTTAGGTTGACTATTTTTATTATTATATTGTATTAGGGCTATAATGAACAGGCTGCGATGTCAAGATTGCAATTCTGGAATGTGTGTGTGTGTGTGTGACGCGGTTGCGGTTGAACAGTGGACACAAAAACATAAATAAAATGTTTTAGTTAATTCCTACATTCATAGGAATACATTGAAAATGCTCGCTCTACTCCGCACCATTATCAATGTCTGTGCGGACGTCTGTATTTTACTAGTATATAGTATACTATAGTTAGCGATTTAAAAGCCCTCAGCGGTGTCACACGTCGATTAACCGGTGGGGAAATTTGATCACAGTCACATCCCTAATATATTTATATATAAATACAATAGGCCTACCTGAAAGAGAATTTTACTTGCCCGACCAGAGTATAGCCTGATTAGAACGTCAATAACAAAAAAATAACTTGGGAGTCACTAAAACGAGAGATTATTCTAATTTCATTACATTCATTTTAAGTTGCAATCAGCAGTTATAATGAATGTATTACTGATCAATGGTAACAAGGTTGCACTGCTGAGGCTCATGCTGCTTCTCCAGGAGAATTGTAAACAAATGAGCGCAGCACACAAAAAAGCAACCCAGTTAACAACATACTGACTATAAAAATTACAAATATGGAGTTTTTATATATTTTATAACATATGATAGAGTTAAGCAAGCTCACTTGACGAGTAGGCAACTATTTCCTGAATACAATCACGATTGAAACTGTGACATTGATTTCATACAACAGGTTAATAAACAGTTACAATTAAGTCACTTACATTTTAGATGCAATATTGACTGTTTTTGTTCTGTTTCAGCAGCAAAAATAGTTAAACAAAGATCACAGCAGAACCATCGCGCATCTAACAGCAACTTGTTTTCTCATTACTGAATGATTCAGCATTTTGAAACGAATCGGTTGACTCAAAGATTCAATGGTCAATCCATAAACATCTGTCTCAATCATGAAAAACTCAGTCATTGGAACGAATCGTTTGAACGAATGAATCAATGACTCGCTCATTAAGATGGTCGCCTGGCGACACCTAATGGCGGTTTAGTGTTATGTTTAAAAGTATATTTTTTTCCAACGTGCACCATTATCAATGTCCGTGCGGACGTCCGTTTTTTACTTTCACTTTTATATTAGCGATTTAAAAGCACCCGCTCGTGTCACACGTCGATTAACCGATGGGAAAATATCCTCACAGTCATATACCTAATAAATTTATATTTAAATACAATAGGCCTGCCAGATGGCTTTACGGTAGAATTTTTAAAAATGTTTAAAGGGAAACTAATGCCTCTGCTACTTGCTGTATTTGAGGAATCATTCTCCATAGGCCGCCTCCCACATACGTTTTATCAAGCGACAATTTCGGTTTTACCTAAGAAAGGAAAAGACCCTCTAAGCTGTAGCTCATTTCGGCCTATATCTTTACTCAATGTGGACTGTAAAATATTGGCAAAGATTCTAGCCCGAAGACTGGAGAACATCCTCCCTACTATTTTGGCTCCAGATCAGACTGGCTTCATTAAAAAACGCTTCTCTTTCTTTAATATACGCAGAGTATTCGATATTATTTATTCTCCTGACTCAAATAAGCATATACCTGAAATTTTAATATCTTTAGATGCTGAAAAAGCATTCGATAGAGTGGAGTGGAGCTATCTTTTCAGTTGTTTAGAGAGATTTGGTGTGGGTCCAAATATTTTGTCCTGGATACAACTTTTATATACTTCTCCCTTTTCTTCCGTTATTACAAATAACACTAGCTCACAATATTTTCCATTGTATAGAGGAACTAGACAGGGTTGCCCTCTGTCCCCCTTATTATTTGCAGTGGCGATTGAACCTCTGGCCATCTTGCTAAGGTCAACTTCAGTTATCCAGGGTATATCCAGGGGGGGCAGTGAGCACAAACTGTCGCTCTATGCAGATGATCTGCTACTATTTATCGCAGACCCACATAACTCTCTCCCTCATGTCATGATGGCACTTGAGCGTTTCAGTCGCATTTCGGGATATAAACTCAACCTCTCTAAAAGTGAACTATTTCCTATTAATTGTGTAGCAAAAAATTCTTCTTTTTCTGCTTATCCATTTACAGTAGCTCCTGATAAATTTACATATTTAGGTGTGGTTGTTTCGAGAAATATTTCTGAACTGTTTAAGCTCAACTTTACTCCCCTCTTGGAACAAACTAGGATATCCCTCGAGAAATGGTCTAAGCTTCCCATCTCTCTGATTGGTAGGATCAACGCAATTAAAATGAACACACTCCCTAAATTTTTATATTTGTTCCAAACTATTCCTATTTATATTAAGAAATCTTTTTTTACTAATTTAAATAAGATAATCTCATCTTTTCTTTGGAACAAGAAACCCCCTAGAATACGTCTGTGTTTTCTGCAAAACCCTAAAGAACAAGGGGGGATGGCTCTCCCAAATTTTCAATTATATTATTGGGCTTGTAACCTAAGAGCTCTGACTTACTGGCAAGGGTCACATCATATAAATCACTTACCAGACTGGGTCCAGATAGAATCCTCGGCCTGCCTTCCTTCCTCACTTCCAGCCCTCCTTTTCTCACCCTTACCACTTGGTCTAGAATCTCACATGTTGCACCCTATGGTTTGGAACTCCATCCAGATTTGGGCCCAAATTCGCAAATTTTTTGGATGGCAGAGAGGTTCAACTTGTGCCCCAGTTGCCAGAAACCATCGATTCACTCAGCCTATAAATGATCAGGCATTCTTGCTATGGCAAGAAAAAGGAATCTTAACATTCAAAGATCTTTTCGCTGACGGTTCCTTCTTATCTTTTGTGCAATTGGAATCTCGTTTTGAATTACCTAAAACACACTTTTTCAGATATCTACAGGCACGCGATTTCACACGCAAGAATTTTATCTCTTTTCCTTCCCATCCCGATCCAAACCCTATTGACCTACTCTTTCCTGATGACCCGGAGCAAAGGGGAACTATTTCTAGCTTATATGTGACCCGATCTGGCGAAATGAGTCGGAAGTCGCAACGTTCCATTTTAAGATATGGGCCGTTTATGTGGAAAAACAATGAAATAATATATTTTTTTTTTTTTGTGCTAAATTTCAAAGAACAGACATTCAAAAATAATCTCCTAAAGTTTTGTAGTCCAGATAATTGAGTAAAGGTATTTAAATGACTATTAAAGTTTACAAAGTTTTACTAAATTCGCTGGAAATGAATATTGCTTTTCTCAACTCCTCTCGTCACCTCTGAGCATTTCCCGGGTATCCCCTGAAACGTCTCTGCTCTCCAAATATGGTGTTACACGTTGTATAGAACCAATCAAAAAGCTTAGAAATGTACACAAACGCTGATCATTTGTCAATGGGAAGCCCCATTTCGACTGACCGGCACGCGATTGGTCCAGCCATCCTCCTGTCAGACTCGCGCCTGTCAGACTCTGTGTAAACAAGCTAGCAGATCTCCTCAGAAAGATTCAATATTATTAATTTGAGAAATGTCGCTGTCAAAAGAGAGCAAAGTCGCCAAAAAGTCGCCAAAAGCGTTGAACTCACTGGAGGCTTCTAACCTAAGCTCTGCTGCTGGTCATCAAGGGTGGCTAAGGCTAGTCAGTGATTGTTTTGAATCTGGAGACGTGTCATCCTCTGATGACAGCGACAGCGAAAGTGACAGCCCTGTGGTATTTATCGTGTATGGATGTGAGTGAGTGCAATTATTCTGTGAGTGTATTTATCTGCAAGGAGAATCTATTACAATGTGTTTGATTTATTTTAACCCAATATTTAACTGTTGGTATATCCGTTATGAATATGTTACACTGTTATTGTCAACTAGCCTACACAAAGATATGATTGCATAGGCTAACATTATTTGTTCTCTGTTTCCTTGTCTCTCTGCCTCTCTCACTCTCTCTCTCTCTCACACACACACACACACACACACACACACACACACACACACACACACACACACACACACACACACACACACACACACACACAGACACACAGACACACACACAGACACACACAGACACACAGAGAGACACACACACACACCCTCTCTCAAGCAAAATGTAGCACCTTAAAATAATTTGAGCTTCAGCCTGGCATAATAGCATATATTAATGTCTTTGGTCAAATTAAGCTGTACAATAAATAGTTCATCCCTTTAAATGCAATGGATTTTGAAAGATATCAACAAAAAACGGGCAAAAAACTTTAAAAGCGATTTTCTCAGGTTTTCAATTGGAAAAAGAGGGCAGACGACCACAATTCAAATGTGTATATATTTACAACCATTCAAGGTATGACTTTGACTAGGATATCATTTGAAAGCTTATGGTCTCCTCTTTCCATTAATACCAAAATATCAGTTTTGAAATTTGGGTCACTGTGACTCATTTTGCTGGATCAGGTCACATATATAAAACTTATATCATTATTATCCACTTCTGTTAATGCACAAAGAGATTCCTGGCAACTGGATCTCAATATTTGTCTGACAGACAAGGAATGGAATGAGGCTAAATATAGAATTCATGGCTCTTCTATCTGTGCTAGACACAGCCTTATTCAATTCAAAGTGGTACACAGGCTTCATTTATCCAAGGCCAAGCTGGCAAAGATGTATTCCTCTGTTGACCCTACCTGTACAAGATGTAAGCAGTCCCCTGCTACCTTAGCTCATATGTTCTGGTTATGTCCTAGGCTGTCTTTTTTTTTGGTCGCAGATTTTTGTATCTTATTCTAGAATTTTTAGTAAAGATGTTTGTGCAAATCCTTTAACTGCCATCTTTGGTATTGTGTGTGAAAAAAACGCTTTGTCAAAAAGCGAATTGGACTGTATAGCCTTTACTTCCCTACTGGCAAGGCGCTTAATTTTGATTAATTGGAAACAGTCCTTCCCCCCTTCTTTTAAACAGTGGGCCAGAGATGTGTTACATTTCCTGAGTTTGGAAAAAATAAGACTTAATTTAAGGGGCTCCGGGCCTAAGTTCACTGTCATATGGCGTCCTTTCATAAATTATCTCCAAAACCAATTATAACTATAACTGGACGAATTGATGCTGTCGTCAGGTTTTGCCTTTGATCTACTGATGTTATTATTTCTCCTTACTGTTTTATTTATATACACGATGTAAAAGCACAATGTATGTCTGGATGCATGTTGTGTTGTTGGTTGTGTTGTTATGTGAGTTTGTATGTTGATTGTTGTTTAAATAAAAATGTAAAAAAAAAAAAAAATACAATAGGCCTACCTAGTAAAACGTTTTATATACTATTTTGATATCCTTTTGGACACAAGAGGGCAGTATAGCCCTATGTTTGCTTTTTTGTTGAACCAAATAGCACTAAATAGCCTGTTTTTAACTTTTTCATACTTCTTGAATTGCAAAAACAGAATAAAATAGGTTTAGTTCTCTTAATAGTTTAAGAGGAGTGGCTAAAAATTCAGAGGCTGATTTTGCAAAAAAAATACACATTCAGACCAAAATATCTGACTTCCTGATGGCCGGAGCTAATGAATGTAAATTAGAAAGTTGTCCGGCTCGATGAGAACAATATACAAACTATTTTTTTTTTACTGTAGTTAAAACTAATCCCCCCACTTTTGTCAAAAGCATTTTGAAAGTGACACACTTCCTGCTGCCAGTTGGTGGCGCTATAACTTTGACTCACAATAGTTACATCCATCTGATCGGCCTCTTACCACGAACACACTGCTGAAGTTTCATCAAGATCAGTTAATGTATGCTGAAGTTATAACACACTTCCTGTTTAATTTTTTCGCCATAAATTCGTTTCCTCGCCACGGCCAAACCGTTCGAGATATTCAAAATCCGTCCACAATTTAGCATCCTCAATGTCTTGACTTCATGCTGACCGAGTTTGGAGGCGAATCGATGAATTCCCTAGGAGGAGTACATTAAATTCCACAGCATGCGTTTCCAAACAACCCATAATAGCCGACTTCCTGTTGGGCTGGCGTAAAACTTAGAGCACGAAAGTTGTTCGGCCCGAGGAGATCTATGTGTGTACCGAGTTTCATATTATTACATGCAACTGTGTTTGATTTAAGGACACATGTTCGGATCCCGTTCCAGGGGGCGCTGTCAAGCCCTCCTGCCACGCCAGTGTACCAGCTTCAGCCCGGCCCTGATGGCCGTTCGTTCTGACCTGTGTGCAAAGTTTCAAGAGTTTTCGAGCATGTTAAGGGCCCCTAAAGTGCCCGAAAGGTTGACAAAAAAAATAATATATATATATATATATATATATAGCTGCGAGCAGCGATTACGGGCCCAAGCCGGTGGCACCGCAACCCCGGTGCCTTTAGTTACCTAAAGGCACCGGGGTGGCGGTACCGCCGGCTGTGGCCCTCCATCGCTGCTCGCAGCTATATTTATATATCTATATACATATATATATATATATATATATACCGTTCAAAAGTTTGGGGTCAGGAAGATTTTTAATGTTTTTAGGAGAAGTCTCTTCTGCTCACCAAGGCTGCATTTATTTGATTAAAAATACAAACAAAAACAGTAATATTGTGAAATATTATTCCAATTTAAAACAGCTGTTTTCTATTTTAAAATATTTTACACTGTAATTAATTTATGTGATCAAAGCTGAGTTTTCAGCATCATTACTCCCGTCTTCAGTGTCACATGATCCTTCAGAAATCATTCTAATATGATGATTGATGGTCAATAAATATTAATTATTATTTTCAATGTTGAAAACAGTTGTGTACAGATTTTTTTTCAAAATGCGTTGATGAATGTAAAGTTCAAAAGAACAGCATTTATTTCAAATAGAATTTTTTTTAACATTATAAATGTCTGTACTGTAACTTTTGATCAGTTTAACTCATTCTCAATGAATAAAAGTATTGATTTATTTTATTTCTTTCCCCCAAAATTTAAATTTAAATTATTACTGACCCCAAACTTCTGAATGGTAGTGTTTAATGTTACAAAAGCTTTAGATTTCAGATAAATGTTGTTCTTTTGAACTTTCTATTCATCAAAGACTGTACACAACTGTTTTCGACATTTAAAATAATAATGAATGTTTCTTGAGCATCAATCATCATATTAGAATAATTTCTGAAGGATCATGTGACAGTGACGACTGGAGTAATGATGCTGAAAAATCAGCTTTGATCACAGGAGTAAATAACAGTTTAAAATATATTAAAATAGAAAGCAGCTGTTTTAAATTGGAATACTATTTTACAATATTACTGTTTTTGTTTGTATTTTTAATCAAATAAATGCAGCCTTGGTGAGCAGAAGAAACTTCGCTTAAAAATCTTACTGACCCCAAATTTTTGAACAGTAGTGTATATATATTATATAAAAATGTAAGGGATAAGACACAGATAATTTTACTTGCCTGACCTGATTAGAACAATGAAAAAACTTAAATGAAAAAATAACTTGGGAATCACTAAAACGAGGGCGCGATTGAACAGTGGACACATAAAAACATACTCTGTCATTTTGTTCAGAACATTATTCAAACTGCAAAGTGTTAACTTATATTTTTGTACAGTAGCAATAAAACACAACATTGTGCTTTTTTAAAATACATTCAAGCAATCCGCCCCGAAAATGAAACTAAAATGCTCACGGCTGAACAGGCATTCATAATGGTGCGCGTCCTCAGAGAGGAACGAGCAGAACAGAGTCAACGTTTTTTAGGTCATTCCTCCTTCCATAGGAATTTATTGAAAACGCTCGCTCTGCTCCGCACCATTATCAATGTCCGTGCGGACGAACATATTTTACTTTCATTTTTAAGTTAGCGATTAAAAAGCCCCCAGCGGTGTCACATGTCAGTTAACCCTCTGGGGTCTGAGGTGTTTTTGGGGTCCTTGAGATGTTCTGACATGCCCTGACATTTGTGCTTTTTTCAGTTGCTTATAAACATAGTAATGGCAAAAAAAAATTACACACTATTTAGCACAAACAGGGCTACCATAATATGTGAGCAACAAGAATGTACATGTCTGCATTTTTGAGAGAATAATGTTTATGCGTGGTTATTGAAAAAACTAAAAACTAAAGTTTCTGAAATAAGACCACAAAACACACACTAAATATGTGCCAATAAGACTTTTGTCTAATGGATGTCATCGCCTAGTGTTTTTTCTTCAAAATTATGTGAAAATCACCCTGCCTAATCCTTCACATAACACAATACATTGATTTGAATTTTGCAAAGCACTTTCTGTTTGGAAAGGCCATATGCGGAGTGGGCGTCACAGATCATGCATATGTAGTGGTTCACACCTGAGGACCGCATACTTAATGAGCCATTCATTCAGGTGAGTCACTGAGCCACAAGAATGCAAGAGCAACAGTTGGAAGCATCTCAATTCTTTTTTATTTTTCCACATATTGTGCTTGCAATTTGGCCTATAATAGCCAAGGAAAACATGTAATTGTGCCGTTAATTCTCATACTGTATTTTCAGTTTTGGAATATTTATCCTCTCCCCAAATTTGTCACTAATAAAACACAATAAAAATTATTTAAAGAAAAGGCTTATATTTACCTTTTAATAGTTTGTTTACATCTACCTTGTAAATATTTAAATAAACAACAATTCAAGTGTAATCTTTCTTTGTACAAACTAAAGTATACATTTTATCATACATATTTCAAAGTTAAGGATTTGATTGATTATTTGATTATTTTTGACAAAAAAATTGGCAAATAAAAGCTTATTTGAGGTGGCAGATATTTTACAGTAAAAATGTATAATCTATCCAAAACTAATCAACGAAATGTTGTCTTTCATATGTCTGTAACATAGGTCTTTCATTTTTATTATAAGGAATATAAATGCTAATTTGCAGTTTAATACGTTGCTTATACAAATATATATATGTGCATACACACACACACATATACATGTGTATATATTTATACACAAAAATAAATTTTATTTATATTTTTTATATACATTTTTTTTTCCACAAATTGTGCTTGTAAATTGTATAATATCCAAGGTAAACATGTCTAGTAATTGTGCAGTTAATTCTCATACTGTATTTTCAGTTTTGGAATATTTATCCTCTCCCCAAATTTGTTACTAATAAAACACAATAAAAATTATTTAAAGAAAAAAAAATTATATTTACCTTTTAATAGTTTGTTTACATCTACCTTTTGAGGGACATTTTCCCTTATTATTATTATTCCTCACAGCGCTGCGAGACGGTGTAAACAAGTAATGATCTGAATAAACTTGTGTTTTCTTGAGCTGATATGGGGCTCGAGAAAACACAGCCCCTCACAGGTTTGCGCCGTGGATTCCCGCGAGTCAGACGCGGATACTGTGTTTGTTTTAGGCTCGCGCTGTCGCGCAGTCTTCACTCGGACGCGCGCTTCAATCCGTTGTGGAGACTCTCTTTTCGTTCCAGTGAAATTACAAAACAAAATACACACACACACATGTCTCTGCCTGATATACAACCACTGATAAACATAATCTGATTTGACAAAAAAAAAAAAAAAAACTATGAGTGCAGATTTGAACTCAGAACCTTTGACACGCTAGGCAAATGTTCTACCACTAGACCACTTGATGATCTCCAGTTCAAGCACGTTATGTTGTGATTGCTAGCCTATTTACTTTTTATGTATTAAATCCAGGAAATTTGTTAATGAAAATAATATTAAAATTAAGATACAATTAAAACAAAACGAAATTCGTTTTAAAGAATGGATTTGTGCTTTCTGTTTTGAAGTCTCTGTGAAAGTTTGAAAGTCTTTTAGTGCTGCTTCAGAGCGCTCGCGTCCATAATGGAGAACTGTCACGTAATATTGTTTTTTCCTCATAAATGCGAACATGTGTCAACTAATGCAAGTAAATTTAAAAAGACTTACCCGAAATATTATCCACGGCTGGATCAAGTCGCTCAACGTTCGTCGCTCAAAATACAAACGTTCGTCGTCAGAGTCCTGCTCTTCTTCTGAGCAAAATTTGAACTCGTGTCATCTTCCAACAGCACAGGAAAGTGAATAAATGAAACTTGCTGGTTTTAAGGCATTTCAGGGGGCGTTTACCTTATTTTGCATAGATCACCTCAGCTCATTATCTTATGAATAGCGCGCTCTGCGAGTGGGTGTGAACTCATTACCGATAATTAGGTGAGACGGGAGAAACTGTACTTCTCTTTAGTTTCTTACAGATTACATTGCAGGAGAATATTTGTTTTGAATGTGAATTGTTTTATTTAAAAGTAGAAATTTAAAGCTTTCTTTAGACGCATGTTTCATGGTTGTGTGATAAGTATTAGCTGAGTTTCAGTTCATTTTCCAGACTTGTTTCAAAAAGATTTTTGCGGAGACAGAGTGAGCTGAAAGCGCACCCTGTTTATTTTATTTATTTAAAAATAAAAACAAGGTTTTGATGTTAATGTGAGTGTACACAAAAAAAGAAGACCCTCTATAGTTTATAATCATGTATTTATTTTATTAATATGACCGTAAATGACGGACTTTTTTAAGTTTATGTTGCTGCTATGTGAAAAAAATCCAGCAAAACGCGGGGGCGCGTTTGCCGACCTCAGAGGGTTAACCGGTGGTAAAATATTCTCCCCGTCACATACCTAGTATATTTTTATATAGATATAATAGGCCTACCTGATTTTGAACACAAGAGGGCAGTATAGCACTATGTTTGACTTTATTTATTTATTGTTTAGACTAAACAACCATTCTGGCAGTTTTTAAACTTAAACTTCATTCTTAAATTGAAAAAAAAGAATAAAATGAGTTAAGTTCTGATATTTGTATACTTTTATATAGTAATAAATGGTGTATAATTACATTTTTAGAATATATGAGCCTTTGAGTGTTTCCTTTTTAGACAATACTTTAATCCCTCGCCATAGCAAAACCGTTTGAGATATTTATTATCCGTTCACAATTTAGCATCATTAATATATTTTTATCATGTTGAAAAAGTTTGTTGGGAATAAAATAAACCACTTAGATAAAGGTGGCTAAAAATTCAGAGGCTGATTTTGCAAAAAAATCCACATTCAGACCAAAATATCTGACTTCCTGATGGTCAGAGCTAATGACTTTAAATTAGAAAGTTGTCCGGGTCGATGAGATCAATATATGAACTGAGGTTTTTTTACTGTAGTTAAAACTAACCCCCCCACTTTTGTCAAAAGCATGTTGAAAGTGACACACTTGCTGCTGCCAGTTGGTGGCGCTATAACTTTGAATCACAATAGCTACATCCATCTGATCGGCCTCTTACCACGAACACACTGCTGAAGTTTCATCAAGATCAGTTAATGTATGCAGAAGTTATTCCACTTCGTGTTTCTCTTTTCTCGCCATAAATTCGATTCCTCGCCACGGGCAAACCGTTCGAGATATCAAAAATCCGTCCGCAATTTAGCATCCTCAAAGTCTTGAGTACATGCACACCGAGTTTGGAGGGGACACGGTGAATTTTCTAGGAGGAGTATTTCACATTCCACAGCAAGCGTTTTCCAAACAACCCATAATAGCCGACTTCCTGTTGGGCTGGCGTAAAACTTGAACGGGGAAAGTTGTTCGGCACGATGAGATCTATATGTGTACCGAGTTTCATATTAATTCATGCAAGCGTGTTTGATATATGGACCAAGTTTTAGAACCCCGTTCAAGGGGGCGCTGTTGAGCCCCCCAGCCACGCCTGGGTACCAGCTTCAGCCCGGCCCTGATGGCCGTGGGTTCTGACCTGTGTGCAAAGTTTCAAGAGTTTTTGAGCACGTTAAGGACCCCAAAAGCCCCCGAAACTTTGATTAAAAATATAAAAGCAATAGTCAAATCTCCCCCCTCCCCTCACACACACAGAGACACAGAGAGAGGGAGAGAAAATTCTTCAGAAAATCCACATTCAAACCAAAATATCTCTCTTCCTGTTGGTCGGAGGTAGTTAATGTCAATTAGAAAGTTGTCCGTCTTGATGAGAACAATACACATACCAAGTTTTGTTGCTGTTGATAAAACTAACCCCCCCACTTATGACTAAAGGTGGCGCTACTGAGCCCCTCACCACGCCCGTTCCTGAAACTTTGCACATGTCTACTGGCTAATAAATGTGATGTGTCTGTCGAGTTTCATGCAATTTCAAGCATGCTAAGAGTCTCAAAAGCATCAAAAAAGAATATTGATGTTTGATGCGTTGCCATGGCAACAGTATTAAAGATATCAAAAATCCTTTCACAGGTCTACATCTGCCGTGTGTTTACATTATACACATAAAGTTTGAAGCAAATCGGGTAAAAATAAGAGGGTGATTTCAAAGCATTTTGAAAGTGACACACTTCCTGCTGCCAGTTGGTGGCGCTATAACTTTGACTCACAATAGTCACATCCATGTGATCGGCCTCTTACAACGAACACACTGCTGAAGTTTAATCAAGATCAGTTAATGTATGCAGAAGTTATAACACACTTCCTGTTTCCATTATTCGCCATAGATTCGTTTCCTCGCCACGGCCAAACCGTTCGAGATATCAAAAATCTGTCCACAATTTAGCATCCTCAATGTCTTGACTTCATGCTGACCGAGTTTGGAGCCGATTGGATGAATTCCCTAGGAGTACATTAAATTCCACAGCATGCGTTTCCAAACAACCCATAATAGCCGACTTCCTGTTGGGCTGGCGTAAAACTTAGAGCACGAAAGTTGTTTGGCCTTGAGATCTATATCTGTTCCGAGTTTCATATTATTACATGCAAGTGTGTTTGATTTATGGATAAGTGTTCGGATTCCATTCCAGGGGGCGCTGTTGAGCCCCCCTGCCATGCCCGGGTACCAGCTTCAGCCCGGCCCTAATGGCCGCAGGTTCTGACCTGTGTGCAAAGTTTCATGAGTTTTTGAGCACGTTAAAGGCCCCAAAAGCCCCCGAACCCTTGAACAACAATAATAATAATAATAATAATCCTAACGAAAACAATAGGGCCTTCGCCCCTTCAGGGCTTGGGCCCTAATAATCCTACCGAAAACAATAGGGCCTTCGCCCTTTCAGGGCTTGGGCCCTAATAATCCTACCGAAAAAAATAGGGCCTTCGCCCTTTCAGGGCTTGAGCTTCTCTTCATTAGATGGAGAGCCCGCATAATCATCTCTCAGAAGAGCTTTTTTAGATGCAGGAGGCTTACATGGTGTAGCCGGATACGAGGGAAAATCATCTTCAGAGGCCATCAAGGACAGCTGGCCTACCGAGTTAGAGTAGTCATGACAGCTGGACACGAGAGGGTTTGCCGAACCTGTTGCAACTGCCTGTTTAGCAGCCTTCATCGCTCTCTTTTTAACCCGTGTAGACATATGGGTAATCGATTGATCATATCCAGACTCTGCTCAGGATCTAAATATAGTCAGTTACTTAACTTTTGTATTTTTTGCACACGCGCTCGGTAAAACAGGAGCGGTTAGGTCGCCATCTTGGAAACCCCCCGCTTCGTTGTTTAAAATATTAGACACTGAATTATAGACGATGACGTCACCAGCCCTCGACCTGCTCCACATTCACCCAAAAAAGGCTAGGTCGATTAATTTGACCCGTCAGATTCCGTGACCATGTTCATGTGTATTAATACCTTATCAATATGCTTTATAAAATGGAAAGGGACTCGCATGTCTGCCTCATATTTTATGATTATACAGCTGAATAAACAGAGATGGTCACACATCACATTCGTCACTTTATTGAACATTACAGTCAGTTATAAATAAATCCTTGCGATCTCAGAGTAATAGGTCTATGCATTTGTAAGGAAAAACAATAGGATCTCTAACATTATTGAGTATTACAGTTAATAGTAAGCTAATAAGAATAAAGATAAGCATGTATCAGACAATGATAATATTTTATACAAAACGAAACCATCAACACAGTCCAGCATCAGACAACAGCAGCGCAGCAGAATGTTGCCATGGGTGTTGACGCTTGATAACATTCTCCCAGACCCAGACGGTCCAACATCGTACTGGTTCTATCACCTGCAGACGCGTAATAATCTTCGGAAACACTACCATTTCTCTGTCCACGCTCCACTTCATCTGCTAGTGAATGTAACGCTAGTATCAGCTCTGCCGCCGCCGTGTTTCCTTCCAACACCTCAAAATACCATAGACAGTATACGCACCATAGCCTATGTTGAGCCACGCCTTCACGCAGTGATTGACAGGGCGGGGCGGGCAAGTGATCGGCTCAGAATGCATTTTCAAATTGCACATTGAATTTTGCTACATTCATTGCGGGACACTTAATGGAAATGCAATCGCAAGTGTCTTAAATGTGAGTCTAAATGCAATTAAGAAAAAATTACATTTACATTACAATTTGGCCACAGTTTTTGCTTGAACATGTTAAACATATCTAATAATTTCTGTAATACAATTTTTAATTTAATTTTAATTTTGCAACTTATAAAGCGTTAAAATATGTATTCAATTTACATATTAAAACTAGTGTATGAAATGGCAAATGTAAATTATATAATTGAATTTTCATTTTCATTTTGCACCAAACGTTGCACAAATGTATGGGTAAATTAAAATTGAAATACAGAAATGCATTGCCATTTTACATATTGCATTGTCATTTTGCATATTACATTTCAAATTGAATATTGCTACCCATAAGCTTCCATAGTATGAAAGGTGCATTTCTCTCTAATGGCGCATCCGCTTTACAGCGGATATGGAGTTGTTTGCAGCCGACACTGATTGAGAAAACACTAGTTTATTAATAAAAAATTTAAATGCCTCGTTATTTTTTTCAGACACATTTATTATCATTAGCCTATAAATCACCTATAAATCACCTCTCTGTATGGTTCCAGAGACATAGCTCTTCTCATTCAGCATCAGCACGGTGGTAAAAATATAATTTCCGGGTTCTAATTTGGCCTTAGAAAACCATTAAAATCGACCTCATTTCCATATTAATTTGTGAATATTTTAAATGTTTAATAAATAAGCAACAAGTCATAAACAAAAATCTGAAAATACGTCAATAGTTGGTTTTTTTGCGCAGCATTTGGTGTGTAGTTCAAATTCAAATTTTGGTGTTAAATTTTGGATTTTAAAAATACAACAACCGTTCATTTTTTGTTTTTCGACTACTGGTTAAAAAAGGAAAAACGAATGGACGCAAAAGTACACGGACCTGATTCAAATGGATTAATTGCATTTTGGAAAAAAAATGTCATGGATCTATTTCATTTTGGAGGAAAATATAATCCGTTTTTAGTCTTTGAAAGTCAAAATCTGGATTACATTTTTTTTTTATGTTATTATAACCTAATAATTCTATGTGAAAATTTGAAACCGAAAATAGTGGTTTTCATCTTGCCACTTTCTTGGTAAAGAAAACACATTTTTTACTCAAAGTAATCAAAATGGATTTACTGCGTTTTGCAACCAAACTCTTCATTCAATGTTTTTGCTACAAAATTACGTTTTATTATGCATAGACAGCACATGCTCTCTCTCCCATCTAAACGCACACATATGGACACACACTCGCACAGTGTTGTCAGCGCTGCTCTGAAGATTTTATCAGTAAAATAATTTAACAACTTAAAAGCTACAAGACATTTATCCTGGATATACTTAGTCTCACTATAGGAGAACCGCTGCTGCCGAACACTGTTGAAGACACTTATCGAACAGTCACTTATCGAACACTTATCTCTCTCTCTCTCTCTCTCTCTCTGTCTATGACAGCATTAATCAGCTAATAATTCAATGGCCCATCGTCAATTATTCCTTACTTATTGCCGTATTCTCTGATAAAATTAGAGACTTGAGTGAAGCACCACAGCACCACCTGCGTCTTCATGTTGTAATTGTCACAGACGTATATTTTAACAGCGGACGGGCCACTTTCAATTAATCACCAGAATTTGTTGGCAGGCCTGATTAAAAGTCGTGGCGGGCCGTGTTTGGCCGGCGGGCCTTGTTATTGACACGTGCTCTACAGTAACTGAAATAATTATTGACCCATGATCAAACTGTCTGTCTGGAAATATTATCATCAGCTAACATTACAACTAATAGTAAAGTAATATTATAAATAAATGAGCAATACTCACATCAGTGTGTTGAGTTGACAGTGTTTATCCTGCAGTAGAGCAGCGATCTGATTCACTCGTGTGTCTCCTAGTTCATGTTCTCTCAGATTCAGCTCTCTCTGGAGTAACGGGTTTTTACCCACAACTCTATTCACATACTGACAGGCTTCCTCTGCAGCAGGACTCAAAAACCTGCAGAAGAGTCAATTCAGTTCTCAACTAAATGTCCAGCTTATTATATACTTAATACTATATTAGTTATGAATATTTTGCCTGCATATAGCTAATTTAGTTAATTATTTGATCCCGTCTCACCTCAGTGTCTTCAGTTGATAGTCTGGATCCTGTAGTAAATCATTGAGCTGCTTCACTCCTGATTCTCCAGGATCATTTCCTGTGAGATCCAGCTCTATCAGGTGTGAAGGGTTTGATCTCAGAGCTGAAGCCAGAGCTTTATAACCTTCTTCTGTCACACTGCAGTTAGAGAGTCTAGAACAGAAAGGAAAACATTCAGCTGATTAATCAGTTAAACCTGAACAATATAAATCTGAATGATCGCTCTTCCAGTCGCCACTCGCCAAATTAAGGAAACCCCTCTTTCTGGTGGTCTACGGCACATGTTTCCATGGCTTTTGGCTTGCTTAGTTGGGGACATTTAATATTCAACAATATTATTGATCTGCCTTACTTAGGGTGGATGATGGCGCAATTTTCTCCTAGGAACAAACTTTGTTGTATTATTTACTAGGGGTGTAACGGTTCACAAAATTCACGGTTCGGTTCGATACGATACACTTGTGTCACGGTTCGGTTCGGTACGGTTCGGTACGTTTTTGATACAGCAAAAAGAAAGAAATGTCAGATAAATTTCCTTGATTACATTTTTTTTATTATTTTTTTATTATTAAAACTAACATCATAAAGAATGATATTTTTTTACTTTGAGCAATTCTAGAGCTATAATTGACTCTTCTTATGAGCATATAAAACAAAACAGCTCCTTGGAAAAAAATTAAATGTAATATTAACAAAGGTTATGTAGTTATAAACAAAGGTTTGAAATAAAATGGCTCTTCTCATGGCTCTTCTCATTCAGCATCAGCACGGCGGTAAAAATATAAAGGAAACATATTTTGGAACAAAAGAAACAAAATGAAATGTAGTTATAAACAAAGGTTTATTTTAGTTCAGATTAACATTTGAGGGCAGCAATTGTATTCATAATGTCAAAATAAAACCAACGTAATGTTACTTGAAGGCATTATAGCCTACTATTCCTGCCAAACTTGCATGGTTACAGTTAGTGTTACTACAGTAAATCCATGGTGAATGTTGCAGATCTGTGGACACTGGATAGTTCATTCATGGCACAATGTTTCTTCCTGGTTTCCACGTCAGCGCTGTTTGATCCGTTAATAACGGAGAAATGTGAATGTTTCTCACTAGATCTCGCAGCGATGTTATTACTTCTGTGGTGAATTCAAATGCTTTCTTTACTGGATCTCTTATTAGCGCTGAGTAACAGTGTTGCATGATCACGATCGGCTCGCGCTGCACTGGTCCAAACTGATAAACGGTCCTTCAACCACACAATAACGGGTATCTTTTACATTATGAGCGCGCTTGACACGCGCAACGCGCCTACATTTGAAATAACGGAATTTTGGTCGGCAGGAAAAATGGTCCAACGTTCGGTTTGAAAATGCATACCGAAAACCGAACCGAAAGCCTCGTACCGAACGGTTCAATACGAATACGCGTATCGTTACACCCCTATTATTTACATGTTATCACTGAGAAGCTGCTTTGATACAATGTGTATTGTAAAAAGTGCTATATAAATATATAAATAAAGGTGACTTGACTTGACATTCAGTGGTGTTTCACTGGCGTATTGGATAAGTGCAGTGATTCCCCCCCGGGCGCTTCAGCATAAAGAGCAGTTTCCCTAAAAGAGCAAAATTGATGTTGAGCGTCGTTTTAAAGATGCCTTTCCCTCCGTGTGGTTCTGGATACGGTTGTTCCCTGTCCTCATCTGATTGCCACGATCTCACATGTCTGGGCCAAGAGTGTGCTGAGATAGTGTTTGTGGATGGTTCATGTCCTCACTGTGAGAACAGGACCATGTTGAGCCTGCGGTCGTGACTGTCCTTCCTCGTGAAGGCTAGAGTCTTTCTGCTGTTACCCAGCACTGCCTCTGCACAAAGCAGAGCTGCCAATATGGTTAACACTGTAGGAGACCTGAGGCTCACAGTGGGAGTGTTTCCTCGCGGTCCTCCCGCTCCTCTGGCCTGTCGTGTGCCGTCGAGCTGCCGGGTGATGGTGCGGGGTGTTTGCTTTTCGAATCAACAATGGAGTTTAAAGGGGTCATATAATGAAACTGAAATGTGTGTTGGCAGTGCCTGTACACAACCATCATAAAATGATAAAAAATCCATCCAGTGTTTTTTTTTTAAATCTTCTTATATGTTTCCCCCTCTCCTGAATCAAGCTGTTCGATTTTGTGACGTCACAAAATCGACGCCCCTCCCACAATGGTTGATTGACAGCAGAGTTTCAACACAGACCCGCTATCGCGAGCGAGCTGTCAATCATAGCCCGCGCGGACCGGCGCGTTCAGTGTTGATAGCTGGAGCACTGAGTAGAATGGCGTCTAAACGATTATGGTGTTCTGTTCTTGGGTGTAATAATGAACACCGCAGTCATTTTGATGTTCCTAAATCCGAACTGCTGAAGACGCAGTGGCTGAGTTTGTTTTCGAAGGGAATTCCCCACGATCAACGTCAATGCTTTCATGTTTGCGCGAATCATTTCACCAGACTGCTTTACAAACGAGGGTCAGTATAAAGCTGGTTTTACTAAGAAGCTGCTCCTGAAAAAAGGATCGGTACCAACTATTCATGTTCCTGCTGCAGTGAGTGAGTGTAACGTTTTATTAACCTTTATATTAATCTTTATATTAATCTTTGCAAATCGCTTTCTGCACGCTTCACGATGAATGCGGCTATTTTACACTCAGGGTACATTACAGCATGTTTTCTATGTATGATGTTCTCAATATAATTCATAATCCCATGTTTAGGATTCACTTCCTGCTCAGCTACTGTTCGGACGCTCTTGCTTACTGCTCCGCGCTCTGCTCTATCGCTTTTACATTTTATCTCCTATATTTTTATATTTTATTTCCTTTTATCACCTAATTTTATCTTCAGCAATCAGCACAGTGCTCAGACAACAAAGTTTGGATTACTACAAAAACGCAGAATTCTTTTACCCGACCAGCTTACATTCCGGGAAAGGAAAACACAACTGCCTACATTCATAAGGATAAGAGAGAAAATGCCTCTTCAGGTTCAAGAATCTACTTGCTGCACCAACTGCCACAGACTTTTACAAAGGATTGCAGTTCTTGAAACAAAGTTACTTACGGGACCACCAAACCAGACGGAGCACACAACAGAGCTTCGTCATGGACACCCACAGCATACCGGTGAGTCCCATGAAACTAGTGCTCCTCGACAGGTAGAGAAACAAGCCGATCGACTTACAAATCGATGGCACACACAGGGAGCGAGACCCAAAGGCACTCGAGACATCAGATTGTCACGAGCATCACATATTGCCGCAGTAGCATCCTCTACCCCAGATACAGCTCTGACAAGGATTGCAAACACTGGTCTGCTACCACCGCCTATACATCTTGAGAACAGATTTGAAGTACTAATGAATGTAAATGAGGAATCCCCAAATGTGATGAATGTGATCGAAAACAGACTGAATGGGCCAGTAGCTAACACTGATGCTAACTGGCGCTCAAGGTCGAGCAGACAGCGGCACTCAGCTCAGAGCGCAGCCGAACCCAGGACTCTGATAGTGGGGGACTCCATAATCAGAAACATTAGCAGCAGGGATACAACTACGTGCTGCCTTCCACAAGCAACAACTTCTGATGTAAACAGGGATCTTCAGAACATTCTAATGAAACATAAGACTGCAAATCGACTCATAATTCATGTGGGGAAGAATGATATTCATAAAGAGCAGTCAGAACTCCTTAAGAAGGATTTCAATGAACTTTTTGAAACACTTAAAAGACTGAAAGTTCAAACATTCATCAGTGGACCACTCCCAGCAAGAGGAACAAACAGGTTTTCACGGTTGCTTGGGCTAAATACATGGCTGCAAAAAACCTGCAATATAAAAGGAGTAAACTTCATTGACAATTTCAATCTTTTCTGGAGTCAGAGACAACTTTTTCATCGGGATGGCCATCACCCAAACAAACTTGGTTCAAGAGTGTTAAAGGACAATTTCTACTTCTCCCTCAATCATCCTTCTGCAATGTGTGCCAATCCACTCAATCTGAATGGCACACACACTTTCCCACTCTTTTGCTGCAAGCCCCCAGATACCAACCAAAAAACGACAGGCACCGCTGCCACCAAAGCCTGCGGGCCCAGCTCGCCCTCCCCCTCCTCCTGTGAGAGCTCTTCGGCCTCTGCCACAACGCCAGGGCCCACACCCTCCTCCATCTGCTCGAGGTGAACCAAAAACAACTGATACCAGCTCTCAGTGATATGTGTCGGGTCCCCGCTCTGATAACAGTAACTTTCTCAAATGTTTACAAAACAAGCGGGAACCCAGTGTGCCTGTATCTTTCTCTATTGCTGTTCTAATACAAGATAGAAAGTCTAAGACCTCCAATAGCCGTACAGCAAACCCATCTAATCTGGTGCCTATTACACGTGAAAGTGAGATTGATGTGGGGACAAAAAGTACGACTGTTAAGTTAGCACTTTTAAACATTCGTTCACTTAAAAATAAATCACTTCTAGTTAACGACTTAATAACCACAAACAACCTAGATTTTATGCTTCTAAATGAAACCTGGCTAGAAGACAGCTACAGTGCAACAATCCTCAATGAAGCAGCCCCTCCTAACTTTACTTGTATGAGTGTCTGCAGAGCTGTTAAGAGAGGTGGGGGTCTAGCTGCTCTTTTTAAAGATATCTATCAATGCAAGCAAATATCATTTGGGAATTACCCTTCTTTCGAATATCTGGGTATTGTGTTAAAAGGTGCTCCACGCATTTTACTTATCATTATTTACAGGCCTCCAAAATACTCTCCAGCCTTCGCTGAGGACTTTACAGAACTGTTATCAACAATTACCTCAGAGTTTGACTGTTTTGCCATTGCTGGAGATTTTAACATTCACATAGATAATGCAGAAAACAATATGGCAAAAGAAATCAACACTGTTTTAAAAACTTTTGATCTGAATCAGCATGTACATGGACCCACACACAATCGTGGACACACACTAGATTTACTTATCAGTAAGGGTCTAAACATTTCATCGATTGTTATTAAGGATGTAGCACTGTCTGATCATTTCTGTATTTTCTTTGATATATTGATCTCTCCTGCCACTGAAGCGAAATCTGTGTCTGTCAAGAAGAGATGCTTAAATGAGAACACTAGTGTACTATTTATGAAGGCTATATCCTTAACACCAAGCATATCTGCAGATTCTGTTGATTTTCTCCTTGATTCTTTTAACTCAAAAGTTAAAAGTGTAATTGATGAAATTGCTCCTGTGAAAGTCAGGAAGAAGAGTGGCAGACAAAAAGCACCTTGGAGAAACTCAACAGCAGTGCAAAATATGAAAAGACAATGCAGAAAAGCAGAGCGCATGTGGCGGAAGACAAAACTTGTAGTCCATTATAACATCTACAAAGACAGCCTTCATGCTTTCAATATGGAACTAGGCAAAGCTAGACAGACTTTCTTCTCAAATATTATAAACAATAATTTAAACAACACACGCACTCTTTTTGCTACTGTAGAGAGACTGACAAACCCCCCAAGCCAGATTCCCAGTGAAATGCTCTCAGACAACAAGTGCAGTGAGTTTGCTTCTTTCTTCTCTGAGAAAATCAATAATATCAGAAAGGTGATCAGCACATCCTTGAGTTGCACGGGGGTCAGACAGATCAGACCACCTGAGAAAGTAGTTACTATGTCTGACTTCAAAGAAATTGATGGCAAAATTTTGGAAGAAACCATGCAGCACCTTAAAACATCAACCTGCGCTCTTGACACACTTCCCACATCTTTTTTCAAAAGTGTGTTAAACAGTCTAGAAGCAGATCTTCTAGAAGTGGTAAATGCCTCACTTCACTCTGGTAGTTTTCCGAACTCCCTGAAAACTGCAGTTGTCAAGCCCCTCCTGAAAAAGAGCAATCTGGATAAGACCATATTAAGCAACTATAGGCCGATCTCAAATCTTCCTTTCATAGGCAAGATTATTGAAAAAGTTATCTTCAATCAGCTGAACAAATTCTTGAGCTTGAATGGATCCTTTGACCATTTTCAATCTGGTTTCCGACCGCACCACAGCACAGAGACAGCGCTCATAAAGATAATAAACGATATTCGCTTAAATACTGATTCAGGCAAATTATCAGTGCTGGTGCTACTCGACCTCAGTGCTGCATTTGACACTGTCGATCATAACATACTTCTTGACAGGCTGGGAAACTGGGTGGGGCTTTCTGGGATAGTCCTAAAATGGTTCAGGTCATACTTAGTTGGGAGAGGTTATTATGTGAGTATAGGAGACCATAAGTCTGAGTGGACATCCATGACATGCGGAGTCCCTCAAGGCTCAATTCTTGCACCACTCCTGTTCAACCTGTATATGCTCCCAATGAGCCAAATAATGAGAAAGAACCAAATCTCTTACCACAGCTATGCAGACGACACACAGATCTACTTAGCCCTATCGCCTAACGACTACAGCCCCATTGACTCCCTGTGCCAATGCATTGATGAAGTAAACAGTTGGATGTGTCAAAACTTTCTTCAGTTAAACAAAGACAAAACTGAAGTCATTGCGTTTGGAAACAAAGATGAAGTTCTTAAGGTGAACGCATACCTTCACTCTAGGGGTCAAACAACTAAAAATCAAGTCAGGAATCTTGGTGTGACACTAGAGTCAGACCTTAGTTTCAGTAGTCATGTCAAAGCAATAACTAAATCAGCATACTATCATCTGAAAAATATTGCAAGAATTAGATGCTTTGTTTCCAGACAAGACCTAGAGAAACTTGTTCATGCTTTCATCACCAGCAGGGTGGATTATTGTAATGGACTCCTCACTGGCCTTCCCAAAAAGACCATAAGACAGTTGCAGCTCATACAGAACGCTGCCGCCAGGATTCTGAGCAGAACCAGAAAATATGAACATATCACACCAGTCCTCAGGTCTTTACACTGGCTCCCAGTTAAATTTAGGATTGATTTTAAAGTATTATTACTGGTATATAAATCATTCAATGGCCTAGGACCTCAATATATTGCAGATATGCTCACTGAATATAAACCCAACAGATCACTCAGATCATTAGGATCATATCAGCTAGAAATACCAAGGGTTCACTCTAAGCATGGCGAATCTGCTTTTAGCTATTATGCCAGCCGCAGCTGGAACCAGCTTCCAGAAGAGATCAGACGTGCTCCTACAGTAATCACATTCAAATCCAGACTCAAAACACATCTGTTTAGCTATGCATTTACTGAATGAGCACTGTGCCACTGTTCGTCTGACTGTTTGTACTGTATTTTATTTTTCTAAACTGTTTTAATTATTTCTTTTATTACTTTAATTTCTTCTATGTAAAGCACTTTGAATTGCCATTGTGTATGAAATGTGCTATATAAATAAACTTGCCTTGCCTTGCCTTGCCATGTTTATAATAAACAACGCGTTATGGTTATTGTGTTATTGTGTTACAAACGGTGTACGCACAGAACAGAGGGGCGGGGTGAGCAAAGCTCATTAGCATTTAAAGACCCATGCACTCAAACGGCGTGCTGAAAACAGAGCTGTTTTTGACCAGGTAAAATTTGTGTTTTCTTACAATACTAATGAGAATTTTTAATTAAAGTATATTACAAACTTTTAATTTAGACCCTAAAGAATCATATTAGCTTGTACAAAAATGACATTATATGACCCCTTTAAAAAATGCGTCAGATGGACCGAAGATGAGGTTCAGGCTTTATTAAGCTTATATGAGGAGGACGAAATCCAGCGGGAACTGGAAAGTCACACACAGTCCTACGTCACCGGACTAATTTACCTAATCTTCATGGTACCTTAGACTGCGATGGAAACACAGACAGCAACAGGTCTGGGGGAAAAAGATCCTAGGACAGATTGTTCTGGGTAATTTCAGTGGAAACGCGGCTTTAGATGATCATCTTATTGAAGAGCTACAGCAGCATTTAGTTTCCAATAGTCTCTTTTGAAACCCAGTCACACTAGTTCTGTGTGCTGGAAGACACTGTTTCTTCTCTTTCATTTTTAACTATTTATTTGACATCTCTCTTCTTTATTCTCTGTTGAAAAGGCAAATTTCTGCATGTACACAATCAGTAAATTGTATCAAATGCTGGAAAATTAAACAATTACTAACTAGATAAAAACACATAAAAATGAGCAATAGGGAAAACCCAGAAAGTGCACTGTTATAAACAATGAAACATAAGCCCTGCTGTCTTCAGATAAATAAACTTCAGTCACACTGTAATTGATGTACAGTATAATGATACTAACTGTAGTTTCTCCAGCTTGAATTGTGGGTTCATCAGTAGATCACTGAGGTTTTTCACTCCAGAGTCTCCTAGTTTATTCCAGCTCAGGTTCAGCTCTCTCATGTGTGACGGGTTTGATTTCAGAGCTGAAGTCACATCAGAACAACCTTCATCTGTCATATCACAGTAGCTTAAACTACATTAGCAGAGAGAGAGAAGAAAATAAGAGAGAAGAAAAGAAAACTCTTTATTCTGTAAAGTCACATGATCTTCATAAGCAAATACAATGTTAAAGTGTTTTAGATTAAACTGTTGAAGTGATTTTAACCCTCTGGGGTCTAAGGTGTTTTTGGGGCCCTTGGGATGTTCTGACATGCCCTGACATTTGTGCTTTTTTCAGTTATTTATAAACATGATAATAAAGGTGTAAATTCACTCTATACATCACAAACAGGGCTACCATAAAATGTGAGCAACATGTATGTAGATGTTTGGATTTTTAAGAGAATAATGTTTATGCGTGGTTATTGAAAAAAATAAAAATGAAAGTTGCTGAAATAAGACCACAAAACTCATACTAAATATGTGTCCACAAGACTTTTGACTAATGGATGTTGTCGCTTCGAGTTCTGGCTTCAAAATTATGTGAAAATAGTCTTGCTTTATCGTTCACAATAAAACAATACATTGATTTAAATTGTGTAAGACAGGTTTTGCTTGGAAAGCCAATATGCGAGGGGGGCGTAAAGGGGGAGTAGTTTACACCTGAGAATACAATGTCCCACCCATTATGCGTAACGTCTTGCATAATGAGCCATTCATTCAGGTGTGACACTGACTGAGCCACAAGAATAAATGCAAGGACAAAAGATATATTTAGAAGAAGACTTATATTGACCATTTAAGATTTTGCTTACATCTATCTTGTAAATATGTTTTGCTATTTTACAATTTAACAACAACAAAACCTTTACAAAGGTTACAATTACAACAATAATTACAATTTTAGCAATATTTCAAGTGTACTCTTTCTTTGTAAAAAAATGACTATAGGCCTACATTTTATCATATGTATTCATTAGTTTGAATATAGCCAACATTGGAACATCTAACATCTTAGTTTATGACTTTATTTTTGACAAAAATAGTATTATATATATATATATATAGAACATATGAGCAGAAATTGCTAAACAAAAGCTTATTTGATGTGGCAGTATATTCTACAGTAAAAACTGTTCCCAAATCTAGTCAACAAAATGTTGTCTTTCATATTTTGCCTGACTGTAACATTGTTTTTATGAAATATTAGGGCATATAAATGTTAATTTGCAGTTTAATACGTTGCTTATACAAAGACATTTTATTTAAACATATTTCAGTCGATTTTTACTCATCTCAGTATAGCAAAGCATTTTAGTTGATTAAAGCGGTTTATTCTTTCACACACAGACACGCGATTCATATTTAGGCTAAACAGTCTTTACAAATATGTACCCTTCATTCATCTCACAGAAACGCGATTCATATTATAGAAACGCGATTCATCTTTTTGCGGTTTACATAGGCCTACACTAACGTTATTCCATAACGTTATTCCACATTAACACTTGAGAAAAGAGAATTTAGCCTACCTCACTCCTCAGCGGGATCTATTGCTCCTCATATCAGCACTGTTCTGAGGAAACTTTTCTCCAGGATTATTAGGTAGGCTATATTATGCCTCACTCGCGGCGCGCTGTGTTTACAGCTGATGTGGGCGTTTCACAGGTCGGAAATGGTTCTCAGAATAGCGCACGCTCTCCGGGGCGTGGTCACATTACATTTCAATGAGCTCTAATGAGCTCGACTGGAATCGCTCTCTTTTAATACAGATTTCACAAGATGAGAATATTTGTTTTTTATATAAATAAATATATTTTATAAATATAAATGAATTCTTCATTTAAAAGAAGAGAATTCAAGCTTCATGTCTGTATGCCTGTTTGACTGAGTATTCGCTGAGTTATGGTTCATTTTCGGACGCGTTTCAGAATGGACTTAACTGACAGAGAGAAGGCAGAACTCGCATCACGTTTATTTTTCTTTATTTGGCAAAAAGCACAACACTTTGTTTTTATTGTGAGTATACACAAAAATAATACACACTTAACAGGATCGATTGATGTATGAAACTTGTTTGTAATATCAAAGTCAACAGAGCAAAATGAATTTCTTTTGAACTGATAAGAAAAAAAGCGAGCTGGTATCGCCGGCGATACCGCCGACCCCAGGGGGTTAAGATCAACATTTTGATTCTTGTATGTGAATGTGACTGACCTCAATCTCTCCAGTTTACAGTGTGAATCCTTCAGTACGTCACATAAGTGCTTCACTCCAGAGTCTCCTAGTTTATTCCTGCTCAGGTTCAGCTCTCTCAGGTGTGATGGGTTTGATTTCAGAGCTGAAGTCAGGATGAGACTCTGTTTCTCTGTAATACTGCATCTATTCAGACTGAAGACAGACAGAGAAAATTACTCAGATCTATGATGATCAACTAACATGTTTAGCCTCATCCAGTAGACTTTTGCTGACAAATAAACAGGGATATCAAGGTAAAGGTAACATGGAGAAAGACTACACATTGTTCATTCAAATAAACTACCAACATTGTAACAATAAAAAGGTTGAAAGCGTTGATCTATTTATGTTAGTATACACATTCATTTCATTTAATCTTTAAGGTTCTTTAATGTCAGTGTTACCCTTGGTTTGCTCACTGGGTCAAATGTGTTTATGACGGTTGTTTTCAGACACATTGTCTACTTGCTAAAACTTTACAGTAAGGTTTCATTTGTTAACATTAAATACATTAGTTAGCATGAACCCATGATGGACAATACTATACATCATTTAATAACCTTAAGTTTAAACATTTACTAATACATTTTTAAATACAAAAGTTTTCTGTTAACATTAGCAAATCCCCTGTGAACTAACATGAACAAAGAATAATTGTATAAACTAACATGATCAGATCAAGGAATAGAAGTATTTCCTTAAGCAGAAGACAATCAAACAAGCTTTGTAAAAGGTAGCTCATCTGCTTTAGTGCTGCACCGTGAGGCAGTGTCAGTGTATTTTATGGATGGCTCAGCTAAACAGGCCAATAAGAGACTATTAACTACTATTATTCCTTTTAATTATACTAATGTCTAATTAAAACATCTACAAATGTATAAAACTGATCAGAGATCAGGTAAAACCCACAAACACTTGTTCATTCTCAGTGAATCTGCATGATTCATGAGTTCACAGAGATCATCGCCTCCAGTGGTGAACCACTGACAATTCCAAACGTTTCTAAACAGTTGTGTCGTAACGAAGCCTCTTTACTGAAATCACGTGACTTTGGTAGTTTGATACACACTCCGAACCACTGATTCGAAACAAAAGATTTGTAAAGGTTTCATAGCTTCATTAAGCGTGTTTCGAAAGCGCCCATCACTAGCGTTCAGTCAACTTACCTTCAGTGGATCTCATTACAGGCAGATACTGATCACAGATTTTTAAAATGCACTTATTTAAATTTTTACAAGTTACAGTATATGTTGCACCAAAATTAGATATTTGTGAAATACAAAGATTAAATTGAAAGCAGTTATAAACAGTTCTGATTCTGATGTCAGAAGAAAAAAAAAACATTGTTCTGCCTCCACAGTAACTGCAATAATTATTGACCCATGATCAAACTGTCTGTCTGGAAATATTGTCATCAGCTAACATTACAACTAAAAGTAAAGAGATATTATAAATAAATGAGCAATACTCACGTCAGTGTGTTGAGTTGACAGTGTTTATCCTGCAGTAGAGCAGAGATCTGATTCACTCGTGTGTCTCCTAGTTCATGTTCTCTCAGATTCAGCGCTCTCTGGAGTAACGTGTTTTTACCCACAACACTATTCACATACTGACAGGCTTCCTCTGCAGCAGGACTCAAAAACCTGCAGAAGAGTCAATTCAGTTCTCAACTAAATGTCCATTGCATTACAAAAATGATTGATATGATAAAAAAAAACTTAATTATTGTTTTAAAGACAAGCTTAAGTTAGTTATTTAGATGTTACATTTTTCTTTAAAAATTTAAATACACAAATAAATATATATATTTAAAAGAAACTAGAGCAACACTCAGTCTTAAAGCAAACTCATAAGAACAGAAATGTCTCACAGAGCAGAAGGGCAAAAGTTCACTAGATTATGGTTTTCAGTATTAATACAGAGTGTGAAATTAATATATTTCTGTCTTTTAAGCAGGAGGAGTGAGGAACGTCAGCACAGAGAAAACTGGCTGGAAACTCATAGACCTGCTGTAGAGAGATGCAGTTGGGCTTGATAGAAAACCTGCAGCATCTGATCTGATCTTTATCATTTTGATGCAACAAATTGTCCAGCTTATTATTTAACTAAAATAATATATTAGTTATGAATATTTAGTCTGCATATACAGTAGCTAATTTAGTTAATTATTTGATCCCGTCTCACCTCAGTGTCTTCAGTTGACAGTCTGGGTCCTGTAGTAAATCATTGAGCTGCTTCACTCCTGATTCTCCAGGATCATTTCCTGTGAGATCCAGCTCTATCAGGTGTGAAGGGTTTGATCTCAGAGCTGAAGCCAGAGCTTTATAACCTTCTTCTGTCACACTGCAGTTAGAGAGTCTAGAACAGAGATGAAAACATTCAGCTGATTAATCATTTAAACCTGAACAATATAAATCTGAATGATCGCTCTTCCAGTCGCCTCTACAATAAGGAAGCCCCTCTTCCTGGTGGTCTACGGCACATTCAGTGGTGTTTCGCTGGCGTATTGCATGGATAAGTGCAGCGATTCCCCCCTGGGCGCTTCAGCATAAAGAGCAGTTTCCCTAAAAGAGCAAAATTGATGTTGAGCGTCTTTTTAAAGATGCCTTTCCATCCGTGTGTTTCTGGATGCGGTTGTTCCCTGTCCTCATCTGATGGCCACGATCTCACATGTCTGGGCCAAAAGTGTGCTGAGATAGTGTTTGTGGATGGTTCATGTCCTCACTGTGAGAACAGGACCATGTTGACCCTGCGGTCTGGACTGTCCTTCCTTGTGAAGGCTAGAGTCTCTCTGCTGTTACTCAGCACTGCCTCTGCACAAAGCAGAGCCGCCAATATGGTTAACACTGTAGGAGACCTGAGGCTCACAGTGGGAGTGTTTCCCCGCGGTCCTCCCGTTCCACTGGCCTGTCGTGTGCCGTCGAGCTGCCGGGTGATGGTGCGGGGTGTTTGCTATTCGAATCAACAATGGAGTTTAAAAAATACGGTAGATGGACCGATGATGAGGTTCAGGCTTTAGTAAGCTTATATGATGAGGACGAAATCTAGCGGGAATTGGAAAGTCGCACACAGTCCTACGTCACCGGACTAATTTGCCTAATCTTCACAGTACTTTAGACTGCGATGGAAACACAGACAGCAACAGTTCTGAGGGAAAAAAGATCCTGGGACAGATTGTTCTGGGTAATTTCGGTGGAAACGCGGCTTTAGATGATCATCTTATTGAAGAGCTACAGCAGCATTTAGTTTCCAATAGTCTGTTTTAAAACCCAGTCACACTAGTTCTGTGTGCTGGAAGACACTGTTTCTTCTATTAAATTTTTTACTTTTTATTTGACATCTCTCTTCTTTATTCTCTGTTGAAAAGGCAGATTTCTGCATGTACACAATCAGTACATTGTATAAAATGCTGGAAATTAAACAATTACTAACTAGATAAAAAACACATAAAAATGTGAGCAATAGGGAAAACCCAGAAAGTGCACTGCTATAAACAATGAAACATAAGCCCTACTGTCTTCAAATAAATAAACTTCAGTCACACTGTAATTGCTGTACTTTATAATTCAAGTCAAGTCATCTTCATTTATATAGCGCTTTTAACAATGTAGATTGTTGCAAAGCGGCTTTACAGAGATACAAGGGTAGTTTAAAGTAACAGAGATTGTTTTGGCTTCATAGCAGTTCTTGAATAAAGTTATTTTCCAGCTAAAGTTAATTTGATTGATTCACTTCCATCGCAACGATCATTAGTTATTAACTTAGGGGCCGCTAACACGACACCGTTTTAACAGGAAACTCTACACAGACTTTAGACGCGAAACCTGTGAGAACGCTGATGGCATGCACATGTGTATTACGAGTTCAGTCTATTGGTATGCGCGTTTGAATATATGTGCGCAGGTTTGTAATTCCCTACAAACCAAGCCTTAAAAAACTACTTGTCTGGCCTTAACATTTTTGATACAGAATTTTATCACTTCGGGGTAGATATTTTCCTGACAATGCTTTATCTGTAGAGTGGTAAAGGGATCCTCCATAAGGGGAAACTAGTTGGCACTTTAGCACCCCGCTATGACATCGGGTCCAGGCGCAGGTCCGGATTCAGTGTAATTGCCTATTCACTAAGCTACTCCAATTGAGCGATCAAATCGCGTGCATGCATTCATGTGCAGTGTTTATGTGTAAGAGAAAGTTTGTGACAAAGTAAGTTCTCCTTTTATGTATATTGTTAATAACAGATTGTCACACTGTATCCCAACTGTGCTAAGTTAGACCATGTTTGTGGTGTAGTTGATGTTTAGCGATCTTTCTTAGTGTAATTTGATCTTGCTAAACGAGCGGATTATCCCACTAGCATCTGTGATAGAAATTTTACATTTAATATTAAAGTTTTAGAAAAGCATAAGTTAAGACAAGCTTGCAGGAACAAAATGTTTTGAGTTATAGGAGACTTAGTAGCAAAGAGACTAAGAGTACTCAAGTGACCTATTGTTGGACTTAAAGTGTGAAAATATGTGCGTAGCTTCAGATCAAAATAACGATAGACAAAAGGTGTGAATTTTGAGCAGCAGCTAAAAACAGGAACTTGTATCTAGGCATGATATTGTTCTGTTTGGATATAATTTATGCAAGACAAAGATTTTGGACGAGATGCCTCCTTTTAAGGTAAACGAATGGTGAAGCCTAACCAGGATGTGTTTTGTGTATATAAGCTGGGCAAAAAGCAGAAGTCGGAACCTTCACATACGAGATGCGTTCTGTATGTGAATGTCAATTTCTTGCAAGAAATAAAGATCTTTATAACTTTTGAAATCTTCAGCTGTCTAACAATTATTATTTAAAGTTGAGAAAGAATTTCCGCCACAAATGGCGACGAGGAGGGATTCGCAAAGCTGATGACCTCCGTGGACGAGGCAATTGACTGAACATCCCAAAGACAAGAAGTCTATGGCTCCATACCCCAACGCTAAAACTAGAGGTTGAGGGGGAGAATTGTAGATGCCACGGCAGGCCTAGGTGGACGCGATCCCGAATAAAGAACCAAGCTGCAAAAAGCACGGTGAGAGAGAAAATTTAGGGTTTGAGAATAAATTTGAAAGTAATTTCTCAAATGCCAGGTGTTAATTGGTTTCCCAGAAGGGCCAGAGTTTGGAGAATAAACCGGAAAGTAATTCTCAAACGTCTAGACAAGTATGCGTTTTTGGGAATAAGCCTGATAGTAAGTGTCCCAAATATTTAATAAGGCACTTGTCTGGGAAAAAGACCTAGCATCGACGGATGTGGGCATTTTTGAAAGTCCTAGATTGACGAATTTAGGCAGGCGTGAAGGCCACGCTGGGAAAGGATTAACACAGTAAATATAGTGCGTGTGAGCACGCGACTGGGAAATTTTAAATACGATACAAAAAAAAAATTAAAATTAAATACGCAAATATAAATACCGTCGAGTATGATAATGATAAAGAATTGGAGACAGTGGATTTCTCAAAAGGGTGGCATCATAGGATACCACAGTTAATTAATGTGTGTTTAATGTAAGCATAAGTGTTTAATGTCTGAGTGTAAGCCATCTGCAAAAGACAAAGGAAAATTGGACAAAAAGCAAGTCCAAAAATATACAGAAAAATATACAGATGACTTTAATGGTCGAATTATAGATGTATGGTTAAATGAGGCAATTACCAGACAAAGAAAACAGATAAATGCAGCATTAGCAACCATTAGAGAGTGCAATGAGAGGCAAAGGCAGAGGAAGCCAGAAAGAGGAAGCCAGAGAAAAAAACTTTACTAAACTCTGTTTCTAATTCTTCCGAGGAAATGAGATGCATGAAAACCCGCCTGGGTGAGGACGACCGCTGTCCGGCTCCCTACTCCCCCTACCAACCACCACCAACAGTGGTCCTCCACGAACCACAAAGACAACCAGGAGCAATGGAAGGCAAAAGATCAAGACAAAGACAAAGAAGAAGAGGGAACGAGTCTGCAAGCAAGACCACCAAGACACCCTGAACATCGAAGCTTGCTAGGTTCGATCACCCTGCCCTCTGCTCCTCCAGACTACACTCCTCCATCTGCAAAATTCGTAAATATTCACCAACCCAAAGAGAAGCACAGGCCAGACAATCAAAGATAAGTACGTATGAAAGAATATCTGAAAACTGTTTTTTTCCTGGACGGTCTGGACCCTGAAATAGGGAAAAAGGTCAAAATAGCGTCTGGAAGAAATCCGGCGACACGCAACGCATCAACAACAGCTGCTGAGAGACCAAGCCAAGAACAAACAGGAAAAGATTGACAAAGACACTCAACTGGCTCTGCTGAAGATGGGGTGGAAGAGGACGTGGAATGGGTGACCGACCCGCAATGGACCCTGAAGTTTGTTATAATTGTGGGCGAAAAGGACACTGGAGAAATGACTGTCCGGATCCTTCAAAGAACAGAGGATTCCAACAGCCACCAGAGCCACAAGGAGATTGAAAGAAGGAGGGGGAGGGGAGCGACGGTGAAGGGTCTGACTCCCAGGTGGTAAATATGTTTAATCTTATCTCTTTTTCTGCTCCTTGCAATGAAGAAAATATGCTTGCTGTTTCTTGCAATGAAGAAAATTCGCTTGCTGACACTGAACGAATGTATAAAGCA
This sequence comes from Rutilus rutilus, assembly GCF_951802725.1. Taxonomy (NCBI): domain Eukaryota; kingdom Metazoa; phylum Chordata; class Actinopteri; order Cypriniformes; family Leuciscidae; genus Rutilus; species Rutilus rutilus. The sequence continues at coordinate 45,521,816 of NC_140214.1, read as the reverse complement.
TTTGCAAAATTACCAATGATTGATATCAGTATCGAGGGTAGGAAAATTAAGTTCTAAATTGACAGTGGAGTGAAGAACTCAGTAATTAAAAATGAACAATTGCCTGATATAACTGTATTATCTGGAAAATGGGCAACCTCCAGAAGTGCCACAGGGCATCTGGTAAAGGAACCATATATAGCAGATTTGTCTTGTCAGATTGGTGATCGCTCGTTTTCTCATGCTTTTCTTGTGACTAATACCTGTCCTTGTAATCTTCTGAGAAGAGATTTGATGTGTAAACTGAAGCTGAATTTGTATTGTGATGACAGTGGCCTCACTGCTGATATGAGCATGGTGCGAATGCCATGTTTGTTTTTGAATGGAGCACTCTTCAGTGTGGTTTGCAAAACAAAGCCACAGATGGGATGTCTCCTGACCATGATTTCATGGAAGAAAGTGATTTGCATTGCACATGTCATGTTAGCAGTGAGCCAGATGAAATGTTTGCTGAAAAATGGTCTGAACTACAGATTGAGGAACTGAAAACCTCGGAGTTAATTTGGTCGGATAAATGGTGTGCTGTGAAGGGTGAATTGACTGATAGCCAAGCATCACTGTATGATGTAGATGGGGAAGTCCCTCACATCTTTTTAGCTAAACCACAGACTGCAGAGTGGAGAGGCATTGGGGCTTTTTTGTGAAACAATGTGACTCACTAAAAGATTGGTGGCTGACAAAATGTGTAGCCATCTGAGCACAGGGTTTTACAAACAATCACTACTACCATAAGGAAAATATTAAGGTAATCAGAACTGTTAAAGTGATGAATAAATAGTACTATATGAATTGCACGTGTTTTAAATATTATACTTTTTATATGAAGGCGTCTAGTATTTGTATCCCGTTATCCCTGGGAGACAGTGTGGAAAAACAAATGTTTTCTAATTATAGACGTTTGAAATCACATGCTGTCATCATCAGGGATACGAGATGGAAATGTTTTTATTTTGTCCATGGATCAAAGATTGTGTGAAGATTTTCAAATCTTCTTTTAAATAGCTTATGAGCAACAACAAAAAGTTGGGAAATTGAAATTGTGCAAAGAATGACAAATTGCATTTGGGAAATTAAAACGGATTCTCTCAACTGCAATTGTAGGTCTATACGATTTCTATTTAAAGTGTTTAATCTATTTGATTTTGAAAAGTTAGGTTTACGTTCACGGTGTTAAACTCAAACACATGACGACTGCATCGGACAACTGAGAATTGATATCGTAACGTACAGACACTGTCGCAAGGGGAATGCCACAGTGTGTCTACGTTCAGTAGTTTGTCGTCGTCGAACTTTGTTACCGTTCATATTTGGTGGTATTCCACTCCTAATATATGTTCCCCATTCAGTTCATAAACTGCTAAGGCAGACAAGAATGAATGAATGAATGAATGAATGAATGACTGAATGAATCTCTGGCCAGAGAGGTGTGTGTGGAGTGTGTGAAAGTGGATGTGTGAATTATGTTGTTGAGAGACATAAATGATGTCAATCAAAACAGCTGTATCTAAAAAATTAAAATATGACCCAACAGGGAAGAAAATATTCCCAATAAAATAACAACCATGGATGATTTTGACTAACTATCCTGAGCTGGGTTATTGTTGTGGTAGAAATAAACAATGCCACACACGTACAGCGTATAACTTTGGGAAGGAAGAGAGCAAGCTAGCTTGCCCTGTCCACCCAATACTTAACGTTTTACTTTTTACAGGATGTCATGATGGATCTCAGCGAACAGAACTGGTTCTGTTCCAAATGTATAAAATATTGTCTTGTTACTGTTTAACATGAAATTTTACAGGTCTCATCGGAAAATAGGACGACCGGCCAGACAAGCAGACGAGTCTGGCGACATGATACATGTTGTCACTAACAAAAATACTTAAGGTCTCCATTCACAGGTTGTTTTTGTGGTTCACTCCACAAACAAGGTCCCATCTGGGGTGCGGTGACACCTCCGCCCAAGCATATCGACTTAAACTACACCAACCAGCCTGAGCCAAACGCCAACCAGCCCTCAGCAGCCCCAAACGCCAACACCAACGACAACGCACAGCGTAAAGTGAGGGACAAAGGAAGTGCTAGTAACTTTTCCTCCCTTGCCAACGTGGGATAAGCCCATTTGCAACGGTTCGCAAAGAATCACCCTGGTGAAGATGGAACGTCCATGGGGCAACGAGATGATCAACACATCTGGAGGAAGATGTGAACCAACTAATGTTTTAAGCGTAGTATAATAATTAATTTTGTGTGATGTTTATTGATGTTTTATTTGTTTTAATCAAACTATAGTGTAGGACTTGAGTATTTAGATCTCATGATTTGAACAATTACTGATTAATTTGAAAATATTTCAGGTACTCGTAAATTGAGAAGAGGAAAATCTCTTAATTCTGTAGAGTATAGGGACTCTTAACTAGGTACATTACTGTAAAGATAATAAATAATCTAGGGACTATTTTTGAAGAAACTTAAGGGGTTTAGAACCCTAATTCAGATATCATAGATGCTAAAAAATAATAATTGTTCTCTAATAAGAGAGGATAAGTTACTTTGCTGGACTAGGTCCGAGTAGATAATGGGGTAAACTTCTATAGCGATTAATTAATAACTACATTAAACATCTTTTAGGTGTTTCCATTTGTTAAAATAGCAAAAGAAAAACTTTCAAAAGGAGATTGATTTTGGGAAACATATTTAATTTCTGGATTATTATTAGTTAAGGAGGTTACCAGTGTGATTATTGAAATGTTCCTTTCATGTATTGTCTAATGTTTGTATTTGATATCTGAGAGGTGACTGCGGGTCTATCTATCTAGGAATACAGTAACAGTGCTTGCTTATTTAGCCCGGCTTCCAGAAATGAAATATGGTTTTGTTTTGTTGAGAAAGGTCTTCAACGAATTAAAGCAAATTATGTGGGGGGGGCACAAAGTTAAAACCTAGACCAAGAACAATGTAACACAAACATGTTAGATTTAAACTGAAATGAATCTCAACAGTTAAGACATTTCAGTGAAATAGAATATTTGCTCATAAAGCAAAATTCTAAAAAGCTTTCTTAATTCAGAATGAAGTTATAGATTTAATGATCTGGATCAATGGATCCATTATGAACTATTCCGCATTGCCAACAAATAGAGGCAGGACATGTTAATTCTGGAAAAATAGGATTTTAGGATAAGTAATAAAAGATTAAATGGCACATCAGCAGCTAAAGCTATTATCATGGCAACAGCTGGGTGAGAGTTGATTTTAAAATTAATGACATTGTTTGAAACAAAATAATATAATTATTGATATTTGTGTTAAGGATAAAAATGAAAGTATTCTAGAACTTTTTGGTTAGATTTTATTACACAGATCCTTAAATAGATCTGACTAAGTAAAACAATTGCCTGCTTGAATTAAAAGCTAGTGAAATATGGTTAAGGAAAATGGTTAATCAGCAGTATCTAAAGGCCTAATAGATCAAAGTGATTCGAAATTTAGCAAAGGATAATGAAACTTGATTTAAAGTTAAAAGGCAATGTACTATGATTATGGAAGAAGTAAATGTCAAATTTTGTGTATGTTCTTTGAATGAACATGGGGTGGATTGTGATAGAAATTTTACATTTAATATTAAAGTTTTAGAAAAGCATAAGTTAAGACAAGCTTGCAGGAACAAAATGTTTTGAGTTATAGGAGACTTAGTAGCAAAGAGACTAAGAGTACTCAAGTGACCTATTGTTGGACTTAAAGTGTGAAAATATGTGCGTAGCTTCAGATCAAAATAACGATAGACAAAAGGTGTGAATTTTGAGCAGCAGCTAAAAACAGGAACTTGTATCTAGGCATGATATTGTTCTGTTTGGATATAATTTATGCAAGACAAAGATTTTGGACGAGATGCCTCCTTTTAAGGTAAACGAATGGTGAAGCCTAACCAGGATGTGTTTTGTGTATATAAGCTGGGCAAAAAGCAGAAGTCGGAACCTTCACATACGAGATGCGTTCTGTATGTGAATGTCAATTTCTTGCAAGAAATAAAGATCTTTATAACTTTTGAAATCTTCAGCTGTCTAACAATTATTATTTAAAGTTGAGAAAGAATTTCCACCACACATCGCGGCTCGTACTGTTCATGTTTAATAGTTATTAGCTTGAAGTGAATTTCTCCATGGGTAATATCTTTCACTGGTTGTCATTTATTACTGCCTGTATTACTGAGACCAATTTCTATAATCCACATTTTGGTGATTTGTCAATTTCATTGCATTATGCAGTTTATTACAGACTCATACTAATATATTTCTCGATTTATATTTCATGTATCAATGCCCTTTACAGAGATGTTTATATTTGAGTTTGCAATCTCTTAAGTTGTTGAATAATTTTAGACAGTGAATATTTATTTCTGTTATATTATTTATTTCAGAAACTACCTCAAGTACACTATTATGTGTATATGGTCACTCTTGTGCAATAAACGGCTAAACTCTATCCGATGACTCCGACTCCCTGACCAGAGTTCTGCAGCGGTCAATAATATAATCCACCAGTTTTCAGTGGGGCAATCCCCAACATCGGGATAAACAAAAACACTAAAATTAGCGTAGACACCATTCTTCTTATGATGTAACGAGTACATCAGGATTTATGGGAAGTGTTCCTGGTTCCGGCTGACCTGATCTATGCAGCCTAACATTGAATTATAGAAGTCTATAATGTGTTATGTGTATGCTAGGTCAAAGAGATGTGTTTTAGTCTAGCTTTGAACTGACAGAGTGTGTCTGCTTCCCGGAAAATGGTAGGAAGACTGTTCCAAAGTTTTGGTGCTAAATAGGAGAAGGATCTACCGCCAGCAGTCAATTTTGATATTCTAGGTATTATCAACTGGCCAGAATTTTGTGTTAAGAACTATAATGTGTTAAGAGCTCGCTCAAGTACTGCGGAGCTAAACCATTTAGTGCTTTGTAAGTAATCAGCAATATTTTAAAATTTATACAATGTTTAATAGGGAGCCAATGCAGTGTTGACAGAACAGAGCTAATATGGTCATACTTCCTGGTTCTAGTAAGAACTCGAGCTGCTGCGTTTTGGACCAGCTGTAGTTTGTTTATTAAGCGTGCAGGGCAATTACCCAGTAGAGCATTACAATAATCTAGCCTTGAGGTCATGAACGCATGAACTAATTGTTCCGCATTTGTCAATGAGAGCATATGGCGTAATTTAGATATATTTTTAAGATGGAAAAATGCGGTTTTACAGATACTAGACACGTGACTTTTAAATGAAAGATTGGTATCATGATGGTATAATTGGTATAATGATACTAACTGTAGTTTCTCCAGCTTGAATTGTGGGTTCATCAGTAGATCACTGAGGTTTTTCACTCCAGAGTCTCCTAGTTTATTCCAGCTCAGGTCCAGCTCTCTCAGGTGTGACGGGTTTGATTTCAGAGCTGAAGTCAGGATGAGACTCTGCTTCTCCGTAATATTGCATCTATTCAGACTGAAGACAGAAAGAGAAAATGACTCAGATCTATGATGATCAATTAATGTGTTTAGCTTTATCCAGCAGACTTTTGCTGACAAATAAACAGAGATATCAAGGTAAAAGTAACATGGAGAAAGACTACACATTGTGTTCAGGTGTTCTTGTTTATTAGTGTCTGTGTGTAGTGGGGGGGGGGGGTTCTGGAATCCACTGCTGCCTCAATGTATATGTAACGAATGATTATAATCAAGGTATTAATCAATATGTTTCCTTCTAAATATCAAATTAATTGAATGACTTCTCTGGAGATTTTACTTTGTTATAGAAGTTACCAGTATTATAACTGAAATGTTATTTTCATGTATTCTTTAATGTCTGTATTTGATATCTGAATGCAGTAACAGTGCTTGCTTATTTAGCCCGGCTTCCGGAAATGAAATATGGACTTGTTTTGTGTTTGAAAAAGGTCTTCAACGTGTTAAAACATATAGGGGTCATTGAAGCCAATAGTTTAAGGGACCATTGCTTTGTTAAAGCCTTACTTTCCAGTTAGACTGAAGTGTAGCTCTCCTTGAGAGAAAGAACGCATTATCTTGATGGTTTGAGAGGACTCTCCTGTTTATAGTTAGAGCCTGGCCAAATCCAACCTTGGAAAAGCTGTGTGAGTTAGACTGTGTGTTAGTCTTCTTGGTTACAGGTTAAGGAACAAGTGGCATTATTGGAGATTGACTGAGTTGTTGTTCTGGACACGCTGGCGCCCAGCAACCCAAATCTGCAACCTGGAAGGTCACGACGTGCCTAACTTCAGGGTCTGAGTTTCAGCTGCATAATCGATGGAGATATGCTTCAGTCTATCTGTATATGTGTGGAAAATTACTATGTTTATCTATTCTTAGCCAATCAGAAACTGCAACCTGAAGCAAGGACGTAGCTTAGACCTTGGTGTAGGGTATAACTGCTGTGATCTCTGTAACTGTAAGCGAGGCTGTCACGGTTCATCGATCCGTGTGTTCATTTTGTGTATCTGCTGGTTGACATGGGTGTGGGGTCTGAGTGTGTGTTGCTTGTTTGTTGCTTAGTAACCAGCTGATCACTTAATCAGCCCGCAGCTGCAGCTAGTTAACCCATTTGTGCCCACATTTTTCTGAATGGTTTCATGCATATAATTGTGTTAATAGTGTCCTATGTGAACATGTTCTGCATTTATTTTCCCCAGGGTTTTTTTTTTCTTTCTTTCTTGAAAATCATATTTGAATGTGCGGCAACTATAGTTGCCGGTGGGCAAATATGTTGTATGCACCCCCTCAATGTAAAATATGAATAGGAGGAGAACATTTTGCATTTATCTCAAAATAACTGCCTTCAACAGATCAATCTTTATTCATAAACAAATTTATTATGTATAAAAGTCGAAGAACATTTGATGCAAACCCCAAAAAAACTGCATCTAGCTTATAATCTCTTGAATATGAAAACACAACAAACAACAAATCCATTTGCCTTAACCATTGTGCGCTGTTCAGGGTCTTTTTGACCCACATTTCTAACTTTCATTCATGGGGATAACATGGATAATTTGACATGGTTTAGTGTAAGATTTTTGCCCATCTTTTGGAAAATGCTGTTTTAAAAGTAACAAATTATCACTTTAACCAGTAGATGGCTGCAGAACTATTTGCTATTTGACTAACTGAAAGACATCAAGTTTTCCCAGTTGTATTCATATCTACATATTATGAAATCACAATTATAATAATAAAAGTTACTTTTTGTCAAAGTTTAGGCACTTTTTGTACTGAAAAAAAATTAATTATCTGTTTTTCAGCAATGTTATATTATGATTAGAATCAAATGAATTTTATCAATGGACAAAATTCATCCTCAAAATCAGAAGCAACACAGAACACACATAGACAGAAATGAAGTGGCACACTTTAAATTTGTAGAATTATATGAAAAACAGATGTTTGAAATAAATGATGAACTCTAAAAATTCCAACTTTTCTCTTTGTAACATCCTGATCAGGTTTGATTCTAATCATGATGTAACATTATTGAAAAACTGTTTTTTTTTTTTTTCAGTACAAAAACTGCTAAACTTTGACAAAAAGTAACTTTTATTGTTATAATTGTGATTTCATTATATGTAGATATGAATCTAACTGGAAAAACTTGTGAAAAGAAGTCATTTAGTTTGAAACTTTTAGTACTTTTAGAGCTCTGCAGCCATCTACTGGTTAAAGGGATTTTTTTTTTTTTTTTTTTTTTTTTTTACTTTTAAAACTGCATTTTCCAAAATTTGGGCAAACATCTTACACTAAAGACTAAACCATGTCAAATTATCCATGTTATCCCCATGAATGAAAGTTAGAAATGTGGGTATTTTATAAGGCGAATTTTACATTATTTATTTATTTTTTATTTATTTTGGAGAATTTTTTTTTTCTTTTTTTCTTTTTTTTATATTTTGTGGAGTAAAAATGTCCAAATGTGGAGTAAAAACATTAATAAACTGATTAAAATTACATTTATTTGATATATATATATATATATATATATATATATATATATATATATATATATATATATATATATATATATATATATATATATATATTGTTACAAAATTACATTTTGTTGCCTGGGGTCAGGGGTTGGGGGTTGCCTCAGACCCCAAACAGCCTGACTGTAAACCACAAACGGTTTACAAACAGCGCACAAGGGTTAAAGTTGTGGAACATAGTGCAGAACAAAGTGCAGCCATAACAGGGCATTGTGTATCAAAAAGTTAAATGAAAATAAATAAATACAAATAAATAGAATGAAGAAAAAAATATCTATATAACAAAAAAAGGCAAATAACAAAAATAACAGTAATTTATGAACAGTAGAGTAGTCATTTAAAGGGATAAGTTATGTTTATGCACTAAACAAGACCAATAACCTTGATTTATTAACCTATTAACACCGTATACCCCATTTTCCGATGACATATTGACTTACAAGGCATTTGCCCACCGGCAACTATAGTTGCCGCTGAAGACTCAAATCTCATCATTATCTAATATTGTTTTTAGTATTATTATTACTTTTTATTAATATTCATAATCAGTAGTATTATTAATCAGTAGTATTATGTATCTGTGTTATAATTTTTATATACATTTATAATCATTTGTAATCAATTGTATTTTGTGAATCATGGAGGGGAGACTTTGAGAGACTTTGGGGGAGTTAGACTGAAATGTATGTGCAGTGTTTTCACCGAGCATAGCATAAAGAGATACATTGTTAATAGGAACCACATGTTTCTCTGGTGATGTACTGTTTTAGTTACATTATAATCATGTGTTTTTCTGATAATGCAGTTTTCTGGTCAGCATATACAATAACTGATAGTCTTTGTCTATGGCAGAGAGATGACGAGATGTTGACTAGTGGTATAAAAACCAAGCCCCTCTGTCCGAGAATTGGGAAGAGATGGAAAGGTAGAGAACTATAGATCTCTTGTAAGATTTGTTTTGTTTGGATGATTCTAGAGACCTTCATGATTATGTAGATATATATATATATATGTCAACAAAAAATACTTATTTGTAACATGAAAATGACCTTTCTTTGGGAGGGTTTGCCTTCGCCATGGTTCCTGGAAGTAGGGGTAGGAAGTTGACAGTCTCATGTGACAGGGAGGAAGTGAATAAATTTTTTTTTTCTTGAAATCCTTTATTTGGTTGTTTGCTTACTGCTTACTGTTACCCCCTAACAGTATATATAGCCCTCATGTTACCATTGTCTTCTTTCTATCTTTGTCCCCTGTAACTGCTGATGGTGTTGTTCATATTTCTTAGTCAAGTCTTTCTTTTTTTTTCTTTTCAAAGCTTTGAATCAATTAAACCAATTTATTCACAAAATGATTCACTGTTTCACACCCATTACTAGTGTTCAGTCAACTTACTTATAGTCTAATAGTCAGAGTTATTTAAAAGAAACTAGAGCGACACTCAGTCAAAAAGAAAACTCATAAGAACAGAAACGTCTCACAGAACAGAAAGGCAAAAGTTCACTAGATCATGATTTTCAGTGTGAATACAGAGTGTGAAATTAAGATCTTTCTGGCATTTAAGCAGGAGGAGTGAGAAACGTCAGCACAGAGAAAACTGGCTTGTGAAACTGCATGTTTGTGAACATCTGGAGACTCATTGACCTGCTGTAGAGAGATGCAGTGAATCTGGGCTTGATGGAAAACGTCTCGAGTTATGACTATAACCCTTGTTCCCTGAGAAGGGAACGAGACACTGCGTCGTTGAAAACGACTCTTTGGGGAACGCTCCCTTAGCGTGCGCCTCTGAAGTATGAATGAAACTATTCCAATCCTGATTGGTGTTGCGTCATGACGTAACATGTGACGGCATAACCGGATGCATAAAAGTGACGCTGGCACAAACACACATTAGCCTAGCGATGAAGCAAGCCGCTCTCAGGCATTGAGGGGCGTGGCAGGACGACGCAGTGTCTCGTTCCCTTCTCAGGGAACAAGGGTTATAGTCATAACCCGAGACGTTCCCTTTCGAGGGAACTCGCACTGCGTCGTTGAAAACGACTCTTTGGGGAACGAATGCCCACTAGGCCACGCACCGAGAAAAGGCCTGCCCTAGAGTGAAACTGATCTCAGGCACCCAGCTAGGACGAGAGCACATGTGCGCCAGGCGTACTAGGAAGGTGCAGACTAAAAAACCTGATAAAAGTGTGTGGGGTAGCCCAACCGGCTGCCTCACAGATCTCCTGGAGGGGCACTCCCGAGAGGAGGGCTCTAGAGGACACCATGCCTCTAGTAGAATGAGCCCTTACGGCCAAAGGTGAAGGCAAATTGCGCACCTTGTAGGCCTACTTATGGTTTGTTTAGCCGGGAGCCCCTCATTAGGTGACCCGAAACACACTACAGTAAGTCCGACCTCCTCCAAGAAGAGGACCTCTCAAGGTAATACTCGGAACTCTGACTGGCAGAGCAAGGAACCTCTTCTCTTCTGCCGACACATGTGGTGGAGGATGAAATGCTTGCAGGACCATGGACCTAGCCATGTTAAATTGCACTTAAGGCACATAGCTGGGTCTCGGATGCAGGATGGCCTTAACTCCGCCGGGGCAAACCCCAAGCAAGCTGGCGTTAATGCCAGGGCTTGGAGGTCTCCCAGTCTCTTTATAAGAAGTAGCTAAGAGAAAGGCTATCTAGAACGTGAGGTCCTAGGCAAAGCCGACTGAAGGGATTCGAAGGGAGCCAGGGATAGCCCTTCGAGAACCACCGCCAGGTACCAGGAAGGAACCCTGGACCTGACTGTCAGTCTCATCCTCTATGTACCATGGAGAAATAGTATGACCAGTTGGTGCCTCCCCAAAGGCCCAACACTCAGTGGTGCATGGAACGCCGCAATGGCAGCCACGTACACCTTACGTGTGGACGGGGAGAAATTCGTAGAGAAACGATCTTGAAGAAACACCAGAACTGAAGCCACTGGGCAGTTAGCTGGACCTAACTCATGTTCTCTACACCAAGTGGAAAAAACATTCCACTTGAGGCCATATAATCTCCTAGTAGACAGAGCCCTAGAGATAAGTATGGTTTCGACCACCCCAGATGATGGACAGCATCTAGGTACTGAGCCCCCTCAAAGGCCAGACCCACAATTTCCACAGCTCTGGGCGAGGATGGAATATAGTGCCCTCCACCTGAGACAACAGATCCCTCCTCAGAGGAATCTGCCCTGGCGGAGCTATCAGGAGTGAAATTAAGTCCGAAAACCATACTCGGGCCGGCCAAAACAGGGCTACCAGAAGAAGACTGATGCCCTTCTGACGGACCCTCTCCAGGACTCCCGGGAGCAGAGCGATCGGGGGAAAAGCGTACAGGCGAAGCCTCTGCCAGGCCTGTACCATGGCATCCAACCCCAGCGAGGCTGGATGAGTGAGGGAGAACCAAAGTGGACAGTGGGACGTCCCTCGAGACGCAAAAGATCCACTTCCATTGGTCCAAACCTCTGCCATATCAGCTCCACCACCTCTGGATGGAGTCTCCATTCCCCGGGCCTCAGCCCCTGCCTCGACAGGATGTCTGCTACCTGATTCTGAACCCCCGGGACATATATTGCTCTTATAGATAATATTTTCCCTTGGGACCCTAAAATAATCTGATGCGCCAATCTGGATAGAGGGCGCGATCTGAGTCCCCCTTGTCGGTTCAGATACACTACCACTGATATATTGTCCGAACGTATCAAGACGTGGTAACCTTTGATGTCTGGGAGGAAACTCCTCAGAGCCCTGAACACAGCCAACATTTCTAGGCAATTTATATGCCAAGAATGATGATGGTCTTACCACAGACCCTGGCAAAGCGGCCGATAACCGCGCCCCAGCCAGTGAGGGAAGCGTCTGTTGAAATGGTTTTCCGGCGACATGACGCCCCTAATACTGGCCCTTGGGACAAGAACCAAGATTTCTTCCATATTAATAAGGAACGAAGGCATTTGCGCGTAACCTTTATTATACGGAACGGATTCCCCTTGGGAAAAACCCCTTGGCTTTGAGCCACCACTGAAGGGGCCTCATGTGAAGAAGGCCCAAAGGAATTATGTTGGATGCCGCTGCCATGAGGCCCAGCAGTCTTTGAAATTGCTTTACAGTGATGGCCTGGCCTAGCTTTATCCCTGACACCATGGTCAGGATGGATTTCGACACGTGCGGGAGACATACGTGCCTGCACCGTAACCGAATTCCATACTATGCCCAGAAAAGTAGTTTTCTGAGCTGGTTTTAACACACTTTTCCTAGTGTTGAGTCTCAACCCCAATTTCTGAATGTGGCCAAGAACGACATCTCGATGCCGAATTGCCATATCTCGAGACTGGGCCAATATGAGTCAGTCATCGATATAATTCAGAATACGGATGCCCTGAAGCCTCAGTGGAGCCAGAGCTGCATCCATACACTTAGTGAACGTGCGGGGAGAGAGTGCTAGGCCTAACGGAAGGACCCGATATTGGTACGCTTCGCCCCCGAAAGCGAACCTCAGGAACCTCCTATGACATGGAAGGATGGAGACATGAAAATAGGCGTCTTTTAGATCTATCGTGACAAACCAATCCTCAGATCTGATTTGATTCACGATGATGGGAATAGTGAGCATCTTGAACCTGAATCTCCTCAGAGAACGATTCAACTGCCTCAAATCTAAAATCGGCCTCAGCTCGCCATCCTCCTTTGGAACTATAAAGCACTGGCTGTAAAACCCGGACTCTTTCTCTGGTAGGGGAACAATTTATATGGCCCCTTTGACCAGTAGAGTTCTGTACCTCTTGTTCCATAACCCGAGCCTGTTCTGGAACCACTGCAGTCGGTACCACCCCAGCAAACTTGGGAGGTCGGTGACCGAACTGCCGTCTTTACCCATATTTTATAATATTCAGGACCCATATAGATATATTCGGAAGGCGTTGCCATTCTTCTACAAAATCTACTAAGGGAACCAGTCCCTCGAGACTGACCTTGGGTGTTTTTCGAGCACTATTCTCGACCTCCTGAAGCGGAGGACCGGCAGGAAAAAGTCGAGAAAGATTTTGTGACCATAGACGGTGCCCTATTGCTAGCGTTTGGGGTGAACGCCACGGTGTGCGTTCGCTGGAAATCATTGTGGCCCGAAGCGCACTTTACGGCGGGATACAGATATCGATTTCCTGAGGGCTCCCCCAGAGGGGAGACTCTTTGGGTTTCATTCTCGACACCCTGAAGCGGAGGACCGGCAGGGAATAAATCGAAAACAGTTCCGATGGGCGAAACGAACACTGCCTGGCCACAAGCCTTTTGGGCGCCTTTTACAGCGTGCATTCGCTGAAAACCGATGTGTCCCGAAGCACACTTGAAGCTGCACAAACATCGATTTCCTGAGGGCTCCGTGGAGGAGCGATTCTCGCTCATCCCTCCACTGGGGGGACAGCCATCTTCGTCTCGTTTTCGATACCCTGAAGCGGAGGACCAGCAGGGAAAAATCTTAAACGATTTTCGACGTTCGCTGCTCATCATTTTAATTCTTCATAATTAAATGCAGCCAAAATCACCAGACAATACTGTTTTAATATTTATTTATAGGGTCTCGTAATCTACACGCTGCCTCGGCAAACGCGAGATTCGAGCCGTTACAATATATTTGGCTTTCATCCCTCGAGAAGAAAGTCATCAGGTGCGAGGTTGAAACATTCGACAGCGCACGGATTGCACGCGCGCCGATATATTTCTCAGTGAACACTGCCAGCACCCTCAGGAGCTGATTGTGAATGCCTCGCACCCAAACAGTATTATTTCACAGATCGCGTGTGTCCCTTTTTTTTGCAGACTCGTAATCTAAGCGCTGCCTCGACAAACGCGAGATTCGAGTCGTTCACAATATATTTGGCTTTCATATCTTCGAAAAGAAAGTCAACGGGCGCGAGGCTTAAACACCCGAAACGCACGGCTGTGTGCGTCGAGATATTTCTTAAAAACCACAGCCAGCACCCTCAGGAGCTGACAGTGCATGCCTCGCACCCACACAGAATCTTTATTGCAGAGTAGCCGTCATCTACGCGCTGCCTCGACTAACGCGAGTTTCGAGCTACTATAGATTCTGTATTGCAATGTAGTGGGACAACTTTTTATTTTTTGGTTACAACAACACCGGCGAGTGTGACTCATGTTCCTCGTTCCCGATGCTGAGCACATCCACTTCCTCAGAAGCAGATAGCTCGAGCATCGGGCACTCGTCACGGGCAGAAGAAACCACATCGGGGGCTTCTGCGTCGTGAGCGAGCGTTATAGAATCTGCGGATGATGAACATGAAAGTGCCTCGGCAGTCTCGTTCTCATCCGCGAGATCCTTCTGCGATCCCCACGTTCTAAGCCGCCGCGCCGCCTCAACGGACGCGGGACCCGAACCGCGGGGATCGCGAGCCAAGTGGGAGCGCAGCACTCTATAGTACTTTCACAGTGTTCACAGGCAGCCCCCTCGAGAACTGCCTGTGCGTGCTGCGCTCCTAACAGTGTACACACAACTGATGCGTGTCCCCACCCGTGAGAAATATAGGGCAGGGGTGCACACACTTAGTGTATCTTTCACTCGCCATAATATAGAGGATTTCACTGACAAACAACATCAAATAAGACAGACAGTTTCACAGAGAGCGCTTGCTGAAGAGCGAAAAGCTAATGTGTGTTTGTGCCAGCGTCACTTTTATGCATCCGGTTATGCCGTCACATGTTACGTCATGACGCAACACCAATCAGGATTGGAATAGTTTCATTCATACTTCAGAGGCGCACGCTAAGGGAGCGTTCCCCAAAGAGTCGTTTTCAACGACGCAGTGCGAGTTCCCTCGAAAGGGAACTATTGTGTTCAGAAAACCATTTCACTAAAAGGTTATCTAGAAATAATAAAACAAAATTATGCATATTAATTATCAAGGTACACTCCAGAATAGCAGCACATAAACTGACCCATAATGTCTATTTGACCTGTAGCTCGTATCACAACTAAACTGTGTTGATGATTATCATCATCATGACAGAACCTGCAGCATCTGATCTGATCTTGATCATTTTGATGCAAAAAATTTTCCAGCTTATTATATATCTAAAATAATATATTAGTTATGAATATTTAACCTGCATAAAGCTAATATAGTTAATTATTAGATCCCGTCTCACCTCAGTGTCTTCAGTTGACAGTCTGGATCCTGCAGTAATTCACTGAGCTCCTTCACTCCTGATTGTCCAGGATCATTTCCTGTGAGATCCAGCTCTATCAGGTGTGAAGGGTTTGATCTCAGAGCTGAAGCCAGAGCTTTATAACCTTCTTCTGTTACACTGCAGTTAGAGAGTCTAGAACAGAGAGGAAAACACTCAGCTGATTAATCAGTTAAACCTGAACAATATAAATCTGAATGATCGCTCTTCCAGTCGCCTCTACAATAAGGAAGCCCCTCTTTCTGGTGGTCTACGGCACATTCAGTGGTGTTTCACTGGCGTATTGCATGGATAAGTGCAGCGATTCCCCCCCGGGCGCTTCAGCATAAAGAGCAGTTTCCCTAAAAGAGCAAAACTGATGATGAGTGTCTTTTTAAAGATGCCTTTCCCTCCGTGTGTTTCTGCATGCGGTTGTTCCCTGTCCTCATCTGATGGCCACGATCTCACATGTCTGGGCCAAGAGTGTGCTGAGATAGTGTTTGTGGATGGTTCATGTCCTCACTGTGAGAACAGGACCATGTTGACCCTGCGGTCTGGACTGTCCTTCCTCGTGAAGGCTAGAGTCTCTCTGCTGTTATCCAGCACTGCCTCTGCACAAAGCAGAGCCACCAATATGGTTAACACTGTAGGAGACCTGAGGCTCACAGTGGGAGTGTTTCCCCGCGGTCCTCCCGCTCCACTGGCCTGTCGTGTGCCGTCGAGCTGCCGGGTGATGGTGTGGGGTGTTCAGGCTTTATTAAGCTTATATGAGAAGGACGAAATCCAGCGGGAACTGGAAAGTCACACACAGTCCTACGTCACCGGACTAATTTGCCTAATCTTCACGGTGCTTTAGACTGCGATGGAAACACAGACAGCAACAGGTCTGGGGGAAAAAGATCCTGGGACAGATTGTTCTGGATAATTTCAATGGAAACGCGGCTTTAGATGATCATCTTATTGAAGAGTTACAGCAGCATTTAGTTTCCAATAGTCTGTTTTGAAACCCAGTCACACTAGTTCTGTGTGCTGGAAGACACCGTTTCTTCTCTTTCATTTTTAACGATTTATTTGACATCTCTCTTCTTTATTCTCTGTTGAAAAGGCAGATTTCTGCATGTACACAATCAGTACATTGTATCAAATGCTGGAAATTAAACAATTACTAACTAGATAAAAACACATACAAATTTGAGCAATAGGGAAAACCCAGAAAATGCACTGCTATAAACAATGAAACATAAGCCCTACTGTCTTCAAATAAATAAACTTCAGCCACACTCTTCATTTATATAGCACTTTTAACAATGTAGATTGTTCCAAAGCGGCTTTACAGAGATACAAAGGTAGTTTAAAGTAACAGAGATTGTTTTGGCTTTATAGCAGTTCTTGAATAAAGTTATTTTCCAGCTAAAGTTAATTTGATTGATTCACTTCCGTCGCAATGATCATTAGTTATTAATGATCGGGGCAGCTAACACGACACTGTTTTAACAGGAAACTCTACACCGACTTTAAACGTGAAACCTTTGAGAATGCTGTAGAGCAGGGATAGGCAACTCCGGTCCTGGAGGGCCACTGTCCTGCAGAGTTTAGCTCCAACCCTAATTAAACACACCTGAACAAGGCAATCAGTGTTTTCAGGATTACTAGATAGATACAGGCAGGTGAGTTTTTATCAGGGCTGAAGCTAAACTCTGCAGGACAGTGGCCCTCCAGGACCGGAGTTGCCTATCCCTGCTGTAGAGTATTGACTATGGACTAAGAAATCATGATTTGTTCGTTATAGCAAATAATGCACATTCTGAAATCCAAAGCTTTTAGCCTCTGAACTCATGAATGCAAATCATGCGTTAGGTTCCAGCTAGTCTGCAATAAGATGGTCTGGGTGACAACTTTTATGGCACCTTGAGTGTTAACAGATCTTCTCCTGGCTTTGCGAGCTTCAAAAGAATTCCACCCCCATCTCGAATCTCGATAATAGATTGCAATGATATGATTATTACTATATAAATCATCTTTCTAGAGTATAAAGGCTCAAAGTTTGACACCACCATAACTCATCCAAGTGGGTGTCTCTCAAGACACAAAAGAACTTTTCCCGCTTCAGATTCTCGGACGGTCATTGGTTGTTCGCGCGAACAGAGGCTTGAACCCAACCTTTCCATAAGAAGACCACACCCGAAATCCCTCCTGGCACTTCGTCAGTGGAAGGGTTTCCGGTTCCACAACTCCTTAAGGACTTTCTCCGATTTTCTTTTCTTTTCTTTAATCTTTGTCTTTATTTTCGTCTTCGGACTTTTCCTACGTTCAGTGAAGTCAGCGTAGCCGGCAACTTTAACTTTGAGTAGACTTTTTAAACTTCCCGCGAACTCCGTTTGCTCCAGAAGTACGAGAAGAACGCCCAGCTCCAAAAAGGACACACGCACGCTGCTTTCGCAGTCACACCAAGACTTTAATGCAAGTATCACCTTCATTTGAAATCTAAGGCTGTGTTTACCTTTGGGTATTCTAATCTTGGTGTCTCTCACAAATAACTGTTTGAAAATTGCCATCCTGAGATTTTACTTTCACTTTCTCTCTCTCATCCTCTCTCACTCTCTCTCTCTCTCTCTCACTCTCATTCGTTATTCGTTATCCTGTGTTGTTTTACTAGTTGTACTCTGTATATACATGTATTCCATGTATAACGGTAGTCATGTATTCGTAGTTTCATTTATTAAAACCATATATCCCTGATTGCTTCTGTTTGCTCAACATTTCAAAATCCCTGAAGCGTTACGATCTAAAGATACAAAGCTTTACAATTTGTTACTATTTCAGTAACCTAAATTTTATAAGAACAGGAAGGTGATAATTGATCCGAAGAATGGACCGTTGATATATTAATGATTAAATTATAATTCATTGTGATGGGTTATTGATATATACAATTGATCTATTTTTCAGCTTCAATAATTTTATTAACTCTGTATGCGAAGTAAATGAATCATAACCCCGATTCATCATTATTGATTCCCTATATCTGGGTGATCTGTGACGTCCGAAGCTTCGTTTCCACACACAGTCTGACTTTCGATTGCGCATGCGTCGTGTCTGAACGCGTTGTTGTCTTTGGAGCTCTATCGATTTGATTTATAATTCTTGATTTTTCTCTTTAAACTCACTTACAACGAACATTTTCTACTTTTCCTCACTGAGAAGCACTACTGCTCAAACCTCATAGTTACAACGCGGACTGTTGAGCAGACGCGTCTCAAGCCTATTAGTGATCCAACGCTGGATACTCTTATAGGTTACTCCCGTGGATCATGGCTGAACGCGTCTTCTCCACACTCACTTACAAATAAACATTTTTGATTTATTTTTCGCCTATTGTGCGTCTACTCTACACCCTTACCACTAAAAAGACGGATTATATCTAAGACTTCAGTCATAAATTAGTATTAATATTGATAGCATCACTGGTAGCTTCGTTGCTAACTTACTGTCCATCTGTTAAAATGGCGAATATATCAGATGTAGGTAGTCTACCTTTTGGTGCAGGTGAGGACACATTTGAGCTGCACGCACTACAGTCTGAGCTGGAAGCTGCTGAGAAACAGATCCACGACCTTTTATTGAGACAAACCGAACTGATAGACCGGCGGTTAGCTCTTGAAACATCACGCGCCGATGCACACAAATCAGTGATTAACGTTACTAACCCGCTGACTCCGACCTCGTCTACTCCGTGCGTTTCTCAACATCGGTCCCGAGCGCCGAGGTCGCGATCAGCCATGGTCTCGTTCACTCCGGCTCCAACACGCCACCAGGAAGCCTGGGTGGTTCCGCAGCGGAAGAGACGAGTCAGGTCTAGACCAAGACTCTCTCCGACCCTCCCGGTTTTCGAGTTATCCACACAAAACCGCTTGTCCCCTCTTCGCGAAACAGAACGCGATGCTGTGATCATCGGCGATTCCATCGTTCGGCATGTACGCGCTACGTTAGGTAAAAGTAAGGTGCACAGTCACTGCTTTCCTGGTGCTCGTGTTTCTGAAATCGCTACTCACGTTCCCAAGATTCTGAACGGTGACGAGCGCGTCGGAACTGTTGTCCTGCACGCGGGAGTGAACGACATCAGGCTACGCCAGACGGAGGTTCTGAAGAAAGACTTCAGGAATCTGATCGATATGGTACGCAGCACATCGCCTGAAACAACGATCATAGTGTCAGGACCACTTCCCACGTACCGACTAGGGCATGAAAAGTTTAGCAGATTATTTGCGCTAAATGAATGTTTAATGTCATGGTGCAATGAGCAGAAACTGCTCTTTGTAAATAATTGGAATCTGTTTTGGGAGCGTCCTAGGCTCTTCCGTGCTGATGGCTTGCACCCAAGCAGATTCGGAGCAGATCTTCTGTCGGATAACATCTCCAAAATGTTAAATACCTTTTGACTAGTAACCAAAAGTCCAAATCATAGTCTCTGCTGCACCAATTTAACTGATATAAATACTAGTGTAGAACATTGCATAGAAACCGTGTCTATTCCTCGTTTAGTGAGATCAAATAATAAATCTACTGCAGGATCTAGGAAAAATCTAATTGTTATTAAAACAGAAAATGTTGCTATTAGTAAACAAAAACAATTTCTAAAACTAGGTCTTCTAAACATTAGATCACTCACACCTAAGGCAGTTATTGTAAATGAAATAGTCACAGATAATAGCTTCGATATACTTTGCCTTACTGAAACCTGGCTTAAACCAAATGATTATTTCGGTCTAAATGAGTCTACTCCATCTGGATACTCCTATAAGCACGAGCCCCGTCTGATTGGTCGTGGCGGCAGTGTTGCAACAATCTATAGAGATATTCTCAATGTTACTCAGAAAACGGGTTATAAGTTTATTTCGTTTGAAGTACTTGTACTAAATGTTACGCTCTTAGATGTTAGAAAAACATCCCTATTATCTCTAGCCTTGGCACCGTTTATAGACCGCCTGGGCCTTACGCTGATTTCCTAAAAGAGTTTGCAGATTTTCTCTCAGACCTATTAGTCAATGTCGATAAAGCATTAATTGTTGGAGATTTTAACATACACGTAGATAATCCAAATGATGCGTTAGGGGCTGCGTTTACAGATTTATTAAATTCATTTGGGGTCAAGCAAAACGTCACCGGACCAACTCATCGTCTTAATCATACACTCGATTTAATTATATCACATGGGACCGATCCAACCGATATAGATATTATACCGCAAAGTGATGAAGTCACTGACCATTACATGGTAACTTGCATATTACGTACTGCTGTAATATGTCATGCGGCGCCGCGTTATCAACTAGGCAGAACAATCCTTCCATCCACCATAGATAATTTCTCAAATTGCTTATCCGATCTGTCTCAGCTGCTCAGTGAACCCAAACAAACAGATGAACTAGAAGAACTAACTAGCACTATGAGCACCATTCTCTCTAGAACATTGGATGTTGTTGCACCTATTAAATTAAAAAAGGTCAGAGAGAAAAGTAAAGCACCATGGTACAACAATACTACGCATGTTCTAAAGAGAGAAACCCGTATTTTAGAGCGTAAATGGAAACAAACTAATTTAGAGGTCTTTAGACTCGCGTGGAAAGACAGTATGTCACATTATAAAAAGGCCCTAAAAGCAGCCAGGGCTGAGCACCTCCGCAAACTAATAGGAAATAACCAAAATAATCCAAGGTTTTTATTTAACACCGTGGCAAGACTAACAAATAAACAGACGTCACCCGAACAAAATATCCTGTTACAGTTCAGTAGTAATGATTTGATGAAGTTCTTCACTGAGAAAATAGAAAGCATCAGAACCACAATTGTAAACATTCAATCTTCAATTGCGCCTTATAATTCAGCCTCAATTATCACCCTGCAAGAACAATTACAGTGCTTTACAACTATAGAACAAAAAGAGTTAAAGGGATACTTCACCTCTGGGAAGATGAATGTGTATTTAAAATAGGTCATTTAAGTAGAAGAAATGTGAAGAAATTTTTGAATTTGGAGCTTTCTAGACTGAGAAAAGCCAGAAAATGTATTTTTGGCTTATGTGGATGAAAGACAACAACTCCCAGAATGCACTTGCTTCGCTGTCTTAGGAGGCCACGCCTACCGGTAAGAGTGCGCAGTTTAAAACAACCACAAAGCTAGCCTACGTGATGAGTTTGCGAGGGATTTAGAGATAGCCCAAAATGTCCGGGATTCGGCTTTTGCGTTCTACAGTCGCCATTCATTCATCATGTTTACTGTGGCGAGCAGGACGAGGCTGACGGCCGCGGGAGAACAGCGCGAGGCCGGTGGCATGATTACTGAGACGCGCCGGGTCTCCCATCTCTCATGGAGGAGCGGGAATTTTTCTTAGCAATGGTAAAACGCACATCAACCGATCACTTGTTTAGCGTTCATGTAAACACTACATTCAAATTCACCAATCGGAATGAATTCAGTTAGATTGAAACAAAAGGTGTGCATGTAAACAAGGAATAGCGACCGCAGAAAGCAAAAGCTGAATCCCGTACATTTTGAACGATCTCGCCCGCCGGACAAGTCCGGGAAAAGGAGGATGGTTACTTACTCAGCTTTCTCCTACTATTCAGCTTTCTCCACAGAACAAGAGCCTGCTAGCTTAGCTTCCAAAGAAAGACGGCTGACACTGTGTACATTCTGACTGAGTGAGATCCCACCCTGTATGGGCGGGCTGAAAACATGCGGAACAACGCCATCTACTGGCTGTAGTCTTTAGCCTCTGGCCAGAAAATCCTCCGATGACGCAAAATGACGATTTTTGCGTCATCGGAGGATTTTTTCCAGACAAAAAATACATAAATCTCTTGTCTCAGGGGGATATGAGGGTGGAAAGCACGGTAATTCGAAAATACTACAGGTTTTCTACTAATACAAAGCTTAATGCTAAATCCTGAAGTAACCCTTTAAATAAACTTATCACTTCATGTAAAACAACATGTTTATTAGATCCTATACCAACTAAGCTACTGAAAGAAGTGTTAACTGTAGTGGAAGAGCCTCTCCTCAATATTATTAACTCGTCTTTATCTTTAGGTCATGTTCCAAGAACATTTAAACTGGCAGTTATAAAACCTCTCATTAAGAAACCACAATTAGATCATAATAACCTAGCAAATTATAGACCCATTTCAAATCTTCCATTTATGTCTAAAATGTTAGAAAAAGTGGTGTCCGCTCAATTGTGTTCTTTCTTGCAAGAAAATGATATCTATGAAAAGTTTCAGTCTGGTTTCAGGCTGCACCATAGCACTGAAACTGCGCTCGTTAAAATCACAAATGATTTACTTTTAGCTTCTAACCAAGGCTGTATCTCAATACTAGTTTTACTTGATCTTAGTGCTGCGTTCGATACTATAGATCACACAATACTCTTAGATCGACTACAAAATTATACTGGTGTTCAAGGACAAGCATTAAGCTGGTTCAGATCATACTTATCTGACCGCTACCATTTTGTCTATTTAAATGGAGAAAAATCGATCATAACTCCAGTAAACTATGGAGTGCCGCAGGGATCTGTGTTAGGCCCTCTGTTATTCTCAGTATGATGCCACTTGGAAATATTATAAGGAAACATGGAATTAGTTTCCATTGTTATGCTGATGACACTCAAATATATATTTCATCACGGCCAGATGAAAACGCTAAATTATCCAAATTGACAGAGTGTGTTAAAGATATAAAAGATTGGATGACGCGTAATTTTCTTTTATTAAATCCAGACAAAACAGAGGTACTAATCATCGGCTCAAAAAACCACCCACAAAACCTCTCGCAATACAACTTTAACATCGTAGGATGTCCTGTTACTTTATCCTCTACAGTAAAAGACCTGGGTGTTATACTCGACTGCAACCTGTCTTTCGAAAATCATATTTCATATGTTACAAAAACTGCCTTTTTCCACCTTAGAAACATTGCTAAGCTACGTAATATGCTATCAGTTTCTGATGCAGAAAAGTTAGTTCATGCATTCATGACCTCGAGACTAGATTACTGTAATGCTTTATTAGCTGGTTGTCCTGCATCCTCAATAAACAAGCTACAGTTAGAGTTCTTACTAGATCAAGAAAATATGATCATATAACACCGATTTTATCATCACTGCATTGGTTACCTATAAAGTTCCGTATTAATTACAAGGTATTGCTACTTACTTATAAAGCCCTAAACGGCTTAGCTCCAGTCTATTTAATGGATCTTCTATCGCCCTATAATCCATCACGCTCTTTAAGATCACTAAATTCAAGGCTTTTGGTCATACCTAGGATATCCAGATCCACCAAAGGAGGAAGAGCATTTTCACATTTAGCTCCAAAACTCTGGAATAGTCTTCCTGATACTGTTCGTTGGTCAGACTCGCTCTCCCAGTTTAAAACTAGATTAAAGTCGCATCTCTTCAGCCAGGCATTCATATAATATTTTTAATCTTACAGTTCAAATTACAATCCGGCCTTTAGTTAATAATCGCCAGAGGAGAACTGGCCCCCGACTGAGCCTGGGTTCTCTCAAGGTTTTTTTTTCTCCATTGGGTCACCTGATGGAGTTTTAGGACACCATTAGGTCACTTGATGGAATTTTTCGGTTCCTTGCCACTGTTGCCTTTGGCTTGCTCAGTTGGGGATATTCTGGGAATATTTAATTTGATTTTATCAGTCAATAAATTCCACTAGAAACAAACCTTGTTGTTTTATTTTAATTTAATACTGTGAAGCTGCTTTGATACAATCTGTATTGTGAAAAGCGCTATACAAATATACTTGACTTGACTTGACTATATCATTTGAGCTAAATTCGTTACAACGCTGATGGCGTGCACATGTGTATTACGAGTTCAGTCTATTGGTATGCGCGTTTGAATATATGTGCGCAGGTTTGTAATTCCCTACAAACCAAGCCTTAAAAAACTACTTGTCTGGCCTTAACATTTTTGATACAGAATTTTATCACTTCGGGGTAGATACGTGAACCGAATTTTCCCGACAACGCTTTATCTGTAGAGTGGTAAAGGGATCCTCCATAAGGAGAAACTAGTTGGCACTTTAGCACCCCGCTATGACATCGGGTCCAGGCACAGGTCCTTCATCAGATCTGGATACAGCCTGGATCTGGCAGGCTGCGGGAAAACCTCGGGATAAACAAAAACACTAAAATTAGCGTAGATGCCATTCTTCTTATGATGTAACGAGTACATCAGGATTTATGGGAAGTGTTCCTGGTTCCGGCTGACCTGATCTATGCAGCCTAACATTGAATTATAGAAGTCTATAATGTGTTATGTGTATGCTAGGTCAAAGAGATGTGTTTTTAGTCAAGCTTTGAACTGACAGAGTGTGTCTGCTTCCCGGACAATGGTAGGAAGACTGTTCCAAAGTTTTGGTGCTAAATAGGAGAAGGATCTACTGCCAGCAGTCGATTTTGAAATTCTAGGTATTATCAACTGGCCGGAATTTTGAGATCGCAAGAGACGTGAAGGACTATAATGTGTTAAGAGCTCGCTCAAGTACTGCAGAGCTAAACCATTTAGTGCTTTGTAAGTAATCAGCAATATTTTAAAATGTATACAATGTTTAATAGGGAGCCACTGCAGTGTTGACAGAACAGAGCTAATATGGTCATACTTCCTGGTTCTAGTAAGAACTCGAGCTGCTGCGTTTTGGACCAGCTGTAGTTTGTTTATTAAGCGTGCAGGGCAATTACCCAGTAGAGCATTACAATAATCTAGCCTTGAGGTCATGAACGCATGAACTAATTGTTCCGCATTTGTCAATGAGAGCATATGGCGTAATTTAGATATATTTTTAAGATGGAAAAATGCGGTTTTACAGATACTAGACACGTGACTTTTAAATGAAAGATTGGTATCATGATGGTATAATTGGTATAATGATACTAACTGTAGTTTCTCCAGCTTGAATTGTGGGTTCATCAGTAGATCACTGAGGTTTTTCACTCCAGAGTCTCCTAGTTTATTCCAGCTCAGGTCCAGCTCTCTCAGGTGTGACGGGTTTGATTTCAGAGCTGAAGTCAGGATGAGAGTCTGTTTCTCTGTAATATTGCATCTATTCAGACTGAAGACAGAAAGAGAAAATGACTCAGATCTATGATGATCAATTAATGTGTTTAGCTTTATCCAGCAGACTTTTGCTGACAAATAAACAGAGATATCAAGGTAAAAGTAACATGGAGAAAGACTACACATTGTGTTCAGGTGTTCTTGTTTATTAGTGTCTGTGTGTGGGGGGGGGGGGGGGGGGGGGGGGGGGGTCTGGAATCCACTGCTGCCTCAATGTATATGTAACGAGTGATTATAATCAAGGTATTAATCAATATGTTTCCTTCTAAATATCAAATTAATTGAATGACTTCTCTGGAGATTTTACTTTGTTATAGAAGTTACCAGTATTATAACTGAAATGTTATTTTCATTTATTCTTTAATGTCTGTATTTGATATCTGAATGCAGTAACAGTGCTTGCTTATTTAGCCCGGCTTCCGGAAATGAAATATGGACTTGTTTTGTGTTTGAAAAAGGTCTTCAACGTGTTAAAACATATAGGGGTCATTGAAGCCAATAGTTTAAGGGACCATTGCTTTGTTAAAGCCTTACTTTCCAGTTAGACTGAAGTGTAGCTCTCCTTGAGAGAAAGAACGCATTATCTTGATGGTTTGAGAGGACTCTCCTGTTTATAGTTAGAGCCTGGCCAAATCCAACCTTGGAAAAGCTGTGTGTGTTAGACTGTGTGTTAGTCTTCTTGGTTACAGGTTAAGGAACAAGTGGCATTATTGGAGATTGACTGAGTTGTTGTTCTGGACATGCTGGCGCCCAGCAACCCAAATCTGCAACCTGGAAGGTCACGACGTGCCTAACTTCAGGGTCTGAATGTCAGCTGCATAATCGATGGAGATATGCTTCAGTCTATCAGTATATGTTTGGAAAATTACTATGTTTACCTATTCTTAGCCAATCAGAAACTGCAATCTGAAGCAAGGACATAGTTCAAATCTTGGTGTAGGGTATAACTGCTGTGATCTTTGTAACTGTAAGCGGGGTGGCCTACGAACTCCTGTGTGAGTCTTGATGCTGACTTCTGCTGATGAAACTGCAAACTATCTTCAGTAAAACTTTTCTTCCAAGAACGGTAACCCTTTATTTTACAGTCCCCTAATTACTAGGTATTTACCTAGTGAATACATGGTAAGTTATAGTTGTTTATTGGTAATTACCACAGGTAACAAGTATGTAAATGCAGAGAAACTACAAACTAATTACTAGGTATTTACCTGGTAAGCATATGGTAAATTATAGTATTTTAGTGTGTAATTACTTAAGGTGATTAGTATGCAATTACAGAGAAACTACCAGGGAAAAAAACACCACTGTTAAATATCAACTGAACAAAGTACTGTGTACTTGTTACCTGTTTAGGTTGGTAATAACTCCGATTTAATTGTGTACTTCCTCAGAATGTAGGCAGCCAATTTTTAGAAACACCTCCAGTATTACTCATCAATTCAAGTTAGGTTTGTAGTTATCCTAGGGTTATGTTGTAACAGTCCATGTTTATTTATTACTATCTTGAAATTAAGACGTAGTTTCCAATAAATGACCTTGTCTTACATAGTTGTTGTTCATTGCTACACCCATTTATAGAGGGTTTATCAAATAATTTACCTTACACTTACCTGGTAACTACCCCGCAGGAACAGTTTTTCATAATGTCATGGCACATCTTATATACTGGGTATGTTCTTACAAATGTTTTTACAATTTACTCAGTAAGTAAAGTGCAACTGTACTGTAAAATGAAGCCTTGTTTATTTCCATGGTATTACCGGAATTGTACCATATAACTTGATCATTCCCTTTTCCATAGTCACATTTTTTTACCTCATATGTCCTGCAACGTTACCAAGGAAAACATGACAATTTACTCAGTAAGTAAAGTGAAACTGTACTGTAAAATGAAGCCTTGTTTATTTCCATGGTATTACCGGAATTGTACCATATCATTCCCTTTTCCATAGTCACATTTTTATTTTTATTTTACCTCATATGTCCTGCAACGTTACCAAGGAAAACATGAAAATTTACTCAGTAAGTAAAGTGCAACTGTACTGTAAAATGAAGCCTTGTTTATTTCCATGGTATTACCGGAATTGTACCATATAACTTGATCATTCCCTTTTCCATAGTCACAATTTTTTACCTCATATGTCCTGCAACGTTACCTAGGAAACCATGACAATTTACTCAGTAAGTAAAGTGAAACTGTACTGTAAAATGAAGCCTTGTTTATTTCCATGATATTACCGGAATTGTACCATATCATTCCCTTTTCCATAGTCACATCTTTTTTTTATTTTACCTCATATGTCCTGCAACGTTACCAAGGAAAACATGACAATTTACTCAGTAAGTAAAGTGCAGCTGTACTGTAAAAGGAAGCCTTGTTTATTTCCATGGTATTACCAGACTCTTACCACATCCTTTGCTACTGCTTAAACATTTTTGAAATCACAAACTTTTACCGTGTGTTCTGCAACTTAACTAAAACATTCCAGCCTGGTCTCATTGTTAATACGTAGTATTAACACGTAATTTTCAAAGATAGAAAACTACATAGGCTACAGTTATGAAGAAAAACAACATACGTGTAATCACAATAATTTATTTATTGCGAAAATGTCAAAACCGGTACCAAAAGTCGTTCACATGACGATGTGTTGCAGTCACAGTCCTCTCTTTCAGTATATAATAATTTTGAATGAGGTAATTTACAGAGCAGAATTTAAATGATTAATCCATGAAAATGTTAATCCGGCTTCGCTCGCTCTGTGTGAAGGCGCGCGCGCTTCTCCATTTCAAATATAGTTTACCGACTGAAATACGACATGTCGCAATCTGTGACGAACATAGACGAACAGGCGAGAGCCAATGAGCGTTTGATATCACTGCCGTAAAACATGTCGTAACGCTTCTTGAGGGCGCAATTTTTGAATTTGAATTCATCAACGAGCGCTCGTCCGCGGGATTTGACAGTTACAGACTGCGCTGTTGTTAAAGCCTGTGGAATGGAGATGAAGATGAAGATCACACACTGGATAAAGGGCTGAATTTGGATCTCTTTCTTGCAAACATATGGATTCTAAAGATTTGGATTATATCAAGTAGGCTATAATAAAATTGATGTCTTTTGTGAATTTATGTTGGGTTTTGGTGTATTATTGTTCTATTGGAAAAAACGCATTTTGTGTCTCACTGTAAATAAACTAAATATTAAAATGGTTAAACGATTAAATAAGGTACTTTTAAGGTTTTAAAGTGTATTCTTGTTTAACTGCATGTATGCTAATCCTCCGAAACGAGTTTGCAGCAGAAGGCACGAACAGAGCGAAATGTTATTAGTCTATTTCTTTAGTAAACTGCATAAATGCGACTGAAAACGTAATTGATAAGACATTTGAATGCAATAGAGTCAAAACATTAATGCCACGAATTTAATATGCATAAATAAGAATGCGTACAAATACGTCGGTATAGAGTTGTTCATACGTAAATAATTTATGTTTTTGTGCTGTTAATGCAAACATTTTACGTTTTAGTGCTGTAAATACTAAACGTTTCTGTGTGTATAAAACGTAAGTAAATGTACGTATGGTAGAATTACACTTTACGCAAAAATACACACGTTCTCATGAGATCACGTTGAACATTCTCAGTAAGTAAAGTGAAACTGTACTGTAAAAGGAAGCCTTTTTATTTCCATGGAATTACTAGGATCTTACCCTATAATCTGTAAAAGGTACAGTTACGTAGCTATAACAGATTATAGGGTAAGATCCCAGTAATTCCATGGAAATAAAAAGGCTTCATTTTACAGTACAGCTTCACTTTACTTACTGAGTAAATTGTCATGTTTTCCTTGGTAACGTTGCAGGACATATGAGGTAAAAAAGTGTGATTTGCATTTGCAAGAACATACCCAGTATTTAAGATGTGCCATGACATTAGGGAAAACTGTTCCTGCGGGGTAGTTACCAGGTAAGTGTAAGGTAAATTATTTGATAAACCCTCAATAAATGGGTGTAGCAATGAACAACTATGTAAGACAAGGTAATTTATTGGAAACTACCGTCTTAATTTCAAGATAGTAATAAATAAACATGGACTGTTACCAACATAACCCTAGGATAACTACAAACCTAACTTGAATTGATGGGTAATACTGGAGGTGTTTCTAAAAATAGTCTGCCTACATTCTGAGGAAGTACACAATTAAATCAGAGTTATTACCAACCTAAACAGGTAACAAGTACACAGTACTTTGTTGAGTTGATATTTAACAGTGGTGTTTTTTTCCCTGGTAGTTTCTCTGTAATTGCATACTAATCACCTTAAGTAATTACACACTAAAATACTATAATTTACCATATGCTTACCAGGTAAATACTTAGTAGTTAGTTTGTAGTTTCTCTGCATTTACATACTTGTTACCTGTGGTAATTACCAATAACCAACTATAACTTACCATGTATTTACCAGGTAAATACCTAGTAATTAGTTTGTAGTTTCTCTGCATTTACATACTTGTTACCTGTGGTAATTACCAATAACCAACTATAACTTACCATGTATTTACTAGGTAAATACCTAGTAATTAGGGGACTGTAAAATAAAGGGTTACCCAGTAGGGATAGCCCTCATGTTACCATTGTCTTCTTTCTAGCTTTGTCCCCTGTAACTGCTGTTGGTGTTGTTCATATTTCTTAGTCAAGTCTTTCTTTTTTTTTTTCAAAGCTTTGAATCAATTAAAACTATTTATTCACAAAATGATTCACTGTTTCACACCCATTACTAGTGTTCAGTCAACTTATAGTCTAATAGTCAGGGTTATTTAAAATAAACTAGAGCGACACTCAGTCGAAAAGCAAATTCATAAGAACAGAAACGTCTCACAGAGCAGAAGGCCAAAAGTTCACTAGATCATGATTTTCAGTATGAATACAGAGTGTGAAATTAAGATATTTCTGTATTTTAAGCAAGAGGAGTGAGAAACGTCAGCACAGAGAAAACTGGCTTGTGAAACTGCATGTTTGTGAACATCTGGAGACTCATATACCTGCTGTTGAAAGATGCAGTGAATTTGGGCTTGATGGAAAACAAAACAAAATTATGCATATTAATTATCAAGGTATACTCCAGAATAGCAGCACATACACTGAGCCATAATGTCTATTTGACCTGTAGCTCGTATCACAACTAAACTGTGTTGACGATTATCATCATCATGACAGAACCTGCAGCATCTGATCTGATCTTGATCATTTTGATGCAACAAATTGTCCAGCTTATTATATAACTAAAATAATATATTTGTTATGAATATTTTGCCTGCATATAGCTAATTTAGTTAATTATTAGATCCCGTCTCACCTCAGTGTCTTCAGTTGACAGTGTGGATCCTGTAGTAAATCATTGAGCTGCTTCACTCCTGATTGTCCAGGATCATTTCCTGTGAGATCCAGCTCTATCAGGTGTGAAGGGTTTGATCTCAGAGCTGAAGCCAGAGCTTTATAACCTTCTTCTGTCACACTGCAGTTAGAGAGTCTAGAACAGAGAGGAAAACATTCAGCTGATTAATCAGTTAAACCTGAACAATATAAATCCTTAAACTAAATTTTATTTTATTCTTTGTACAAATGTATTTAAGGTCAGCTGCAAAAACTGACAATTTAATATGGAGGCAAACAAAAGGCTCAGAGAACTTTAATATGTTAGACGTCAACATCCCTTTCAAAATTGCAATTATCTAGCGTAGCGTTAGTTCTGGCAGGTCACATTAGTCAAGCTCGCATCAGCTGACCCTCAGCTGATCCACATCTACCTATAGGATACGACGCCTATCACTGTATACATATATAAGCTCTTTCAGTATTAGTATTAGCTCAGGAGCTAATGGGTGTTATACTCGATTGCAACCTGTCTTTTGAAAATCATTTCATATGTTACAAAAAAGGCCTTTTTCCACCTTAGAAACATTGCTAAGCTACGTAATATGCTATCAGTTTCTGATGCCGAAAAGTTAGTTCATGCATTCATGACCTCGAGACTAGATTACTGTAATGCTTTATTAGCTGGTTGTCCTGCATCCTCAATAAACAAGCTACAGTTAGTCCAAAATGCCGCTGCTAGAGTTCTTACTAGATCAAGAAAATATGATCATATAACACCGATTTTATCATCACTGCATTGGTTACCTATAAAGTTCCGTATTAATTACAAGGTATTGCTACTGACTTATAAAGCCCTAAACGGCTTAGCTCCAGTCTATTTAATGGATCTTCTATCGCCCTATAATCCATCGCGCTCTTTAAGATCACTAAATTCAAGGCTTTTGTTCATACCTAGGATATCCAGAACCACCAAAGGAGGGAGAGCATTTTCACATTTAGCTCCAAAACTCTGGAATAGTCTTCCTGATACTGTTCGTTGCTCAGACTCGCTCTCCCAGATTAAAACTAGATTAAAGTCGCATCTCTTCAGCCAGGCATTCATATAATATTTGTAATCTTACAGTTCAAACTACAATCCGGCCTCTAGTTCGTAAACGCCAGAGGAGAACTGGCCCCCGACTGAGCCTGGGTTCTCCCAAGGTTTTTTTTTTCTCCATTAGGTCACCTGATGGAGTTTTAGGACACCATTAGGTCACTTGATGGAGTTTTTCGGTTCCTTGCTACTGTTGCCTTTGGCTTGCTCAGTTGGGGATATTTTGGGGATATTTAATTTAATTTTATCAATCAATAAATTCCACTAGAAACAAACCTTGTTGTATTATTTTAATTGAACACTGTGAAGCTGCTTTGATACAATCTGTATTGTGAAAAGTGCTATACAAATATACTTGACTTGACTTGACTTGACTTGACTTGACTTGGCTAATTACCCTCCTCCATCCCCAGCTCCACCTCTCATCAGTCAGGATTTGGCATTCTGATTCCCCTTGAATCAGAATAAATTATCAAATAATGTTGTACTTTAAAATCTTGAATTACTTATATTTGCAAACTTTCATGTTGGTTCTGTTCTGTTTACCCTAAGGGGGGTTATTGCTGCTTTCCCTGCTCTTATCCATGCTAGGCTGCATGGATGCGCAGGGAGTTCTCGCCCAGAACGGAAGCATACTGCCAATCCAAACTGTATGCTAATTGTCAATCATATTTGACGGTAGTGGTCCTGACAGAAATCTAAAACTGTACAGCTCTGAAAGTCTATGATCTGAATGATCCACAAAATCGGAAAATTCGAAAATTAAAGTTTGGGAATGACCCAATAAAGTCCAGACTTCAATTCCATTAAAATGCTGTGGAAGGACTTGAAACACAGCTCATGCTGGAAAGCCTGCAAATGTCACTGAGCTGAAGCAGCTTTGCAAGGATGAGTGAGACAAATGGACCAAAATACCTTCACAGTGGTGTAAAATACTCATAAACTACAGGAAGTGTTTAGTCGAGACTAGCTGCAAAGCTGAAAGCAGAATCAAAGATACACAGCTTCCTCAAAAGCACTAAAATACATTAATACTGTTATATACAATCTTAAGATAAGTGAATTCTACCAGATCTCACCCTCCTTTCTGTGGCAGGTTTACCAGCTCTAACAGAATCATCTGAATTCTGACTCAACACTAGGTATGCAAATAACGATTATATCACTAAATTATAAATTACTATAAACAAAAACAGCACAATTTAAGTGTTTACTTATAAGTAGTATATATACAGTGAGGAAAATTAGTATTTGAACACCCTGCTATTTTGCAAGTTCTCCCACTTAGAAATCATGGTGGGGTCTGAAATTGTCATCGTAGGTGCATGTCCACTGTGAGAGACATAATCTAAAAAACAAAATCCAGAAATCACAATGTATGATTTTTTAACTATTTATTTGTATGATACAGCTGCAAATAAGTATTTGAACACCTGAGAAAATGTTAATATTTGGTACAGTAGCCTTTGTTTACAATTACAGAGGTCAAACGTTTCCTGTAGTTTTTCACCAGGTTTGCACACACTGCAGGAGGGATTTTGGCCCACTCCTCCACACAGATATTCTCTAGATCAGTCAGGTTTCTGGGCTATCGCTGAGAAACACGGAGTTTGAGCTCCCTCCAAAGATTCTCTATTGGGTTTAGGTCTGGAGACTGGCTAGGCCACGCCAGAACCTTGATATGCTTCTTACAGAGCCACTCCTTGGTTATCCTGGCTGTGTGCTTCGAGTCATTGTCATGTTGGAAGACCCAGCCTCGACCCATCTTCAATGCTCTAACTGAGGGAAGGAGGTTGTTCCCCAAAATCTCGCAATACATGGCCCCGGTCATCCTCTCCTTAATACAGTGCAGTCGCCCTGTCCCATGTGCAGAAAAACACCCCCAAAGCATGATGCTACCACCCCCATGCTTCACAGTAGGGATGGTGTTCTTGGGATGGTACTCATCATTCTTCTTCCTCCAAACACGTTTAGTGGAATTATGACCAAAAAGTTCTATTTTGGTCTCATCTGACCACATGACTTTCTCCCATGACTCCTCTAGATCATGCAAATGGTCATTGGCAAACTTAAGACGGGCCTTGACATGTGCTGGTTTAAGCAGGGGAACCTTCCGTGCCATGCATGATTTCAAACCATGACGTCTTAGTGTATTACCAACAGTAACCTTGGAAACGGTGGTCCCAGCTCTTTTCAGGTCATTGACCAGCTCCTCCCGTGTAGTTCTGGGCTGATTTCTCACCTTTCTTAGGATCATTGAGACCCCACGAGGTGAGATCTTGCATGGATCCCCAGTACGAGGGAGATTGACAGTCATGTTTAGCTTCTTTCATTTTCTAATGATTGCTCCAACAGTGGACCTTTTTTCACCGAGCTGCTTGGCAATTTCCCCGTAGCACTTTCCAGCCTTGTGGAGGTGTACAATTTTGTCTCTAGTGTCTTTGGACAGCTCTTTGGTCTTGGCCATGTTAGTAGTTGGATTCTTACTGATTGTATGGGGTGGACAGGTGTCTTTATGCAGCTAACGACCTCAAACAGGTGCATCTAATTTAGGATAATAAATGGAGTGGAGGTGGACATTTTAAAGGCAGACTAACAGGTCTTTGAGGGTCAGAATTCTAGCTGATAGACAGGTGTTCAAATACTTATTTGCAGCTGTATCATACAAATAAATAGTTAAAAAATCATATATTGTGATTTCTGGATTTTTTTTTTAGATTATGTCTTTCACAGTGGACATGCACCTACGATGACAATTTCAGACCCCTCCATGATTTCCAAGTGGGAGAACTTGCAAAATATCAGTTCAAATACTTATTTTCCTCACTGTATATAGAAAATACTTTATCCACTAAATATAATCCCCTGCAATTATTTGCATTACAGTGCAGCACCAAATGAATGCAGCACAAAATGAATGCTTAATGTCACTTCAGTATTACTCAGTGAAAAAGACACAACAACAATAAAATGGCACAATGACAAACTTGCTTATATTGAACATCAAACTTTTATCAACAAAACAAATAGGACATATGGCATAGGATTCCCCCCTTGTAACACTGATAAAGGAAGGTGTTTGGATTTTCCTCTAAATTTAAAATAAATGCTTAGTTTGTGGTTCGTTAGTATTAATGAAAATACATCAATAATAAAATAGTACAATGATAAATTCACTTATATTAAACATCGGACTTTTATTAACAAAATCGATAAGAAGAATGATATGCTATACGCACATTGTAACAAATAAATAAAATATCTTTGGATTGCTTAGTTTGTGGCTCATTATTATTTTGAATGGAAAACACAACAACAATAGAACAAAGACAAACTTAATTATATTAAACAAATAACTATTTTTTTCATAACTTTTAGCCTCTGGGATCATCCTGTCATTGCACCTTTCTTTAGTCATGTGAATCCTGTGGCTCAACTTACCTCAGTATCTCCAATTTACACTTTATATTCTTCAGTCCAGTGCAGAGCAGCTTCACTCCTGAATCCTGCAGATTATTATTGTTCATATTCAGCTCTTTCAGATTGGTGTCTGATCCAAGAACTGCAGCCAGAGCTGAACAGCTTTTGTCTGTTAAGTTACAATCATTTAACCTACAATAAATCACAACACAGAATTAGATGGAACACATACAATACATTTTATATATACAAATATTAAATACATTTTCCATTATTCTTTTTTACATAAACACCATGCAATGCATACAAACAGCATTCATCTTCAAAAACTATTTCCAGTAGATTAGTATTTTTTATTCAGTGACAAATTTCCTAGATAAAATGAAGCATGTCTGAAAAAAAATATTTATGTTGAGATTTATAGCTATAGGATTTCTTCTCTTTTTCTGTCACCTGATGGAGTTTGGGTTTTTGCCACTATTGCCTCTGGCTTCCTTAGTTGGAGACAATTAATATTCAACAATATTATTGACTTGACTGCACTGACACTATTAGATGAGACAGTTCACACTTTTATGGCAAGTTAAAGGCCTTTGACTATAATTCTAAAAATGCCTTCATTCATATGTACATGTCTTTTTGATATAAAATCTTTAATGATTTAAGTAAAGCTAAGATTACTTAAACCTAAGAAATTGTATTTGTTTTTAATATTTCAAGATTAAGTTTAACCGATGGCTGATGCCGATATCTTAGAAAGCAGGGTGATCAATAGGTGATATATCATTAATTTAAAGATAGTAAAAAACAATTACTGAAATTCAGTTTATAGTTATTTTACTTATTTGCTCAATTAGAAAAAATATATAAAAAAAAGATTTTGAACTTGATAAAAAAGTAAACTTTTTTGTAGAAAAAACATCAAATATGATACAACAGGCTTTTGATAAATGTTTATTTGTAAATCTCTCGATCTGCATATTACATTAATGGGGAGCTCCCAACGGAGCCAGAGGGAGGAAGGGAAGAGGCGAAGCCAGAGGAGTGTAGTGTCGAGGCGAGGGCAGGGCAAAGAATGACCAACGTGGAGCTGGGGGGACAAGGGAGCCCGGCAGAGCTAGTGGACTGATGGGCCACGGTGGAGCTGAGGGAGGTAGGAGCCAAGGTTGAGCTGATGGACTGACAGGTTGAGGTGGAGTCCTGGTCGCGGAGGTTGGAGTGTGAACCCGTGGGCTCACCTCACTTAAGGCTCAGGCGGTGAGGCGGCAGCCATCTTGGCTGAGGGCTCGACAGGCATGACGTGAAGAAGCCTTGGGTCAGGCTGTGTTCTGAATCGGGGCGCGACGCTCTCCAGACACCTATTGACGGTCTCTTTCCAGTCCAATCCTGTGGTGTCTGGGAGGTTGCTATGGTGATGGAAAGTTCCCGATCCAGAACAGGATCCTTAGGGTTTCGTTGTCCAGAGCGCTGGTGGCGGCAAGATAGATCTCTCCTGAGCCAGGACGATCATTCTTGCCCTATCGTCCATTTTGGGCGGGCCAATCTTCTGTCATGGTGTGGTGCAGGCAGAAGATGAAGGAGAATCAAAAGTTCCAATGCAAACTTTTACTCAACAATATAAATAATACAGGTACATAGAAGACGGGCAGAACACACACTAAATACGTGTGACATGGTTCACACACACTAAATCCGACGGAGATCGGACAAAGGACTGACTGAACAGAATGGAACTTAAATACAAACACAGATAACACTGATTAACAGAACACACTTTCGATAGATGACGATTAGTGGTCGACCGATATTGTTTTTTTTTTTTTTTTATGCCGATATCTTAGAGCAGGATGGCCGATGGCCGATATTTTTATTATATACTTTATATTTAATTTAATCAATATTTTATAAATTATAAATAAATTAGAAAACGAATCTTTAAAATAAACATGCTTATACTTTAGATGGCAACTTCTTGAATCTGCAGTCCTATTACAGTATTTTTCACCAATAAAATAATTGTTAAAAAATATATGAATATGTGAATAAAAAGGAAGTAAACACTGTAACGGCACTCAGTAATCTGGTAATTTTGTGCGCACTGGTAATTATATTTTTTCAAATAAAGACAAGGTAATGCTAATATTACACACAGCACACAGTGAAAACGATATGAATATGACACAGTGGGCAACTGGATATAGCACAGCATATTTTAAAATGAAGGATTTGAAGTTTTTCGATCACGTCTCTTGTGAAGCTGATCTTCTGTTCGCATTCACTCACTTCTCACGGACCGACCGTCACTCGCCGTAACACGTTTATGCAGGCTACAAATGCACACTTAACAAGATATCACAGCTGGATTCCATTAAATCTGCAAGGTTTCTTATATTAAATGTTTATTAGATATTCAGAGATTTGTTTAAATGATGTAGATGCGCATTTGCTGAATGTTGACGGTAAATGAGAAAGTATTTTAGCCTGATTGTTTGCCTTTTCTGTTACAAATTATATAAAAGCAACGCTTTACTTTTTCGCATACCATTTACTTTCTTTGTTTAACAGTCCTGTCTAACAAAGTATTAGATATCACTGACAGAGATCATAAACTAATGAAGATGGAGAATGAGAGTGAGTGCTGTGTGATCAGGCGCTGCTGTTCCCTTTCAAAAGCTACAATCGATGCTCCGCTGCTTAGCGCATTGGGAATGTCTTAAATCGTGACCAGCTATGAATATTGTGTGTGAACACGTCAATAGAATTGACCCGGAGGTAATGTAGCCTCGGTCGATGACGTCATCGGTGCTCAACCGCGATACAAGACATAGATGAGCCACAGGTGCATCGTCAGGTCTTTTGTCTTCAGAGGCCATACTGTGCATGTGTGCATCAACTCTCTCTCTATCTCTCTATATCTGCTACAGATCTTTGCTAGGAGTTAGTTTTGTCAGGCAGTGTGCAGAAATCGAATTTTCTCTTTACGCCAACAAAAAAAGTTTATAAGTAAAAAAAAAAATGAGTCAACAAAACCGTAAACCTTGTGTTCCTCCGTGTTCTCGTCCTATGGCAGAAAAGGATACACACAATTACTGTTTTGTTTGGGGGAGGAGCACGCGGCTCTTGCGTTGGAGCAGGGCGAGTGCGAGCATTGTGAGCTGCTCACAGTTAAAATGCTGCATGCTCGCCTTAGCTACTTCCAATCCACACCCACATTACCATACTGGGGCTCCCGCATGGATCTGGCTGACGAGCAAGAGACGGCTCCATTCCTATCGCTTGCTCAGTCACCAGATCCACATGTTTCCTCACATGATCTCGAAGTGCGAAAACTTCGAGCAGCCTACCCTTTGAGCGTTCCTCCCGCGAAAGTAAATCTGTCGCAGAATTGCTCGAGGTAGTTACTCGCGTGGTGGCCAGGTTACAGCTTGACTGGCCACGCGAACAAGAGACCCCCAAACAATCTAAGCTAGAGGATAGGTTTCTGTCCGGTGGCAGGGGGGAGGGACCAAAACATCAGTCTCTCCCCTTTTTCGAGGACCTCCATGACAAACTATCAAAGTCATGGAGTAAACCATATACTTCCGGTGTCTTTGTGCCCTCAACGTCGACTTTTTCGACTATTGTGGGTGCGAAGTCGCGGGGGATACGGAGATGCCGCAGGTTGAAGAGACACTCGCAGGCTATTTCTCGCCTGGGTCGGCATCTTCGTTAAAGAGACCTACCCTCCCCACGAAGCCATGTAGAACAACTTCAGCGCTCGTGGGTAAAGCTTATCAAGCTGCAGGTCAGGCTGGTGCTGCCCTGCGCACTATGGCAGTTTTACAGGCGTACCAGGCTGACCTGTTGAAGGACTTAGAGAAGATTTAGGGAAGTTAAAAAACACAAAGAAGCGTTTGTTCAGTTTCTTCCTCGCCGCACTCAGGACTATTATTAACAAGAAAAGGAAGTCCTGATGGTCTGGCGCCCAGTCTGGTGGGGGTAGCCCCCCGCAGGACAGGGCGCATACAACATCTAACCGCCCCACCACCAACGATACGTATCGCGATACTCTCATGGCGTACCGAGGACACCCCGCCCCCTGCTGCCCCGGCCCAGCCCCAATGGACCTCATGTCTTATGTGTACACAACGAATACAGCGTTATAGCCGAACCACCATTAACACCCTATAATAGCAAGCTCCGTATTTTGTTGCTTTCGATAATAAGCAAGGTGTAATCTTTCAAATTCTGTCTATTTGATCACGAATTCAAACAATAAATGCCGTTTTGGCGCTCTTTGATGTGGCGTGACAGATCACTGTACATTTAAAGCGGCAGCACGGAGCGCAAGTAAACGCGATTCTCTTCCTCAGTTACAGAATAAACATGAATGGACACCTGAAGGTATGTTAAAAGATACAGTATACTTACTGAAAGGCATCATAACTTGTGTAATCAATCAATCAGTGTTTCAGCAGCGGAAAGACGCCAATAAAACATCTTAGTTTGTCTTAGTTTGTCACATAGCATTATATTTACCTCAGACAAGTCATTCAGTGCCCACAGCTTGTTGGTTCCTAAATGAACTCTTGCACTAAATAAATGCACTATATTAGCCTATATAATATATTTTACTTAACATGTTAATGATTGATATCTTGATTATTTAATGTAGCCTATGTTTTAAATATCTGTCATGAAAATGACAGCAACTGTGTACATATTTATATTTCAATAACAAATTAGAGTAGAAAACGGAGTTAACCCTCTGGGGACCAAGCTGTTTTTGGGGCCCTTGAGATGTTCTGACATGCTCTGACATTTGTGCTTTTTTCAGTTATTTATAAACATGTTAATGGCAAAGGTGTAAATTCACTCTATATAGCACAAACAGGCCTACCATAATATGCGAGCAACATGTATGTAGATGTTTGTATTTTTAAGAGAATAATGTTTATGCGTGGTTATTTAAAAAAATAAAAATGAAAGTTGCTGAAATAAGACCACAAAACTCATACAAAATATGTGCCCACAAGACTTTTGACTAATGGATGTTTTCTCTTCGAGTTCTAGCTTCAAAATTATGTGAAAATAGTCTTGCTTTATCGTTCACAAAAAAAATACATTGATTTAAATGGTGTAAAACAGGTTTTGCTTGGAAAGCCAATATGCGAGGGGGAGGAGTAGTTTACACCTTAGTCCCACCCACTCTGCATAATGACTCTGCATTATTAGCCATTCATTCAGGTGTGACACTGACTGAGCCACAATGCAAGGACAAAATATATATTTAGAAGAAGACTTATATTGACCATTTAAGATTTTGCTTACATCTATCTTGTAAATATGTTTTGCTATTTTATTAAAAAGGTTACAATTACAACAATAATTACAATTTCAGCAATATTTCTGCAAAAAAGTACTCTTTCTTTGTAAAAAAAAAAAAAAAAAAAGATTATAGGCCTACATTTTATCATTTGTATTCATTAGTTTGAATATAGCCAACATTGGAACATCTTAGTCTATGACTTTATTTT
Organism: Rutilus rutilus; assembly: GCF_951802725.1. Taxonomy (NCBI): domain Eukaryota; kingdom Metazoa; phylum Chordata; class Actinopteri; order Cypriniformes; family Leuciscidae; genus Rutilus; species Rutilus rutilus. Next base: position 45,481,007 of record NC_140214.1, on the reverse strand, counting down.
TGACAAAATAGTATTTTATATATATGAGCAGAAAAGCTTATTTGATGTGACAGTATATTCTACAGTAAAAACTGTACCCAAATCTAGTCAACAAAATGTTGTCTTTCATACTTCGCCTGACTGTAACGTTGTTTTTATGAAATACATTTACATTTAGTCATTTAGCAGACGCTTTTATCCAAAGCGACTTACAAATTAGGACTAAATAAAGCGAGCCATCATGAAGAGGCAAAAACAACAACAACGCAAGAAGTGCTCAGAATACAAAGTTCAGGCATTATTCAGAGTAGCATAAGTCTGATAAGTGATGATTCAAAGGAATTTTTTTTTTATTTTTATTTTTTATTTTTTTATGAGGTTAAGTGCTCACGGAAGAGATGGGTTTTCAGCTGTTTTTTGAATGTTGCCAGTGATTCTGCATTCCGGATGAGGCCGGGGAGAGCGTTCCACCAGCATGGAGCTGTGAATGAGAATGTTCTGGAAAGTGATTTTGTGGCTCTCTGTGATGGAACCACGAGACGTCGCTCGTTGATCGATCGTAGGCGTCTGGTAGGGATGTAGACTCGTAAGAGTGAGTGAAAATAGTAGGGAGCTGAGCCTGTGATAGATCTGTAAGCAAGCGTCAATGCCTTGAATTTGATGCGAGCAGCGAGAGGTAGCCAGTGCAGAGAGATGAACAGAGGAGTGATGTGGGCCCTCTTGGGCTCGTTGAAGACAAGACGAGCTGCAGCATTTTGGATCATCTGTAGAGGTTTTGTTGCACATGCTGGAAGTCCGGCCAAAAGAGCATTACAGTAGTCAAGCCTAGAGATGACCAGGGCCTGGACGAGAAGTTGTGTTGCATTCTCAGTTAGGAAAGGCCTGATCTTCCTGATGTTGTGCAGTGCAAACCTGCATGATCGAGCTGTCTTTGAAATGTGATCTGTGAAGGACAGCTGGTCATCAAGCGTTACTCCGAGATTTCTGACCGACCTTGATGGGGTGATTGATGATGACTCTAGCTGGATGGTGAAGTCGTGTTGTATAGACGGATTGGCAGGGAGGATGAGAAGCTCAGTCTTTGCCAGGTTGAGTATTTGTTTGTATTACAGCAGATACTTCCTGGTTCCCAAGAAGGATGGGGGGTTGCGTCCAATCTTAGCTCTTCGAGGCTTAAACCGTACAGTCAAAGTGCTCAAGTTCAAGATGTTAACAGTCAAGACGGTCATGTTGCAAATTCAACATCACGATTGGTTCATCACGATCAATCTGAAGGACGCGTATTTTCACATAGAAATATTGCCACAACACAGGAAGTTCCTGAGGTTCACTTTCGGGGGCGAAGCGTACCAATTTCGGGTTCTTCCATTCGGCCTAGACTTGTCACCCCGCACATACACAAAATGCATGGATGCAGCACTGGCCCCATTACGACTCAGGGCATTCGCATTTTGAATTACATCGACAATTGGTTAATACTAGCACAATCACAAGAGTTGGCGCTTCAACACAGAGACATCGTGTTGGCTCATCTAGTTTCTCTAGGGTTGAGACTCAACACCAAGAAAAGTGTTCTTTCTCCTGCCCAGAGAACGACTTATCTCAGGATCGTTTGGGATTCGATCACGAGGCAGGCACAACTGTCTCCCGCTCGAATCGAGACCATTCGGCAGACCATGAGCAAAGTCAGGCTAGGCCAAGATACATAAGCAAAGAGGCTGAAATATTTTCTCCTTCAGTTGAGAGGTTGTCATGTCCTAGTGCGGGTGGACAACACAGCGGCAGTCTCTTATCGATTGCTCGGACTCGGATCGATTGCTCCTGTCTGCCTCGCTGCCTGCTGTGAGTGTGTTTGCTTCGTTGCTGTAAGCTCCGTCTTAGCCTCGTATTTCTTTTTTTGAACCATCATTTACTACAATTTGTAGTTGTTTATACTAAATACAGCTTACCCAACATCTCAGATTGACATCGCTAGCTTCCGTTACTACTAACACAACACGCTAATTCGCTACTGCTAGCCTGTTAACGCGCCACCCGTGCGCTCAGCTGTTTTATTTATTTATTTTCTCTCGCGCGCTCGCGCCTTTGAGTTCATAAAAGCTCAGGTAAGTAATAATCAGTCAACAAACACGGTGAGTAATGTCTTGTCCTGTTATTGTCACCTGCACTTCATGTCACATGTTTAGCATAGACTTCTCTGTTGGCAATGTAGGATTTATATGTGATAAATGTAAGGAGACAGTTAGGCTGACAGAGAAGATTTCAGAATTAGAGACACGCATCCAAACTTTAATTGAGGATAGTAAGAGTGCTAGAGCTTTAGATACTATTTTGGATGCGCCTAGCATAGTGAACTCTTTACATGATTCGGTTCCAGCTGAAGTAGAGCCTGTGCAGCCGGGCAAATGGGTGACAGTGAGGGATCGCTCTAGTCGCGGATCAAAAAAACACTCTTCCGTTCCGATTACCACAACAAATCGATTTGCCCCGCTCAGTGAAACACCCAATGAGAATTCTGTTGATTGTGCCCTAGTAATTGGTGATTCGATCACACGGAACGTGAAAATAGAGACACCAGCGAACATAGTCACATGTTTGCCGGGAGCCAGAGCGCCTGACATCAAAGCAAATTTAAAAGTGCTGGCTAATGCTAATCGTAAATTCTCTAAGATCATTATTCATGTCGGCACTAATGATGTTCGACTCCGCCAGTCGGAGATCACCAAAATTAATATTAAAGAGGTGTGTGAACTTGCAAGTACGATGTCAGGCACTGTAATTTGCTCTGGCCCCCTTCCTGTTCGCAGGAGTGATGAGATAGTTAGTAGATTGTGTTCACTGAATCGCTGGCTGTCTGAGTGGTGTCCGTGTAATAATATAGAATTCATAGACAATTGGAAAAGTTTTTGGGGCAAACCTGACCTGTTGAAAAGAGATGGTATTCATCCCTCCTGGGATGGTGCTGCTCTTCTATCTAGTAATATGGCTCATAGTCTTAGAGCTCAAACATGACAAATTGGGCACCAGGTCAGGAAGCAGACAGACTGGCTAAACCAACCGTCTGCTAGCGGCCTCGCGTCACCCAGGTCAGATAAATCCCATCACATAGAGCCTCTTTCACCTAGCTATCATCATATAGAGACTGTGTCTGTTCCCCGATTTTGGAAATCCAAAAAATGTTTAAACCTATCTAAGGTTAAAAATTTAATTGATGTTCAACAAATAAAAAACAGCTATAATACAGATGAGCAAATGCTAAAGCTTGGGTTGCTGAATATTCGATCGCTTACTTCAAAAGCACTCATTGTTAATGATATGATTTCAGATAATAACCTAGATGTGCTGTGTTTGACAGAAACCTGGCTAAAACCAAGCGATTACATTACTTATGAGTCCACCCCGCAAGACTACTGTTATAAACATGAACCTCGTCTTAAACGCAAAGGGGGTGGTGTTGCTGTAATTTATAGTAATATTTTCAAAACCACTAAGAAATCAAGTTTCGAATATAATTCTTTTGAAGTGTTAGTGCTTAATGTAAAAATATATAGTATAAATGATAAATCACGTTTGAGATTTGTGCTGGCTACTGTATACAGGCCACCAGGGCACCATACAGACTTTATCAAAGAATTTGCGGACTTTCTATCAGAGTTAGTATTGGCTGCAGATAAAGTACTAATTGTTGGTGATTTTAATATACACATCGATAATGAAAAAGATGCATTGGGTTTGGCATTTAAAGACATTGTAAACTCAATTGGAGTTAGACAACACGTGTCAGGACCTACTCATCGTCGTAATCATACTCTAGATCTAATATTATCACATGGAATAGATGTTGATGCCGTTGAAATTCTGCAGCAGAGCGATGACATCTCAGATCATTATCTAGTCTCGTGTAAATTACATTTAGCCAAGGCTGCAAAGCCGACTCCGTGTTACAAATATGTTAGACCTATCACTTCTGCTACTAAAGATTGCTTTATTAATAATCTTCCTGATCAGTTTCATCATTTTAGCATCCCGGATAGCTTAGAAAAACTTGATATTGCAACAGAAACTTTTAACTCTCTCTTTTCCAGCACTTTAGACACAGTTGCTCCTTTGCGCTTAAAGAAGATTAAAGAAAATAATCCAACACCGTGGTACAACGAGCACACTCGGGCCCTTAAGAGAGCAGCCAGAAAAATGGAGCGCAACTGGAAGAAAACAAAATTAGAGGTATTTCGCATTTCATGGAAAGAGAGCTCGATTGCTTACAGAGAGGCTTTAAAAGCTGCTAGATCTGCTTATTTTTCAAACCTATTAGAAGAAAATAAACATAATCCTAGGTATTTATTTGAAACAGTGGCTAAACTAACGAAAAAGAAAGCTTCAAACACAGAAGGTTCCAAGCAGCACAGCAGTAATGACTTTATGAACTTCTTCACTTATAAGATTGATAATATCAGGGATAAAATTATAACTATGCAACCGTCTACTACAGTATCGCATCAGGCAGTGCATTGTAGTCTTCCTGAGGAAAAATTTGATTCATTCATTGCTATAGGAGAGGAAGAATTTACTAAACTCGTTAAATCATCTAAATCTACAACATGTATGTTAGACCCTATACCGACTAAGCTACTGAAAGAGATGCTTCCAGAGGTCATAGATCCTCTTCTTAATATCATTAATTCCTCTTTGTCTCTAGGATACGTACCAAAAAACTTTAAGCTGGCTATGATTAAACCGCTTGTTAAAAAAATGCAACTTGATCCTTCAGAATTAGTCAATTACAGGCCGATCTCGAATCTACCTTTTCTGTCAAAGAAACTAGAAAAGGCAGTATCTTCACAACTATGTTCCTTTCTAGAAAGAAATGATATCTGCGAGGATTTTCAGTCTGGATTTAGACCATACCATAGTACTGAGACAGCTCTCGTTAGAGTAACAAATGATTTGCTCTTATCATCCGATCGTGGTTGTGTCTCTCTATTAGTGTTACTCGATCTTAGTGCTGCGTTTGACACCATTGACCACAACATTCTTTTAAATAGACTAGAAAACTATGTTGGCATTAGTGGAATTGCACTAGCATGGTTTAAATCATACTTATCTGACCGTTATCAGTTTGTAGCAGTAAATGAAGAGATGTCTTATCAATCACAAGTTCAGTATGGCGTACCACAGGGCTCAGTACTAGGACCGCTGCTGTTCACTCTGTACATGCTACCATTAGGAGATATCATTAGGAAACATGGAATTAGCTTCCACTGTTATGCCGACGATACTCAGCTCTATATTTCTTCAAAACCTAACGAAACTTACCAATTCACTAAATTAACAGAATGCATAGCTGATATAAAAAATTGGATGACTCGTAATTTCCTACTTCTAAATTCTGAAAAAACAGAGATTCTAATTATTGGACAAAATGTTGTAATTCTCTACTGGGTGGTTGACCTGCACGCTTAATAAACAAACTACAGCTAGTTCAAAACGCAGCAGCTCGAGTTCTTACCAGAACCAGGAAGTATGAGCATATTAGCCCGGTTCTGTCAAAACTGCACTGGCTCCCTATTAAACATCGCATCAATTTTAAAATATTGCTGATTACTTACAAAGCACTAAATGGTTTAGCTCCGCAGTACTTGAGCGAGCTCTTAACGCATTATACTCCTTCACGTCTATTGCGATCTCAAAATTCCGGCCAGTTGATAATACCTAGAATATCAAAATCAACTGCTGACGGTAGATCCTTTTCCTATTTAGCACCAAAACTTTGGAACAGCCTTCCTACCATTGTCCGGGAAGCAGACACACTCTGTCAGTTCAAATCTAGATTAAAGACACATCTCTTTGACATAGCGTTCACATAATACATTATAGACTTCTATAATTCAATATTAGGCTGCATAGATTAGGTCAGCTGGAACCGAGAACACTTCCCATAAATCCTGATGTACTTGTTACATCATGAGAAGAATGGCATCTACGCTAATTTTAGTGTCTTTGTTTATCCCAAGGTTTTCCCGCAGCCTGCCGGATCCAGGCCGTTTCCAGATCTGATGAAGGACCTTCGCCTGGATCCGATGTCAACGCAGTGCTGAAGTGCCAACTAGTCTCTCCCTATGGAGGATCCCTTTCCCACTCTACAGATAACGCGTCGTCGGGAAAACTCAATTTGCGTATCTACCCCGAATTGATAAAATAAAATAAAATTCTGAATCAAAACTATAAGGAAACACCAGTAATTTGTTTAGGTTTGGTTTGTAGGGAATTCCAAACCTGCACACATATATTCAAACGCACATAACTATGGAACCCGTTCTTAATGCGCATCTGAACGCCATCAGCGTTTCTCACAGGTTCGCGTTTAAAGTCTGTGTAGAGAGAATGGTGTCGTCTTGGCGGCCCTAATTTAAAAACAAATGATCGTTGCGACAGAAGCGAATCAATCAAAACTAACTTTAGCTGAAAAATAACTTAATTAAAGAACCGCTATAAAGCCAAAACAATCTTACGTTAAATTATACATTTATCTCTGTAAAGCTGCTTTGAGACAATCTACATTGTTAAAAGCGCTATATAAATGAAAATGACTTGACTTGACTCTTATATAAATCACCAGGGAGGTCTGCGCTCACGCAATCTGAACAGAATAAGCAAGGCAGATTTTTCTCTGGCCCCAGGACAAGTTCCTGTCACTCAGGGCAGTATACATTCCAGTGCATCTGAATGTGGGAGCAGATTTACTGTCCAGACAGAAACTACCGATGGGGGAATGGAAACTCCACCAGGAAGTAGTGAAACAGATTTGGACCAGATTTAACAAAGCGGAGGTGGACCTCTTCGCCTCCCATCAGACAGCGCAATGTCCCCTCTATTTCTCTCTGAGTCACCTAGCCCCCCTGGGTCTGGATGCGATGGCACACACATGGCCCAAAATGCACCTGTATGCGTTTCCTCCAGTTTCTCTGCTCCCGGGAGTGCTAGACAGAGTTCGCCAACAAGGGTCTTGCCTCTTACTGATAGCGCAACGTTGGCCGAACAGAGTATGGTTCTCGGAGATAATATCTCTCCTCGACGGCTCGCCATGGCCGATTCTGGAGAGGAAGGACCTTCTGTCTCAGGCGGAGGGCACGATAATCCATCCCAGGCCCGATCTGTGGAATCTTGCTAGGGCTTCCTCCACTAGAAAGAGTTACTCCAGCAAATGGAATGTTTTTGAAAGGTGGTTTGTTGTACACAATGTAGATCCGGTCAACTGCCAGATTACTTCAGTTCTGGACTTCATGCAGGAGAAGATATCAACAGGCACATGCCCCGCCACTCTCAAGGTTTATGTGGCCGCTCTTTCGGCTTGCCACGCCTTGGTTGACAGGGTGCCACTCGGGAGAAATCCTCTGCTCGCTCATGTCATTCGTGGGGCCAGACGACTGAGGCCTCCAGTAAGAACCAAGATCCATTCATGGGACTTAGCTATAGTCCTCGAGGGTCTGGTTGAGGCCCCCTTTGAACCTGTAGAATCAGTGTTTGACAAACTTCTGACTCTAAAAATGTTTTTTCTTATGGCAATAACTTCTTTGAAAAGAATTGAGGATATGCAGGCTCTGTCCATCTCGTCATCCTGCTTAGACTTTGCCCCAGGAATGGTGAAAGTGATTTTGCATCCTCATCCTGACTACCTGCCTAATGTTCCTTTCTCGACTGTACATCCTGTCACTCTCAAGGCCTTCTGTCCTCCGACATTCATAACGCCGGAGCGGAGCGATCTCACAGACTGTGTCCAGTCCGTGCTCTTCAGGCTTACATCCAACGCACTAGCCAGTGGCGTAAGTCAGAGCAACTGTTATGGGGGTAGTAACAAAGAGGCCGCTACCACCAAGCAGACCATGTCTCATTGGATCAGGGATGCTATTGCTCCTGCCTATGAGGCGTGCGGTCAAGCTCTGCCAATAGGTCTTAGGGCTCATTCCACCAGGGGGTCGCCTCCTCTAGTGCTTTGGCAAGGGGTGCCCCCTTACAACTTGTTTGTGATGCGGCAGGCTGGTCCTCTCCGCACACATTCATAACATTTTATAGTTTGGATTTTCATGCTACTCCGGGCTCTCACGTCCTTGAGTCGATGTCACAAGCTAATGTCTGAGGCCTTCTTGCATTCTTGTGAGCCCACCTGCACAACCGTAGGGGTCCAGACACTTTCAAGCATGGTGGCGTGGGCATTCTTGTTCCCAATGCGCTAAGCAGCGCAGCATCGATTATAGCTTTTGAAAGGGAACGTTCCAGGTTACTTGACTGTAACCCTGTTCCCTGAAAAAGCGGAACGAGATGCTGCGCTACTTTGCTGTGCTGAAGATGTCCCGGGACTTCTCTTCAGACAAAAGACCTGACGATACACCTGTGGCTCATCTATTTATAGCCTTGTGTCACGGGTGCACGCCGATGACGTCATCGACCAAGGCTATATTACCTCCGGGTCAATTCTATTGACGTGTTACACACTATATTCACAGCAGGTCACAATTAAAGACGGTCCCAATGCGCTAAGCAGCGCAGCATCTCGTTCCGCTTTTTCAGGGAACAGGGTTACAGTCAAGTAACCCGGAACGTTCTCTTCTCAGGCGCTGGTGTTCTCAGCGGCCCCCGTCAAAATAAAAGTCCCGCTTCCAACACATCAGCCAATCAGAAAAGTTATCGGCCGATGCCAATATTTAAAAAATGCCAAATATCGGCTGATATATAATTCTATATAACTCATAAAAGTCTGGTGTATCACAGTGATACAAAACAATCATGCAAATATTTTATATTTTATCTAAAGGTTTGATAAATTGTATACACAAAAAAAAAAATTCAGACTTTTGTTTCATATGTCAGGCTTTACAGGGATACGTTCATGTTCATGATGAGGAATCACTATAGAGTAATGTAGATAAGGATATTTTTCAGATGAGAGCAAAACATGACAAAATTTATTAAAAAACTTACAGAGCTCTTCTGGAGGTTTTGATGACTGCCGATAATCTAATGAGACACTCGTCTGATCTCTTGAATTTCTGAAGCTCGAACTCCTCCAGCTCTTCCTCTGATGTCAACAACACAAAGACTAAAGCAGACCACTGGGCAGGTGAAAGGTCACCAGATGAGAGACTTCCTTTGCTAAGGTGGGTCTGAATCTCTTTCACCAGAGTTTGGTCGTTCAGTTCATTCAGACAGTAGAACAGATTGATGGATCTCTCTGCAGGAAGATCATCTTCTAATTTCTGCTTGATGTACTGAAGAACTTCTTCCTTGTTGCTCTGGTCATTGCCGTCTTGCTGTGTCAATAGACCTCGTAAGAGTCGTCGATTGGACTGAAGTGACAGACCGAGGAGGAAGCGAAGGAAAAGGTCCAGGTGTCCATTGTCACTCTTGAGCGTCTTGTCCACTGCAGTCTTGAGAAAATCAATCATGCTTTCATTTCTGTTTTCCTGTTCTGTAGACTCATGATCAAACACACTTGTCTTGTTGATGTCTAGAAACAGATGTGCATAAAGGGAAGCAATAAACTCTTGAATGCTCAAGTGAACAAAGCAGTACATGGTACCAAGAACAATCCCTGTTTCCTCCTTAAAGATCTGGGTACACATGCCTGAGTACACTGATGCCTTATAGACGTCAATACCACAGGCTACCAGGTCTGTGTCATAGAAGACCAGGTTGCTTCTTTCCAGCTGATGAAACGCCAGTTTCCCCAGTGAAAGGATGGCGTCTATATCCCAGGAAACATCTGGTGTGTATTCTCCATCATACTTTCGGCGGCTCTGCTGGATCTGGAAGCGGAGAAAGTGTGTGTACATCTGTGTCAGAGTCTTGGGAGTGGCTTCTGTGTTTGATTCCTGCAGTGTTTTAGAGATTTCATCAGCCTCAGTGTTTTTCACATCATTATTTCTTTTCTCCTCCAGAATGTTCTGGAGAACCGTGGCTGAAATCCAGCAGAAGACTGGGATGTGGCACATGATAAAGAGACTCTTTGATTGTTTAATGTGATCTAGGATTGTGTTGGCCAGATTATCATCTGTGAATCTTTTTTTGAAGTACTCTTGCTTTTGTGCGTCACTGAATCCTCGTATCTCTGTCAGCCGGTCGATACAGTCAGGAGGAATCTTACTGGCAGCTGCTGGTCTGGTGGTGATCCAGATGAGAGCAGAAGGAAGCAGATTTCCCTTCATGAGGTTCGTTAGGAGAACATCCAGAGAGGCTGGTGACGATACATCACACCACGTCTCATTACAATCAAACTTCAGAGGAAGGCGACATTCATCCAGTCCATCAAGGATGAACAGCACTTTGAATTGATTCCTTCTTGTAAGGTTCAGTCCTTTTGTCTCTGGGAAAAATTGAGTTATAAGGTCCATCAAACTTGGTTTTTCTTTCTCCATTAAGTTCATCTCTCTGAATGGAAGAGGAAATATGAAGCTGATATCTTGATTTTCTTTTCCTTCAGCCCAGTCCAGAACAAACTTTTGCACAGAGACTGATTTCCCGATGCCAGCGACTCCTTTTGTCAGTACAGTTCGGATCTCCTCATCTTGTTCAGGAGCTTCAAACAAATGTGTGCATTCAATCTGTATCTCTTGTGCTTCATGACGCCTGGAAGCAACTTCAATCTGTCTCACCTCATGTTCAGTATTGACCAGTTCACTGCCACCCTGAGTGATATAGAGATCTGTGTAGATGTTATTCAGAAGTGTGGAGTCACCTTGCTTCGCAATTCCTTCAAACACACATTGATACTTCTTTTTTAGGCCACATTTCAGCTGAGGAATGAAGAACAGCTCATCTAAACACAGGAACAGAAAATAGATAGTTTTAGTCTTCATTTACTCTCCAACATTTATAAGAGACAATCAGACAGATGATCATGAGTCTCTTACCTTCTAGAGCATCAGCAGCTTCATCTCGCTTCATCTCTCTCAGGTAATGTAGTGTGAGATCAAGAGCTGATTCTTTGATACTGGATCTGTTCTCAATAAAGTCCTTCACAAAATGTTGTGTGTTCTCTTTTTGTAATATTTTCTTAAACTTCTCCAGTTCGTTCTTCAGAAATGTGATTATTTTGCTCTCAAGATCCTACAAACAAAAGTAAGAAAAAAAGACACAATTTAAACCAAATCTACATTTGGTCAGCACAATTTATTCAATAACTATAATATCTATAAAAAATCCAGTTAAAAGACTAACATGTTAACCAGCTGTTATTTGTAACAAATAGAAAAAAAAAATATATATATATATATATATATATATATATAAGTGCTTCAAAGGAAAAATAGTAATCTAAAGGAATTACATTAAATTTGTTTTTTTTCAATAACATATTTGTTGTTGTAAATATTAAACATTTATAAAAATGTGTTTTCCTACCTGGAAGATTCCTAGAAGATTGTCTTTGAAATTCTCGTTGTTCCTGTGAGTCTGAACGTCTGAGTCTAATGTCTCATATTGAAGCCTGTAATCAAATAAATAAAATAAATACTGATTTTCCGGGCAAAATATCACAGAAAGAGAAAAAGCATTTGCTGTGAATACTCTGATAAATATTTGATTGGATTAATGATAAATATTGGATCTAAAATGTTTCATGATTGGAATTCACTGATACAACTTTTAAACACAGTCAATCTGTGACAAAAAAAATTAGAAACTCATGAAATACCTTTTATTAGATGATGGTATTTTCTCACTGAAGTTTGGTGGTATTCCTTCTTTAGACCGATCACTCTTCAGAGACTCAGAGCTGGACACATGTGAGCCTGATCTTACACTGATGACACAAAGAACAGAGAGAAAACACTTTACTACAGGAGATACTTTAGTCTCATTTGAAAAGGTTTAATGTTGCAAATAGTAATTAAATGCAGTATAGCTGTACATTTGTTCATTTATGACTACAGTCAGATGGATAAATATATACATGTTTAGTTTCATGATCTATTTTTCATAGTGTATTTGTGCCTCCTTGTGGCTGCCTGTGTAATTGTCTTACTGGAATGAGTTTCATAAGGTTCCCAGGAATTGAGTTTTATTGTGACTTATTGTTTAATTGAGTCAAATTCAATCACATAAACCACTGTGGGCAAATAATGCAACCCTATAATGTAATGTAAACACACAAAATACCTTTTATTAGATGATGGTGTTTTCTCACTGAAGTCTGGTAATTCTCTATCTTTAGACCGATCACTCTTCAGAGACATCTTCCTGATCTTACACTGATGACACAAAGAACAGAGAGAGAGAGAAAACACTTTAGTAAAGGAGGATCAACTGTGTCTGAAACACATCTGTGTCTTTATCTAATCCTCCACAGAAATACACACACTCACACAATTTACTGTTTTATAGTTGACCCCTCTGAGGTCGGCAAACGCGCCCCCGCGTTTTGCTGGATTTTCTTCACATTGTTGCACAATAAACTTAAATTACTCCGTCATTTATGGTCATACAGAAAAAAGAAATATGAAAAAAGAATCTGTGATATTTCTAATTTTGTATGTGTCCACTTACAATCAAATCAAAACATTGTGCTTTTGTAAAATAAAGAAAATAAACAGGGTGTGCTTTCTGCCTCTCCGCCTCGCTGAACTTTTTTTTCTTGAGCACATCTATAAACTGAAACAAAACTCAGCGAATACTATTCACACATTTATGAGCCATATACCTTTATAAACATTTAAGTGTGTACTTTTAAATGATCGGATTCACACTGAAAACAAATATTCTCTGTTTAAAGGTCCCGTATTATGCCCATTTTCACAAGATTTAAAATAAGTCTCTGATGTCCCCAGAGTGTGTATGTGAAGTTTCAGCTCAAAATACCCAACAGATAATTTTTTACAGCATGTTTAAATTGTCATTTTTTGGGGCTCAGAAAAACGCGCTGTTTTAGTGTGTGCCCTTTAAATGCAAATAAGCTGCTGCTGGGCGACCCAGGGGGCGGAGCTTCATGAGCTCGCGCTCAGTCTCTCAGGACAATTGCATCTCACGGAATGATGATAATATCAGAAACTCTCAGTAACAGTGTTCATTTCGAGTCGGACAATAATGCCTACAGAGTCAGAGTGCTGTATAGAGATGGAACAGGTATAGTTTAGTAGTTTAATTACGGTTATTATAACGTATTTGTCATCTGCTTGTATGTATCAATTATTTATTAATAGCCTACAAGTCTGCTGTTTCGGACCAGGTCCGAATGATGATCAAACATATACTGATGAGTTTAATAAAGTTTATTGTACATCACACAAAAGATGAAGCATCAGTTTTACTTCAGAAAATCACTGTAAGAGCTGAGTAAACACAGTAAGTTATAAGAAGTGCGCAAGTACATAAACGAATTTCGGTAGAGTTGAGGGAGCATTCCTGTAGGCGGAGGTTAGTCAAAAAACTGTTCTACTGACGTCATTAAAGAAGGAAGTAGAGGGATGTAGTCCAAACGGGCCGTTCGATGTAGGCGACTTCTGTTAAATAAAATATCTCGCTTGGCATTGAACTTTGAGCTTTATAATTTTACAGATATTATTTATACTCTAACAACAACATTACACACTAACTAAAGTTTGAAACATGGGATCACGAAGAACGGGACCTTTAAGTAATATGTATAAAACCAACAAGATGTCCAGCTTCTCAAACGCTTGCTCATTATTTTTAATTCGACCACGCCCACGAGTGCAAAAGTACGGTGGCCGAGAGAGCTCAACGCGCTGCAACTGAAGAAAACACATGCAAATAGAAAAACACCAGCAAATTAAGAAAACATCTTCATCAGTTTCACAACACATGTGTGCTCCATATACTCACAACACAACCAAATACAGAAACGCGCTGCAAAAGTTCACAACACAAACAAATACAAAAACGCGCTGCAAAAGTTCACAACACAAACAAATACAAAAACGCGCTGCAAATAGAACAGAACACAACGGAAATGTTTCCGGGGAACCCAATAAGTGACGGACCCGGCTGGGACGTGCTTACAGCTGTCTACTTTTATTATTATTTAATTGTTTTGCAAAACATACAGAGATGTCACGTTTATGACATACAACTTTGTATACAATATACAAAATGTATTTACAATATGTTCAATGTCATAAGAATACTAAAAAGAACAATGAACTGAAGACTAAAATAAAAAAATAAAAAAAGAGAGCGAAAAAGAACATGAGGGAAAGACATTAATCTATACATCAGTTACATTGTACACATTTTGTCATGTTATGTTAAAATAAGTTTCATAAGAAATGTTAGAATGCAGCTAGGGTCCAAATATGAGACGGCAAGTTTTAAAGTTGATACACTCACACACAGATATAACGCATATTTTAAAAACTTTGTTGTATAAAATGTATATTTATTTGCAACCGTTATGTTAACAGCAATAATACTATATTTCTGGTAAGAACAGCTGTTCAGCTGATGGACGCGCGCTGCGTTGTCATGGGAACATCCCAGGTGAAAATAATGAGGAAATTACGTTGTCTTTCGTTGCTCCCTTCATCAACATTATGGCACACAAGTGCCCCGCTCCCTCCAAAGTGCCCAATTCAAGGGCTGCCGTCTGCCCTTTTAAGAGAGTAGGGCATAGGTAAAGCTCACGAGCAATAAGCACGTCCCAGCCGGGTCCGTCACTTATTGGGTTCCCCGGAAACATTTCCGTTGTGTTCTGTCCTATTTGCAGCGCGTTTCTGTATTTGTTTGTGTTGTGAACTTTTGCAGCGCGTTTCTGTATTTGGTTGTGTTGTGAACTTTTGCAGCGCGTTTCTGTATTTGGTTGTGTTGTGAGTATTTGGAGCACACATGTGTTGTGAAACTGATGAAGATGTTTTCTTAATTTGCAGGTGTTTTTTTTATTTGCATGTGTTTTCTTCAGTTGCAGCGCGTTGAGCTCTCTCGGCCACCGTACAAAAGAGATTTGACATGCAAATCGTCCACATGGAACGCGAACGCACTCGTTACCTCAAAAACAAAGCACCAAAAAACTTCACAAGTCTCTGCTTTTCGTCGAGTTTGGAAGACACGCCGTGAGCTTACATTGGATTTACCTCAGAAGAAGAAGAACGCGATTTGAAGACAAGAAAGATGTAAGGTAAGAAATTCTTAATTATTAGTTTATGTTATTGTTGCATAAACTTCACATTGCAGTTGAACTGTTGCTAGATATAAGGTGAATATTATAATATTTAGACCCGTGTTTACTGTTACTGTGTTTGTGGATATCTGCTTAATGGTAACCATAATGTTTCATATTTTGGAGCGCGCTCACCGTTTGAATGTATCATATTTTGGAGCGCGCTGTGGGTTTGAAAAGCAAAACGCACCAAACAAAGGCTTCATGGTTTTACTCTAATCTCATTTCATATCATCATAACGAATGGAAACATTTGAAGTAACATGATAATCAATATATTTTTCTCTAACATAGTTGTTACTGAAATCTTTTGGAAGATTTATAGGCTATTATTATTATTTTATGCAGCATCATTATACATTGTTGGAAACATTTGTGTGTGTATTCTGTGAATTTTAAAAAGCAATTTTAACCAGAAAAAATCTAGTCCCAAAATCGTGCAGCCCTATAGGTTTTCTTGATATCAGTATGTTCACAGGTTTTTTTTTATATATATATATATATATATATATATATATATATATATATATATATATATATATATATATATATATATATATATATATATTTTTTTTTTTTTTTTTTTTTTTTTTTTTTTTATAACAGGGACCAGATGCCCCACGGATGAGTCCTGCTGACTTCAACATTCACATGAGTCTCTGTACATGAACATGGTAAAGTGAAAATCAAACACCTTGGAAATGAAAGGTATGTATAATGTTTTTAGGGATGGCACAAAAGTTTCTGTCTTTGAATCATTGTTTTCAATAATGTGCTTTTTTGTCATTTGTTGTGTATCTTTGGATTATGTTGTGTTGTAAATAAATCCAAACAATCTAAAAGCCATTCTTTTTTAATTCTCCTCATTCTTTGTGCAAGGTTGCTCAGAATGATAGGGCCTGATAGCTCCTAATAGGGCCATTAGGGGAGGGTCTTTGTCTTTCTCAGGTGTGAAATCCATACATATTAATGATGTGATCACGCCTCTTCGCATAAAGCTTTCTTACAGAAAACACGTCTTACAAATTTTAAATCAATATATTGTCTTATCTGAATGAGCAGTCAGGATGATTTTCACATAGTTTTGGAGCAAATATTCTAGGCTATGTGATACAATTTTCAAAAGTCTTGTGAAGAAATAATCAGTATGGGTTTCATGGCCTTATTTCAGTGACATTTTTTTTTTTGTATTTTCACAAACCACGCATAAATGTCATTATCTCAAAACTACAAACTTTTACATACAAGCTGCTGATATATTATTGTAGCAGAGTTTGTGCTAAATACAGTGTAATCAGACTTTAGCCATGACAATTTCACAAGTAACAGAAATAAGCACAAATGTCAGAGCATGTCAGAACACCTCCAGGGCCAGAAAACAGCTCAGACCCCAGAGGGTTAACTACTATTTTATTTACTGGCTCACATTATTATAACGATTTCTTTAATATACATGAGTGAGATTAAATATTTAAAAAAATACTTAACTCTAATTTAAGAGAACATGTCAAGTTTTTGTTTATTGACAGAAATAGAGAGCAGAAATGTCTGTGCGACACAGTTTTGTTAGCATACTTGAATTAAACTAAGTGTATAGTTGTTTCCTAATGTCTGCCAATCATTTTATGATCTAAAAACCAAAGTCATTTATTTGGATTAATTCAGCATCTAGAAGGTTATTAACAAATTATTATCTATGATATTTTCTATGGAGCAAACAGGGATTTATAGACAATGTCGGAGTTAATTTAAGAAGTTAAAAATTGAAGTTGTGAAAAACATGTGCAAATATAGAACAATGCTTAAAGTTTTGTTATTGACAGGGAAACACAAAGTCCAGTGGAGTTTAAACTGATGAAAACAGACGCAGTCTTACCTGTGTTTCTCTGAGAGACTCATCTGAGAGAGAGAGTCCTTTCCTCTTTCCTCTGACATGAGTTTCTGAAAACACTCAATCCTTCAGCATCACCTGGAAATGACACAATTTTACACAGATGAAGAACATCTTATTTAAGACAATAATGAAGAATGCTGAGTTATCATCAACAACAGCAACATCAAAAACTATCTATAAAATAAAGTGAGTTACAGACAAATATATTGCCATGTAAAATAACCGAATGGTCTTAATCATTTCTGATTGTTTAATGAGTTTAACTGACTCTAAATATAAATTCATTGGGGAAAAGCAATTGTGTTTAAAACTTTGAGTGGGAAAATTTAACCTGATTTGTTATATTCTCTATTACAGTTTAATATCATTTTACAATCATATTTACCCAATCTTTATTAATTATTGAATCGTTTGCCATTTAATCATTACTTCAAGTTCACAGTGATTTCATTACTTTTAAATTATCCTAAAATAACTGATTGAGTAAAAGTAACCTAATTATAATAGGCATACTTTATAACTACTAATCATAATTGCTATGAACTGAAATATTCAGATTAATAATATCAGATTGTTGTTCATTGCCGTTAGGCTTCATCTGTCTGTCTACTGTAAATGTCTGCTTCAAAAATACTTTCGATTTCACATCACAAAAACAACAGCCTAAAACGGAAGAGGAAATGGGAGAAAACATTGAAAAACATGTTTGTTTTAAATAAACCTTTCTCAATAAAACTTAATGTTTTAACTTCAAAAGATTGTAATTTCTGGCAGATTCTTAAGAACAGTAGCAGAAGAACAGCCTTCTGTAACTTCACATTTAAATCTCGCTTAATATACAGTATGAAGTTCCTAATAATTACAAATGACTTTAAAGGAGAATGTATTAAAAAGGAGAATGTATTAAACTTACTTGCAGTCTTGTCCACTAAGAAGAGAATTTATAAGTATTTTAAACTATTTTTAACGCTTGTTGTCATTGTGATGAATGCATTGACACAAACGCTCGATGGATTGTGAACAGTATCCTGTTACACAGAAATGGCCGCGAGTGTTATTAGTGAGCAACAGGTTTAGGTTTCAGCAGTTTTACTTTCGTTTTCCTCTTCTTCGTGTGTTTTACAGGAGGGTTTGGAACAGCTGAACAGTTGCACACCGACACCTACTACTGTTTAAAACCTCTTAAATAGACATTTCAACAGTGCATCTGTTATATTCCCTGTTTCTGGACTATTATCTAAGATGCTGGATATTGTAAATGATTGACATCCTGAGGTTTGTATTTATTATACATTCAATCTTTTTATTTTGTATTTGGACACAAATGATTCATGATTCAAAAATAGAGCTGGATATGGCCAAAAATATCATCATAATTTGTTTGTTCACAATTTAACTCCACAGAGTAAGCTACCTTTTAATTTAGGGCCCAACATTTTTATTTTATTTTTTCCCTAAAGTTTGTTTTTTTATTATATTTTTCTGGATTCTATGTTTTATGATTTTTTTTAATTTATTTTTTTATATACTTTATTTTAAAGGATTTTTCAAGTAAAAACACAGAACAAACAACACTGGCTCGGACTACACACACACACACACACACAAAAAAAATAAAATAAAAAATAATAATAATAAAAGGTACATAAAGGTATATTAATAAAAAGCTGCACAGCAGACTAGGTGCCCAGAAGGGATATGCAGCCTAGACCTTAGAGAAGTCTTTGGGGGCCGACTGAGCTGTTAACTTGTCCAAATACCCAAGAAATGGACCCCAAACAGCAGAAAAGTTTTCAATAGAATCAATCCTCAAAAGTCGAAGTCTTTCCATCTGTATGACAGAGATCATATCCATAATCCACATCTGGAAGGAAGGGGGTGAGGGTGACTTCCAGTTCTTAAACACAAGTCTCTTAGCCACGACCATACCCAGCATTAAGGACTGTTTCAATGCACCTGAAAGGCAAGAGGTGCGCTGTGAGAGGCCGAAGATGGCAAGTTCAGCATCCGGTGGAAGAGGCTTATTGTAAGCCTTGGAGTACCAGTCAAAAATACTTGACCAAAATCCAGACAATAAAGGGCAAAACCAAAAAGCATGAGAAGCTGTATCCTCTGCCACCTTACACCTGTCACACATTGGTGAAACGGAGGGGAAAATTTTATGCAATTTAGCTTTGGTTTAATGTAAGCGGTGAATAACTTTGAACTGGATCAGTTGGTGTCTGCTATTGACTGAACAAGCATGCATCGTAGCCAAGCACCTGTCCCACGTGTCATCGGAGAGCTCAACTCCTAGATCTTCCTCCCAGGCCTCCTTAAATCTTACAGTAGGGGCTGAGAGACAACTTCCAAATAAAGAAACAAATTTAGAAATAAGACGTACAGAGCCAGGAGGATTGAAAAAAACATCGAAAAAGACATGTTTCTCTGGGAGGAGTTCAAAATTACAAATTTTTGACTTCACGTAATGTCTGATTTGTAAATAAGGCAAATCAAATTTCTCTCTTAACTGATTAAAAGATGCAAACCGTCCCTCAATATAAAGATCTTTAATGGAACCCAAACCTTTTTCCCTCCAGACATGATAAGTTCTATCAGACCATGGGGGTAAAAAGGACTGATTGTAACAAACTGGCGTATGAACAGAGGTCTCTGGCAGGGCCAGAACTTTTCTCACTTGATTTAAAATTGAGTCTCCCACAAGGGGGACTCAGGGGTCTGATTACCTGGTACCTCCTTCAGCCAGAACATTAAAGCCCTAATATTGGCAGCCCAATAATAATTTTTGAATACTGGCATACCCAGACCACCCAAAGACTTGGATTTTTGTAGATGACTCTTAGAAATCCGGTGGGTCTTATAATTCCAAAAATAAGACAGGATTATAGAATCCAGTTCCTTAAAGAAAGCAGAGTTAAGAAAAATAGGGATATTTTGACACAGATATAGGAATCTAGGAAGAGAAACCATTTTAATTGAATTTATACGGCCAATCATAGACAAAGGTAAAATTTTCCAATTCCCTATGTTACTTTTGAGCTTAGAAAGAAACTCCACAAAATTTAACTTAAATATTAATTTGGGATCTTTGGGGATTGTCAGTCCAAGATACGTGAAATGATCCCTAACTATCTTAAATGGCATATTCTCCAAAAAACCAGGGCTGTAAGTGTCAGAGAGAGGCATAAAGTTACTCTTTGACCAATTAATGGTATATCCCGATAGTCTCCCAAAAGAAGTAATTCAATCTAAGAGAATGGGAACTGATCTCTCAGAGTTCTGCAAATATAATATTATATCGTCAGCATACAGGCTAATAAGAGCTTCCCTGCCCCCCACTTCAAGACCTGTAATATCTGTATGACGCCTTATACTTAGGGCGAGAGGCTCTATCGCAATGGCAAAAAGTGCAGGTGAGAGGGGACAACCCTGTTGCACTGAACGCTGCAAGGGAAATCTAGGCGACCTGTCTGTGTTAGTTAAAACTGAACACATTGGCCTGGCGTATATTAATCTGACCCAAGATATAAATGCCTCGCCAAACCCAAAACGCTGTAATGACGCAAACATATAAGGCCATTCGACCTGATCAAAAGCTTTCTGCGCATCCAAGGACAGGATAGCTGCCCCATTTGCTTTTGTATGATTGGCGTATATTGTGTTGAGAAGGCGACGTACATTCGAGAAAGAGAATCTGCCAGGGATAAATCCAGTCTGGTCAGGGTGAATGATAGAGGGTAGATGTTTGTTAAGCCGAATAGCTAACGCTTTAGTAATTACTTTTCTATCAAAATTCTGAAGTGCAATTGGCCTATAGCTGGCTGGGTCAGTTTCATCCTTATTTTTCTTTAGAATAAGAGAGATATTGGCTTCGTACAATGAACTAGCCAATTTTTTTTCTTTTTTAGAACAGATTATCATTCTTAGGAGGAGCGGGGCAAGGATATCACAAAATCGTTAAAAAAATTCAGCACAGAATCCATCTGGCCCAGCCGCCTTCCTATTTGGAAATGACTTCACAGCATTGATTATCTCCTCCAAAGTAAAGTCAGAATCCAAGTCGGCCCTAGCATCGTCGTCAAGCTTAGGAATTTCAAGAGAGTCGAAAAAATCCGTTAGATCAGAATGAGTGGCTATATTATCAGAAGTATAAAGTTGATTGTAAAAATCCTTAAAGCGAGCATTAATGTCCTTGGGGTTAGTTAACAGGATTCCCTCTTTAGACTTAATGCTATAAATCGACCTGGAAGCCTGAATCCTTTTGAGCTGTCGCGCCAAGAGCCTATCAGGCTTATCCCGTTTCAAAGTGTCTCTGCCTCATTTTCAAGAAAAGGTTATTTATTTGACCACCAAGAATGCCGCTGTACTCATACTTGAGCTTCATTATTTTGTTATAATCGTCAGATGATTTTGACTTCTGATATGCCAATTCAAGCATAGGAAGAATAGTTTGTATCTCTAAAAGCCGCCTATCTTTTTCCTTTTTAGAAGCAGATTCATAAGAAATGATATGCCCACGTATAACCACTTTTAAAGTCTCCCAAAGAGTAGAATCTGACACCTCCCCATTATCATTAAACTGTTTTATGATTTAATACAAATGTATCATCAAATATATTGTCTGTATATGAAGGCTATCAACAGATGGCGCTAATCTGACTTCAAAAAATGGATTTTAAAAGGCCTAGTCTCTATATTAATCTGAAAAACTGCATTAATTGAAAAAAAAATATGTTTTTTTTAATTAACCATAATTATTGCATAAATATTAATAAGTACCATCAAATCCTCCCAAAATAAAAAAATATTACTGAACAAAAATAAATTGCATTGGTTTTACTGGGGTGGAGGAAGTTTAATTTTTAGGTGTCCGGTCACTTCTGACCGAGAAGATAACATAAGGTGCAACCAAATGCAGCATGAGAGGAGGCCTATATATACTTTGGGCCCTATTTTAACGATCTGAAACGCAAGTGTCAAAGCGCAAAGCGCAAGTAACTTTGTGGGCGGGTCTCGGCGGTGTTGCTATTTTCCCGGCGGGATAAATGACTCTTGCGCCGGGCGCAAATCTAAAAGGGGTTGGTCTGAAGTAGCTTCATTATTCATAGGTGTGGTTTGGGCGTAACGTGAAATAAACCAATCAGAGCATCATCTCACATTCCCTTTAAGAGCAGACGCACTTTTTCCTTGGCGTATTGCTATTATAACGGCGGATTTGCCAGGCGCGCGTCAAGAGCGGTTCACAGCCGAGGAGACCAACGCTCTCGTCACGGCCGTAAAAGAGAGAGAAGTGACATTGGGGATGGGAGAAACACACCCAAATTAGCTTCGGTTAAACAGGCATATAATAATGTGGGTAAATGTGTAAGCTAGATGTATGCTTTTATAATAAATTATTATATTTATAATAAATTTTCTATCTATCTATCTATCTATCTATCTATCGTTTGTAATAATATGATTTGCAAAAATGAAAACTGCTGCTTCTGTGTAGATTAGAGAATCACAGTGTATGAGCGTTGTGCACTCTATACATTATGGTCAAGCATGCGCCCTTAAAATAGCATAATGAACAACGCGCAACGCGCCACTGACTTTAGACTAGGTTTTTTCTGGCCAGTGGCGCAATTGTTTTATGGAACAGTAAAATAGCACCAGAGAACGTTTGCGCCGGAACACGCCTCCTTTTTTGCACTGAACCGCCCAGGGAGCGCAAGTTCATTCCCTAGTTTAGCGACGTGCTTCTGTGGAGGGAAAAGCGCGCTTTGCGCGGGTGCAAAATAGGAATGAAACATGCGTCGGTGTACAAAGTCAATTGCGCTGGGTGCAAGATAGGGCCCTTTGTGTGTGTGTGTGTGTGTGTGTAACAGAGGTATTTTTCTCTATGGGACTTTTATTATGACGGGTTTTTCTTTCTCCGGCGTGTCCGCGGGAGGCAATTTTTTTTTTTTTTTTTTTTGCAGGGTGGTAGGGGAAGACTCATGAATATTCATTAAGGAACTCATCCCTGATTGGCTCGCCGTGACACATCGCCTCCATGACAACAGACACATTTAAGGAGGTAAGGTCTCATTTGATATTTGATTATTTGATCAGACATATGTGATTCCTCTTCTAATAACCTTTTAATGGCTTAGTATTTAACAACCAATTTAATTAATAGTGAGTTAACCCTTATGTCTCCGTTCGCTCTATTGTTGTTTAAAATTTAAAAAGGTAAAAGAAGATAAATTTTTTTTTAAAGAGGTAAAAATGTTAAATCGGTTCTTATCAAGTTTTATCTCAATGTTTTCTCGTGAAATCAAGTAAATTGACAGTAATATGCTCTCATTCATATATATATATATATATATATATATATATATATTAGGGGTGTAACGGTTCACAAAATTCACGGTTCGGTTCGATACGATACACTTGTGTCATGGTTCGGTTCAGTACGGTTCGGTACGTTTTTGATACAGCAAAAAGAAAGAAATGGCAGAGAAATTTCCTTGATTTATTTTTCTTTATTCTTTTTTTTATTATCATAAAGTATGATATTTTTTTACTTTGAGCAATTCTAGAGCTATAATTGACTCTTCTTAGGAGCATATAAAACAAAACAGCTCTTTGGAAAAAAAATTAATGTAATATTGTAGTAGTTATAAACAAAGGTTTATTTTAGTTAAGATTAACATTTGAGGGCAGCAACTATTCATAATGTCAAAATAAAACCGACGTTATGTTACCTGAAGGCATTATAGCCTTCTATTCCTGCCAAACTTCCATGGTTGCAGTTAGTGTTACTACAGTAAATCCATGGTGAATGTTGCTGATCTGTGGACACTGGATAGTTCATTCATGGCACAATGTTTCTTCCTGGTTTCCACGTCAGCGCTGTTTGATCCGTTAATAACGGAGAAATGTGAATGTTTCTCACTAGATCTCGCAGTGATGTTATTACTTCTGTGGTGAATTCAAATGCTTTCTTCACTGGATCTCTTATTAGCGCTTTGTGGAAACACAAAGGCCAAATCCCTTTAATCATCCATCACAATGAGTAAAACCACAGAATATAGTTCTGATGCGTAGCAAAAGATTGTTGAATTTCACAAAATAGAAAGTGGCTGTAAGACAATAGCTAAAGAATTGAAAATCCCCATTTTGACCATCAGGGCAATAATTAAGAAGTTATAATCAACTAAAGATGTTACAAATCTGCCAGGAAGAGGACGTGTGTCTATACTGTCTTAATGCACGGCGAGGATGAAAGTTTGAGTGGCCAAAGACTCTTCAAGGATCACAGATGAAGAATTGCAGAGATTAGTTTAGTCTTGGGGTAAGAAAGCCAAAAAAAAAAAAAAAAAAAAAACCCTACATCCCCACATGTTGTTTGGGAGGGTTTCAAGAAAAATCCTCCTCGCTCCTCCAGAAACAAACTCCAGCAAATTTAATTGTCAGACATGACTGGACCTTCAAACGGCACAGGGTTCTGTGGTCAGATGAGACTAAAAAAATAGCTTTTTGGCAGCAAACACACTAGATGGGTTTGGTGAACACAAGGATAACATTTAATATTCCGTTGGATCTTTAATGTTGTGGGCATATTTTTCTGCTGGAGGTCCTGGACTTCTTGTTCAGATATATGGCATCGTGGATTCTATCAAATATCAACAGATAAAAAATCAAAACCTGATGCCTTCTGCTAGAAATCTTATAATGGGCCGTGGTTGGATCTTCCATCAGGACAACGATCCAAAACAAACATCAAAATCAACACAAAAATTTGTTGCGGAGCACAAAATGAAGCTTCAGCAAAGACCGTCCCAGTCCCCTGACCGGATGAGTAGGCTGAACTGAAGAGAAGAAGCACAAACATGGATCTGGGAATCTGAAGGATCTGGAGAGATTCTGTATGGAGGAATGGTCTCTGATCTCTTGTCAGGTGTTCTCCAAACTCATCAGGCATTATAGGAGAAGACTCAGAGCTGGTATCTTGTCAAAAGGAGATTGCAAAAAGTATTTAATAAAAGGGTGCCAATAATTGTGGCCAACGTGTTTTGGAGAAAAACATTTATTTATTTTATAATGTGATTTCCCCCCCACATTCAATTCTTTTACTTAAATGAAAGGTTAGAATTTTGCAATTTTTTTGAATGAAAGATCAAAAGGATAAACGATGCAGATTTATTTTTTACAGCCAGTTTTGCTTATATTTACCAGGGGTGCCATTAATTGTGGAGGGCACTGTATATATATATGGAATGTTCGGCGTGGCACGTAAGGAACCTTGTGAACTTTTTGCAGCTGGTGAGAAAGCCAGTGATTGTTTTCAAGTGTCCATATTTTTATTTTTCCATTCAAGAGTCCATTCTGTTCTGTGTCTAGAAGTGGCGAGCATAATGGCAAGATTTATTAAAGCTTGCAACATTGAGGAGATGGAGCTGTGGGAGGTTAGATGTAGATGGATAAGAATAAAACATTTATTAACTTAAACTTAAACATAATAAACTTTTTTTTGTATTTTACATTTTGTTTTTTCTTTACAGTATTACAGCAAATGCCTAACAATACTTGCAAGGATACATTATAAATAATTATAAGTTAAAAGGATATATTAAGAGGAATATAGAGCAAACTATTATCTCTTGGTCAGGCTTTTTATTCTACTAAAGGCTCTCCCCTCTAGCCAAGCGAGACTGGGTGTTACCTCAAGTCAAAGGGCATGAACTACCCCTTCCCCCACAGCTGCTGTATACTGTTGTAGCAACAATGGGTTGTACATTAATATTAATATTAGCTCAAATGATCTATAGGGAATTTTAATAATCATGAATATGATTAATATTTTGCATATTACAGTTATATTAATTTATCGCAGCTGAACTAGATTGATATATGAATGATTACCATAACGGGTTATGGTTCGTCATTAATACATCAATCGTCTTATTTCAGCTCGAAGTTATGGGATAACTTTACTGGAATTAATTTAGCTATCAAACAATCTGTTTGTCCCGCAAACATTAAACGTAAGATTAACTTAACTCTCAAGGAAAATTATCCTTCTTACAAACACAAGAAAGAGTATCCCTTCCAGGCCTTGAAAGAAAACAACTCTCTGGGTTTGTAAGATTAGGTTACTTAAATCGTATCAAGATAAAGCATATAGCTAAGATCGAACATTTCAGTGACTTCGGAACATGGGCAATTAAAACAGAGTCAATCAAGGACATATGGAATTTAATAATTGGACTAATACATCGAACTAAGGAATATATCAAACTACACAATACACACGGATTATATGTCTATGTACATAAAATACAGTTAAACAATACAAGATAAAGCATAACAGTGAGAGAGAGAATAAAATGATCAGAATTAGAGAAAGATAGAATGACAGAAAAGGATGGGAGAAAGGATGAGAGAGAGAGAGAAGGATGCGAGATGAGATCGGAAGTGTAAGCAAAAATCTGCGATCAAAGATCGCAGCAGCCTATGGCAAACATCACAGACAGTAACCCTTGAGAGACCACAAAGAAATCACATTTAAAAGTTCAATTCAATAATCGATACTTGCATATGGTTCTCTTTGTATGAGGAAGGAAGGCAGAGTCCTGCGTGTGTCTTTAAAAGCAGCGTGAGTCGTCTGAGGGGAGGCGTGCGCGTGCTGTGTCTTCCATGCGAGCGCAGGAGGTTCAAAGAGTCTCTTTCTTTGAGGTGAAGTTGCCAGTAATGATTCAGGCTAAGTTCATTCAGCTCGTGAATGAACAGAGGCGAATTGGAAAAACAAATCTAGACTATAGAAAAGAAAATAAATAAAAGAGAAGAGAAGCAGGCCGAAGCCAGTCCGGACTTGGGTTTTCCAAAGTTTTTGGAGGAGGGAGAAGTGAGAGAGAATTGAAGGTTTGGACTTTTTATCAGTGTCCCGTGTACGCCTCCTTTTTCGTGAAGGACGAATCAGCAGCAGGAAGATTGTCTTGGTGTGTTAATGCTGCCCGACCCTCGTGTGGAATCACGAGGGGGCAAAATATGATATTATGCTCGGGGAATTAAAACGCATGGAACCATAACGTTTATCACAGTCTCTTATCAAAAATCTCCTTCGTCGTGCAAAGGGGATTAAAACAATACTAAGGACGAATATTGACAAAGATAGCAACATAGAGATACATTATTTTGGTTGAACAAAGGCACTTTGAAATTACCTTACTGTAATCCAAAAACACAACTATTCTAATATCACACTGGTGAACATGCAAATCACCCGGAACCCTCTTTATACAGTTGTAATAGTTGGTAAAATGAAATTTTACTAGTGGAAGTCCAAATATTGCAATGTGCGTGTGTGTGTGTTAGAATGTCGCGTTGGAATGTTGCGCCCCCCCGTTGTCTCTCTTGCATAGGGCTGGATGAGCTTGGTGGTCAAATTTTATGACCAATGGTCAATGAGATCGGGTTACGGGATGCGATTCTACTGGGAGAACATTCTTCAAAAATACATGTAAGAGCCGAACACTCGAAGATCATAACTATATGATCAAAACAACATTAATCACACATACATACAGGAAGTTCAGATACAAGTCTGAGTTACATAAATTGAAAGGATATTAAGTTAAACACAAAGGATGTTTGTGTGTGTGTGTGTGTGTGTATGTATGTGTGTGTGTGTGTCATTCAGAATTCAGGCTGCTTTTGTGAACTCTTGTCCTTTCCCCCACCCTTTCGTGGGGGGGGGGGGGGGGGGGGGGGGGGGGGGGGGGGTCAGGATGTGAGTCCCGTGAGTTGGCGAGATTTGAGTCAAGGGACCAGGTCGACCCTTTTGCTCAACGCTCGGCTTGTTATAAATGTGTCATGTGCCAGGGAGGCCCTAGCCCGAGCGGCGCCCCCGCTGGTCAACATGCCCCAAGGGGATCGTAAACAGAATGCTCTTTGTTTACTCAAATGGGGAAACGAGCTGTATTTTGCAAATCAGGAGTCGCCAATTCAGAACATCTGGCCGGATGGACTGTCAGTATCGTTACACTGTTACAGAACTTAGGGTACCTTTAGCCACACCTCTGTTTGACACCGCTCACTCCAAAGTTCACCAACAACAACCAAGGCAGAGACAGGTAGAAAGAGAAGCCATTTTTGAAGATGACCTCCAGAAAGAGGAGCAATATTTGGCTTCACTTTGATGAGGCTGGACCCCAGAAAGCAAAGTGCAAGCTTTGCAACAATATTTTATCAGGCCAAGGAGGAACAACTTCAAATTTTAGAAGACATCTTCAGACAAAACATCCAGCTGCATTGCTTGTGCAAGTAAGGCAAGAATCTACATAATCTGCATCAGCCTCAAGTAGTAGTGCTTCTACGGCTGCTGTCTCCTCTGTTACGGCCTCTACTGCGTCCTCATCTGGCACCAGTGTCCAAAAGACGAGACAAAGTAAGATGACAAGCTTTGTGAGGACACCAATTGGCCCTGTCAAACAAAGCAAAGTGGATGAGGAGTTATCTAAAATGATTGCACTGGATTTTCAACCTTTTTCAATCGTCAGTGACACTGGATTCAGAAGATTCTAGAAGGCAACTGATCCATCATACATTTTACCGAACCGAAAGACTATATCAAACACTCTGATGCCACAGCTCTACAGCAGAATTAAAGAAGAGGTGAAGGTGAAAGTCAGCAATGCCTCTGCTGTGTGTCTGACGACTGATACCTGGATGTCACGGACAACTACACGTTTTATGGCAGTCACTTGTCATTTTATCGCTGAACATTTTACTCTTTCATCACCTCTTCTTGACTGCTTTTCATTCACTGAACGACATACTGCTGAAGAGTGGGAATCACAAACAAAGTGGTTGCTTGTGTTACTGACAATGCCAGCAACATGAAAGCAGCTTTCCGGAAAGCTGAATGGAAGCACTTGCCATGCTTTGCCCACACATTGAATCTGATTGTGAGGCAAAGCTTAAAACACATTCAAGGGATAGTGACAAAAGTCAAGAGTGTTGATGAGTTTGTCAACAGAAGCACTGTTGCAACAGAAAGACTAAAGGCAACTGTTACGTGCTTAAAGATGTTTAAATGGGATGATAACGCAACATTTATGTGAGATGTAATTGTTGCTATGTATGAAGTGGCAGAAACAACCAAGAGCAACACCGAGGTAACATTTACATTATGTTTATTTGTGAGGACAGAAGAGGTTACAGCAAAGAAAAAATACTAGAAATAGAAAAAGAAACAAAACAAGAGTGTCACCAAATTAATAAAATAATCAAAACCAAATTCCCATAACTATTAACCCAACCTCTAAACTATCTACCAAAAGAAAAATGCAGAAATAAAACCGAGTTCTTCAGCGTATGTCGACGCCTTAAATAAACTACGCTGGTTAAAATAAAAATACAATTAATGGCGGTCACTCTTCAACTAACACAGAAAACATCCTACCTACCGATGTTACAAAGGTTCTCGGATCAATCAGGCAAATGGCTTACAGATGGATGCGCTCCAACAATCAATAAAGCTGCTTACAATTGAATCAACAACACGTAGGTTTTTCTACCAAACAGAAACATATAAATGAAGTTAGAGCTTCCTACCAAGTGGTTTATTACAACACAGTGTGTTTTCCTTTGCCTATCAGCGTGCAATACAAGAATACTACACACCCCTGCATCATCATCATCACAACGACGACAACAAAACCACATCAAACAATTCATTAAAGGTTGTAAACTGGTTGTTCGGCTCGACTAGGGACACAGGTGTTGAGTGAGGTCTGATGCTGATCCCTCACTACACATCATGGTGAACAGGGCCTTTAATCTGCCAGCACGCCAGCGGATTGGTCGCGCCGATCATAACGTCAAGCACCCTGACTTCACAGGTACGATGGACAGCCAGACGATCCAATGATCGCAACCTAACAAAGGAGTTTACAAATACAGAAGAGAAAGAACAAAATACACAGGGTTCCTGCAGGTTTCAGTAAGTCAAATTTAAGACCTTTTTAAGACATTTTAAGACCAAAAAGATTGAAATTTAAGACCTACACGGCGCATAACCCAAAAAAAATTAATTAAAAGAATTCTGAAAAAAATATTTTTATTTCAATGAATTCAGTAATTGAAAAAGCATTAATTTAATTTACAGACAAAGCAATCACATTAGTAACCTTCCACACCCAACAACATGCCAAATGCCCAAAACCTTAGGCCTAAAATGAAAATAGGCTAATACAAACTTGCCCTCTAATAGAATATATTTCATCTCATATTTATTTACATTATGAAGCAGCATATTAATAGCCTAATAGAGATTGAACAGGCTAAGAGATTATTTTAGAAAATTGTAGTTTGCATAATATACTCTAAAAACACATAATTATAGCTGATTTTAGTTGATCATAACTAGAGATGAAATGGCATGAACATTTATTTTCACGATTATTATGAAATCAATTTACCGAGTTTGTCGAAACCCCGCAAATAACAAATAAAATGATCAATATGCAAGTTGTTTACATAAACATCAAAATACTATTAAAAATGATGGCCAGATTTTAAAGGAGTGTCTTGCAACATGTTATCTACTAATATGTACAAGTTCAAATAAAGTTTTTACAAAAATGGTTTTATAAAAAGATAAACCTCACATTTCAGCCTTTAAATATTTTTTTATAAAAAGAATGAGTCAAAAAATATTAATTACTGACATTTACAATGCACATCCGCTTATCTAATATTATTAATAACATTTGGTCTGATTTTCCTGTGGCGTCTGTCGTTGCTAAGCAACCATACAACGCACTCTCCACAGCAACAAGGAAGATGTTGTCCATCTGGCTGTGGGCGGAAAAAAAAATTGCGCACTGCTTCAATAGCGCTTGCCGCATGCCCACATTTTAATAAACTTGAGCACGCAAAAAGACGCGGTATGTGAACTGCCTGTTGGCGAGCGACCTCATATCAAGCCCCGGGCTTCTGGTAGCACGCGAGCGAGCTCCGCTTTGTAGGCTAACTTGTGGTGTGTTGAAGACATCACGTGTTCACAGTCCTGTGCACTGTGACCCGGGGCTGCGTTGCATTCTCAATTATTGGTTCCGCCACTCTTTATACTACGTTATTTAATCAAAATAATCGTGGTTGACAAATGAAACTTTTGAGGAAAAATACAATACGGAGAAGTTACATACAGCACAATTTTTAAGACCCAGACATCAAAATTCAAGACTTTTTAAAGACTTTTTAAGGTATTATTTCCACATTAATAAATTCAATACTTTTAAGGCTTTTTAAGACCCCGCGGGAACCCTGAATACAAAACACACGAGGAACGTAACAGCAACACAAAAACAAATGGGCCTTGAAGAGCTGTGTCAGGATAGAGACAAGGAGATCGGAGGTAAGTGAATCCAAACACAGCTTTATTTACAGGTGGCAATAGTGCAAGGTGAGTATACGATGATTTCAGGTGCAGATACTGTGAAGATCACTCGGTGCATGGTTGACAACAGGTAATCCAGATAATTTCAAGAGTAGGGTAATCACACAGTCTCAGTAATCCTTTCTTTTCTCTCTTTTAGGTATGATCAGGGCAACTGGATCAAATCTCGGACATGGAAGCTCATGAGAGAACAGGATCTCAGGAATCAGATGGTAGATCTGGAGACAGCAGAACAATATCACAAAGGTTAGTTTGAGTCAGGTAAGTAGACCGAAATCTCAGGCGGCTCAGCGATATCAGGGTTTTCAGGATACGGGAAGAATGGTCAGTTCCTGTTGGAGGCTTGACAAAGACTGAACTCACAGTGAGAGTTTTATGAGTTGGCTGATGACTGTGCTGATTGGGAACAGGTGTGGGTGATTATTAATCCGGAGAGAGTGAGTGCAGGTGCGCCAAAGAGGATCCTGGGTAATGTAGTGCAGAGACAGACAGTGAACGTGACAAGCTGAGGTTCAAGCCGGATGCAATTACAAAATGGAACTCCACAATTGCACTGGTAAACCCCAGCCTTCCAACCCTGACACTTGACCAATTGGGCATGATTAACCCCCTGGGGTCGACAATCGCGCCAGCGCGATAGGCTCGCTTTTTTTCTTATCAGTGCAAAAGAGATTCAAAATACTCTGTTGACTTTGATATTGCATACAAGTTTCATACATCAATCGATCCTGTTAAGTGTGTATTTTTTTTGTGTATACTCACAATAAAAACAACGTGTTGTGCTTTTTGCCAAATAAAGAAAAATAAACATGATGTGAGTTCTGCCTTCTCTCTGTCAGTGAACTCCATTCTGAAACGCGTCCAAAAATGAACTGTAACTCAGCGAATACTCAGTCAAACAGGCATACAGACACACAGGCATGAAGCTTGAATTCTCTTCTTTTAAATTAAGTAATTTTTATAAAAAACAAATATTCACAGTTTATGTAATATGTTTGAAAAGAGAGAGATGTCAGTCGTTCTCATCTCAGCTCATTATGTTTAAATTGTGACCCCGCCCACGGAGAGCGTGCGCTATTCAAACGCAAATAATCTGAGGCATCCATGCACACCTGTGAAACGCCCACATCAGCAGGATAACACACACCGCGAGTTCACTTTCAGACTCATGTACTTTACGACGCTGTGAGGAATAATACTATCTTAATAATAATCCTGGAAAATTTACCTCAGAAGTGTTGGAAGTTTCATTTCAAGGAGCAACGGATCCAGCTGAGGAATAGGTCAGTTCTATATTTGCTTTGTTCTAATCGCAATAGTGTCTGTACGCAAAAAGACTGTTTAAATATGAATCGTGTTTCTGTGTGTGAATGAATGAATGCACAGATGCGCGCTGTTGTGGAGCTACTACAGCTGGTGTGACACCCTGTATGTAAAGTCACAGGAATAATTAATAATTTTTTTCCTCTTTCAATGTCTTTGATTGTTTTATTGTGTTGATGATATTGTTTCAATTAGTGTCATTATGCTGCATTTGTTATGCGTAATACCCTCATGTGGACAGTAGGGGGAGACAAGGTGCTGATCAGAGACTATGTGGGTAACTATGAGTCGCCGCAAAGAAGCCGCCATTATGAGAGCGACTCTGTTATTGAAAGCAGCACGATCTTGTCTGACTCATTGTTTGTTCAAACAGGTGGGTGAAATTGATCACCAAGGACTTAAAACATGAAACAATATGTTAATAACATGTTTATGTTGTCTGAGGAGGATAATATACCGTTCCTGAGTAATGTTAAGATGTCAAAACAAGACAGTGTTATGTTTATGAGAATGCCGTTTCATTCGCGGATGACCCGCGCTAGGCCTGGTATTGATCTTATAAAAACTGAATGGTTAGAGGCTCCAACACACTGAATATCCCAAGTAATATCATGTTCATTGTTTATAGTATATAGAGCTATGTATTGATAAACTGTCAGGTGTATATATATATTTATATATATAATCTTTGAATATATTATATATATATATGGAGTTTTTGAATATTATATACTATCATACTGTAGATATTTGTACAATATATGTTTTAATTATCTTTCTTCTAAATAAGTAAAACGGCTGTATCCATTAGTTCAGTTTTGTTTAGATAACAAGTAGTTTATAAATGTTTATGAGAGTGACTCTGTTATTGAAAGCAGCACGATCTTGTCTGACAAATTGTTTGTTCAAACAGAAACTTTACTGCAGCACCGCCAGTCGGACGACGGGCGTGCTACACTGGCAAAAATACTGTTTAAAAATGAATCACATTTTTGTGTGTGAATGAATGAACAGCTTTTATCAAACTCTACTGCTATACTGAGATGAGGAAAAACTGTTTCTACGATGCATCGCGATGCAGACGAAGACGATTTGGTATCGGTTCAGTAATAGACCATTGTCATGAATCAGACCTCTGTGGCTCTCTCTGATGGGCACCGGAGAGCACCCTCACCTGAATATTGACTTTCCTGGACTCCATTTCCCATGCACCCCGTACAGAGACTAATTACCCGCACAGGTGTTTTCCATTATTTGCTCTACTTAAGCAGCATTCACACTCATACTGATTGCGAAGTCTTGTTTTGCCCTGGCTGACATTTCTAAGCATTTACCTGGATATCCTGTGACTCTTCTGTGTATGACCTTGGATTGTTTGACTTCTGTTGATTCTCTGCCGCCTGCCCTTGTGACCTTCAGTGTTGTGCGTGAACGAGTTCAAAAGAACGCGTTCATTGAACACGCTCATTTTTTCGTGAACGTTGAACTGAACGCAACACATTTTTTAATAAAGAACTTGAACGTGAATTAGTTCACATTATGTGTCATGAACGGCAGACATCACTGTAAATGAACGTTGGAATTTGTTTTCCATTGAAAACTGAGTGACATCTGTTTTCTCTTTTGAAACGCAACGAGAGAAAGTTCCTCCCTCCTGTATCCATAGCAACGCAACGCCGCGTAGCAGGCAACGACGAGAGCGCGGAGGGCTAGAGGAGCGAGAGACAGACCAAAGACGAGAGTGAGGGAAAGCGCTGCAATTTAAAAAAAAATGGCTAGTGGAAGTGATGGCACGGAGACGGACACCGATTCTCCTTATGAACATTTAAAACAATTTTACACTCTTGCAAACCAAGACCCCGACGGCAAAAATCTTACCTTTCTGTGTAAGATATGTCCACCTGCGCAGCAAAAACAAGTTAGGACATCAACAACGTCCTTCTCGAATTTGAAACGGCACATTGAGTTAAAACATCCATCCAGTGTAAATGCATATATGCACGCCCTCGAGGGTCATAAGGGAGGAAAGGGAAAAAAGACCCCCTGCCAACCCCAAACGCAAATGACACTGCCAGCAGCCTTCAAGAGGTCCGTGGTGGTCTCACAGGAGCAGGTAGATAAACTGACTATCGACTACATTGTGGAAGATTTACAACCTCTAAGCAAAGTTGAGAAACCCTCGTTCATCAGACTAGTGACAGGTTTGCAACCAACCAGACATGTGCCTTCAAGAAAGCAAGTGCAGGGACTACTGAATAGAGAATTTAAGGAGGTTATCAATAAATTAAAAAGTGAACTTGCCGAGCTTGATTTTGTTTGCACAACAGCTGATTGCTGGTCAGCTGTCAACAAGGGATTCATGGGCATTACAGTTCATTGGCTTGACAAACATGATCCATCACTCAGGAAATCAGCTGCACTTGCATGCCGTCGTGTCAGGGGGTCACACATAGGGCTGGGTACCGAGTTCGATACTTTTTAGGTACCGACCGAATTGCCTCGATACTATCGAGTATCGAAAAATGACTTGTTTTTCGGTACCAGATTTCGATACCTAAGGGGTTAACTCGTCAACGTCAGTGCTCAAACAAATACATATGAAATGCACAACGACACGCCTAAATTCGCTCACGCACATACACGCAAACTCTACACACACGAGACGCGCGGAACTCTCCGCACATACTCTTATGAGACGCGCGCGCGCACACAAACTGTCCACGCACATTCTCATGAGACGCGAGCCTATGGACGCGAGCACACACACACAAACTCGCGCACATACTCAATGACACGCAAGCACACACACTCACAATACCCTAAAGATGTGGAAAAGTCGATCAAAAGTGTGGCTACATTTCTCCAGGCTCGATGCCAACAGCGTGCGATGCAGTATTTGTGGTAAAATAATGGCTGCAAAGACGGTACCGCGACAGATATGATGAAGCCCTTGACAGTGCACGGAGTAAACATAAGAGCAGAAAGTTGCTGCGTCTTCGACTGGTAAATGAAGAGATACCTTGTTGATCACTCTGACTGTGTTTATATTGCAATAATGACCTACTGAATGTACACTGCCGTTCAAAAACGTGTTGGTCAGAAATTTTTTTCAGTAAGCATGCATTATCAAAAATGACCTTCCAAAAACTGTTTTCATATTTCAGCTTTGACAACACAGGAATAAATTACATTTTGAAATATATTCAAATAAGATTTTAAATTGTAATACTATTCCACAATATTACAAGTTTTACTGTATTTTTGATGAAATAAATTCAGCTTTGGTGAGCATGAGCTCTTTATAAAAAAAAAATGTTGTACCTTATGTATATGTATAAGGAATATTTTGTTCCTTTGTGCTTTTTTTGTTCCTTTGTGCACTGACTAAGGAGCATGAGTCAAACTGAAAAAATAAAACCAAAGTTTTTCTGAGGTAATGTGTTATGTAATCTTGTTAAAATGGATTTCATAAAATTGGTATCGAAAAAAGTATCGATCAGGAACCGGTATCGAAATCAAGGTATCGGTATCGGTATTGGTATCGAAATTTTTTAAACGATACCCAGCCCTAGTCACACACATATGATGTACTGGCAAAAGTACTGGCAGAGGTGTACAAGGAATTTAAAATCCAGAACAAAATTGTGTGCACAGTGACAGACAATGCCTCAAATTTTGTTAAGGCATTTAACTGTTTTGGAGAGGGTGTTGCTATTACAGCTGCGGCTGCAGCTGCTGATGAAACAGTGGAAGAGGCTTCTGTCCAGGCAATTGACAGTTTGGATGATGGTGATGGTGATGATGATGATGATGATGGGCTTGAGCCAGCACCCCTCTCAGCGTTAGAGGATCCCTGCCTCCCCCCTCACAGAAGGTGCATGGCCCACACCTTAAATCTTGTTGCTGCCGACACAAAGAATGTAACTGACAGGCAGTACAACACACTGGCGAGGCCTGTGTTTTCCAAAGCATGCGCTCTGTGGAACAGAGTTAAACGGAGCTCAAAAGCCTCAGATTTGGTTGAGGAAAAGCTAAAGATTGGCTTTGTCACTCCAAATAACACACGATGGAACTCAATGTTCCTCTCCATGCAGCGCTTGAGTCACATAGCCACATTGACTCCACAGGCCAGCGACCTGATAGCGCCAGGTGATCCAGCTCCTGAATATGACAGGCTGCTTCTGCACAACGTCTGTGATGAGTTCGGCCTTCGGCGGTTTTCCCCACAGGAGATTGATTTCATCCATAACTTTGTGAGTGTGATGCATCCCTTAGCCGCTGCACTAAACATTCTTCAAGGGGAGAAAAACACATTCCTTGGGTACCTGGTGCCTACAATTGTGCAGCTGAAAAATGACTTGAGAGGGCTGCTGGATGAGAGCTCAAAGCCTACAGCTACAGAAGGTCTGGCTGCATGTCGTCCTCTCATCCAAACCATGATTCAGGCAATCTGCAAAAGATTGGATGACAGGCTTGAAGAAAAAGAGAACATCCTGGCAGCTGTACTACTCCCAATGTTCAAGTTGGACTGGGTGTCGGATGACATTCAGCGCTTGCAGTACAGAGTGATGCTGAAGCAAGAAGTGCAATCTATCTCTGTGGTGGAGTCTGAACAAGCGCAAACCTCTGCAACAGAGAGAAAAAGCAGTGCTTCCTCCTTTTTTAAATTCAGTCGAAGCCCAGTAACAGTCACCAAGTCCGAGGTGGACATGTACCTGGATGCCCCAACTGCTGACAACTTCAATGAGTACACAGTCCTACCCAAGCTGAAAAAGCTGTTTGTGAAGTACAACACAGCAATCCCGTCAAGTGCTCCAGTGGAGAGGCTGTTCAGCACTGGTGGCCAGATATTTAGGCCCAGGAGAAACCGATTGGGAGATGCCAACTTCGAAAAACAGTTGGTGTTGAATGCAAACAAAAAACTCTTTGGACTGACCTGAGGGGAGAAAGAAGTATCCAGGGGGTGGGGTTCAGTTTTCAGTTCGCACTAGTGTAACCATGTTCCTGTAGATCATGTCCCCAGCACTGAATTGAAAAGGTCACCAACTACTGTATGAAAGTTGAAGTTACCTACCTAAAGTTGCATAAAGTTCCATCTTACACAAAGTTACATCTTAAAAATCACTGTTTCAACCATAAAGATACGCAGTTTCCTTAAAAATAAAGTTTTTTGTGCCTTTGAGTTTTGCCTTTATTACCTTCATTCAAGAGTTTTGCTCATTTCATACACACACATATGTATATATAATATCATATATAGCAAATAATATATACATATTTCATATTATATATTCTTTTTTTAATTAAATGCTGGTAGATTTCATTGCACTAAGTATAGAACTGGTCTACCTTGTCTGTACTGCTGCAAGTTTCATCACCTGGTAAGAAACCCACAATTGCAGTGTCATGAGCAAATGTCTACAATGAGCAGCTTCAAAGAACGTATAGTGATTTCTAGCTCGTAGTGTGAAAAAAAGTATTTATTTGAATATCTCACGAAAAAAGTAAAATGAACTGAACTTTGAACTAGTTCAGAATTAAAATTGTGAACTTTGAACGTGAACTGTTCACTTTGAGCATGTATGAACTGAACTTGAACTAGTTCAGAAAAGCTGTGAACTGGCACAACACTGGTGACCTTGCTTTCTGGAACCTTGACTGCCTTGCTGCCTTGCTGCCTGCCCTGACTTTTGCCCGGTATCGTTTTTGTTTCTGCTCTGCCTCTGATATTCCTGCCACTGTTGTTTTGAACATTGCCTGTTTGACTCTGATCTTGATTAGTAAAGTTTATCTGCAAATGGATCCACATGCTTCTGACCCATCATTACACCATAACTGATTATAATGTACTGACGCTTTTCTGATGTCATTTGTCGCATACGTGTTTTGTTGCGGTAGCATACAATGGCAGAGGGAGGCGAGACGCGAGTGCGAGAAAATAAAAAATGCTCCAATGCACATTTCGGCTTTTATGAACAACCTGGTAAGCACGACCTGCAGAAGACACGCACTGTGTGTGCTCATGTCACGCACAAATAGAATATGCAGGAGGTAATACCACTAACTTCATAAACCACGTTAGCCGTTTTCAACCCGAGCTGTTAACGCCTGGCAGAGTCTGACTGTTTTAGAGATGTGCAGATGAGCTCCAACGCCGAATCCGCAGCCAAAAATAAATCATCCACCCGCCCCAATAACTTTCTCTGATTTAAGTATCCGCACCCGATGGTCAAATTACAATTATTCTGTGTTACGCGTGATTATAAATGGATGATCATTACCTTCAACAGCGGATTCGGCGATGGTTGATGCGCGCATCTCTATGGTAACATAATACTGATTAATGCGCGCTGCTTTTAAATGAACATTTCTTTAAAACAAAATGTATTTGACAGATTTTCCTTTTCTTAATGGCATAAGCAAGCTTTACTCCCTTGAAACTTGAACTGGAATGTCACTGTTTCTGTCACTGCGACTTCCTGAACAGGCGAGCACGTGCGCACACATCACTTTTGAAGTCAAATTTAAAATTGAGGATGCAGTGCATCGCGATGCATTGTGATATCGAATTGAACTGAATCGATGACATGATAATCGTAATCGAACCGAACCGTGAGACCCGTGTAGGTTCACACCCCTTATATATATATATATTTTTTTTTTTTTGTCCTTGCATTCTTTCTTGTGGCTCAGTCACACACCTGAATGAAAGGCTCAATATGTATGCAGCCTCATTATGCGGGTCGTTGTCTTCTCAGGTGTGAATCACGCCCACCCGCATATTGCCTTTCCAAACAAAAAGTGTCTTACAAAATTTAAATCAATGTATTGTTTTATGTGAATGATTAGGCAGGATGATTTTCACATCATTTTGAAGAAAGAACTCTAGGCGACAAAATGCATTATTCAGAAGTCTTGTGGACACATATTTAGTATGTGTTTTGTGGCCTTATTTCAGAAATTTTAGTTTTTAGTTTTTTCAATAACTATGCATAAACATTATTTGCTCAAAAATACAAACATGTACATACATGTTGCTCACATATTATGGTAGCCCTGTTTGTGTTAAATAGAGTGTAATTATACCTTTGCCATTAATGTTTATAAGCAACTGAAAAAAACACAAATGTAAGGGCATGTCAGAACATCTCAAGGACCCCAAAAACACCTTAGGCCCCAGAGGGTTAAGGATGTTTGTGAGATTTTGAAGAAGTCACTGTTGAAATTAGTGGTGAAAGGTATGTATAATTTAAAGCGGGGCTCAGTAACTTCGGGATTTCTTCGCTGTATTCTCGCTTTTTGCTCGCAGGTTTCTCTCTAGAGCTCCCCCCACAACTTCGGAATAGATATTTGACAACACTGTTGTAAAAACCTGTTGGCTATTCTCAGACACCAGAGGCTAGCAGATCAACGACATCAAATCAAAAGGGGTATTTTTTAAAACGTCTTCTTCATTCGGGTTCGAACAGCGTGAGGGAGCACAATAATGACGGCGTTTTAGCAGATTTATTTTGGCCGTAAAGCAATTGTTTACATCGCGAGACCTGATATCACGCGAGACTTCCTGACGCGGCGGCCGGCGGCCCGCCGCCCCAAAGTTGCAAGTGCGTATTTTCCGCTCACGGGCACCAGGGGGGGGCGAAACGACCACCATTCAACCCAAAATAAGTAATATAACCATTCCAATGACTCCGAAGCTGTTCAGTTAAGGTAAAAAAAGTTACTTAGTTCACCTTTAATTTAACCATAGAACTGCTTCCACTAGTGAAATATTTAAAATAAGAGTATGATTTTGTCATATTTCAATCATCTTTTTTTCCCTTCTCATAAACAATGTTAACTTATTTGATTTGACTTAATGAAGTTTTATGTAACAAAGTTCGGGAGGAGCATGTTCAGGTAATCATCCAATCAGCACAAGAAGAAGCCAGTAAAAATAAAGCCTTCCCTTACCTCCTGTCTCATGACAAATTTCTCAGCATCCCGCCACCACCACATCACCTCACATTCAGATGGGTCTGCTCATAGATACCCATGATCTATACATTCATAGGGGGGAGTACTCTGGGGTCGGGCCGAATTCCGAGCTCGGAGCCCATTTGTTACTGCATCCAAGGTCATTTTGATTGCAAGGGGACAGCAAAAAGTTGTCCAGCGATTGCGGTGTGCTGCATCTTACCATGCCCCAGTTATTTCAATGATGGACTCACTGGCTGAGGACATGCAAAATCGCTTCCACAACATCGTCTGCTTTCTGAGGCTACCCTGCTTGACACCTGATTTAAGCAAAGGACCTTTCGTGATGCAGCAGCTGCAGATGAAGCTGCCAAAAGTATACAGTAACTGCAGCTGCTGCAAGGGTTTGGTCCAGTGAAGAAGAGCAAACTCAAGCTGAGCGCACAACCCTCCCAGCTCCTCCTTCATCTGAACAGCAGTCTTCAATCTGGGAGGATTTTGATGAGAGAGTGGTTGATGCAGTCAGCATCAGCAACCCAACATCCACTGCAGTGGCAGCAATGAGAGGGTATCTTGCAGGACCTTGATTCAAAGAAATAAAAAACCAACTGACCTGGTGGAAAGCAAGGCAGGCAGTATATTAAGGGTTAACAGCAATGATGAGAAGGAGACTTTGCATACTAACTACATCTGTGCCATACTAACAGGTCAGATTATTTCAGAAAGACGAAACAGACTGAGTCCAAACAAACCCACGCACAAAATGCAAACCTACGCACATAACACAACGCACCAAAGAGAGGGTCAGTTGACGAAGTTGCATACT
This sequence comes from Rutilus rutilus, assembly GCF_951802725.1. Classification (NCBI taxonomy): domain Eukaryota; kingdom Metazoa; phylum Chordata; class Actinopteri; order Cypriniformes; family Leuciscidae; genus Rutilus; species Rutilus rutilus. The sequence continues at coordinate 45,439,435 of NC_140214.1, read as the reverse complement.
TGTGTATCTTTTATTGTCTTTTCGCTGCTAACAAAAATATGTTCTAAGAACGTTGTGGGAACGTTTATTTGAAATGTTCTAAAAATGTTGAAATGTCCAGTTTGCTAAACGTTGCTGGAATGGTATTTTAATGTTAGAAAAACATTGCTGGAACGTTAGCATAATGTTGCTGGAATGTTATCTTAAGGTTAGCATAACGTTGCTGGAACGTTAGCACAACATTGCTGGAACATTCTTTAGGTTAGCATAACGTTCATGGAATGTTATCTTAAGGTTAGCATAATGTTTATGGAATGTTATCTTAAGGTTTGCATAACGTTGCTGGAACATTATCTTAAGGTTAGCATAACGTTGCTGGAACATTAGCACAACATTGCTGGAACATTCTTAAGGTTAGCATAACGTTAATGGAATGTTATCTTAAGGTTAGCATAATGTTTATGGAACGTTATCTTAAGGTTTGCATAACGTTGCTGGAACGTTATCTTAAGGTTAGCATAACGTTCATGGAATGTTATCTTAAGGTTAGCATAATGTTCATGGAACATTATCTTAAGGTTTGCATAACGTTGGTGGAACGTTATCTTAAGGTTAGCATAACATTGTCGGAACGTTAGCACAACATTGCTGGAACATTCATAAAGGTTAGCTTAACGTTCATGGAATGTTATCTTAAGGTTAGCATAACATTGCTGGAACATTAGCATAACGTTGCTGGAACGTTATCTTAAGGTTAGCATAACGTTGCCAGAACATTAGCACAACATTGCTGGAACAATCTTAAGGTTAGCATAACGCTCATGGAATGTTATCTTAAGGTTAGCATAACGTTCATGCAACATTATCTTAAGGTTAGCATTACATTGCCAGAACATTGGCATAACATTGCTGGAACATTAGCATAACGTTGCTGGAACATCATCTTAAGGTAAGCATAATGTTCCTGCAACGTTCTTTCCCCCAAAATGTTATTAACAATACAACATTCAAAGAACATTAAAATGTCCACTTTCTTTCAAGTTAAAATGTTATTTTAAGGTTAGAAAAAAAAAATTCCGCACCATTCGTCCAACTTTATTTTTTATTAACACAACCATGTGAATTATAAGCGCACACTTTTACAGCACATCAAAAAGTAGAACATTTCATATGATTATCATACATTTTAAACGCTACATTATAGCTTAAAAAACAACAAATATTTTCATATAAACATTTAGGCCTAAATGAAATGAAAAAGGTGTTTAAGGGTTAGTTCACCAAAAAAAATTGTCAGTAATCACTCTCCCTCATGTTATTCTAACCCCGTAAGACTCAGAACACAAATGAAGATATTTTTGATGAAATCTGAGAGCTGGCTCACTCCTCTACTAAAAGCGACCTGAGATTGAATGCATTGAAAAGCCCTCGCGCTACTCATATACTGGGAGAGAGATAAGACAATTGAGCTGCATGATTCATCTTTAAAACAATGTGATCTCGATTCAAACGGAAGACCCGCCTCTCCATTCATTCGATTCGAGTTGATTTTTTTTTTTCAACTGAAACAAAACTCAGCGAATACTTGTCACATATTTATGAGCCATATACCTTTATAAACATTTAAGTGTGTACTTTTAAATGATTGGATTCAAACTGAAAACAAATATTCTCTGTTTAAGTAATTTGTATAAAACCAACAAGATGTCCAGCTTCTCAAACGCTTCCTAATTAGTTTTAATTTGACCACGCCTACTCGCGCAAAAGATATTCACATGCAAATCTCCACATGGAACGCGAACGCGCTCATTACCTCAAAAACAAAACCCTTCATCAGTCTCTGCTTTTCGTCGAGATTGAAAGACGCGTCGTGAGCTTGCATTGGCTTTACCCCAGAAGAAGAACGCGATTTGAAGACAAGAAAGATAAGGTAAGAAATTCTTACATATTAGTTTGTTATTGTTGCATAAATTTCACATTGCAGTTGAACTGTTGCTAGATATATGGTGAATATTATAATATTTAGATCCGTGTTTACGGTTACTGTGTTTGTGGATATCTGCTCAAACGTAGATATGTATATGGTAACCATAATGTTTTATATTTGAGCGCGATCGCGTTTGAATGTATCACATTTTGGATCGCGATCGCATTTGAATGTATCATATTTTGGAAAAGCAAAACGCTCCAAACGGCTTCATGTTTTTACTATTATCTCATTTCATATCATCATAACGAATGGAAACATTTGAAGTAACATGATAATCAATATATTTTTCTCTAGCTTAGTTACTGAAATCTTTTGGAAGATTTATATAGGCTGCTATATTGTTATTATTGTATGCAGCACTGTGCATAGCCTATACCTACAAGGCACAACAAACCTGGTGTTCATTATATAATATATTGTTGGAAACATTTGTGTGTGTGTGTGTGTGTGTATTCTGTGAATTTTAAAAAGCAATTTTAACCAGAAAAATCTAAAAATGTATTCCCAAAATCGTTTCTCTTGATATCAGTATGTTCACTTTTTTTTTTTTTCAGGACCCAGATGCCACTGAGTCCTGCTGACTTCAACATTCACAGTACATGTCTCTGTACATGAACATGTTTAAGTGAAAATCAAACACCTTGGAAATGAAAGGTATGTACAATGTTTTTAGGAATGGCACAAAGGTCTCTTTCTTTGGATCATGTTGTGTTGTAAATAAATCCAAACAATCTAAAAGCCATTCTTTTCTAAATCTCCTCATTCTTTGTGCAAGGTTGGTCAGAATGATGGGCCCTGATAAACTCCTAATAGGGCCATTAGGGAGTGTCTTTGTCTTTCTCAGGTATAAAAAGCTTACATATTAATGAGGTGATCCGCCCCTCCCGCATAAAGCTTTATCACTAGGGTGACCACCTGCTAATAAGCCCAAGGGGGGACAATGGGTATATTTCTGAGGGACAATGTGGGACACTGCCTGGCGCGGCGGTGCCCCACTGGCAGACTCACTGATAGTGGTTTACCCATTTCTAGCACATACCACCTTGCATAGTATTAATAATGCCCTATTCTCCTAAACGTGTAATTTTTGATGTATGCTCATGAATAGGCCAACCAATGTGTTTTTTTTCTAAATAAAGACTCATAATATTTTGAACATTCAATGAGCAAATATTCTAGGCTACGTCATACAATTTTCAAAAGTCTTGTGAAGAAATAATCAGTATGGGTTTCATGACCTTATTTCAGTGAGAATTGTTTTTTGTATTTTCACAAACCACGCATAAATGTCATTATCTCAAAACTACAAACTTTTACACACATGCTGCTGATATATTATTGTAGCAGAGTTTGTGCTGAATACAGTGTAATTAGACTTTAGCCATGAAAGTGTCACAAGTAACAGAAATAACCACAAATGTCAGAGCATGTCAGAACACCTCCAGGGCCCAGAAAACAGCTCAGACCTCAGAGGGTTAACCTTTTGAGCGGTACGGTCTCATATATGAGATTTGTATGTCTGTGCCCATGAGAGTACGGTGCAGTGCCACATTTAGATGTTCAGTGACATCGCATAACTGCCAGATTCAAACTGTGCTTTCGCGCGTTGGCTGGCGCTGAGCCAGAGTCAGACGCGTTCAGCGCTGTTATGGCACAACTAAGCAGTGTTTTCAACCTCATAATGTTTATTTTAGGTTTCAGATATTTAAATACACATAAGCACGATTAAAACAATACATTTGGAGTTTGTAAAACACACAATGATGTCTGTGGAAGCAGCAATAACAATCTATTCAAATATAATTTGCCGACATGTGTGTTATTCATATCAGACAAACATAGTGGAAGTAACTATAAAGTTTACTCTATTCTTCTCAGTTCACCGGCCACTTTCTTGCATTTATTTCGGAGAAACTGATGAATTCACGTGCTGTAAATCCAACTGACAGGACAACATTGCGGCGCCCATCTCATTATAGATCAAGATTAAAGGTTTTTAAACAACCAAATACACTCACTTACACGTGTTTGAGAATCGGAATATCAGATATGCTAGTTGATGACATGGTAAGGAAGTTTGTGAATATTTTGAATAAAAAAGGAAAAGTGAAATAAAAGCGACACATCTGTCATACAGTTTTATTGTGGCTGCGGTGTATCGCGTGACGCGTCGCCATGGAAACATTAAAGGGAACGTTCGCGAAAAAACTCACTCGGGGGCTGGGCGTGTCAGTTAGAATATTTTAAACTTGTGCGTGAAAGGGTTAAAGAAAAGATGGAAAATAAATATTTGTGTGTGCTGTAAAGTGCTTGTCGGAAGGAAATGAATCAAGGAAATGAATAGTGGAATAAAGTCGTTATTTTTGTTTGTTTTTGCGCACAAAAAGTATTCTCATCGCTTGATATACTTAAGATTGAGCCACTGTAGTCACTTGGACTATATTAATGATCTCTTTAATAACTTTTCTGGGCCAGCAAGTTTGGGCCACCTAGCAGCCTATGGAGGAGTGAGACAAGGCTCAGATTTCATCAAAGATATCATAATTTGTGTTCCGAAGATGAACGAAGGTCTTACGCGGTTTGAACAACATGAGGGTGAGTAATTACTGACAGAATTTTCATTTTTGGGTGAACTATCCCTTTAAACACTTCAAAGACTTTTGAAACTGCATTGATTTTTTACTTAAAAACGATGGTCACCAATGAAGTCCGTTGTTAGAAGAAAAATCCAGAAATGTTTTCCTCAAAAAACATAATTTCTCTCCCACTGAGGAAAGAAAGACATGGATATTTTGGATGGCACTGGGGTGAGTAAACTATTGGGAAGTTTCATTTTGGGGTGAACTAATCCTTTAAGGGGTTGGAACAACATTAGGGTGTATAATTACTGACAGAATATACATTTTTGGGTGAACTAACCCTTAAATATAAGTAGTGTGGGGGTGCCAAACTAGCACTGTGGTCCAGTCTCTTCGTGCTGTGGGCCAGTCTCTTCATGCCCCTTTTGGAAAGTGAACAGATTGACTGATGTTACTAATGGTGATTTATTATTTCATAAACATTTAATAATAACAGTGTGACTACTCCATAAATGTTAACCCTTAAGTTATTTAGGCTGTGCTTTGAGTACAATAAATATTAAACCACACAAGATTAAAATGTAGTTTACAAATGTTAGGCTATACAATGGAAAGGTTCAATAACACATTGTAAAGGATTAGCTACACCTGAAAATGAAAACTTCTATCATTGAGGGGAAAATAAGATAACGTGCATCAAAATTATTTACCTGCTAAACTTTTCTAATTTGTACTAATTTGCCATACTATGGAAGTAGGAATATAATACTTTCAATTGTATGACAATAGCAGCATTGAGAAAGGTCTTCTGAAGCTATTATAATACAATTATAAAAAATCTATAAACCAGGGCTTGGCATTAACCCTGGTCTTGTAAGTTACTTGTCCTTTGGACAAATAAATCGTTCATTCACTTGTAAAAAAAAATAAAAAAATAAAAAAAAGCAGCCTGTTCAGGAATATATATAGACCATTTCAAGGACGTAAACAATAACAAACGCGTTGGAATGCTACTGCGCATGTCTGGCCCTGAAGCACTTCCGGTGGCGCCATTTTTAAACCACAGAGCTGTCAAAACAAAATGACTAGCACATACTTTTTAAGTCTAGCTAAAACAGAACAGTTAAGATATTTAAAAAAAATTCAAATCGGCGATAGCGTGGAATTACCGGACCCTTTAAATAAGACGCTGAGGCGACAACTATTCACTCAGAACGTAAAACATTTACCTTAAGTGTCGTATCCAGACGTGTACCATTATCTGGTTGAGACCGAGTGTGTTTACACGAGAGAAGCGGTCAAGGCATATCGTAGCCTAGATGCTTACAACTACTTCCTTAGTGGAAAAGTTGGAAACATTTGTTCCTACATAGTGGACGATGTTTGTATTGTATTTGGTGAAGTTGGAGCAAGTCAGACATTGTCAAAAACGTAGGCCTACTCTGCGTGGTTCGTTGCTAAGGTGACCGGGGAGGTTATTAGTGGGCATTGCACTTGCATGGCTGGGTAAATATGTCTATTCAAATAATAAATCACATTGCTAATCCTCTAGTAAACGAATGATTGTGTTCTATTATTACCTTTTGCATAGTTAATTATTTCATACGTTTGGAAATATTTGTGGTTAGGTTAGGTGAAGTGTGTAGCCATGTTGCTGCGATCCTGGTTGCTGTGGAACAGTGTGTTAGAGATGGTTTGAATGCTCCATCTGTGACATCTGAGACCTGCATGTGGTCACGAATAAACAAGAAGGTGCATTCAATTCAATTCTGGCTAATGTGTTTTTGTTGTTGTTCTAATTCATATTAAATTAAAATTCTAATTCTGATCACATCCCTTATGAAAATGATCTATGGTTTTACTGCAAATAGAAAACATGGTTATTGTAGTTAAACCATGGTAACCACAAAATTAACCATAGTTTAACAATGGCAATTATAATAAAACTGTGGTTATACAAATGAGTATCATAAAACGAAACAAAAGCATGGCTACTAGACTTGGTTAATAACCATAGTTATTTTTCATAAGGGGTGTGTTGCTGCTTTTATGTAAAAGTAGATACTTGCAGTAAATGTATAATCCCACTTTGTTTTAGATTGATCCAAAACCAATAGCAGACATAGACTTTTCCAAGCCTGTCAGACAAAGAGCAATTCAGAGTAGGGAGCTCATCTTACCCACTGTAGTCACACCGGTCTCACCAAGCATGCTTTTTAAGTCATTGATGGTAAGGAATTTGCAGAAACCTGATGACAATATATGCAAAACACATGTTCCTATATAGTTTGCATGGATAAGTCACATACATGAATACATATACATACACTTGTATCTAACTATATCTGTGAAATAAATAAAAACCATAAGAACACATTTCATGTTTTCCCATACACATACAGTATATGTGTGTGTGCATTTGTATGGATTGAATCGTCAAATAGGAACTTTAAGGACAAAGCAGGTCATAGAAAAGTAGTTATGATTTTGACTAGTTACTAGATTGTTAATATTGTGTTACTAATTTCTTCCTGTGTAGTTATTCATTAACGAAGGAACCATATTCTAAAGTGTTACCAAATAACGTAAACCAAATGCAATACAGATATGTAACTATACCGTCAACAGCATATACATTTCACTCTTAACATGTTTTTTAGAAAATTATCTGGATTGAGAGAAATAAATTTGACTATGACTTAATGTGATTCTAATTTCAGAATGAGATCCCAGACTGTGCACTGTTTACCACTATAACTGTAGGTAGTGATACAGACACTGCATCTGAGGGAGAGCAGGAGAACACAGACAGGGTTGATGTTCTGACTACAGCTGAGGCAGATTCTAGTGAGGAATCACATGTAGCAGTTTCGGGTGACACACCTTGTACCAACAGCACTGTAGTCAAGTCAAGTCAAGTCATCTTCATTTATATAGCGCTTTTAACAACGTAGATTGTTTCAAAGCAGCTTCACAGAGATAAGCGTATAATTTAAGGTAACAGAGAAGTTATTTTCCATCTAAAGTTAGTTTTGATTGATTTGCTTCCGTCGCAACGATCATTTGTTATTAAATTAGGGGCCGCTAAGACGACACCATTCCCTCTACACAGACTTTAAACGCGAACCTGTGAGAAACGCTGATGGCGTTCACATGCGCATTTAGAATGGGTTCTATAGTTATGTGCATTTGAAAATACGCAGGTTTGGAATTCCCTACAAGCCAAGCCTAAACAAAGTACTTGTCTTTCCTTATAAATTTTGATAAAGAATTTTATTTTATTTTGTTGCTTTGGGGTAGGAACGCGAAACAAATTTTCCCGACAGCGCCTTATCTGTATAGTGGTAGAGGGATCCTCCATAGGGAGAGACTAGTTGGCACTTCAGCACTGCGTTGTCATCGGTCCAGGCGAAGGTCCTTCGTCACATCTGGATACGGCCTGGATCCAGCAGGCTGCAGGAAAACCTTGGGATAAACACAGACACTAAAATTAGCGTAGATGCCATTCTTCTCATGATGTAACGAGTACATCAGGAGTTATGGGAAGTGTTCCTGGTTCCGGCTGACTTAATCTATGCAGCCTAACATTAAATTATAGAAGTCTATAATGTATTATGTGAATGCTAGGTCAAAGAGATGTGTTTTTAGTCTAGCTTTGAACTGACAGAGTGTGTCTGCTTCCCGGACAATGGTAGGAAGACTGTTCCAGAGTTTTGGTGCTAAATAGGAAAAGGATTTACCGCCAGCAGTCGATTTTGATATTCTAGGTATTATCAACTGGCCGGAATTTTGAGATCGCAATAGACGTGAAGGACTATAATGCGTTAAGAGCTCACTCAAGTACTGCGGAGCTAAACCATTTAGTCCTTTGTAAGTAATCAGCAATATTTTAAAATTGATGCGATGTTTAATAGGGAGCCAATGCAGTTTTGACAGAACTGGGCTAATATGGTCATACTTCCTGGTTCTGGTAAGAACTCGAGCTGCTGCGTTTTGAACCAGCTGTAGTTTGTTTATTAAGCGTGCAGGGCAACCACCCAGTAGAGCTGTAACGACTATGGCTCGATGGGTAAAAATGGACTTTTAATTTATATACTAATTAAAAGTGAAAACACTTTCTAAGTCCCACAGACTTGGCAGACTCTGTAACTGAACCCCTTTTACGACTCACTTCCCCCTCTCCACAGTGTGAGCTTCAAAGACATTACTGACATTCCGATCTCAACAGAAAACCCGCTCTGAATCACACACACACCAAACCACTCTGAAACTCCTAAAACACAAGTTACACACACGCATGAATCATTATCAAAATGTTTTTATGTAGTTTTCTTGTCTATGGGATGTGATGGGATAAATTGAGATATTTATGCCCTTCTGCAGATGTAATGGACACGTGTGTTTATACATTTGAGATGTATCTGTTTCATTAACTGATATTAATGTCGGGTATGATATCCTACGGATCGTAATGAGCTTCTTTATACAGAAATATAAACTATATTCCGCACAAATGTTTATATTTCTAGACATAATGTGGTATTAAAGTTTTAATGCATTTTTCTGTGTACGATCAGAAGAGGCGTTCCTTCACAAACAATGAAACGCTCCCGCCTCAGAACCGAAAGATTCCATTGGGTCCCGTCATGAAACAGGGCGTTACCCCGCGCTGCTTTAAAAACCACAACACAAGCAAACGCCTCTCTCTCTCTCTGCGCTCATACTCTCTCACCCTCGGGACTCCGAACTCTGAACTCTGCACTCTCACCCCTCCCTGCACCAAGGGCAGCGGAGCGGGAAAAGGCACCGGGCCTTCATCCAAACCAACCGCGGATGTAGAAATCCAGTCTCGTCCTGTAACCAAGTTTTCTCGCCCTTCCCGCACCGGGAAGAGACTTCCGTACCTCTCGGTAATGTTACGATCAGTAAGTTTTAAGAACTTCACGCGAAACGCAAGCCTACAAATCGATGAGACACGGTCCAGCCAAGATACGCACGTGGTCCCGAAGCCCAGCTTCACACAGACAAAGGAACAGAATCGCAAGTAACGTATCAAATGATCTCTCTCGAAGCGGCTTTCACAGTTGTCTCTTAAAAGGTTCTGTTTGTGAATTACCATACTTTCTCCCTCACTTTCTTCCTATTTTCATTCTGATCAAGTCATGTTTATGTTTGTTTGTTTAAACGTTCGTGTGTCTTGTGTAATTTTACGTACGTAGATTAGCCTATATTACTTCCTATATGCATATAATCCTTTGTGTGTCATTTTTGATTAAATAAATCTTTTATACTTTGACTGACTCAGTGTTACAATCCCACCAATGTAATTGTCAATGAAATTGCGATAAGATCTGGCTACTAGCTCTTTATTTTGATTCATAAACCCAGCAATTTGCATCCACGGCCAGGAGAGAATTTGTCTGAGGTTTGATAATATAAATATTCCTTCTTAACGGGTAAAATCAAAGTATTCGCTGGTCGAATGACTGATGAGAGACCAGTTATAGAACGAAATATTTTTGATAATTAGCAGGTAATGTAATAGCATATGTGAAATTTATGAATTATGACTATGAGTTATGATTTTAATATTTCCCCAAATTTGAATATTGCTCGAGCTAATATTTCATATATGACCTAATTACGATTGTTACCTATAATTGTTACAGAGCATTACAATAATCTAGCCTTGAGGTCATGAACGCATGAACTAATTGTTCCGCATTTGTCAATGAGAGCATATGGCGTAATTTAGATATATTTTTAAGATGGAAAAAGGCAGTTTTACAGATACTAGACACGTGACTTTCAAATGAAAGATTGGTATCAAAGAGCACACCCAGGTTCCTAACCGACGACGCAGACTTAACAGAGCAGCCATCGAGTGTTAGACAGTATTCTAGGTTATTACGTGAGGAAGTTTTTTGTCCAATAATTAGAAACTCTGTTTTTTCAGAGTTAAGAAGTAGGAAATTACGAGTCATCCAATTTTTTATATCCGCTATGCATTCCGTTAATTTTGTGAATTGATAAGTTTCGTTAGGTTTTGAAGAAATATACAGCTGAGTATCGTCAGCATAACAGTGAAAGCTAATTCCATGTTTCCTAATGATATCTCCTAATGGTAGCATGTACAGAGTGAACAGCAGCGGTCCTAGTACTGAGCCTTGTGGTACGCCATACTGAACTTGTGATCGATGAGACATCTCTTCATTTACTGCTACAAACTGATAACGGTCAGATAAGTATGATTTAAACCATGCTAGTGCATTTCCCATAATGCCAACATAATGTTCTAATCTATTTAAAAGAACGTTGTGGTCAATGGTGTCAAATGCAGCACTAAGATCGAGTAACACTAATAGAGAGATAAAACCACGATCGGATGATAAGAGCAAATAATTTGTGACTCTAACGAGAGCTGTCTCTGTACTATGGTACGGTCTGAATCCGGACTGGAAATTCTCGCAGATATCATTTCTTTCAAGAAAGGAACACAGTTGTGAGGATACTGCCTTTTCTAATATCTTTGACATAAAAGGTAGATTCGAGATCGGCCTGTAATTGACTAATTCTGTAGGATCAAGTTGCGTTTTTTTAACAAGCGGTTTAATCATAGCCAGCTTAAAGTTTTTTGGTACGTATCCTAGAGACAAAGATGAATTAATGATATTAAGAAGAGGATCTATGACCTCTGGAAGCATCTCTTTCAGTAGCTTAGTCGGTATAGGGTCTAACATACATGTTGTCGATTTAGATGATTTAACGAGTTTAGTAAATTCTTCCTCTCCAATAGCAACGAATGAATCAAATTTTTCCTCAGGGAGACTACAATGCACTGCCTTATCCGATACTGTAGTAGACGGTTGCATAGTTATAATTTTGTCCCTGAAATTATCAATCTTATAAGTGAAGAAGTTCATAAAATCATTACTGCTGTGTTGCTTGGAAACTTCGGTGCTTGAAGCTTTATTTTTCGTTAGTTTAGCCACCGTTTCAAATAAATACCTAGGATTATGTTTATTTTCTTCTAATAGGGTTGAAAAATAAGCAGATCTAGCAGCTTTTAAGGCCTCTCTGTAAGCAATCGAGCTCTCCTTCCATGAAATGCGAAATACCTCTAGTTTTGTTTTCTTCCAGTTGCGCTCCATTTTTCTGGCTGCTCTCTTAAGTGCCTGAGTGTGCTCGTTGTACCACGGCGTTGGACTATTTTCTTTAATCTTCTTTAAGCGCAACGGAGCAACTGTGTCTAAAGTGCTGGAAAAGAGAGAGTTAAACGTTTCTGTTGTAATATCAAGTTCTTCTAAGCTATCTGGGATGCTGAGATGATGAAACTGATCAGGAAGATTATTAATAAAGCAATCTTTAGTGGCAGAAGTGATAGGTCTCACATATTTGAAACACGGAGTTGGCTTTACAGCCTTGGCTAAGTGCAAATTACACAAGACTAGATAATGATCTGAGATGTCATCGCTCTGCTGCAGAATTTCAACGGCATCAACATCTATTTCGTGTGATAATATTAGATCTAGAGTATGATTACGACGATGAGTAGGTCCTGACACGTGTTGTCTAACTCCAATTGAATTTACAATGTCTTTAAATGCCAATCCCAATGCATCTTTTTCATTATCGATGTGTATATTAAAATCACCAACAATTAGTACTTTATCTGCAGTCAATATTAATTCTGATAGAAAGTCCGCAAATTCTTTGATAAAGTCTGTATGGTGCCCTGGTGGCCTGTATACAGTAGCCAGCACAAATCTCAAACGTGATTTATTGTTTACACTATATATTTTTACATTAAGCACCAATGCTTCAAAAGAATTATATTTAAAACTTGATTTCTTAGTGGTTTTGAAACTATTACCATAAATTACAGCAACACCACCCCCTTTGCGTTTCAGACGAGGCTCATGTTTATAACAGTAATCTTGCGGGGTTGATTCATTTAAAGTAATGTAATCGTTTGGTTTTAGCCAGGTTTCTGTCAAACACAGCACATCTAGGTTATTATCTGAAATCATATCATTAACAATGAGTACTTTTGAAGTAAGCGATCGAATATTCAGCAACCCAAGCTTTAGCATTTGCTCGTCTGTATTATAGCTGTTTTTTATTTGTTGAACATCAATTACATTTTTAACCTTAGATGGGTTAAAACGTTTTTTGGATTTCCAAATTCGGGGAACAGACACAATCTCTATACGATGATAGCTAGGTAAAAGAGGCTCTATGTGATGGGATTTATCTGTCCTGGGTGACGCAAGGCCGCTAGCAGACAGTCGGTTTAGCCAGTCTGTCTGCTTCCTGACCTGAGCCCCAGATTGTCATGTTTGAGCTCTAAGACTATGAGCCATATTACTAGAGAGAAGAGCAGCACCATCCCAGGAGGGATGAATACTAGGGGTGGGACGATACAGGTACCTCACGATTTAATTCTGTGGCGATATGTGGTCCACGATATGATAATATCACGATTCGCGATATCTACGATATTCAATATATTGGAAGAAATTTCATCAACGATATATCACGATATATGTGACTGAAAAGAAAAAGAAGGAATAAGGAAATAAGGAAATTTTATGCATTTATTAATGCCAACATTTCCAACATTGTGCAAAGAAATATGCATTTGCATAATAACTCACTGCCTCCTGGTCTTAAATGTAAACACTGTACATCTAGACAGATAAAAGTGCATGAACATTACAAAACAACATGAACATTAACATGTGTGAACTATAATACTGAAACGTCAGTAGCGAACGAGGTGCATTTGCAGATTCGTAGTGTTGTTGTTATATTTTATCTTTGCAAAGCAGTTCTTGCAGATTGCATAGTCTTTATCCAGTGCCTTTCCGTCGACTGTCTCGTAAAACCCTTTAGAGTGAAACTAGCGGGTGGGTCTTTGATTCGTTTTTAGCGCAATTTTCCACCGGACAAAATTGCGATTGTTAACTCATGATTTCTGTTCTGTCTGTGCGCACCAATCTTGTACTTCTATCTACTCCTCAACCAGACCACCTAGAGACTTCGGGTTTTCGGCATTATGTTAAGGAAGGTCTAATCTCGGGAACACACAAAAAAAATCCAGGAAAAGATTTACTATCTCTTAGTGTTGTGATCCCATGAGGTGAGAAAATTGCGCTAAAACACTCACCGAGTTTTTATTACTTGTTTATTGTTTTCCGCCATTTTTCTTGCTTCTCTTTTTTTCTGCAGTTCTCTGTTGTTGTTAGTTAACTTGTTTTCTTCACCGGCCACTGTTTGCGCCACTTTACCCCTATTTACTCGAACAGCGCCCCCCGCAAACAGAATGGTAGATATTGGGTAGTGACAGTGACACTGACAACGGGTAAATTAATCATTTTGTGTTGTAATAAAATATCGATATTGGGCGTTAGTGTATCGATTATTTATTGCGACAGAGAGCACAACAATATATTGCAATATCGATTTTTTTCCCACCCCTAATGAATACCATTTCTTTTCAACAGGTCAGGTTTGCCCCAAAAACTTTTCCAATTGTCTATGAATTCTATATTATTAAGCGGACACCACTTAGACAGCCAACCGTTAAGCGAACACAATCTACTAACTATCTCATCACTCCTGCGAACAGGAAGGGGGCCAGAGCAGATTACAGTGCCTGACATCGTACTTGCAAGTTCACACACCTCTTTAATATTAATTTTGGTGATCTCCGACTGGCGGAGTCGAACATCATTAGTGCCGACATGAATAATGATCTTAGAGAATTTACGATTAGCATTAGCCAGCACTTTTAAATTTGCTTTGATGTCAGGCGCTCTGGCTCCCGGCAAACATGTGACTATGGTGGTTGGTGTCTCTATTTTCACGTTCCGTGTAATAGAATCGCCAATAACTAGGGCACAATCATTCTCAGTGGGTGTTTCACTGAGCGGGGCAAATCGATTTGTTATGGTAATCGGAACGGAAGAGTGGTTTTTAGATCCGCGACTAGAGCGATCCCTCATTGTCACCCATTGGCCCGGCTGCACAGGCTCTACTTCAGCCGGAACCGACTCATGTAAAGTGTTCACTATGCTATGCGCATCCAAAACATCTGAAGCTCTAGCACTCTTACTATCCTCAATTAAAGTTTGGATGCGTGTTTCTAATTCTGAAATCTTCTCTGTCAACCTAACTGTCTTCTTACATTTATCACATACAAATCCTATATTGCCGACAGAGAAGTCTATGCTAAACATGTGACATGAAGTGCAGGTGACAATAACAGGACAAGACATTACTCACCGTGTTTGTTGAGTGATTCTTACTCACCTGAGCTTTTATGAACTCAAAGGCGCGAGCGTGCGAGAGAAAAAATAAATAAATAAAAATAGCTGAGCGCACAGGTGGTGCGTTAGCAGGCTAGCGAATTACTAGCGTGTTGTGCTAGTAGTAACGGAAGCTAGCGATGTCAGGTTAATCTGAGATGTTGGGTAAGCTGTATTTAGTAGTAGTATAAACTAGAAATTGTAGTAAATGATGGTTCAAAACAAGGAAATACGAGGCTAAGACGGAGCTTACAGCACCGAAGCAAACACACTCACAGCAGGCAGCGAGGCAGACAGGAGCAAATGCAAATGCAACTGTAGATGCAACAATCTTGCCAAAGCCCCTTACACAGCTTTTTGATGAAAAGCACAGTTTATTGTCACAAGTTGAACTACAAAATGAGCTAGATAAAATCATGCAAACCATCCCTACTTACTTTAATGACCTGAATTGTAAGCACCTCCAAGAAAGTACAATGGGTCAGTCCTCTTGTGAACAGTGGTTTGAGCAGAGACAGGGCAGAATCACCGCTAGCCACTTTAATGAAGTATTAAGAAGCAAGACAAGTCAAGCTAGCGTGACATCTAAAATCATGGGCTACACATCCAGCAGAAATGTACCAGCCTTAGCTTGGGGAAAGAATAATGAACAGCTAGCTAGAGAAGCATTTACTTCAAACCAGATGACTTGTCATGACAGCTTGATAGTGGAAGAAATAGGGTTAGTAGTAAATCCAAAGTTTCCTCATTTAGGAGCCAGCCCAGATGGAATAGTCCATTGCAAGTGCTGCCCAAGTGCAACACTTGAAATAAAATGCCCCTTTAAGTATGCAAATATGTCCATAACTGATGCCATCAAGAGCAAAGATTTCTGTCTGGGTAAAAACTTTGAGCTTAAACAGAACCATGCATACTATGCACAAGTTCAGGGGCAAATGGCAGTGTGTGAACTTGAAACATCTTTTTTTGTCATTTGGACAACAGAAGACTGCCACATTCAGAAAGTAGAGTTCTCTAAAGAGTACTGGGCTCAGATCAGAACAAAACTGGACCTCTTCTACAGACAGCACATTCTTACAGAAATTTGCACACACAAACTGAAGAAACAATTTCTGATCGCAGAGACTTCTTGTTTGTGTAAAAGCAGGTCTAAAACATCAGTCACACAGTGCTCTGTCTGTCACAAGGTGTTTCACCTGAGATGTCTAGGCTTAAAAAGGCACCCTGGTGAGCAATGGTTTTGTTCAGTGTGTTCACCGTAATCCAAATAAATGTGAAATCATACCCAGCCTTGCAAGTAATTTGTTAAAATTGTTATTTTAGTAATTGTAATACATTCAATAAATTGCAGGACAACAAATGTTCTCATTAACAAACAAATGTTTAATAATTGTAGATAGTTAGAAAAAAAATAATAAAGATCAAACATAAATCCAATAGAAATCTATATACAACATATATACAACCATAAACAAATCCAATAGAAATCTATATACAATATATACACATAATTCTGTACACAATCATTCAATAACAAAATAAAAGGTTTTCAACCACTTGTCAGTGTCTCATGTATTTTTTTTTTTTTACTGAATTAATGACTTGTCCAAATTAGATAATGCAGAACAAACCAAAATAATTTTATCTACAGTTGCCACTGTGTCTTTTGATCTTCGCTTCACCAAGTTTATGGGGAGTGTATGTCTTAAAATGCTGTACTTTTTAATTCGACCAATAGCTCTTTCCACATGAATCCTCAACCTTGACATTTGCCGTGACACAGACACTTCTCGTCCTGAAAGCTGTGTCTTTCCACGGGTTGAAGCTGGTATGAGTAGCTGGACTCCTTTTGCAGCAAAATACTCAGGGAAACTGAACCCTCTGTCAGCCATGACAATGTCTCCCTCTTCCAAAAGATCAATTAAACCAGATGATTTTGTGATTGTTTTGTCACTGGCTCTACCACCCCAAGACTTGGAAAGGAAAGTGATTGACCCTGTTGGACTGATGCCAACCAGGAATTTGATGGTGTTGTGGGACTTATAGTTGGAGTATGTCATTGATCTTGCACTGAGTGATGTTGGTCGGTCAATAAAAATCTCGCTGCAGTCTATGATACACCTCACTGAATTGAATGGGGGGCTTTTGAACAGGGCAGGAAGATTCTTTTTAATCTCTTCCCTAGAAGGCCAATGAATTAGAGCGCTGAAACGCTGTGTCATCACATTCAACCAGTCATGAAATATTGCAGAGATTGTTGCACAACTGCAATGAAACCTGAAGGCAAGATCTTTATGAGTGAGGCCAAGTCTCAGTTTCATTAAGACTAAGTAAAACTGGAGAGGTGTTGGAGGACTCTGTGTTCTCGGACTCCAAGCAGTGGTGAGATATGTCAAAAGGGCAAAAAACACTTTGGATGAGCGAAGGCCAGTGTAGAAGTGAATGATTTGATCATTGTTTAAATCCACATCAGTTTTCAGTTGTTTCCTCTCATGGGTTAGAGTTTGTACCTTTGAATCTAGGCTTCTCACTTGCTCTTTGTAAGATGTGTTCAGTTTCTGCATATCTTCAATATCACTCATAGTGAGATCTGTTCCAACACACATATCATTGAAGGACTTAACTTGTGTTACATTTATGTCCATGTCCTGCACTTCCTCAATAGGCTGAACTCCAATGCTCATCTCAGAGACCTCTGATGCTCGTCTCAGAGACCTCTGATATCGGTCCATTTTTCTGGAGGTGTCAGGTCTGTGAGGAAGCTTTGATGGTATGTAATCTGGATTTAGAGGATCATCTGATGGCTTTCCTAAAGACACAAGTAGAAAAACATTATTGGGATAGGTTATATATTTTACACATCACTGGTTGAAGATAGATGACAAAGACCAAGAGCATTTTAATGTAATCATCAATAAACTAGCTAGCTATCAGTATGACCACTGCATACTGCACTAACACTTTAAAAAGGGTCTTGTATTAGTAATATTTTAGGTAGCATGAACAAACGATTAACATTTTACAGCAAGTCTAATACATCTACAATTCTTCATAATGTACAGCTTTTGTTAGTGGCCTATGGCAAAATCGGGTTAAAACTTTAAATCACACAATAATTAAAAACAGATTTGTAATAAAAGTATATTACTTTAATATTTAATATAGGATGATTTGACTGCTTTTATTGCTCTCTTCATTTGTAAGTTGCTTTGGATAAAAGCGTCTGCTAAATGATTAAATGTACATGTGTCATGATTCCTGTCTTGTGTTCCCCTTGTCTTGTGTGGACTTGTTATTTCCTGTTCTGTGCCATGTTTTGTAGTCCTTTGTAGTTTTCTAGTTTATTAGTCTTCCCAGGTGTTTCTAATTAGCCACACCCCCTTGTTATCTTGTTTAGCTTGTTGGTCCCTGTGTATTTATAGCCCTTGTGTTTCACTTGTTACTCTGTCAGTTGTTGTACGTGTAATGGTTGTATCTCTTTATGATTCCCAAGGTTTTGTTCTTTTGTTCTTTGAGTTCTGTGTTCTCTGTTTTGTGTTACTTTATTAAATCACCCTGCGTTTAGATCCTCGTCTTCGTCTGTCTTCCTCAGCATCATTACAATATGTTTAAATTAACCAGGTTAATGAGCAATGAAAAAATAGCCATACTGTTATTGTTTAATGCATTAGTGCATGTTGGAATTAACATTAAACAAGCTTAATAAGTGATGAACATTTTTGTTTATCGTTATATTTTGTGAAATAATGCAGTTAGCTAATGTTACACAATAAAACATTATTGTAAATTATTAATGTTATGCACTGCTGTCAGCTGAATGGATAGCTAGACAACTAATGTATGGCTACTTTCCTAATTACAGCCCACAGAACATTTAGAAATGAAACGGAAATAAAAATCTGGCCTTTTCACTGCAAACGTATCAAAACGCTAACGTTAGCTATTTAACGTTACATGCTATCTATGAAAACAATGACGGGGCCAAACTGCTAGCTCAAATAATGATTCATCATACTTAACTAGTTAACGTATAGAAATACAAATTATTTAATGACAAAAATGTCGTTTACTTACCAGAGATAAAATGTGTGCTGCATATCCTAGAGTTGCTAGTTGGTATCCAGCCATCTCTCTTCACTGCCGCAATCCAGGCGTCACGTTGGTTTTTGTTTTTCAGAAATCTAAACGCTTTGATTTCCGAAAGCAAGTTAGTTCCGGGCCTGAGAGAACAGCCAACAACCGAACAGCACGCTCCTAATTTAAATTTTGACATGTTTTATCGAATGAATAAGAAAATAATCGAACAATTGCCATAAAAAAAAAAAACGCCTCACGTCTGTTGTTTTGAATGTGCGCGATAACTAACCGTCTAAGTCTGAGGGCCAAACACGTCACTTCCTTCCATCTACAAATAGCCGTTGAAATGGTCTATATATATATTTTTTTTTTAAGTAACGTAAGGTTATTAATTTGTGTGTAACGTATGTGTGTGTGTGTGTGTGTGTGTGTGCGGCTGAATGCTTAAATTAAAAGAGCACATAGTAGCCTATAAAACGGTGATTCAACTGACTTGAAACTTAACGTTAACAGTTAAGTTAACTTTACGTTACCTGTGAATTAAGCGGTTGCGTGACATTCATGTTAATACTAGGCATAAATGGCATTATAAAACCCCAATTTGCCCTCCAGGTGGGCATTCCGTCACGTGAAAACTATTAATTAACCATCCAGTGAATACTTTTAAGTTAATTACTTTTAAGATAATTTAGTTTACTTCCAATCACATTGAAAAATTGCCAGCAAAACCTTTACAAAACCTCTAATCAACACATAAGATTAAAAGCCTAAACTTTACAGCTAAAGTATAATCAACCTAACCTTACCTCTAAGTTAGTTAACGTTAGCCTAAAAGTTGAGATGCTAACTGACTTTTCCCGAAGACACTAAACCATTTCTATAAAGTAAATATTCAACGGAAGCGTGTCATTTACATGAAAGAATGTGTCAGAAACATTTGTATGTACTATTTGTGTAATTTTGGTGACTAAACTTACCTGAAATTAGCGAAGACAACAGTGAGAGACGGAGCTGCTGCTTGTCGTCAGTTGAGCTCCCTGCCCGTTTCTATAGTAACTCCAGTTCAAATCTGGTTCAAATGCAACTCGAGTGCGCGCGCCAATTAAAAGACGTAGAGGTCATGCATCATTTACATAAAAGAAGAATTGATGGAGGGAATTATTTGATAATCAGATAAAATATCATGAAATGTGAGGTTAACATTATTAAGTGTATAGGCTAGTGGCCACTACCAAACTAGACCCCGAAGCCGCCGCCAGGCGCCGCCATTTGCGCCATTTAGAATTTCAGCCGCCGCCAGCCAATAATTTCTTAAGCCAAATTGAGCCGCCATCTGATAAAGTTTGGCTGAGCCGGCTAGAATTATTTGCATCAAATAATAATTCTATCACATAGAGACATACACACACGAAATATATAAACAATACACGATATCTATTTTCCCACTGGATTCATAACAGCACAGTCTTGTGCTCGTTGCTACGATACACAGAGACTCACAGTGAATTGACGACCAATTAAAATTGCTCGTTTTCCGTACAGAAGAAGCGATGCATTTTTTTTCTCGCACTGAGGTGAAATGGCGGAAAGAAGCAAGCAAGGTAATTTTGATCTCACTTCTCACATACTTTCCTAATTCCTACTTATTCTTTTTTTTAACTTAGGCCTACCCAGACTTTTGTTAAATCTTCAGGGCACGGTTGCACAAACACCTGAATCAAAGATTGATGTTATGAACCAAATATTCTGGAACGGAGAGATTTATAGCACTGAACGTGATATTACTGCAGTAACAAACCACCGTTTCTAATTCACGACGCATGCTTCAGTGTACATTGAAGTGAAATGTGCAAAACTTTGTCCAAAATAATACTGATAACAGTGTGTGTTTATATTAAGGCGAGACACGGCAGGCAAACACATCGTTTTTGTTTTACTGGTCAATTTTGAGATTTTTGGATATTTGTCTTCAATAACATGTCTTCTTTCAGACTTGTGGTGGAAAAAAAAGTCCGAAATACACATTTAGGTCTTTATTTTACTACACTTCGTCTGTTTGCGTCTGTAGATTTCTCATAAATTCAACAAAAGTTTGCGTTCTTAATCAACATACTTCTCCGCGATCTCTTCCTTCCGTCACCCTCTCATCACATGCACCGTTAGGAAGCGCTCTCTCTTCTGTGCAATCCTGTCAGATCCAAATATGGTCATTTCCTTTTTATCAGCAACCGTGAAAGTAAAAAAGACTGAATGCGCGATCTCATTGGCTGATGATGATAAATCTTTAAAGCCCGTTTTCTCAAAATGACCTTTCTCTCATACTCCAAGTCCGAAATCTCCACTTCAGTAGTATCTAGTTATATTATGAAGACATTTACCGGGGGATTTGTAAATATATTATTCCTAGCCTGATATATATAACATTTTATTCCAAAAAACATGGCTTCAGCCATTTGCAGCTATGAAAAGTTTGGCGGCTGCAGCAGCCATTTAGGTTTTGGCTGAGCCGGCTAGCCAGCCAATAACTTCATCAGCCAGCCATTATTCTCAAAACAAATGGCTTCGGGCTCTATACCAAACTGTAAACGGAATGAGTATATGAAGCATGAGTGTAAAACAATGTTTACAAAATCATTTATATAATAGGTTATAATAGGCTATAGTATAATGTAATATATAATAGCCTATAATATTATATCGCTTTATAAATGGTTAACGTGGTGTTGAAATAAAATTGCAAAAACATTTACTAAAAACTAAACATGATATAAGGCATGAACATATTTTGTGAAATATACACAATATTAACATATTTACAGATGTAACATGAGGAACAATTTAAAAGATTTATGTTCAATGTATTTTGAAATAATATATTTTCAAAATGTATTTCAATATATTTAACAGTGCTTCACATGTGAATAGCATATCTAGCTATACATCTATCTATAAATTATGGGAAGGTCTGTCTGGCTGTCTGTCTGTTAACAACATTTTCAAACTTGACAGGTTTTTTGCTACGGGCACAAGTAAGTGCAGTGTAAAGTTCGACGTTGTTTGGATTAGAAATGTAAAATATATTGGTAAATATATTGGTAAAAGAAGGTAATTGTTTAAAAATAAACATTCTGGCATAAACACTCTGTCAGCTACACTGTTTACTTCTGAATATTGTTTTTTATTCACAGCTTTTCTTGGAGTTCACTGTGTAGCCTGCTCCCTGAATCATGTAGTTAAATTTTCCTTGGTGCTTTCTTCCATGCATAAATAAAAATGTCACTGAACTTTTGCTGTGTAATTGTAACAATGAGCACTCAAACACACCAAAACAACAATTATTAAAAACACACACAAAAACTGATTTTGCACGGGCACTTTGTCATCATTTGTAGTAGCCTATTCACACACTGTTTGCTCAAGCATAGCGTTTTCTCTGAGTTCACTGTGTAGCCTGCTCCCTGAATCGTCACGCTTAGGGTAGAGTGGGGGAAAACGCCCCCCTTAAGGAAAATGTGACATTATTACAGTGAAACAAAACATAAATGTGACTAGAATTGCCATCCCGGTTTTGAGTGACTATGGCAGGAGTTATTCACCAAATATTAAAATTGCTCAGCCTTCATAATTAATTAGTATTTTCACTGAAAATATTTTTGTACAAAGGGGGCATTTTGCCCCAGCGGTGGGGTTTTACCCCTCAGCGTAGGGGGCGTTTTACCCCACAAGTTTTTTTAAATATAATTATATTCCTTATAAATAATATATGATCTCAAACTACAGACTTCACTATTCATCTATCATACATCACTGCGATATCCTGCAGAACAATATTCTCTTAAACACTTATTTACTAATATCTGAAAATTATAGCATTTACCATGTAATCCTCTTCTCTTCAAATGTGTCGCTGGTATCAGCTTCTCCGTAGAGATTTGTATATCCCCGTTATCAACGTAGTGCATAGCAACAGTAAAAATGTATCTTGACTACTTTTAGTGGTTATTTTGGGAAAATCAGGTGGGGGGCGTTTTACCCCAGGGGGGCGTTTTCCCCCACTCTACCCTACTCATTTGTGGATGTTCTGAATCTGTAAGTCAGCTATGCTCTTTACTTATGAATATTATATTTCATTCTGGTGTGCTTAACGTTATCACTGTGTAATAGTAGCTTATGCTATTCACCAACTAAACATATACGATTCAATGCGTTCACAATTCTCTTTCACGGGCATCATTTGTAGTAGCCTATTCACAAACTGTTTTTACTCAAGCGTAGCGTTTTCTCTGAGTTCACTGTGTAGTCTGCTCCCTGCATCATGTTGTTCAATTTTCCACATTTATTTTATGTCATTATTTCAGGATCAGTATTTGCTTTCTACCATACACAAATAAAAATGTCACTGAACTTTTGCTGTGTAATTGTAACAAGGAGCACTCAAACACACCAAACCAACAATTACTAAAAACACTCAAAAAAACTGATTTTGCACATGTGCTTTTGATCTTTTCACCAAGTTCTTTTAAGATTTCACTTATGGAGGAATCTTCTTTGGGGCGTCTAAAATTACAATAACAGAAAATAAATCTTTCAGAACATGTTTCGATGGACAGCAATAATCCAACTATTCATCTGATTAGACGGCTATTATCAAGACTGTAAACAAATGTTCATAAACCCAAAGGCAATACTTACAAGTAAAAATATCCAACCCAGATACCATCAACTTTTCCCATTTTAGTTGCAGTACATACAACATGCATTTACTCTGATCACAACTTCTAAACCATGAGTAATATATGCTAAAGACATAAGCTAAATTGTTAGGCTCTTTATATTGGTTACATTATGTCAAAATCCCATCTCAGAAATGTGTAGTAAAAAGTCTCCTAATTAAAAAAGCTCCTACTTCATGTTAACTAACCGACCTTGATTTGAGAAAGACTCACTCCTCCAGATGATGTTATCAAAAGTTCAGTAAAATTATTGCTTTAATTTAGCATAATGCACTTATGTCTGGTTCTCATACTGGAAATAATGGCTGTGTACAGTTCTTTGTCTTCATCTTCATCTAATGAGTCATTTATGAGGTTAATGTAAGTTGAGGTGGGGCTGTTTGATTGTGGTGTTTCTTGTTGGCTGCTGGAAGAGGCTTGGGCATTTGTTGATGGTTGTTCAACATGTTGTGTTGAAATGGATATTGCCATGGCATGGGACTCTGTTGCGGGTCGCTCCGCTGTTGAGGTTTTAGCACTTGCTGAAACTGTTCTTTGCATGACTTTTGAGGACTGTGTTGGCCACTCATCATCTGTACACCTGTCTCTACCTCCTCTTCCACACAGTTCTCTTTAGAATCTGAGCTTTCTCCATACACAGACTATAAACACAAGTTAGCAGCAGTTAAACTTTTGATTTTGATTACATATGTGTGAAGTTAATGCCAAAATGTAGGACAAATTGAACTACTAACCTTTTGGAAATACACTTAATTATAAAGTAAATAATACTTTATGATTTAAATTAATTCAGTTTAATGGCTTACTTGAAGAGGCTCTGGTGGTCTCAAATAAACAGAAGCTCGTTTGAAAACCTCATGAATCATGTTGTTGTCGAGCTTCTGGCCTTCATGGAAAGTAGGAGCAACACGTTTGTTGCTGCAAGGCAAGAGGATTTCCAGACTGACAGCCAAAAATATTACAAGAGTAAAACTTTGATAATGTTTAATAAAATGTGATTAAACACTTGAGGCTAAAGACAACAGTTCTAGCATGAGATCAAGCTTGGCATTTTAAAACCTTAACTAATCCTAAAAAATTATACACACCTGCATATGCACAATTACAAACCAACTTACCCCAGCTTACCCCACACCACAGGGAGTTTTCCCTTTAAATGTCTAATGGATTTTATTCATGACTGTTCTGTAGTCCCACGCTTTATCAAACTCAAAAGCACTTATTATGTGGCCCTTTTCATACAACTTCTGCTTCGTCCTCTGCTTGACCACTTTGTTTTCTTTGGGGTGTGTCAGTAGAATTATATCTTTATTATAAATTCTATGATATGGTGGTTTTGGCCAAAAAAAAAAAAAAAAGACAAATAAATTGTGAAATGTCATATAAGTGCTATTAGTTGCTGTAACCCCTCCTCTTGTCTGCCAGAAACTGTCCAGACACAAAGAAGAGGATGGCCACTGTGAATGTTGGTAATTGTGTAAATAAAGGATCTTACACACACACACACACACACACACACACACATAGGTGACTTGTGTTTTTGTTGTTGCACCATATTACAGTTCATGTCAACAGTACAAAAACCACTATAGCTGCCAATACGAAAATTAACCAGGTTTTTAATAAAAAAAATAAAAAATTTAAAAAATGGTCACTATAGTTAAATCATGGTAACCACAAATAATGACTTTGCTACAGTATTCATAGTTTAATCATGGTACTTGTAGTACAACTGTGGTAATGCAAATGGTAATCTGCCAAAAATAAAGGTGACTACACTTATATAAAACTACTACTATAATAAAGCCATGGTTAATTTTCGTCAAGTTGCATCAGCCTGCCAAAGAAAACAACAACAATTTAAATAAACAAAACACAAATATACGGTACACACCTCTTTCCTTTGGAGTTGGGCCTCCAGCTGCTGTATCGTCTCGCTATGAAACGGGCGTCTGGTTCTCTGATGCTGGTGTGCTCAGTAAAGTTATGTGCTGTGGGATGTTTGTGTTTCTAGCTTCCACATTGTATCGCGTGGGTCGAAACAATGCTCCAATTTCTGAATCAATCAGAGTCTGACAAGCTGAAGACTGGAATCTACAGAATTAGCGATCGTATTGATCAAGACTGGAGAACAAAGAAGATTTCTCTACATATTCACAGCATCGGCAGCAGCTGTACTATCTGCCATGACTGCTCGCTAGATTCCCAATAAACCGCGCTTCAGTTTCCAAATGTGATCAGCATGTTAAAGACTGGCTCTACTATGCTTCTCTCACAGAAGTGTGTGTTGTTGAGTCTCACAGGTTCAGTACAGACTCTATAAAGCATCAGTGTGTGTTCAGCATGTTAAAGACTCGCTCTACTATGCTTCTCTCACAGGAGTGTGTGTTGTTGAGTCTCACAGGTTCAGTTCAGACTCTATAAAGCATCAGTGTGTGTTCAGCATGTTAAAGACTCGCTCTACTATGCTTCTCTCACAGGAGTGTGTGTTGTTGAGTCTCACAGGAGTGTGTGTTGTTGAGTCTGACTGCAGTGATGAGGGACATGATGGATGGCAGAGACAGGTGAAGGTGGGAACGGTGGTCAGCTGATTCATCAGAATAAACACACAGAATGAGAACCGCTGTGTTGAGATGGCAGTGAGATGTGGGGTTCACTGCCAGGAAATGATTGTTAGGACAATAAGTTTGAATAAAGCTTTGTTTCGTGTGTTGTTGACTTGTATATGCATGTATATGGTTATTTTTATTAATTCTTTTACTCATTTATTCATGTTTCTTATTGTCAGTTAATAGAATATAATTATTTCATTAATTTAGGCATTAATTCGTTGCTAGACTGAAAACTGAGACGTGTTCACTGCATTTATTTAGTGTGTATTCATGCATATCTGTCATATGACAAAACAATTTACATTTTGTTTGTTTTACTAAAATATATAATTGTCAGTTAAAAAAGTAATATAATTAAGTATTGGTCAGCATTTATCATTATAATTGTGTGTAAGTGTTGGGGTGGGCTAGCAATGCAATGCTTTCTGGGGTAATCTTTATTTTTAAGGAGGGATATTTAAATTTTTGGAGTATAAAATCACCAGTTTTCTCCAAAGGCGAGAACTTGAAACAGCCGCCCGTCTCCTCTGTGCAGACATTACACACATTACAAACGCTGAGGAGAAGGCTGTCTAGGCTGTCGAGTTACTGATGTTATGAAGTGTTAGTGCACCTGTCGCTCATAACTTATGTAAGCAATAAGTTAGGAGAGGCTGTGCTGTATCGTGAATAAGCAACGGCTGAAGGGTGTTGTTAGCCTGCAACCCCTTCAGCCGTTACTTATTCACGATACATCACTTGCCTCGAGTATCTTATTGCTTTTATAAAACGGTTGCTACACAATACAAATATTAAAGCTGAAAAATATTTATCTATGCAACTTCCATGAAGTAAAATCACTAAAAGCATTCCTTCCGCTGGAAAAAATAGTCCCTTACTGTAAACAGCAACAGAAGTTACATACATTATTTCGCCAATAGATGGCGGCAAAGACTGTCTTATGAATGAGTCAGTCGGTAGAGAAGACTTTTATATTGAAAAGACTCAAACTTGTTTTCACGGAGAAGGAAGATGGAATTGACAGATGACTAACGTTATAGGCACGGGAAAACCCTTAACTGTTAAAAGATATCGCAGCGGACATTCTGTGTCTTTCGTCACTCATGACATTGCATGTGACGGTGATCCGGAAGCTATAAAAGGACATCGGAACATAGCCGCGTCAGCTTTTGAAGGGTCGAAGCAAGTCGTTCTCAGGAGCGCGAAAAGTGTGGCCGAGGGATGCAGCGTCTCGTTCCCTACTCAGGGAACGAGGGTTACAACAGTAACCCGAGACGTTCCCTTTCGTAAGGGAACTCCCGCTGCATCGATACTCGACGCTTTGGGGAACGAATACCCACGCCGCTACACTGAGAGACCCCGCCCTGGTGTGAAGCAATCTGGCACACTCAAGACATGAGAACTTGTGAACCTGGTGTAGAGGGCAGATCCAGACTGTAATGTTTTATGAAGGTGTGTGGGGAGGCCCAGCCAGCGGCATCACAGACCTCTTGAAGAGAAACCCCTGCTAGCAAGGCTCTAGAGGATGCCACTCCTCTAGTTGGTGAGCTTTTATCAGGAGAGGTGAAGGCAGATTGCGCACCTCGTAAGATGAAGAAATAGCCTCTACTATCCACTTGCTAATAGTCTGTTTGGAGACCGGGGAGCCCTTCTTGGATAACCGAAAACACACAAACAGCTGGTCCGACTTCCTCCAGCCCGAGGTCCTATGAACATACGCCTCAAGAGCCCGGACCGGGCATAACAAGTGTAATTTAGCTTGATCAGCCAACACATTCGGTGGAGGATGAAAGCCTGAAGGATTATAGACCGTGCCACATTCGTGGACCTTAGGCACGTAGCCAGGTCTAGGGTGGAGAATGGCTCTCACTCTGCCAGGAGCGAACTCGAGGCAAGAGGGAGCCACAGATAGCGCCTGCAGGTCGCCAACGTTTCGTTTCAGGGAAGTAATAGCGAGCAGGAAGGCTACCTTAAAGGATAAAAATTTCTCAGACACCTTATCCAGGGGTTCGAAGGGTGCCAGGGATAACCCTTCGAGGACAACTGCCAGGTCCCACGTGGGGACCCTAGGCTGGATGGCAGGCCTTATCCTCCTGGCTCCACGAAGGAAACGAATTATGAGTGGGTGTGTCCCCAGCGTGCCCACCCTTAAAGGCATGTGGAAGGCTGATAAAGCCGCCACATAGACCTTAAGCGTGGAGAGGGAGAGCCCGTCAGAGAAATGAATCTGGAGGAACTCCAGTACTGAAGCCACTGAGCAGTTAACTGGGTCCAACTGACGTTCTCTGCACCATGAAATGAAAATTTTCCATTTAAATGCATAAAGTTTCCTCATGGAGGGGGCTCTAGAGTTTAGAATGGTCTCAACAACCTCGGTTGAGAGACCATAATTTGTGAATTGGTCCCCCTCAGGGGTCAATCCAGCAGCTTCTTGGGCTTCAGCCAAGGGAGAAATATCATGACCTTGGACCGAGGAGAGAGGACCATCCTGATTTACCGCGGAAGGCCTGTCAAGAGAGCCCAGATGTTTGGAAGCCATATTCGGGCCAGTCAGTACGGGGCTACTAAGAGTAAGCTGATCCCGTACTGCCGAACCCTTTTGTACTTAGAACCCCCGGGGGCAGAACAATCGGGGAAAACATACACAGACGTGGCCTCAACCATGTCTGTATCATGAAATCCAGACCCAGCGGAGCTGGAAGAGCACGGGAGAGGTGGCGCAGAAGGTGGCCGTCCGCATGAAGGTGAATCGGGACCACCTCCGACACACCGACCTCCATCCCGGCTAAAGCCAACTTGGGGTGGAGTTTGAAATCCCCGGGCTGCAGCCCCTGCCTCGACAGGATGACTGCCCCCTCTTTGATCAGAGAGACCACCGACGTATTGTCTATCAAAAATAGAACCTGATGGCCTCTCTGAAATTTTCTCAGACCCTGTGTTTCCAACACAGGTTCTAGGAGGAGAAACCATAACTTCCTCCCCATGATCAGAAAACGAGGGCATATACGCGTAACTTTGGTCATGCAGAGTGGGTTCCCTCTCGGGAAAAACCCATTGGTCCTGAGCCACTACTACAGGGCCCCCACGTACAGCAGGCCAAAGAATAGTATGTTGAACACTGCTGCCAGCGAGCCCACATTTTGATAAGGTAATTTAGTGGTGGCCTGGCATAGCTTGATATTCATGACTATGGTCAGGAAAGTGAATGTCCGAGCTGGAGACAATTGTGCCTGCATCGTGACTATAACCTACACCCCCAGGAATCGGTTTCTCTGAAGAGGCACTAGTGATTTTTCCCAGACTCTGAGCCATATTCCCGAGCACCTCACGAGACACAGAACAACACCTCGGTGTTGAACCGTCTGCTCTAGTAGTCAATGGACGGGAATGAGGATGCCCTGAAGACTCCATGGAGCTAGGACAGTGACCATGCATTCCGAGGAGGTGTGGGGATACAATACTAGGCCGAATGGAAGAATCCAGAACTGATGCGCTTTTCCCCCAAAAGCGGATCTCGGAAACTTCCTGTGATGGGGTTAGAAGGGAATGAGGAGTTAAGGAGCTTGTGGATCTATCTCGACAGACCAGTCCTCGGAGCTGGTCTGACTGACAGTCGGTCTCTTGAATCTAAACCCCCTCGGAGGTTGATCCAGTGCCATGAGATCCAAAACAAGGCCTAGCTCCCCTCCCCTCACAGGAACTATGAAGTACCGGCTGTAGAACCCGGGCTCCCGTAACCAAGGAAGAGCCCACTTTGGGGTTTCCTGTGTTAAGAGGAACTAGACTTCCTGTTCCAAGAACCGACCCTGCTCGGGGCTGGCCGACATGTGAACCACCCTTAGTAGATAATATTTGTATATTAGCTCCACTGTAAGCAGGACCCCCTAGGCTATATTTTGAAGACCCCTCGGGGTGACTAAATATGCCATTATGGGGACCAGTCCCTCAAGACTGGCCTCGGCTATAAATTTCCAAATGGCTTCGGTGACCTGAAGCAGCTAACTGGCAGGAACTAACCGAAATATGCTCTCTACAGACCTCCTGAGAGGCGGCGAACTCGACAGGGCCGCAACGTTTTCGGGCAGATACTGCGATTTGTGTTCACTGGAAGCCGATGTGTCCCGAAGCGCCATCGGCGGCAGGAAGCAAACATCGATTTCCTAAGGGCTGCATAAGGGGGCGAGACTCCTGTACTCGCTCTCCTGGGGGAACGCCCATAAGGGTCCGCGTGTTACAAGACCTCTTAGTTGAAGCCATCTTAGCCCGAGAGACAGTCCTCAGACCTGTCTTTGGTATAGAGGGCTTCATACGAGAATGTTTCTTCTGGCCCCAAGCCTTATACGGTGGGGGCACGAGAGGAAACCTTCTTAAAATATGAGGAGATGGAGGCTGTCCCATGAGGCTGCCCCCTGGCAGCAACCCCATGAGACCTGGACTGACAACCGGGGATAGCTGATTGTCGCTCTGTCTCCTGAAGCCTCTTGACAACGGTTCTTGCCGTTGTCAGAAGGCGAATGGGGGGCATCGAGAAGGAAAGCCCTGTCTTCCTCCCCGATCCTCAAGTGATTAAGCCATAAATGTCTCTCTGAGACGACTAGTGCTGCCATAGAATGGCCAATAGCACGGGCCATTTCTTTAATAATACGGAGAGATAAGTCAGCTACTCTACGAAATTCAGTAATACCGTTGAGTGAGACCTCCCAGTTATCATCCACCTTCTTGAGGAGGTCAGCCTGGTATGCCTGTAATAACCCCATCATGTGTAGGCATGCACCGGCTCGACCCACCGCCATATATGCTTTCCCTAACAAATTCGATGTACGAAATTTGGAGGAAAGTGTCTGAGCTATCAGGGGTGACGCAATGTCGGGGAGAAAATATTTCGCAAAATATTCCTCAACCCGAGGCATCACCTCATAACCATTTTCATTAGATTCCCTAATGGATGAGCAAATATATACATGGGGGGGGAAATAATTTTCCACGATCTCGATACCTCAGTATGGAGATCAGTGAAAAAGGGAAGGCTCTGACACGAAGATTGTGACTGGGTCTGCAGGAAGCGCTCATCCATTTTATTTCTCTTAGTCGCTTCCTGCTTCTTATATGGCCATTCAACACTTAATTTAACCACTGCCTTAGTTACAACCTCCAGCAACTACTCACTAACGGGAATATGGGGTGGCGAATCCCCATATCCATGTGATTCAGTGTTGATAATATTTAACTCCTCGGAGCCAGATAAATCAAACTCTGTTTCTTTAACACGGTCGGAAGAAGCCGCAGCGCGGGCTTCCGAACCGTGCGCGAGACCAGTGGAGCTGGTTAATAAACACTGAGAAAGGGTCGTAACCGTCTCAGTATTATGTGCCAGCCCCACGTGCGAATCCCATGCATACAAGTGGCGCGCTGCCTCAACAGACGCGGGACCTGATGCACTGGGAACGCGAGCCTGATCTAATTGATCGAACAAGCTAAAATGGGAGCGGAGGTTTTTAATAGACTAGCTGAAAACTGAAAACAGTTTGCACAGACAGCACCCTCGAGCACCGCCCGTGCATGCTCCACTCCCAGACAAACAACACAGAACGAGTGCGTGTCATCCTTGCTCAAATAGCATGGGCAAAGGGACGCACACCGCCTGAGTCGTTTCTCTATATTCGCCATATATATATTGAGATAGACAGACAACACCAAATAAGACGATACAGTCACACAGAACGCTTGCTGAAGACAGAAAGCTGACGCGGCTATGTTCTGATGTCCTTTTATAGCTTCCGGATCACCGTCACATGCAACGTCACGAGTGACAAAAGACACAGCACCAATCAAGATTGGAGTAGTTCCATTACAGACTTCAGACCCATCATGCCGGAGGCATTCCCCAAAGCATCGAGTATCGATCCAGCGGGAGTTCCCTTACGAAAGGGAACATAAATATCATGGGTTTGCGTGCATCATAGTATGTGATTATATACACAGGGGAAAAAGCCCAATGACAAGGTTAAATATATTTGAATAATTTATCATAATACATCATTTTTTTTATAAATCTGAGGGATGAAACGAGTTAAACACAAATGAGATTTAAGACACTTTTGCTTGTGGGTGAAACGTTTTGCATATAAAATAAAGAAATTAATAACATATTCAAGAGATGACGATTTTGGGTTTTCGTAATAAAAAATAATATCTTTAAGGATAAAACTGTGGGTCACATTACAGGGTTAAAATATAAGAACTTAAATCAACCCTAAATGTATTGGTTATACTACAATCACAAAATAAATGGGCACTTGATTCTTCAACAAAACCACAAAATGAGCAAGTTTCAGCAATATCAAGATATTTACAGATAGATGAATTAAAGCTGTCGCTCATTATCTTTTAAGTTGTTGCGCTTGTGATAACGTTGTAGGTCACATGATAACGTCAACATGGCGGATAATGTATGGCTAGCATTCATACTTAACGAGATCAGGCTATATAGTACCTACTCTTTTAGTGCTCGCTAAGTAAGTACTTATTGAAATTAATTCCTTTTAAACAACAATTAGTTAGTCATGTGACAATCAACTGATTACGTAATGTAGAATAGTCACAAGAAAGAAGAAATTGTTAGATAAAAATAGAGGACATATCTCACCAAAAAAATACACAACACAACATATGTATAAAAAAAAAACACACAAAAAAAAAACTTTCTCTCTCTCTCTATATACATATATATAATATACCAATGCACTAAAGTGCAACAGATCCGAGTCAAAAATGTATTCTAAAACATAGATTGTACATAAAAATCTATAAATAATATTTTTTTATATAAGACATGTACAACTTCACATAAAATATAAATGAAATATACAAATCAGAATCAACAATATATTCCCAAATTTTTTAATGAATTATATTATTTATATTATAAATAATTATTATACATACTAAACCAACATTGATCATTCAATATCAATGTTACTAAAACTCATGTTAACACACGCTGCTTTATTTAATTGAGAAGTCTGAGTCTCTTCCACCTTTATGAAACACATTTACACATTTATTTCTCCTCATAGACAGTAGTGAGACTCTTCTGTGGATCACCTGATGGTTTCTGCTCTTCTCATGATGATTACACTACAATATAACACATCTATCAGATGTTTGTTGTTTGATCTTAATCTACACTGTAAAGTGGAAAAGAATAGAAAACAATTAGAGTTCAGTGGAACAAAGTGCAAATTATTATATTTCAATTACATGGTTTTTTTTAGTAAAAATAAGTTAAATTGAATTCCTGTAATCAGATTAATTACCGACTTTACATGGATAGATTGCATAGATATTTGTGTTTTAAATATAATAGATGTAAAGCATGAATCATGTTCATATGTTTGTCTGTGTGTGTCGGTGCGACTCCTATTGAGTCTCTGTAAAGGAGGAACTAATGAGTGTACGCCGTATGGAATAAACCACAGGGAGCAAATACAAATGTTATTTTGAGTTCAAACACAAACCTTTAGTTAAAGCAGTTTGTCCTCTAGTTTAAACATGTTTGTAGGCTCTTAGTAAATAACTGAGAGTAAAGTAAGTGTAAAGTAGTGTGACGTGTTGCTTGTCACAGTAAAAACACACTAGAGACAGAGACATTTCTCATGTGAGCTGGACGCTGTGAGCTGAAGCTGGAACTGCACTGATTTTAGCAGGAGTGCAGCGTTTCCTACAATCTGACCAAGTCTGTTTTCACACTGAAATGATTCACTTCTACTGGCACAGTTAATAAAGCAGGTGTTGATATATAAAGCTGTGACAGTGAGCTTTTGTTCTCTTTCCTCCTTTGTGTTAAACATTTCAATAACTCAATAACCCTTTGTTGCAATAAAGCTTAATGATAATTTCCTTTCACGAATGTTTGAAAGGTTTGTTCATATATCAGGTAAATGAAGTTCCCTTTCGTGGTCACTCCGAGTTACATCGGATGACGACGATTGGGGTTTCGCTTAGAAGCCTATCACCTTTGAGTATATAAAACGAGCCAATGGCAATGAAATGCCATGGGTCTGCGGAATTTGCATAGCGTATCTCCGCCCACCGCAGGGGTATATAAGGAAGTACGCTGGCAACATGCAGATATGTTTTCGCTTCGGAGCCAAGAACTTCTCCACTCCACGCAAGCCAAAAAATCCTGAGTTATCCTTCTCAATCCTTCGAGACGAGCGAGCTCTCCGGTGTTGGTGTGACGGCGATTTCAGCGAGTGCACACTACCCTGCTGATCTGGTCAGTGATCTGACAGTTAGTGTGATTTCTCCCTGTTCGCTTCAACATCCGCGGAGTTTCCTCTCTCAAAAAGAGCATTGCACGTGGCACGTCTTTTTAAAGATGCCTCGCCCGTGCACTTCTGGTTGTGGTCACGATGTATTCTTTGCTGATGGGCACAATCTCTGCTTAGCGTGTTTGGGCATTGATCACGCTAAAGCAGCGTTCGTGGATGACTCATGTTCTCACTGCGGGAACATGACCATCTCCATGCTGCGGTCGAGACTCAATGAGCTCACCAGAGCGAGAGTCCCCCTACCCACACCCCGATCTACTGACTCCTCGAGAGCTAGTACTTCGGCTGGTGGCCGGGGTGACCTGAGGGTGACTGTGTGGGACATACCGCCGACACGTCCACGGTCCACACAAGTCAAGTCAAGTCAAGTATATTTGTATAGCGCTTTTCACAATACAGATTGTATCAAAGCAGCTTCACAGTATTAAATTAAAATAATACAACAAGGTTTGTTTCTAGTGGAATTTATTGATAAAATCAAATTAGATATCCCCAGAATATCCCCAACTGAGCAAGCCAAAGGCAACAGTGGCAAGGAACCGAAAAACTCCATCAAGTGACCTAATAGTGTCCTAAAACTCCATCAGGTGACCCAATGGAGAAAAAAAAACCTTGGGAGAACCCAGGCTCAGTCGGGGGCCAGTTCTCCTCTGGCGTTTATTAACTAGAGGCCGGATTGTAATTTGAACTGTAAGATTAAAAATATTATATGAATGCCTGGCTGAAGAGATGCGACTTTAATCTAGTTTTAAACTGGGAGAGCGAGTCTGAGCAACGAACAGTATCAGGAAGGCTATTCCAGAGTTTTGGAGCTAAATGTGAAAATGCTCTCCCTCCTTTGGTGGTTCTGGATATCCTAGGTATGACCAAAAGCCTTGAATTTAGTGATCTTAAAGAGCGCGATGGATTATAGGGCGATAGAAGATCCGTTAAATATACTGGAGCTAAGCCGTTTAGGGCTTTATAAGTCAGTAGCAATACCTTGTAATTAATACGGAACTTTATAGGTAACCAATGCAGTGATGATAAAATCGGTGTTATATGATCATATTTTCTTGATCTAGTAAGAACTCTAGCGGCGGCATTTTGGACTAACTGTAGCTTGTTAATTGAGGATGCAGGACAACCGGCTAATAAAGCATTACAGTAATCTAGTCTCGAGGTCATGAATGCATGAACTAACTTTTCTGCATCAGAAACTGATAGCATATTACGTAGCTTAGCAATGTTTCTAAGGTGGAAAAAGGCGGTTTTTGTAACATATGAAATATGATTTTTGAAAGACAGGTTGCAATCGAGTATAACACCCAGGTCTTTTACTGTAGAGGATAAAGTAACAGGACATCCTACTATATTAAAGTTGTATTGCGAGAGGTTTTGTGGGCGGTTTTTTGAACCGATAAGTAGTACCTCTGTTTTGTCTGGATTTAATAAAAGAAAATTACGCGTCATCCAATCTTTAAAAGACTTAAAAGAATTTGAGAAAAGAGAAGCTGTAGCTGAGTTAAATGAACGAGCTAAAACGTAAGAAGGGGGAGGGACAGAGGGAGGACTGTAGCTAGAAAATTCTAATTCAATCAGAAAGTGATCGGAGATGGCAACATTAGTGATATCAAGTTTGTCGCCTGATATCCCTGATGACAGAACAAGGTCCAATGTGTGTCCCTTGATATGAGTAGAGCCACAAATTGATTGAGTGAGGTTAAAAGAGTCAAGTAACGCTAAAAATGCATTCACCATCGGCTTAGTTGGGCAACAGACATGAATATTAAAATCACCAAGAATCAGCATCTTGTCAGACTGAATGGCCAAAGCAGACAGAAGGTCAGAGAAATCATGTATGAAGCAGCCAGTAGCTTTAGGTGATCTGTAGACCAGTGCATATAATGTTTGCAGTGTTTGCAGACAATTTGCAAGTATAAACAGTTGAACTTCAAAAGAGGAGTAGTTTTTTACAGGAAGGATTTTGCATTTGAATATATTTTTAAAAACTGTAGCTAGGCCACCACCACGGTCAGAGATCCTTGGGGAATTTAGGAAACCCCACTGAGGAGGACATAATTCGGTGAAAGGGGATAAATCACCAGTACGAAGCCAAGTTTCAGTCACAAATAAAATGTCCAACTCATGCGATGTGATAATGTCATTTAGAATGAATGTCTTATTAGCTACAGACCGGGCATTTATGAGAGCAAATTTAACTGGCAAAGATCGAGTTGTTGAACTAGTAGAGACATGTCCATTAAAACAAAGTGAACGGAGACACGCCGAATCCACTCCACCACGGGAAAGGACGGTCTTGGCCGAGATGGAACGAGAAGCCAAGCGCAGAGGAATCTGAGTCAATGGAAGTTCGCAAACAGGCGACGAAAGCAGGATAAGATCCCCACCCTCCCCACCCTCATGGGAGGGTGGATCTCCCCACCCTCATCCGGAATGCTGAATCCCTGACAACATTCAAAAAACAGCTGAAAACCCATCTCTTCCATGAGCACCTAAACTCATAAAAAAAAAATAAAAAAAAAAAAAAAAACCTTTCCCTTAAAATCCCACTTATCATGCTTATGCTACTCTGAATAATGCCTGAACTTCGTATTCTGAACACTTCTTGCGTTGTTGTTGTCTTTTGCCTCTTCACGATGACTCGCTTAATTTAGTCCTGATTTGTAAGTCGCTTTGGATAAAAGCGTCTGCTAAATGACTAAATGTAAAATGTAAATGTAAGATTCCGATAGTCGATACTTCCAGCAGAGCGATGCCTAGGCGAGGAGCCAGCGGGCCGCATAGAGACAACTGTGGGGATGGTACCATCAGAGTTCCCGGGATTTGTAAGGAAAATGCGACGGCTTCCTCAATGCACATAACGGGGTCGCGGGCGAGAAATGCCCAGGGCGGTGCACAGCTTGTACACCTTAGCAGGCAGACGAAGAGATGGCGACATAAAGTCACGGAGTTCTTTCATAGAGTATGTTAGAGACATATTCTGCTGCGACATATTAAAAAAGTCACAGGTGGAAGTAACAATCCACAGTATCCATAGAATGGTGAGAGTCGGAAACGGACGCATTTTTACTCCACATGAACCTCTGGCACCCCTGGACTCACAGCCAGATTGAAAACATCAGTAGCCAACTGCCCAAACAGAAAAACCACAGCGTACAGCAGTGAGGAAGGGGAAACTTACACACGCACACGCCAAGGGATGATCTGCTCATCGGGGCAGTCGATGGCTCAAGTTGGGCTGGGCGAAAAAGTACGCCCGGGCTGTCCAAGATTGTAGGTGCACTGCATGAAAAGACTCAAATCCGGCAAAATACGGGCATGGTAAACTCCTGTGTAATTTGATGTTTGCCGGATGTATGCGGGAAAAAGCGGATCAGAGTAACATGGAACAGTATATTTCCAGATAAACCTGGAAACCTCACATATGCGGACATATACAGGAATCCGTGAAATTTAACGGACATATACAGCTGAAACACTGCTGGGTGTGAGAGGACTGACAACGGTTAGGTGTGAAGACCTTTCATATGTTAATGACTGACACTAAAGGTGCTGGCTGTTCTCAGAGGGAGGGGTGGCCAGGGAGGACTTCAGGGTTGAGAATTATCTCTGGATTACTATAGGCTAAAGCAAACAAGCTTTTTGTACAGAAAAATAAATAAATTCTTAAGGACCTGAAACACAAAACCGACGTCAAAGAACTAGCAATGACTAAAGCCGACTCTAGGGTTGGCTCACGTCGCCTGTGTCAGGGCCTTAAAACCACTGCATGAAAAAAAGTCTCTTAATCAAATATTTTTTATAAAAACAGGACAAAATAAACACCCAGTCTGAACATATACGTTCACAAAAACATCTGAATATTTAATGAAATAAACAAAGGAATTTAATTAGTGCTGGGAAAAAATTAATCGCATCCAAAATAAAAGTTTGTGTTTGCATAATATATGTGTGTGTACTGTGTATAATTATTCTGTAAATACACACATATGCATGTATTTATTTAAGAAATATCTGCATGTATATACTGTATATACATTTATACACAATTTATATTATATATAAATATAAATAATTTAATAAATAAAAAAAAAAATCTTAAATATATACATGCATATGTGTGTATTTATATATACAAAATAATTATATACAGTACACGCACATATATTATGCAAACACAAACTTTTATTTTGGATGCGATTAATCGCGATTAATTTTTTTCCCAGCAATAAATTTAATGGAACAAATAAAGAAAAATGAACCAAACATTTCAGAATATCTCAAATTTTATTGTGAAGTTTTACAAATTGCAGACAACAACAATTGTCACCTTTTTTACAATTGGCTTTTAGCTTGCTTAGTTGGGGAAATTTAATTTAATATTCAACAATATTATTGATCTGCCTGCGTTGACACTATTATATGAGATCTGAGCTGAGCTGGACGATGACATCACGGTTTTCTCCAAAGTGGCTATATATATCCACATTTAAATTTATTTATTTATTTATTTATACAACAAAATGAATCACCACTGAACTGACTTAAGCTGGACTGTGAAGCTATTTTCTTCTGGAAACAAACTGTCTTGCATTACTTTCCTGTTATCTCTGTAAAGCTACTTTGAAACAATCTGTATTGTAAAAAGCGCTGTATAAATAAAGGTGACTTGATATTTATTAAAAAGGTAGAAGGAACCTGAGCTTTTCTACTCCACTGAATTGAAGACCGAGGTCACTACAGTTAAAATCTCTTGCTGATTTAATCCACCTTTAAACTATTAATGTCTATGAACAAATAGCCTATGTATTTTTATGTTTGTGTGCCTCAGCGTTTCTGAGTGAACACCGCTGGTTTACTCACTATTTTAAAGTGTACTGTCGATCACGTGATATGACGTCATGACGTGCAGCTGACGTTACCTGAAAAATCTGTCCAAGATGGCTACCCTCTTGAGCGACTTGTATCAAGAATGAAACAACTTGTAAGTAAACCAAAACACTTCAAAACTACTTTGCTTGTTGTAATATTGTAAGAATATCATATTACACGTGATATTTGACTTAGACGAGGCTATTTTTAAGTTGCAAGCGCGGTGCCGCGGGCGCGATTGCCGTCAGTCCGCCTGCTAGTTACAGATAATATCCTGTGTACTGTTAATGTCGTGGCAGGGCAATAATGTTAACGTTAGTCAATAACTCTTTTCAGCAAGCGATAGTCCTTCTGTTTTTGAGTGTGTTGCTGCTGTTTGTGTTAAGCGCCCTGCTCTGGCAAGTTCAATGTGATGTTATCTACATGCTGATGCACCCAAATGAGCTAGTGGCTAACGTTAGCAGTTACGTTAACTTTTACTCAAACAAAGTTAAGGTTATGGACATAATAGTTACCGAATGAACTATGCAAGTTTTTATTAAACCCTTTACAAACGTCTTTTCATTATAGGTTTAAGTGGAAGGAGTGCAGTGAGCATCCCCAAAATCAAGGTGACTCAAATGTTAATTTAGTCTGTAACTATTTTTCACCATTTCTTTTATTTGGAGCCTAATTCATTAGCATCAATCAAACGTCTCTTAAAAATTAAATATCTTGCTGTCTGTTTTTGTGTGCATGTGCAGACCTACATTGTCACCAGAGAGCAACTTTATCGGTAAGTTACATTAACTTGAAATTTTGTATCATTAATTTGTCATTAAAGAGGTTGATTGCATAATTTGACTGGTTTCATATTGATTGTTTTATCTGTGCAGGTGAAGGACTTCTTGGGGAAATGGCCGGCTCTTCGGATTGAATCACAGGTAAAACAGACTCACTTCTCTTTTCTGCCACTCTTCACACATATTTCACTGCCAAATTTTTAATATGTATCACATTCAAGTGGAACAGCAAATGCCACTATTCACTGTGTGTAAGAACTATCACTTTGCATGTGACCATGTTGCTCAACAATGTATTTTAACGGAACATGTTGCATCACAAATGTGTTTTCTGTTGCAAATCGAGTATTAGTCTTTTTATATAATTATTTTTGTTTGTTTTTGTAGCTTTGTGCTGAGTTCCAACGCATTACAAACGTCAACATACGGAACCAGTTCTATGCTGTGCTTGCCCAACACACACCTGCACTGGTGGCCTTGTATAGGCAGAAGGCGGCACGAACCGGTAAGATATCAGAGGCGCTGAGTGACATCTTAAAGACTTATGAACTGATATGTTTTGTCTCTTATGTTTACTGTGATGGCCAACTTATTCAAACTGAAAATTCAGTTTTGTGGTTCTTGCAGATTGTGAATCCACTTTTTAATTTCAAACTTTACAGGAATCTGTAAGGCGCCTCCATAATTCAGAGAACAACCCACACAAATACGATCCACAAACCGGGTAAGACTGCGTATTGTATACTGTAAATGTTAGTTTAATCTACTACTATATGGATTTGAAATACTAAAACTGAATTTCATTAATGATGCCTGCAACTTTTCCCCCAGAATAAATTCATCACATAACCTGGCTGTGACCACTTACCTCTTCGAAGAATTAAGGACAACTTTTACAGACGTTGACCCTGAATGTGCAAAAGGTAATCTTAAAGATGTTGTAATCATTTTAATGTCCTCTGTTTTACTTAGTTTTATTGGCATTACATTTATTTATGATTTATTTAACAGGTTGCAAGACGTATTTTGAGACTTTGCAGAGGAAGTATTCTTTGGCTCAGCCTGAAAAGGCCCAGAAAAGAAACACTATGAAGAACACTGCAAAGAACCGTCAACGAAAGAGATGGGTAAGTTAAGAAACTGGTTAAGCAGTTTTTTTAGTTTTTGTTTTTCAGAATGTAACTATCCTCCTCTCTGTGTTTTAGTGGTTAAGGCGAGACACTACAGGTGAATAGGGTAAATTTTTTAACTAGCAGATATCACCATGAAACTTTCCCAGTTGATTACCTACATTAAGATGAGAAAAAAATGTATTACAAGTTTTCTTTAATTGAATGTTTAAATATGCAAATCAGGCAATATCTAATCAAATATGCACTAATTTGCATATATTTTAAAAAACGATGTCTGAGTATTGGATAAAGCCAGGTTAAAAATTATTTTTTCATTGTGTTTACATATTAGATGGGAAAAAAATTACAGAGGGATTTATGGATATCTACTTTTGTTATCCTGTAAATCAGAAAATACTGTCAATAGCCTTAAAAAAATGATTTTCGCCATGTTTTTTGGAATAAAATGTTATATAAATCAGGCTAGGAATAATATATTTACAAATCCCTCTGTAAATGTCTTCATAATATAACTAGGTACAAGTCTGGAAAGTTTGGTGTATATAGGTGCTACTGAAGTGGAGATTTCGTCCTTGGAGTATGAGAGAAAAGTCATTTTGAGAAAACGGGCTTTAAAGATTTTTCATCAGCCAATGAGATTGCGCATTCAGCCCTTTTACTTTCACGATTGGTTGCTGATAGAAAGGAAATGACCATATTTGGATCCGACAGGATTGTACACAACAGAGAGAGCTTCCTAACGGTGCTTCTGATGACAGGCTGACGGCAGAGATCGCGGAGCAGCGCGTTGATTAAGAACGCGAACTTTTGTTGAATTTATGAGAAATCTACAGACGCAAACAGACAAAGTGTAATAAAATAAAGACCTAAATGTGTATTTCGGACTTTTTTTCAACACAAGTCTGAAAGAAGACATGTTATTGAAGACAAATATCCCCAAATCTCAAAATTGACCAGTAAAAAAAAAACGATGTTTTTGCCTGCCGTGTCTCGCCTTAAATTACTGTTATGTTTTGCAGATGCTGGAGACCATGTCCAGTGTTGTACAAACCCAACACATAAAGGGAACTGTGGAAGACTGCAACAATAGAACTGATGTCTGATGAAGATGCTATTGTTGATGGAAGGCCAGTGTGGATGCTGAGGTCTCCACCAAACAGAACCACAGAGTTATCTGCTCTCTGCCAGGTACTACAAACCAGACTAGAGGCTGACCCACGCTACGTCACACCACCAGTGCATCGTGGCACTTTGAAAAAATGAATATTTACATATATACACTTTAATTTCTATATTTATTTATTGATCTCGTTTTATATTGTATACTTTGTATATTTGTTCCTTTTTGATGTGCATGTTGCTGATCTCCACGTTTTGTATTTTATTCCTTTACACCTTTGTTAACATTTCTTTTTCCACATTCATTTTAATGTATGTTTATAATGTTCTTTGGAATGTTCATGTTATATTTGTTTTTGTTCCTTTACATTTTCATCCCCTCAAATATTTGTGTTCCCCATTCCTTTTTAATGCTTGTTTATAATGCTCTTTGTAATGTTTTATTTACCTTAATAAAAATGTCAGACTTTCTCATTGTTCTTTGTGTGTGTTTTTAAAATTATATTTGAATGTATTAAAATTGGGGGAAGGGGGGTTTAGTGTATACTGAGCAATATCTGCATAGCTGGCCTATAACCAATCAAATCACTGTGCAATAAGGCCTAGGGTGGGTTATGTTCTAAAAGTAACCAATCAAATCACTTTCCTGGGTTTTCAATGTGTCCTGTCCTCCAATAGTGGTCTGGGTAATGGGAGTGGTTTTAAAAGAAAAGGACCAATGGGGGGGGGGGAAGGCCAAAAGGTGCACAAAGGTGTGAAAATGTTCTCTTGAAAAATCCTTTGAGGGATTACTTGCCATGGCAACAAATGGCTGTAGCACGGGAGTATACGTCCACAACATACATCCGATTTGGTATCATTTCGGATGTATACGGACATATACAGACCCATGGAATTTGAGCTATCCGGCCAGTATACTCCTAGCCTGGTTCTACCAGACTCTCGTACATTTCATTTGTACAGAGAGTCTGGCCTCGCTCCATTGAGAAACGTTTACTTCCTTGAAGGCGGGTTCTCTGTTAAAGTTCAAAACTATTGGATCTGCCCAGAGTCACTCAGGATCTGCCATAACCAATCGCTAACGTGTGGTCGTCCGAATGATCAGAGGATTATGTTTAGAATAAGATGTCTGTCTTTTATAAAGTTTATAAAGCGACGAGAATACTTTTTGTGCAAAAAAAAAAAAAAAAAAAACGACTTTATTCCACTATTCATTTCCTTCTCTC
The DNA here is from genome assembly GCF_951802725.1 of Rutilus rutilus. Taxonomy (NCBI): domain Eukaryota; kingdom Metazoa; phylum Chordata; class Actinopteri; order Cypriniformes; family Leuciscidae; genus Rutilus; species Rutilus rutilus. Next base: position 45,395,687 of record NC_140214.1, on the reverse strand, counting down.
TGTTCCTCGAGTCTTGATAAAGCAGCGCGTCTGTGTGTTGTACGTCACACGTAGGCTCACTATTGGCCGACGCTAGTCATGTGTGTGATCACATCAACGTCATCGTTCTCAGCCACTCCCTCTATTCGCTGATTGGTCCTACAAAAAATTTGGTTCTGGAAACCTAAGAATATACAGCAGTCCCAGACGTAGTACTGAAGGAAAATGAAATTGAGCGGAAGTACGGAGGAGGGCGGAGCCAGGCTAGTATACTCCTGGATTCTTCCGAATTTCAGCAGTGTATACAGGAGTATATTGGTCCGGATACACCTCTTTTCATGCAGTGAATACTTACAGGTAAAAATATCCAACCCAGATACCATCAGCTTTTCCCATTTTAGTTGCAGTACATACAACATGCATTTACTCTGATCACAACTTCTAAACCATGAGTAATATATGCTAAAGACATAAGCTAAATTGTTAGGCTCTTTACATTGGTTACATTATCTCAAAATCCCATCTCAAAAATGTGTAGTAAAAAGTCTCCTAATTAAAAAAGCTCCTACTTCATGTTAACTAACCGCCCTTGATTTGAAAAAGACTCACTCCTCCAGATGATGTTATCAAAAGTTCAGTAAAATTATTGCTTTAATTTAGCATAATGCCCTTATGTCTGGTCCTCAATACTGGCAATAATGGCTGTGTACAGTTCTTCGTCTTCATCTTCATCTAATGAGTCATTAATGAGGTTAATGTAAGCTGAGGTGGGGCTGTTTGATTGTGATGTGTCTTGTTGGCTGCTGGAAGAGGCTTGGGCATTTGTTGATGGTTGTTCAACATGTTGTGTTGAAATGGATATTGCCATGGCATGGGGCTCTGCTGCGGGTCGCTCCGCTGTTGAGGTTTTAGCACTTGCTGAAACTGTTCTTTGCATGACTTTGAGGACTGTGATGGCCACTCATCCTCTGTACACCTGTCTCTACCTCCTCTTCCACACAGTTCTCTTCAGAATCTGAGCTTTCTCCATACACACACTACAAACACAACTTAGGCGATATTGATGTTTCATTCATCCCCATAAGCAGAGCTATGCAGTGGCACTAATATTGAGTAAGATGAAAATTATTGTGAAGTTCATATAAAAAAAAATATATGTGTGTGTGTGTGTGTGTATATATATATACAATAATTTTCATCTTACTCAATATTAGTGCCACTGCATAGCTCTGCTTATGGGGATGAATGAAACATCAACATTGCGTAAGTTGTGTTTGGGGATTTGACCATTAACATATAACATTTTAATTATGAACGAGATTCAAAAGATCAGAGTCAGTAAAATTATCTGAACTTCCCTTTACAATGAAGCTGAAAATGTGCAGTATTTGTGACGTGGTAACATGATTCACGTTAAAAATTATTTGCAAATATATTTCACATGAGCTCCACATTAGTAGTATAGTAACATGTTTTCCTATAGTAACATGTTTTCCACATGTGCCACATGCTCCATTATGTTCACATGTGGTGAAACTTTGTTCACATGTGGTGACATGTTGTTCACAGGAGAACACGTGATCACATGAGGTCATATGTAATCACATGTGGAAAACATGTGATAACGTGAAATTCATGTGTTTTTTCTGTAAGGGCTCCTCGTGGTTTCTCGGTTTGATCTATTTGAGCAACCATAAACTACGCAAAACATCGGCATTTTAAGTTTGTTACAATGCTTCCTAAATGTAACAAATCACTTCCTGCCCTCCATCTGCATGCACCATGGCAACGCAGTGACGTGACGTCATATGCAAACAAGCTATTATACATTCAATCCTTTTGTTTTGTATTAGGACACAAATTATTCATGATTCAAAAATAGAGCTGGATATGGCCAAAGATATCATCATAATTTGTTTGTTCACTATTAAACTCCACAGAGTAAGCTACCTTTTAATTTAAGGCCCACATTTTTATTTTATTTTTTCTTCCTAAAGTGTGTTTTTTATTATATTTTTCTGGATTCTATGTTTTATGATTGAATACAAATGTAGCATCAAATATGATGTGTTTTGAAATGAATAAAAACGTTCTTTTTAAATGTAATCAGTAGGGGTGTAACGATTCATCAACTACATCGATGTATCGGTTTATATTCGTACGATCCAACTGCATCAATCTGTGCTCGGCAAGTTGGCCTTCCGGACGACATATATCGATCTAATATCGTTTTAAAAGGTATCGATACTAGGAAATAGCACATTGGATTTAAGCACGTCAGACTTTATATGGATGTTTTTTCTTTGCACTTTTAATGATAAAGGCGTTAAACGTTACTCGATTCAGTCTGCCTATCTGTGACGTCATCGCCATGCGTGACGCGCAAGCAGCAGCACAAAGACAACAAGCAGCGCAAAGTCTCTCACCTCAGAAAAACGGACTTTCCTGTCCTCTCAGCCGCTATACTGTGCTCATAGCGTGGACTCTTTAATTGCACCCGCAAATGCGCCGGCGCGCGCTGTATCACTTCACTAAAGTGCAAAAGACATACGAGAATGCAACGTCATAAATTAGTAAGTTAAGAAATAAAAGTAAAGCATGTGTGTTGCTATTTATCAGGAGCAGTTTCCATGTTTCTTTACCAGTTCTTCTAAGTATTGTGTATCACCATGGTAGCCTAATTGTTGTTTGTTTCTATAACAAAATGCCACTTACTGGTTATTTTGTATATTTTTATATGACTGGTGGCTCATACCAAGATTGTATTAACAAAAACTAGTTTGGGACTGCTATTTAATAGCTTAACCTCGCAGTGCCTACTGTTTATCAGTATTTGTCATATTCTTACAATTTTTTTTGTATGTTAAGTAAAGGGGGACAGAACTTGTGTGTCAACAATTTTTGTGTAAACAAAATGTATTATAATAGGCCTATATAATTCCTAAAAAGGTGGGTCGCGGCTTGATGACCGTGGGGAAATGTGGGTCCCATGGCCAAACTATTCAAAACATCATTCAATGTTGTGATAATCGTAATTAATAATCACAATTACAATATCAAGGGAATAATCGACAATTATCATTTTTGTCATAATCGTTCAGTCCTACTTATTAAAATAAAATGTGAATGCATTTGACATTAATTGTTGTTTACTTGTTTGTTTATATCCATAATTAATTGATACCTGATTCCCTTACAAGAATTTTTGGCTAAAAAGTCACTGAATCGATTTCAGATCGTATCGTTCTAAATGAACCAATATCGTCCTTGAATCGTATCGACAACCGTGAATCGCGAATCGAATCGAATCGTTGTTAAAACGAATGGTTACACCCCTAGTAATCAGTCAGTTTCAGTGTGTGTTTGACTAGTTTTCCTCAGATGAAACGGGGAAAAGCTTGTGAAGTGACTCTGAAGAGCAGCTCTGGAGATGAAGATCATGTGGAGTGTCCTCATACAGTGAGAGAGTGTGTGTGTGTGTGTGTGTGTGTGTGTGCGCGTGTGTGCGTGTTTGTGCGTGTGTGTGTGTGTGCGTGTGTGTGTGTGTGCATATGCTGAAAACACTGATAGCCTCATACCTGTTTGAGTTTGTGTAGGAGACTGTTGTCATGTTGATTCATACTGTGTGATAGGATGTTGGATTAATCCATATAGACAATCAGTCATAGCTTCATTAAAAAATATATAATTCTTTTAAATTTCTCTTTAAATGTTTATTTAGATTGAATAATATCTACCCTTTGTGCATCTGCAGCGGAGAGCCCAGAGAGCGCAGCCGAGGAGTGGACGAGGCTGGTGATAGTGACGACTGCTCAGCTGGAGACGGCTCATCCGGACAATCCCACAGGCAGAGGAGGGCAGACATCAGATTAACAGTGTTTTAATGTTGTGTGGTCTTTCAGAGAAACAGACAGCAGAGAAATAATAGAAATGAGTGGGAGAGAGATGGATGGGCTAGGCTTGCTCTGATAGTGACCCTCAGCTCATCTGTACTGTTGGGTGTGCAGTAACTCGTCTCCCTCACGACATTATCGCATAGATCTGTGCGGTTCAGGAGAGTTTACTGGCTAGTGCTGGCGGGAGAGAGAGACAGGGATGTGGGATGTGCGGAAGTGTGTGTGTGTTTTGTGGTGACAGAAAATATGTGTGTTTGAAGGGGCGGTGGTGACTGACACACACACACACACACACACACACACACACACACACACACACACACACACACACACAGAAGTTACTACCATTTACACACACACACACCATCACTTGTTACAAAATGTACTTGTCACTAGTAACCATTAACCAGTACTTGTTGATGTACGAGAAGAGGCAAACGAGCATTGGAGGGCAGCCGACTGCAGTGGCTCGTCGGAAAACACCACTGGTACCCCTTTTCCACCAACAAGAACCAGGTGCTGGTTCGGAGCTAGAGCTAGTGCCGGTTCGGAGTTGGTTCGACTGACGAGCCTCCAAAGAACCGGTTTGCTTTTCCACAGGCTAAAAGAGCCAACGCAGAGCCAGGTCTTACGTCACAGCTACGTCTCATCTTTCTCAGCAACGTTAGCGCGGCGGCGCCAAACACAAACACATCATCAACAATGGCGCACGTTGCTTTGCTATTGATGTTCATGGCTTTGCGGACCTACATCGGCATCCAAACACGGCGGATCCAACATGTTCGCGTGGCTCGCCATTATTTGTACAGACGGAGATTACAAGCGAGAGTAACGGCATGTACATAACATTTATTTTTAACAATAAGATGCCGACTTTAGCCTTAGATTTATATTTTAGATCGCGTCCATCGTGTTTAGCTGCTGTTAGCTCGATTAGCTGCTATTTGAAAATGGCGGTCACAAGTTTCTCTTCAGTCTTGTTGGCCACGGTAACCCCGCCCCCAGCCTCTGACGCAAGCGGTTCTTTCTTGGCTCCGTTCTAGACCCTGCAATGTTTTGGTGCTACTTAAGAACCAGTTTTACTGGTTCAGAGCTGGTGCTTTGGCGGTGGAAAAACAAAGAACCGATTTGAAACTAGGCTCTGGCTCCGAACCAGCACCAGCTCTGCCTTGGTGGAAAAGGGGTATGGGAGACAGGCGTTCCCTCATTACTGGGTGGCCAACAAAAAGCTCAAAAGGCGAGCACAGCTATGGAAGGGCAAGGGGAAATTCACTTACCATAAGACAGGCACCACATAGTCTATCCCAGTGTGTCACTGACTGTGTTGCACTTGGCAAAAAAACAATAAATAGACAATGTCGGAAGTACAGATTAAAAAAATATATTATTTTTCTTGTTTAAATTTCTATCTATAGAAAATGTCATTTGTTTACAAATGGCATATTGGTGCATAGTGCACTGATTGAAGTAGGCCTAATTGCATGGGATGCAGTGCTAATGTTGAGCTAATAGCATGCTATGCAGCTATTTGAATAAATGTTTTAAAGTTTGTTTAATGTTTGTTTGAATCATTTCATCCGCCCAAATGACGTCTTCCAGCCTGAGAAATACACTACCGTATTCTGCTTATTTACCAGGCTATATAGTGATGACTCAATCAAATGAAAAACATTTGAACTCAACAGTGGTGGAAAGAGTACTAAAAAACTGTACTTAAGTAAAAGTATTGCTACTTAAGTAATAATTTACTTGAGTACAAGTAGAAGTACTGAAAAATAATATGACTCAAGTAAGAGTAAATAAGTAGTTTGCTTAAAAACTACTCAAGTAACTATGTTACAAAGTACTTTAGCATTGTTTTTCTATTTTTACCCAAAATGGGGAGATGATAGCGATATGGAGCGCTAAACACTCTCATGTCATCTGTCTCATTCATACTGGAAGCCCAGTACATACTTATTCATACCTCGCGCAGAAAGTCCACAAGTGAGATTCATAGAAGATATTCACGTATGAAATGGCAATATGGATATAATAACATGCAAATAAAGACATTTGACTGATGAAACATGAAGACAAACACATGATAGTGATAATATATCTGTGTTAATCAAGCTATCTCAGGTATTTTCATAAGAATGATGTCTTTAAAGGGATAGTTCACCCAAAAAGGAAAATTAGCCCCTGATTTATTCACCCTCAAGTCATCCTAGGTGTATATGACTTTCTTCTTTCAGACGAACACAATCAGAGTTATATTAAAAAATGTCCTGGCTCTTCCAAGCTTTATAATGGCAGTGAATGGCTGGAGAAAATTTGAAGCCATGTGTCACGGGTTACTCTTGTGGTGCAAGTCAATTTGCGTAGTATGCGTATGGTCGTCTGGCAGAAGCTAGTTATTTTAGATTATAAAGTTATAAATAGTATTTGAGTAAATCATGGGCTAATTTTCATTTTTGGATGAACTAACCCATTAATGCAAAGCTAATCAACATAGCCTGTATTATAGAATTTAATAAAATAATTTATTACATCAACAAGTACTGGTTAATGGTGATTGACAGGGCGGGACGGGCACGTGATCGGCTCAGAATGCATTTTCAAATTGCACATTGAATTTTGCTACATTCATTGCGTGACACTTAATGGAAATGCAATCGCAAGTGTCTTAACTGTGAGTGTAAATGCAATTAAGAAAAAATAACATTTAAATTACAATTTTGCCACAGTTTTTGCTTGAACATGTTAAACATATCTAATCATTTCTGTAATACATTTTAATTTTAATTATGCAACTTATAAAGCATTCAAATATGGATTCAAATTACATATTAAAGCAGCACTAGGTAAGAATTCCGTTTTGGTCAAACAACGACCCCTAGAGTCGCTGTGGACTACTTGCATTTAACGTTACTGTCGTAAATACCACTCACGCAGAGCAGTCTCTTCACTCACGGCCTGATCCCCTTCTCCCTGTATACCGGTCCCGTTCAGTCGGATGGAAGCTGTAACGAGTGGAAATAAGGTGTGGCCCCTTTAAGAGCTGCGCGCGCCCTGTTGAACTGTCGCAGTCTGTATTGTATGTGCGCCTCAACCACCCTGTAAGCGGGTTGTTTCTGTTTGATGCTCATTCTTGTGTTTGATGCTCATTCGATTGGGGAATAAACAACGCGTTACAAATCGTCGGACATCGAACAAGCACAGCTTGTAAACCAGTTACTTTTTTCAAGATGGCTGCCAGGAGTTTTCTCTGAGAACCTGGCCTCTTAGAATCTAGTCTCGCGTAGCCAGACCTTCAGACTGACGGCTGAAGGTCTGGAATTCATAGCAGCTTTCTTTGGCCAAGGCCCGCCCATAAGGCCGTTTGACCGACATGTCAAACAACCAATTACAGTTCGTTTCGTTCAGCGTCACGTTTCGGGGCATGGAAATGTCCCCACAACAACAGACCGGCGTGCAACAAGTCAGTCAGCATAGAAAATCAAAGGAGGAGAAGAAAACAAGCAGTAAGTCATTGATCTGTTCGTGCACGTAGAACAACAATGGCGTCTTTTTGTCTCCACTAAGTGCCTCAAACAAAACTCCTGGACATCTCTTAAAGAGTCTATGCCGTGAACCTCGCATACTTTTGAGAATCCTACGTTTAGCTGATCTTGATAAATGCTCATTGTCACTCATGTAAACACAACAGTTTTTCTTCCGCAATCACATGTCTGCGCTGTTTCCCGGCGGACCGAAAATAAACGCGACACTCGCGCCCCCTGGAAATCCGATAAAATTCAACCAATCAGATGACGACTTCGACATTCCTGAAGTGTTTCCAGTTAAGTGTACCATATGCATCAGACGTTTAGCCAACGTTCCGTGGGCGTGACGTCTGAGGCTGAGACTACTTAGAATCTAACAAAAATCTACTGAATCCTTTCTGGTATTCTCAAATTTAGTGGTTAATTGACTCAAGTTGCATTTTATTTAAATTTCGTCTCAATATTGGGGACAATATTTCCACTATCCGCTGAGCTTGTGCTGTAGCCCAAGTTGATGGGCTTTTGGGCCTACTAGGACCTTGACAAACAGATCGGTCACCATCAACATTTGCAACTTTCATCAACTTCCGGTACATCCTGGTAAGACACATCATGCCTCCTAAAAATGCTAAAACATCTCCTTGTGAGGAGGATGCTGTTGTTACAATGAGTGTACTCTCCCAGTTAATGGAGCAGCAGAGAGGGATCTATAAAGATATGTTATTGCAGCAGCAAGATAACTTCAAATGTTTCATTCAGCTGATCATGGATGGAACTAACAAAAGATTGGATGGTGTTATCAGAGATGTACAGGAGCTAAAGACTAGCTTGGAATTTACCCAAACAAAGCTTGAAGAGGAGAAGATGGGATGTACTGTGATTGAGGCAAAGATAAGGGCATTTGAGACAAATATTACTACTTCCAAGCAGGAATTGGATGCAATGTTCAACAAGCTTGACTACATTGAAAACCAGAGCAGGAGAACAAATATTTTAATTGATGGCATTGCTGACGAGAAAGGAGAGAATTGGTGTGAATCAGAGAAAAAGGTGCGAGAAATGCTTTCAAAAAACTTGGGCTTAGATGGAATAAACATGGACATTGAGCGTGCCCAGAGACTTGGTCAGTTTCAGGAGAGGGGAAGGCCAAGGAAAATTGTTGTCAAACTTCTTCGCATTAAAGATAGAGAGCCGATTCTTTCTTCTGCCAAGAAATTAAAGGGCACTAGGATCTACATTAACGAAGATTTCTCTGAAGCTGTGCAACTGAGGAGGAAAGAGTTGTGGCCGAAGGTGAAAGCTGCCAGAGAGAGAGGTGATAAAGCGAGTTTGAAGTATGATAAACTGATCATCACTCCAAGGGCTGGACAAAGTCAGTTATAGGCCTAATGAGCTTTAAAGCTCAATTTTATATATGTTTGTGTACATGCATGTGTGTCTGTGTGCAGGACTAATATGTAGTCTACTTGATGATGATAAAATAACTTAGGGCACAAGATATTCAACTAGATTATAATATAGGACTTATTTACCATTCAACTAAGATGACCAGTATAAATAAACTACCTAAAGGTTTAATCCTTGCTCATATTAATATATGTAGTCTAAGGAACAAAATTCAAGACCTGTCTTTATTTTTGCAATTGAACAAAATAGACATACTTATGATTTCTGAAACTCATCTGGATCACTTCATAGACAATTCAGATGTTGATATAGGGGGGTTTTCAATTTATAGAAATGATCGAAACAGGTTTGGAGGTGGTGTGGCCATTTACATACGGGATCATTTCCCTGTTAAACTGAGACATGACTTAATGGTTGATGATGTTGAAGTGTTATGGTTACAGGTACAACTTCCACATTTAAAACCGATTATTCTTGGCTGTTGTTATAGGCCACCTAGTGCCAGGATAGAGTATGTAAATGGTTTATGTAATATGCTAGACAAGGTGACTGAGGAAAACAGAGAGCTATACTGGCTGGGTGATCTAAATATTGATTGGCTATCTGATATTTGTCCTCTGAAGAATAAGCTTAAAACTATGACAGACACCTGTGGTTTATCTCAATTTATGGATCAACCAACAAAAATTTCTAGTAACAATACAGGATCTTTAACATCAAAATGTTTTGATCATATTTACACTAAAAATCCTGATATGTGCTCAACACCCGTTTCTCTAACAGTTGGCTTTAGTGATCACAACTGTATTGCTGTCTCCAGGAGAACTAAGCTACCTAGAGCCTGTCCTAAAATCATTATGAAAAGATCTTATAGGGTATTTAATAAAGGAGAGTTTTCTAAATGAACTGGATAATATTAAATGGAATTTGATAAGTGACATTGATGATGTGGATGCAACCCTTAATTTATTTATGGACTGTTTTATGAGAGTTGTTAACAATCATGCCCCATTAAAGAAATTTACAGTTAAAGCCAAAAGTGCTCCTTGGGTTGATACTGAGTTAAGGAGCTTAATGGCTCAAAGGGAAGAGGCTAAAAAGGTTGCGGTTCTTTCTGACTCTCTTGAGGACAGAAAATTGTATTGTACTTTAAGGAATCATGTGACCAAGGTGAACAGAGTGAAAAAGAAAAAATATTTTCAGAAGAGAATTGACGATAGTGGTACAGATAGTAAGAGAATGTGGAATGTACTCAATGAAATCATGGGGAAAAAATCTACTTGTACTTCTTTTGTTGAATTGAATGGAGTTTATTTGACTAAGCCAATACAGATTGCAAATTATTTTAATGATTATTTTGTTAATAAGGTTTCTAATTTTAGAGAGACAATGAAATACACTGTAGATTCCAACTCCAACGAGCTAATAGAAAGGTGTATTATGAAAGATAAACTGTGTAGTTTTGAATTTCATCAGGTTAATGTTGTGCAGGTGGAAATGTTGCTGAGATCTTTGACTGTTGGTGGGTCTGCTGGTACAGACAACTTGGATAGTCGGCTGTTGAAATTATCAGCTGGACATATTTCTAAACCAATCTGTCACATTTTTTAACAGATGTCTGATTAGTGGTGTATGTCCAAAACTTTGGAAGGAGGGTAAGATAATTCCTTTACCCAAAGACACAAAATCAACTTTCTGTGGTCCAAATAGTAGGCCTATTAGCATTTTGCCTATTCTAAGTAAATTATTGGAAAAGATTGTATTTGAGCAAGTGCAAGATTACTTTTCTAACAATGATTTGACTACGATGTTTCAGCATGCTTATAGGTATGGTCATTCCACCTGCACTGCAATGACACAAATGTCGGATAGCTAGCTAACATCAATGCTAGTGGGTACACTACTACTAGACTTCAGTGCTGCCTTCGATCTGATCGACCATGAAATTTTGATTTCCAAACTTATTAGTTATGGTTTTACTTCCTCAGCAATCAAGTGGTTTAAGAGCTATTTGTCGGAGAGGTCGCAAAGAGTTTATTTTAATGGTGCATTATCTTGTAGCAAGTCCCTGGATTGTGGTGTCCCTCAAGGAAGTTGCCTCGGACCTTTGTTATTTTCAATTTTTACAAATGATATGCCGTATATACTCAGTAAGGCTACATTGACTATGTTTGCTGATGATTCTACTCTTTATTATGCAGCCCCGACATGTTCAGAGCTTAATCAGGTTCTGTCTTGTGAGATCAGCAAATTGTATAACTGGATCAAAACAAATAAACTTGTTCTAAATATTTCAAAAACTATGAGTATAATATTTGGTTCTAAGTATAGATTATCTGATAATCCTAAAATTAATATACAAATAAATGGTCAAAAATGTACAGCAAGTAAAAAAGGTGAAGCTTCTTGGACTTTGGCTTGATTGCACGTTGTCATGGTCTGATCACATCAACAAAGTTGTTGCTAAAATGGGTAGAGCTGTTGCAGTAATGCATAAATGTGCAGTTTCTAAATTCACAGTTGTTTAGTCGTGTTGTTTGTACATTGGTTTTGTGTCATTTGGATTACTGTTCTGTTGTATGGTCTGCTGCATCAAGCAGTCATTTAAAAAAATTACAAGTGGCTCAAAACAAGGCTGCAAGACTGGTTCTTGGTTGTTCTTCAAGAACTAGTGTTGCAGAGATGCATGAATGTCTTGCTTGGCTGATGGTCAAGCATAGACTATCTGTTAAGTTAGTATACTTTCATAGAATTATTAACACTCAGACTCCTAAATTTCTTTATGATAATATAATTTGCTGTTCAGATATGCATTCACATTACACAAGAGGGGCGAATAGTCGACAGATTTCTTTACCCCTACCTAAATCTGACTCTATGAAGAGGACCGTGTTTTATAGGTCAATTGTGTTTTGGAACAATCTTCCAGATGGGGTTCGTGAAATTAAGGGAAAAACTGGTTTTAAAAAAAGACTAAGACTGTATTTGTTTTCAATATCATAATATCGTCTGGATTGGTTGAGTGAGGTTGTATCATGTGCTATGTTGTTTTTCATTATTTTATTATTATTTTAATCAGTACTTTTTGTATTGTTACTTTTTCTTGTTCTTTTATGTGTATTTATATATGATATATTTGGGAGTAATTGTGATTGTAATTATTGGGTTTTGTATGTATTGTCTGGACCCCAGGAAGACTAGCTGTCGTCTTGGCGTCAGCTAATGGGGATCCTTTTAAATAAACAAATAAATAAACAAATAAACAGCTAGCCTCCGAAGATGTCTACTAATCCATCAACAAGAACGCCAGGTGCTTTTTAGCTCACACTAACGAGTGAAAGCTTGTCCGAGTGATATACAATATAAGCAATATAACGTTACTTACAAGTCCAACAGCATGTGAGGACGTGTTGGGGGAAGTGAGGTAGCCTATGCCGTAAAGCAGTCGAATTTTGTAGTTCTTTTTGTTCTCGGGTTACTACCCGAAACCCGAAGTTTAAAAGTACGATTAAAAACGATACAGACCCCGTCAGGCTATGGCAGATGTGTCATTCAACCTATTGTAAGTCGATGTACCATCACAAGAGTCTTGGAAATATATTATGAAGGTTGAAAAGTTACCTAGTGCTGCTTTAAAACTAGTGTATGAAATGGCAAATGTAAATATTATAATTAAATTTTCATTTTCATTTTGCACCAAACTTTGCACAAATGATGGGAAAATTGAAATACAGAAATGCATTGCCATTTTACATATTGCATTGTCATTTTGCATATTACATTTCAAATTGAATATTGCTACCCATAAGCTTCCATACTATTCATGGAGGGGTTTGCATTTGCAATAGAAATGTTGTCTTATTTAAATTGTACAACATGGAGATGTGTATCCGCCACGCTGGACTACTGCGTCTGGAGCTGCAGAACTGGAGGAGGCTGGTATGACCAACTCTTTTTCCACGCCGGTTTCAAAATACATTTCAGAAATAATAATTTTCTGCTCGTCCGGCACTTTGCAACAACACAGCCTTGTTTCGGCAGCGACTTTCAGCATGTTCCCTATAACAACATCTGATGTTTACATTTTACGTGGCGTGAGAAAGTCACATAAACCACGCGAAATCCGATCAGAGCGTTCAGACTGAAGTGGATTTCCTGATATGTGATTTGAATAGGATTTCAAACCACATATGGATGTAGCTTGAAACGGGTTTCATGTGCTTTTTTTGGACTGACAATCTGAACATAGTCAATGTCGGGATAAGAAATAGAAGGAAGAACTACAGTAAGGACATAGAGAAACTAGCTTGTTCGGATCTTTACCACATATTAACTTAAGTTTGTCAATTTCGCGCTCTTTCCTGCTTACTAAGTCCTTCTCTATATGATTTCACAGCTTCCGTGTGTTTTTTCCGTGGTTTAGACATTATAAATTAGTGTAACAATGTGTTCAGTAGTACATAAACAGTGAAATCCATGCCGTTATTTACATCCGAGTACCTCCAATATGGCCGCGCATCCGGGTAACTGACCGAATCATGACTTAGGTGCAAACCCTCTATGGGGCTTCCATAGACATAATGATCGTGTACTGTAACTGTACATCCTGTCCCGTACACTATAAACACAACCCTCACAGAAAACTGCCTGCATTTTTTACATTTTCAAAAATATAAAAATATAAAATATAATACAATCAAAAATACCTGAACCACCCACCCACACACACACACACACACACACACACACACACACACGAAAAGTGAGGCTTGATGTTTTTCTGTTACATATACGACTGTTACACTTAAAACAAACCTATCAATTAATCTACGCATTACGAGTCAAGGTGTCACAGACAAACAATCTGTCATGCTTGTCTTCACAATTTGTGTTTCTTTAAGAAAAACGGTCTTTGTCCCTCATCAGCAGAATACCAATTTTTTTTAACTTATCTTAATTTTTCACGATTATAAATATTGATTAGCATCAGCTCACAGCTCAGTTGTTACCAAATGCTAGTGAATCTACAGAATGTCACTGTCACATTAGTTTGCTATTACCAGTGATAGCGGCTCTGGTATCGTCACATGACTGTGTGTACACATATAAACTACACAGTTTTGACTATGAAGCCAGGCCAAAAACAAAAAACACAATTAGTTGTAGCAGTATGGAGATTGAGTTATGTTTCTTTGATTTTGTTCTCATTTTTCTAAAACAGACTGTTTTGAAACTGTTTCCCACGGCTTCATTCTTAACATCAGCATCTTATTGTAATGCCGGGTGTGATTGTAATGTTTTGTGTGGTGTTTTCTTTACACTTTCCCCTGGATATCTGTTTCCTATGTAATGTTAGTGAACTCTAGGTCTTCTCTTCTTCTGTATGTTCATATACGACAGTATTCACATGAATTTGCTTGATTTAATAAAATTATGGTTTAAACCATCATCTTCACTGGAGACATTTACATTATATTATTATACCATCCTAGTTTTTAAATAGTGCTTAAATGTATATTTTATACTTTAACTCTTTATGTAGATAAAGATTGCAGCACAAGGATATCTGAAATATTTAATCTTGTAAAATATGTAGTATTTTTAAAATGCCACAAAACAAAGAATGAAGACATCTTTCTAATCTTTTCAATCTACGGTATGAAACAAAAGACAGTGTTCACCAGCAAAATACAATGCATTGTTTGCAAGAAAAACTCAAGTTGTAGTCTGATGATTCCTTTAGCTGAATAATCTCACCAAGTGTGGGTGTTTTATGACTATTGAAGGCGTCAAGTTTCTGATGTCCGATGTTTCTGTAGACGGATTTGTTTTTGACAAGGCCTCACGCGCAGTCAGACTACACTATTGCATATTTTGAAGAAGAACTTACATCACAGGACCCCTGCCTGATTTTCCCTGCCAGAGACTGGGTTATATTTTACAATCAAATGTGGAGAGATCTGAATAGGGTTGGTGGAAACAATTGGTAATTTTACAAGTGGGGTGGCCCGACACCAGACGTGCGGGACCGTGTGCCAAAGCCTGGTGATAACGTATCCATATCAACCTACTGGAACAAGACACTTCATGACCAACACCACCTTAAGTTGATGAACAAACGCTGTGAGGAGTCCGAAACTGACTTTTTGTTTCAAAGCAGCGATGAGTCTGACTCTAATGAGTGGATTGTGACAGGCCAATTCCAGAGGACAACCCCTTCGAATGCTGGGTATTATATCCATATCTGTGTTACACAACATTTAATAAACAATTTAATAAACGCTTCAGGGACTGAACTTTAACATTTTAATCTTTGGTAAAAGTTAACTTAAAGTTTGCACAAAAAGAAATTCCATCCTATCTGTCCTTTCTAAATGCATGTTATGGATCTATTGCGAACAATTCACCCGTGCATGTTTTGACCTTGTAATGTTTAATCAAAGTTCTGTTGGAAAATATGGTGGATTTCCTTAACTTTTTATGTCAACAGGTTATACGTAACTGGGTTATGTTGCATTTAATTAACATTGTTTATTTCAGTAGACTTAAGTTTATTACATAAGGTTAATTCAATGCCATTTTGTTGAATCAGCTTAACATTCTTAATTTTGTCCAAAACTATTAAGTTCAATTATCCTAAAATTAATATCAAACAAAAATTAAAACAAATAATCCACTTGTTTAACCCTTTAGAACCTGAAGCTAAAATAGGTGTTTTTCACATATTTAGATTTTTTGACTGTAAAATTTTAAACTAATGTGCTATCTTCATGTGCAAGGTGTCATCATTTTCAGAGAAAGATTAGCTTTCAACAAATTAGTTATTGACCATTATTGTGTGTGGTGAGTTTGTAAATGGAATTTAAATAGAAAAAAAAAAAAGAATAAAGAGAATAAATGTACTGATTTTTATTTAGAAAAAAAAAGTTTAATACATATATACAAGTCTTTTTTGTGACATCATCATATCATCCAGCCCTAAATTTTGTATAGTTTTTGTAAACATAAAATTAGGCAGAATATAATGACAGTAAATATTTAATTGATGAGTTGTCAATACAATATATGGTATGATTTTACCTAAAAATTCAACATATTGAGACACAATGATAACTGCAAATCTACATCTGTATTTACACAATATCTAATTATTGCCTCTCTCTCTCGAGTACTGAGAATGAATGATAAAACAGGTGGTAATTGCTGTGTTAGCTGTTTAAGCGTGGGGGAAAACTGTTTTTGTGCCTAGATGTTCTAGTGCACAAAGATCTGTAACGCCAGCAGAAGAGCAAACAGGTCGTGTCCGGGGTGAGATGGTCTGTGATGATGTTCCTGCCCGTTTCTTCACTCTGGAGATGGACAAGTCCTGAAGGTTGGGCAGATGCACACCAATGATCCTTTCAGCCGTCCTAACAGTCCATTACAGTCTTCTTCTGTCTGATTTACTGGCTGACCCAAACCAGACAGTTATAGAAGAGCACAGAACACACTCACACTGAGTAAAACTGAGTCATCTGTGCCTGTGGCAGGTTGAACTCTTTCAGTTGATGAAGAAAGCACAACTTCTGCTGGGCCTTTTCTGCAATAGAGCAAATATGATTGTCCCACTTCAGGTGCTGAGAGATGTAGAGACCAGGACCCTGAATGACTCCACAGTGCTGTTCATGATGGTGAGTGGGAATAATGCTGGGGTGTTTCTCCTGAAGTCCACAATCATCTCCACTGTTTTGAGCGTGTTCAGCTCCAGGTTGTTGTGATGAACCAGACAGCAGCTGCTCTTTAACCTCCAGTCTGTAAGCAGACTCTTCTCCGTCCTGGATGAGGCCGATGACTGTGGTGTCGTCTGTAAACTTCAGGAGCTTGACAGAGGCTGTTTAGAGGTGCAGTTGTTGGTGTACAGTGAGAAGAGCAGTGGGGAGAGCACACAACCCTGAGGAGCACCAGTGCTGATGGTGAAGGTCCTAGATGTGAGTTTCCCAGCCTCACTCGCTGCTGTCTGTCTGAAGCTGGAGATCCACTGACAGATGAAGGTGGTACAGAGAGCTGGGTCAGTTTATTCAGGAGGATATCCAGGATGATGGAGTTGAAAGCGGAGCTGAAGTCCACAAATAAGATCCTTGTGTGAGTCCCAGATCTGTGGAGATGTTGCAGGATATAATACAGTCCCATGATTCATCCTGTTCCACCTTTAATTAAAACAAGCTGCTCTTTATCCTCCAGACAAGCAGACTCGTGTCCATCCTGGATGAGGCCCATGAGAAAACAATCAGTATTCAGTGGAACAAAATGCAAATTATATAATAATTTCAATTACTGTTTTTGAGTAAAAAGGAGTTACACTGAATTCCTGTAATCAGATTAATTACTGACTTTACATGATCTTGCATAGATATCTGTGTTTTTAAATATAATAGATGTAAAGCATGAATCATGTTCATATGTGTGTGTGTGTGTGTGTGTGTGTGTGTGTGTGTCGGTGTGACTCCTATTGAGTCTCTGTAAAGGAGAAACTAATGAGTGTACGGCGTATGGAATAAACCACAGGGAGCAAATACAAATGTTATTTTGAGTTCAAACACAAACCTTTAGTTAAAGCCGTTTGTCCTCTAGTTTAAACATGTTTGTAGGCTCTTAGTAAATAACTGAGAGTAAAGTAAGTGTAAAGTAGTGTGACGTGTTGCTTGTCACAGTAAAACACACTAGAGACAGAGACATTTCTCATGTGAGCTGGACGCTGTGAGCTGAAGCTGAACTGCACTGATTTTAGCAGGAGTGCAGCGTTTCCTACAATCTGACCAAATCTGTTTTCACACTGAAATGATTCACTTCTACTGACACAGTTCATAAAGCAGGTGTTGATGTATAAAGCTGTGACAGTGAGCTTTTCTTCTCTTTCCTCCTTTGTGTTAAACATTTCAATAACTTCACATTTTGTTCTCACACAAACCCTTTGTTGCAATAAAGCTTAATGATAATTTCCTTTCACGAATGTTTGAAAGGTTTGTTCACATATCAGAGGTAAATGAAGATCTCTTTAATATCTCAGTGATGTTTCCTCACCTCAGGACACAGTTTGAGTCTCGTAACTCGTCTCTGAGTCGCTGCTGTGAGTCTCCTATCATATTGCCTCTCAGATCAAGCTCTTTTAGAAACTGCAGTGCTTTTGAGTTCGTCAAAGACTGAGTTAAAGAAGAAACATCTGTAATGCCACAGCGATATAGACTAGAAAGACACAAACAGAGGAAGAGAGATTATCTTACAAACAAATCATGAACGTGAAGAATTTTACACAAATATAATGTGAACTCAGACTCATTGTGAGATATTGAGTATAAAGTGTTTTAGTTTAAAAAACCCAGAAGTGCACTGCTATAAACAATGAAACATAAGCCCTGCTGTCTTCAAATAAATAAACTTCAGTCACACTGTAATTGCTGTACAGTATAATGATACTAACTGTAGTTTCTCCAGCTTGAATTGTGGGTTCATCAGTAGATCACTGAGGTTTTTCACTCCAGAGTCTCCTAGTTTATTCCTGCTCAGGTCCAGCTCTCTCAGGTGTGACGGGTTTGATCTCAGAGCTGAAGTCACATCAGAACAACCTTCATCTGTCATATAACAGCGGCTTAAACTACATTAGCAGAGAGAGAAGAAAATAAGACAGAAGAAAAGAAAACTCTTTATTCTGTAAAGTCACATCATCTTCATAAGCAAATAAAACAGAGGAAGAGAGATCTTCATCTTTATTTCACCAGATCACAAAATACTAAGTTTGCACAAATACAATATTAAAGTGTTTTAGTCTAAATAGATTGGTATCATGATGGTATAATGATGGTATAATTGGTATAATGATACTAACTGTAGTTTCTCCAGCTTGAATTGTGGGTTCATCAGTAGATCACTGAGGTTTTTCACTCCAGAGTCTCCTAGTGTATTCCCGCTCAGGTCCAGCTCTCTCAGGTGTGACGGGTTTGATTTCAGAGCTGAAGTCAGGATGAGACTCTGTTTCTCTGTAATACTGCATCCACTCAGACTGAAGACAGAGAAATAACAATAGTTCACATCTATGATGATCATCTTACTGAAGAGCTACAGCAGCATTTAGTTTCCAATAGTCTGTTCTGAAACCCAGTCACACTAGTTCTGTGTGCTGGAAGACACTGTTTCTTCTCTTTCATTATTAACTATTTATTTGACATCTTTATTCTCTGTTGAAAAGGCAGATTTCTGCATGAACACAATCAGTACATTGCATCAAATGCTGGAAATTAAACCATTACTAACTAGATTAAAAAACACATAAAAATGAAGAAAAAACCCCCAGAAAGTGCACTGCTATAAACACTGAAACATAAGCCCTGCTGTCTTCAGATAAATAAACTTCAGTCACACTGTAATTGCTGTACAGTATAATGATACTAACTGTAGTTTCTCCAGCTTGAATTGTGGGTTCATCAGTAGATCACTGAGGTTTTTCACTCCAGAGTCTCCTAGTTTATTCTCGCTCAGGTTCAGCTCTCTCAGGTGTGACGGGTTTGATCTCAGAGCTGAAGTCACATCAGAACAACCTTCATCTGTCATATCACAGCAGCTTAAACTACATTAGCAGAGAGAGAAGAAAATAAGACAGAAGAAAAGAAAACTCTTTATTCTGTAAAGTCACATCATCTTCATAAGCAAATAAAACAGAGGAAGAGAGATCTTCATCTTTACTTCACCAGATCACAAAATACTAAGTTTGCACAAATACAATGTTAAAGTGTTTTAGTTTAAACTGTTGAAGTGATTTCAAGCATTTTGATTCTTGTATGTGAATGTGACTGACCTCAATCTCTCCAGTTTACAGTGTGGATCCTTCAGTACGGCACATAAGTGCTTCACTCCTGTGTTTCCAAGTGTATTCCAGCTCAGGTCCAGCTCTCTCAGGTGTGACGGGTTTGATCTCAGAGCTGAAGTCAGGATGAGACTCTGTTTCTCTGTAATACTGCAATCATACAGACTGAAGACAGAAAGAGAAAATGACTCAGATCTATGATGATCAACTAACGTGTTCATCTTCATCCAGCAGACTTTTGCTGACAAATAAACAGGGATATCAAGGTAAAGGTCACATGGAGAAAGACTACACATTGTTCATTTAAATATACGACCAACATTGTAACAATACAAAGGTTGAAAGCGTTGATGTATTTATGTTTACACATTCATTTCATATAATTTTTAAAGGGTCATGAAACCCCAAAACACATTTTTTGATGATGTGACGCGTGACCTTTCCATTATAAAGGCCTGGGTCACTTTGGAATAAATCACAACATGTTTCATGATAAAAAACGTGCCTTTAGTTTACAGTCCGGTAAATACAGCAGGTTATAGTAAATTATTTCACAGAAGTAGAAATCGAATATTCAAGCTGTTTATAAATGTTTCTACCTGAGAACGAAAAGCGAAAAATCAAGCTGAATACTTTTGAAAAAATAAAAAAACAAAAAAGGAACCGTTTTCTCGTTTTTCTACTTTCAATATTAAATAAAAAAACGAATGAACATATCATTTGGACTGGAATAACGAGAAATGAAAATATGGATCATTTATACGTTTTTTCGTTTAGTTTAATAAACGGAAAATGAGATTCCGGCCTGATTTAAAAATTTTCGTTTGTGGTTTACAAATCGGTTTATGGCTTTGATATTTCGTTCGCACATGTGGGCGGCGCTGAAACTACATTAAAACATTTTACTTTATCCATATTAATATATTAAATATTTTCATTGCATTTTTCAATGGGACAATGACACACAGATAGGACCTACTTCCAAAATCAGTGCTCTTAAATAGGCTATACATATATAAAACACCAAACTCCATGTCAGCATATAGTAGCCTATGGCTTGCGATCTCTCAAGTGTCGTACATTAGAAGCGAAGCATCGCAGCAGCACTAATTGTGTCCCAGCAACATATTTCTGCATCAAATGTCAGAGTTAGCTGCCACCACTGGAGAAGCAGCACTGACACACACACACACACACACACAGACACACACACACACACACACACACCTCATTCATCCACGTCTCGTTCCTCCCACTCATTATCGCTATCATAGGAGCGCGTGCACACGAGACGCTGATCGCACATGGACATTCCATCTCTCCACTCTCTCTTCCATATCCATTTCCCGGTCATTTCACACACTTACACTGCACTGTCTTGCCGTTTCGTCCTCGTGTTGTGTGTCTGTGAGGGCGTTGTCAGTCTTCCAGTGGGACTCGACGCCAGCAATGTTATGCCCTAAATTAATACATGATTAACTAATTTTATTTTTCTATGTACATTTCTTTAATGCACTTTCTGTAAATCTGCTTTGAAACAATATGTATTGTGAAAAGCGCTATACAAATAAATTTGAATTGAATTGAATTGAAAGACCGATCGAGCGGCGGCCGCTGATGACATCACGGCCGGGTCGCGCTGGCGCATCGCAACCGGAAGCTGACGAAACCATTGTCTAGTGAAAAAAGACTTTTTAAAGCAAATAAGTGGCTAAAAATCTAACACCCAGCAATGTGTAATTTATTTGCATCTCCTTTCGAATACAACATTCAAATTACTAGACAAAAAATTATATTCTGAGAAAAGAGGATTTTTATTGGTATAGCGCCATAGACCTCCATTCATTCTGCACTCGTCCTGTGAGCGCCCTCATATGGAATCAGAGAGGAACTGCAACCAGTTCAGAAGCCGGAAGTTTACTGAGAGTGAAACTTCTCGCCATATTAGACATTAGGCTTGTTTGAGATGAGCAAAATCTGCACAGAACCGATCACCGGTGATCACCGCGAGATGCATGCCGGTTAGAAATGTGTCCGAGTGCGGTCCGCCTTGCTCTGATGTCATGCTGACGTATGTCAAAAATCTCTCGCGAGCGCAAGGCGCACGTGTCGGATTCTGCAGTCGATCGCAGTTGCTCTCCACCGACTGCGCTGATCAAAAGCATGATGGGAAACGACTTACTGACGACACAGCTTAATGCTCATTGGTTTAAACAACTGTGATGTATTGTTGTCTTTTAAAATGTTTGATTTTAAAACTCTAATATCATGTTTTATGTGTATATGTTGTGTGTGAATATTCCCAAACTATCTGACAGTGCGATCTCTTTGGGTTATGCAATTTAATTTTTATAAAAAAATAAAAACACATATGTCTGTATGAAAAAATTATTGATAAACATGTATTTGGAATGGAATTAAATAACAAGTACTTTGGGTGTCTTGTTTATTTTATTTATTTTCATATAAAAGCAACAGAACTTGAATTACATCCAGTTTATTAGCAACACTGTGCACGAGCGTGAATCCCGCGATATCCATCTTTGATCTCGCAGGTGTCAGATCCACTGCGAGAAGAGAGATCTGTCCGGCTTGCCTGCGCTTTTTTCACTCCTCCTCTCACTGCAGCGCCTACTCTCGACTACATTTCAGGCGAGGCAAGGCGCATCTCAAACAAGCCTATTCTCTGGTCTAGTGTGAATAGAGCTGGTAAAAATAGTCAATGCAAGTGAATGGGAGAAAATGATTATTTTCTGGTCCCGTTTGTCTTGTGCGATGAATGTGAACATATGTTGTCTGTGAATTTTTTATATAATCTTTCATGCTACGAGTTTGACAGTATATGGTATGATTCTTCGGCTAGCAGTTGTGGAAAAGACATAACGAGAAAGACTACACACTGTAAAAAGTGAATAGTTGGATCAACTTAAAAAAATTACTTCAATTGGTAACACCTAAATAAATTAAGTTTTCTCAACTTAAATTATCACGTTTTTCACGATAATTTAAGTTGAGAAAACTTAATTCATTTAGGTGTTACCAATTGAAGTAATTTTTTTAAGTTGATCCAACTATTCACTTTTTACAGTGCATGTCGCCTATGTGACGTCAGGCTATTTCAGGAAAACAGTTCTCACATTAATTGATTTACTGTTCTAGCCTGTATGCATGCATTAGATAATGTGGATTTTTATACATTCCTTTAATAATTCGAAGAGCAGTCTTGCATGCATGAATTAATGCTTTTTTATGCATGAATTCATGATGATTCATGTACCATAACCATAGCTTTATCCACAATGGGTGGTAAAGACCCATTTATTTTGTAAACAAAGAAAACATCATGATCATGCGTAATAAATCATAATTCATGATGATGTACTCATCTTAGTTAATGTTTTAATTAAGGTGTTGTTTATCCATGAAGTCATGAATGAAAAACGTTGAACTCGTGTTAGTTCCTGATGATTCATGAGATATTTATACATGAATTCATGATAATTCATGTACCCTTACCGTAAAGTGTTACCATTTGTGTTTATTATATTTTAATATTTCATTGTTTGTGCAAGCACTAGGTAAACATTGTTGTGCTATTATGTGCTTTAACCCTAAAACACGCAACGTGACTCACGAGTCACATAGTTTTTATTGTCTTTTTTGGGGCCTAAGAACGATTTTTTCATCAAATCCTTTTATCATTTATCACAGCCTGGTCTGTCTTGAGTATGCTGGTCACATGATTTGCTTCAAGTTTTTTGTGATAAATTAGTCAGCCTGACCTAAATCCATCATGGCTACCGGTGGTGCAGGACATTCAGATTTTGAGGAAAGTAAATATATATTAAAGGGGTGGTTGATTGCTATTTCACTTTTTTCATTTTAAATACTGTGTAATGTTGCTGTTGGTGCATGAACAGTATCTGCAAAGTTGCTGCGCTGAAAGTTCAACGTAAGCGGAGATATTGTCTTTTAAAAATCAGGAAGTTTAATGCCTACAAAAACGACTCGAATGGGACTACAACGAGATACTTCCCGGGTTTTATACGTAACTAACCCATACATTTACATCAACCCTCCCTCCGGAACATGTTCTGCTGTCGAAGAGGAGGAGTTATAGTGGAGAGCTGTAGCTGTCAGGTCTTCTGTGTTCAGGCTTCCTACAGACGCTGTAGTTCGTCAACAATGGTTAAAATTTAAGTTTGATTATGTTCCTGACAATTACAATCGTAGTTTAGCTCTCTGTGCTGCGCATTTTACGGAAGACAGCTTCCAGAATCTACACGAGTTCAATGTCGAATTCAACAAGAAACTATTACTCCAACATGAAGCAGTTACAGCTTTAAAACCAGAGGCCACAACCTGCAAGTAAGATTTAATCATTTTAAATGTATTTGCCTGTATAATTTAAGACGTAATGTTTTAGTTTTATCAAGGATGTAAAAAAATGCCAGCGCTGGCTTTAGTATATGACAGATGCGTATAAACATTTTGGAGCCGAATTTGTAATATGTACAAATTTTGTAAACGTATTTTTCATGTATACTTTATGACGTAATTTTTTTATTTGATCAAGAACGCAAACCAATGCCAAAAGCTGTTTGGTTATAGTAGCTAGTTAGTTCGATGTTATTTTGTGTGTATAAGAAACGTGTACAAACTTAAAAAAATTATCGCAACAGCGAACTTCAGCTGCTGTTATCATGTAAGAAAACGACAAACTGAGTAAACTACCGGTAAGTTTTGTGAATAGTTAAACGGTTGTTCATTCTATCAATAAAACAATATCTTTAAAAAACGGTATTACTCAGTCATGTATTCAGTTATATTAAATGTTTAATCAGGGGGAAAGCGTATCTCAAAAGCTAACAAACAGTAGCATTTTCAAGTAACAGCGTATGGAAATTCTTTGAGAAAATAATAATAAAAAAAAAAAATTACCATTCAGAAACGTTTAGTAAGAGCCGTGTTTGCGGAGGTTCTGCTTGACTCTCTTCATCACCGCTCTCTGGGTCTGATTCTGGCTCAAACTGATGAGGCAATATTGACACCATTACATTTGACCGGGCCAGGAGCACATGTAACTGTCGCCCGTAAAGGTAATGGGCGTGAAGATTCAGGACGCAGTTTAGCCAATTACAACACACCGGCCGAACTAACCAATCTGAGCTCATTGCCTGCTTCTGAGGGAGTGGTTTCATAGACTAAGGAAGTCAACCGGTCGTTCAAATGACAGAGGAGAAAGCGGCTTACAATAAAGGTGAAATTTATGAAAAATAAGGCGTTTTTTAACAAACGAAACACGAAGACATGTTATATTGCAGCCCATAAACACAATCAAGCAAAGAAAAAAGGCAGTAAACCACCCCTTTAACGCGTTCAGGCTATATAGTACCTACTCTTTTAGCGCTCGTTAAGCAAGTACTTATTGAAATTAAGTCCTTTTAAACAACAATTAGTTAGTCATGTGACAATCACCTGATTACGTAATGTAGAATAGTCACAAGAGAGAAGAAATTGTTAGATATAGAGGACATATCTCACAAAAAAAAAAAAAAACACAACACATGTAAAAAAAATATATATATATATTGTTACGTACGTGTACGTATTTAGAGTGTTGCAATAGGGAGATGTGGGTAGTTTGTTGTTGTTGTTGTTGTTGTTGTTGTTGTGTGTGTGTGTTCCAGATGTGTACTGGATCGATCTACAGCCTGTTAGTCCTCCTGAAGGATGATGACGTCCCGGTTCACCCATCCAATCACATTACACCCCCTTCCTCAAATACCCGTATCTCTTCCCAGCTTTCTGCTCACTTTGGCATTTGTCTTTGTTTGGCTCGCTGTCGCTGATTTCTGTGTGTCTATCGTGTGAGTTGATCAGTTGTCGTATAGTGGTTGCGAAGTGTTTCTGTGTGTTCTACTGTTCATCCTTGTTCAGTCATCACGGTGTGTGTGAGGCTGGGAAGGAGGGAGCAGGACATGCATTGCACACCACAGGACATCTTGAACTGTATTACACACACAGGTTTAGGAGAGCGCCACACTGTCATTTGTGTTATATTGTAGTCAGTGTAGTTTGGTTAGGCGAAGACTTTTCTTTTCTACATGTTTTAATCTTTATAGAATTAATCTTATAGCTAGTTTGTTCTGTTTCATTTATTTATTTTATTTGGCATCTCTCGAGCTCGCCTTCCCACCTTTGATTGTTTTAGTTTAGTATTGTTATTTGTCTTGTTGTTTTCCTCATTGTCTGTGTAAATATTGTAAACTTTAAATATTAAATATAAATTAAATATTGTAAACACTATTGTCTCTTCATTCTTTCACTTTTGGCACTGTAAAAATAAATACTTTTGAGCAGATCTTTTTCCTTTTATTGCCCTGTTCTTCATATTGAGTTACACACTCATCTTTATTTAAATGTTACACTCCCTTACCCCTATCTAAATCTAAAAGGGATGTAACTATATATATATATATATATACATATACACACACACACACACGTAATAATAATAAATGTTTCTTGAGCATCAGATCATCATATTAAAGTGATTTGTGAAGGATCATGTGACACTGAAGACTGGAGTAATGATACTGTAATTCAGCTTTGATCACAGGAATAAATTACACTTTACTGTATATTCACATAGAAAACAGCTGTTTTACATTGGAATAATATTTCACAATATTACTGTTTTTGTTTGTATTTTTAATTAAATAAATGCAGCCTTGGTGAGCAGAAGACACTTCTTTTAAAAACATTAAAAATCTTACCGTTCTAAAACTTTTGACCGGTGTTGTGTGTGTGTGTGTGTATATATAATATAACAATGCACTAAAGTGAAACTGATCAGAGTCAAATATATATATATATTCCAAAACATAGATTTTACAAAAAAAAAAAAAAAATTACAAAAAAAAAATACATGTACAACTTCTCATAAAATATCAATGAAATATACAAATCATAATCAACAATATATTCCCAATTCCAAAACTTGGAAAAATATATATTTATAATAATTAATTATTATATTATTTATATTATAAATAATTATTATACTAAACCAACATTGATCATTCAATATCACATGTTTCTAAAACACATGCTAACACACACGCTGCTTTATTTAACTGTGAAGTCTGAGTCTCTTCCACCTTTATGAAACACATTTACACATGTATTTCTCCTCATAGACAGTAGTGAGACTCTTCTGTGGATCAGACTGCACCTCCTACAGAGCAGTGATGAATGTTTGAATCACACATTTGTGTGTGTTATTAGCTCCCGACATGCTTGCTGATGAATGGGCACATCCCGCTTGTTCTGCATCGCCCTTCCCAGTCACTCCTCATCTATCTTCATCTACTCTGTAAAGTGGAACAGAAGAGAAAACAATCAGAGTTCAGTGAAATTATTATATTTCAATTACTGTAAAAATAAGTTAACTTGAATTCCTGTAATCAGATTAATTACTGACTTTACATAATCTTGCATAGATATTTGTGTTTTATAATATAATAGATGTAAAGCATGAATCATGTTTATATGTGTGTGTGTGTGTGTGTGTGTGTGTGTGTGTGTGTGTGTGTGTGTGTGTCGGTGCGACTCCTATTGAGTCTCTGTAAAGGAGAAACTAATGAGTGTACGGCGTATGGAATAAACCACAGGAAGCAAATACAAATGTTATTTTGAGTTCAAACACAAACCTTTAGTTAAAGCCGTTTGTCCTCTAGTTTAAACATGTTTGTAGGCTCTTAGTAAATAACTGAGAGTAAAGTAAGTGTAAAGTAGTGTGACGTGTTGCTTGTCACAGTAAAAACACACTAGAGACAGAGACATTTCTCATGTGAGCTGGACGCTGTGAGCTGAAGCTGGAACTGCACTGATTTTAGCAGGAGTGCAGCGTTTTCCTACAATCTGACCAAGTCTGTTTTCACACTGAAATGATTCACTTCTACTGACACAGTTCATAAAGCAGGTGTTGATGTATAAAGCTGTGACAGTGAGCTTTTCTTCTCTTTCCTCCTTTGTGTTAAACATTTCAATAACTTCACATTTTGTTCTCACACAAACCCTTTGTTGCAATAAAGCTTAATGATAATTTCCTTTTACGAATGTTTGAAAGGTTTGTTCACATATCAGAGGTAAATGAAGATCTCTTTAATATCTCAGTGATGTTTCCTCACCTCAGGACACAGTTTGAGTCTCGTAGCTCGTCTCTGAGTCGCTGCTGTGAGTCTCCGATCTTATTGAGTCTCAGATCAAGCTCTTTTAGAAACTGCAGTGCTTTTGAGTTCGTCAAAGACTGAGTTAAAGAAGAAACATCTGTAATGCCACAGTTCTGTAGACTAGAAAGACACAAACAGAGGAAGAGAGATTATCTTACAAACAAATCATGAATGTGAAGAATTTTACACAAATATAATGTGAACTCAGACTCATTGTGAGATATTGAGTATAAAGTGTTTTAGTTTAAAACCCCAGAAGTGCACTGCTATAAACACTGAAACATAAGCCCTGCTGTCTTCAAATAAATAAACTTCAGTCACACTGTAATTGCTGTACAGTATAATGATACTAACTGTAGTTTCTCCAGCTTGAATTGTGGGTTCATCAGTAGATCACTGAGGTTTTTCACTCCAGAGTCTCCTAGTTTATTCCAGCTCAGGTCCAGCTCTCTCAGGTGTGACGGGTTTGATCTCAGAGCTGAAGTCAGGATGAGACTCTGTTTCTCTGTAATACTGCATCCATACAGACTGAAGACAGAAAGAGAAAATGACTCAGATCTATGATGATCAACTAACGTGTTCATCTTCATCCAGCAGACTTTTGCTGACAAATAAACAGGGATATCAAGGTAAAGGTCACATGGAGAAAGACTACACATTGTTCATTTAAATATACTACCAACATTGTAACAATACAAAGGTTGAAAGCGTTGATGTATTTATGTTTACACATTCATGTCATATAATTTTTAAAGGGTCATGAAACCCCGAAACACATTTTTTGATGATGTGACGCGTGACCTTTCCAACGTGATGATGTAATACGTGGCACATCTCAGAGATGGTACAAGACAAGCATTTGTGGTTAAAAACTATATATATATATAAACCAAAATACAGCGAATAGCCTTCTTGGCGCGCCTACTCTTGAAAGTCAACATTTAGATTATGTGAACACAGTTAAATGCATTATAAAGGCCTGGGTCACTTTGGAATAAATCACAACGTGTTTCATGATAAAACCGTGACTTTAGTTTACAGTCCGGTAAATACAGCAGGTTATAGTAAATTATTTCACAGACCCCCTGGCACTCGAGGACTGAAAGCCTCAGAAGAAAGCCCTGTCGAGGCTCTTCCCCGGTACGGGTCGTGTCGAGCCATTAGTCTGGGTGTTTGATGAGGAAAAGATGAAATGTAGAAGTTGCAATAAACGCGTTATGAATCTGCACAACTGCAGCAGCGGAGGACTTTTATTCTGCTGAGCGGATCTGAGGAAGAACTGATGACGGGACAGTTTGATCTTCGGCTGACAAATCAGAGGAAAGGAGCGTTTCATTCCCGCCCACGTGTAGAAATTGAATATTCAAGCTGTTCATAAATGTTTCTACCGGAGAACGAAAAGCGAAAAATCAAGCTGAATACTTTTGAAAAAATTAAAACAAAAAAGGAACCGTTTTCTCGTTTTTCTACTTTCAATATTAAATAAAAAAACGAATGAACATTTCCTTTCATTTCATTTCCTCTTTGGACTGGAATAACGAGAAATGAAAAAAGACGGATCGTTTATACGTTTTTTTTTCGTTTAGTTTAAAGGGGCATTCCACCCATTTGAACATTGTTTTTTATTTAAAGTGGGTCATATATGTAGTCGAAATGTAAAATAAATTTTGAATTTGGTGCCTTCATGACCGAGGAAAGACAAAAAATAACTTCAGGACGCATTTGTATGAAAGACAACAACTCCCACAATGCACCACATTGCACAGCTCCGCAAGCCACTCCCACTAATCCAGAAAGCGCATATCTGCCTATAAGAGAAATCACTCTTCCGTCTACAAGGCTAGCTACCACCAGAGCTTGAAATTCATTTCACATTCACACAAAATGTCTAGTTAGTTGGCGAACTCATTAGTGCATTACTCCTCGTTTGTATTTCTTTCGAAAAGGTGAATTATTGCATGGTACCTGGATGTTCAGTCAGAACATATGCGGTGCGAAACTAGGATAGTTCTCAACACAAACGTCCGTGTCCTCGTCTGATTCAGAGATTTCGTCCAGGAGAAATTGTCGTCGTTGAAATTCTTTGCCGCAGACGGACTCTATCTCTGTGTTCGTAGTTGCATCTTACAGTCTATGAGTTGCATAGTGAGATCACCGGCGCCACCAGTCCGCCCTAACCCGAGCCAGTCCGGGCTCCTCGTCCGCGGCAGGCAGGTCTTCTGCCTCGGCTGCTCTTCGCTATAATGCGGCTTGTAAAGGTAGCCACAAACACCTGATTCAAGCATCAGACTTCCGAAATCCTCTTCTTCTATATCATATTGAGCACTCTCCTCCGCTATTGTCATAACTTTACATCTGTCTCCACAGCGCCTGTTAGCTTAGCTTCAAACAAGATGGAGGATATTGCTTTCAGTTTCAGAGAGTAAAGTCCCACCCACTGATCTGTAATAGGTCTGTAGCGTGAGCGGGTCCCGCCCCCTGGGAAAGATGAGGAACGAGTGCTTGTAGTCTCAACAGAAATCCCCCCCTCTTACACTTCCTCCTACAATGACGCAAAATGACGATTTTTGCGTCATTGTAGGAGGAAGTGTAAGAGGTAAATAACGGATTTCTCCCGTCTCAGGGGGAAATGAGAGAGTGTTGCACAACCATTCAATAGTATGACTGGGTTTCTAACAATGCAAAGCTTAATGCAAATGGGTGAAGTGTCCCTTTAATAAACGGAAAATGAGATTCCGGCCTGATTTCTAATTTTTCGTTTGTGGTTTACAAATCGGTTTATGGCTTTGATATTTCGTTCGCACATGTGAGAGATCGCAAGCCATAGGCTACAATATGCTGACATGGAGTTTGGTGTTTTATATATGTATAGCCTATTTAAGAGCACTGATTTGGGAAGTAGGTCCTTCCTGTGTGTCATTGTCCCATTGAAAAATGCAATGAAAATATTTTATATGATATGGATAAAGTAAAATGTTTTACTGTAGCCTATTATTGTATGGGCAACAAGGATTGGACTTAAAAACAATGATAAACATGACCATTATAACATGTACATAACATTTCCCACTCGCCTTTTAATGAGCTGTGTGTGTGTGTGTGTGTGTGTGTGTGTGTGTGTGTGTGTGTGTGTGTGACAACAGAAGCTGCTGTGTGCTCTTCCTAATTGAATGCAAGTATTATTTCTACAAACTGAGCTCATAACTCATAGGACTGATTAATAACAAGTGTCATTTTTTTAAACATACGTAATGTAATTCTTGTATGCAAAATGTATTTACATTTGTTATAATTTATATCTGATTTAATTTCTTAATTTCGCTCATGGAGATAGCGCGGACAATGTGCCGTGTTTTAGTGGAAGATTGCTGCCATCTACTGGAGATCAAACACATTTAAGATTAAAACACCATCTATGATGATCATCTTATTGAAGAGCTACAGCAGCATTTAGTTTCCAATAGTCTGTTCTGAAACCCAGTCACACTAGTTCTGTGTGCTGGAAGACACTGTTTCTTCTCTTTCATTTTAACTATTTATTTGACATCTCTCTTCTTTATTCTCTGTTGAAAAGGCAGATTTCTGCATGTACACAATCAGTACATTGTATCAAATGCTGGAAATTAAACAATTACTAACTAGATAAAAAACACATAAAAATGAAGAAAAAACCCCAGAAGTGCACTGCTATAAACACTGAAACATAAGCCCTGCTGTCTTCAAATAAATAAACTTCAGTCACACTGTAATTGCTGTACAGTATAATGATACTAACTGTAGTTTCTCCAGCTTGAGTTGTGGGTTCATCAGTAGATCACTGAGGTTTTTCACTCCAGAGTCTCCTAGTTTATTCCCGCTCAGGTTCAGCTCTCTCAGGTGTGACGGGTTTGATCTCAGAGCTGAAGTCAGGATGAGACTCTGTTTCTCTGTAATTCTGCAATCACTCAGACTGAAGACAGAGAAATAACAATAGTTCACATCTATGATGATCATCTTATTGAAGAGCTACAGCAGCATTTAGTTTCCAATAGTCTGTTCTGAAACCCAGTCACACTAGTTCTGTGTGCTGGAAGACACTGTTTCTTCTCTTTCATTTTAACTATTTATTTGAGTCTCTCTTCTTTATTCTCTGTTGAAAAGGCAGATTTCTGCATGTACACAATCAGTACATTGTATCAAATGCTGGAAATTAAACAATTACTAACTAGATAAAAAACACATAAAAATGAAGAAAAAACCCCCCAGAAGTGCACTGCTATAAACACTGAAACATAAGCCCTGCTGTCTTCAGATAAATAAACTTCAGTCACACTGTAATTGCTGTACAGTATAATGATACTAACTGTAGTTTCTCCAGCTTGGATTGTGGGTTCATCAGTAGATCACTGAGGTTTTTCACTCCAGAGTCTCCTAGTTTATTCCCTCTCAGGTCCAGCTCTCTCAGGTGTGACGGGTTTGATCTCAGAGCTGAAGTCACATCAGAACAACCTTCATCTGTCATATCACAGTATCTTAATCTACATTAGCAGAGAGAGAAGAAAATAAGACAGAAGAAAAGAAAACTCTTTATTCTGTAAAGTCACATCATCTTCATAAGCAAATAAAACAGAGGAAGAGAGATCTTCATCTTTATTTCACCAGATCACAAAATACTAAGTTTGCACAAATACAATGTTAAAGTGTTTTTGTTTAAACTGTTGAAGTGATTTCAAGCATTTTGATTCTTGTATGTGAATGTGACTGACCTCAATCTCTCCAGTTTACAGTGTGAATCCTTCAGTACGGCACATAAGTGCTTCACTCCAGAGTCTCCTAGTTTATTCCCGCTCAGGTCCAGCTCTCTCAGGTGTGACGGGTTTGATCTCAGAGCTGAAGTCAGGATGAGACTCTGTTTCTCTGTAATACTGCATCTATTCAGACTGAAGACAGAAAGAGAAAATGACTCAGATCTATGATGATCAACTAACGTGTTCATCTTCATCCAGCAGACTTTTGCTGACAAATAAACAGGGATATCAAGGTAAAGGTCACATGGAGAAAGACTACACATTGTTCATTTAAATATACTACCAACATTGTAACAATACAAAGGTTGAAAGCGTTGATGTATTTATGTTTACACATTCATGTCATATAATTTTTAAAGGGTCATGAAACCCCGAAACACATTTTTTGATGATGTGACGCGTGACCTTTCCAACGTGATGATGTAATACGTGGCACATCTCAGAGATGGTACAAGACAAGCATTTGTGGTTAAAAACTATATATATATATAAACCAAAATACAGCGAATAGCCTTCTTGGCGCGCCTACTCTTGAAAGTCAACATTTAGATCATGTGAACAAAGTTAAATGCATTATAAAGGCCTGGGTCACTTTGGAATAAATCACAACATGTTTCATGATAAAAACCGTGACTTTAGTTTACAGTCCGGTAAATAAAGCAGGTTATAGTAAATTATTTCACAGACCCCCTGGCACTCGAGGACTGAAAGCCTCAGAAGAAAGCCCTGTCGAGGCTCTTCCCCGGTGCGGGTCGTGTCGAGCCATTAGTCTGGGTGTTTGATGAGGAAAAGATGAAATGTAGAAGTTGCAATAAACGCGTTATGAATCTGCACAACTGCAGCAGCGGAGGACTTTTATTCTGCTGAGCGGATCTGAGGAAGAACTGATGACGGGACAGTTTGATCTTCGGCTGACAAATCAGAGGAAAGGAGCGTTTCATTCCCGCCCACGTGTAGAAATTGAATATTCAAGCTGTTCATAAATGTTTCTACCGGAGAACGAAAAGTGAAAAATCAAGCTGAATACTTTTGAAAAAATTAAAACAAAAAAGGAACCGTTTTCTCGTTTTTCTACTTTCAATATTAAATAAAAAAACGAATGAACATTTCCTTTCATTTCATTTCCTATTTGGACTGGAATAACGAGAAATGAAAAAAGACGGATCGTTTATACGTTTTTTCGTTTAGTTTAATAAACAGAAAATGAGATTCCGGCCTGATTTCTAATTTTTTGTTTGTGGTTTACAAATCGGTTTATGGCTTTGATATTTCGTTCGCACATGTGAGAGATCGCAAGCCATAGGCTACAATATGCTGACATGGAGTTTGGTGTTTTATATATGTATAGCCTATTTAAGAGCACTGATTTTGGAAGTAGGTCCTTCCTGTGTGTCATTGTCCCATTGAAAAATGCAATGAAAATATTTTATATGATATGGATAAAGTAAAATGTTTTACTGTAGCCTATTATTGTATGGGCAACAAGGATTGGACTTAAAAACAATGATAAACATGACCATGATAACATGTACATAACATTTCCCACTCGCCTTTTAATGAGGTGTGTGTGTGTGTGTGTGTGTGTGTGTGTGTGTGTGTGTGTGTGTGACAACAGAAGCTGCTGTGTGCTCTTCCTAATTGAATGCAAGTATTATTTCTACAAACTGAGCTCATAACTCATAGGACTGATTAATAACAAGTGTAATTTTTTTAAACATACGTAATGTAATTCTTGTATGCAAAATGTATTTACATTTGTTATAATTTATATCTGATTTAATTTCTTAATTTCGCTCATGGAGATAGCGTGGACAATGTGCCGTGTTTTAGTGGAAGATTGCTGCCATCTACTGGAAAGCAAACACATTTAAGATTAAAACACCATCTATGATGATCATCTTATTGAAGAGCTACAGCAGCATTTAGTTTCCAATAGTCTGTTCTGAAACCCAGTCACACTAGTTCTGTGTGCTGGAAGACACTGTTTCTTCTCTTTCATTATTAACTATTTATTTGAGTCTCTCTTCTTTATTCTCTGTTGAAAAGGCAGATTTCTGCATGAACACAATCAGTACATTGTATCAAATGCTGGAAATTAAACAATTATTAACTAGATAAAAACACATAAAAATGAAGAAAAAACCCCCCAGAAGTGCATTGCTATAAACACTGAAACATAAGTCCTGCTGTCTTCAAATAAATAAATATTTTAACTTTTAAAAAACTATTAACATTTCTTAATAGTAGTATATTGTATTTTGTTCCTACCTAGACCTATCTCGCCTGACAGCCTGATGCCGGAAGTGGGCGGGGTCAAAGTCTGATGCCGGAAGTGGGCGCAGCAAGGCATTTAAACGATTTAATTGAAAATGTAATATCTCAAATATGATACAATATAAGAATTATGTTTTGTCCTATTAACAAAATACAATATACTACTATTAACAAATGTTAATAGTTTTTTAAAAGTTAAAATGATACTTTATCCATTTGTTTTGTTGAACAAAATTGAACAAAGCTTAAAACAAAAAAAATATGATATGAAAACAAAGGTTGAGCGTTTGAACATTTGATTTAATTGCTCCAAATAAATAATAGTAATTAAATAAAAATACAAAATCGAACTAAATAATAAATAAGTTATACAAAATAAAATCAAACCAAAGAAAATAAATCTTATAAAAGTTATGCAGGCACACATTTAACAATAATTCTCAAGTGAAAAATAAATCAAATAAATACAAATTGAGTTAATCCTGAGGCGCTTTTCATCTCCTTTAACTCCAACCCTACTCAAACTTATCCTATGTGTTTGCATATTTAATGGGATGCATTCATAGATATGAAATATTATTATAACCAAATATAAATACAGAAATATATAATTGTTTGTGTTTTGTTAGTTTAAGTTTCAGTGTGGATTGTTTGTGTAACCTTTAGACGTTAATGAAGATAATTTAATATTTTGTCTAAATCATGCAGAAAACCATCTAATTCCAAAGGGACTACTATTAAATATGTGTACCTTGAAATGCAATGCAAGTCGCTTTGGATAAAAGCGTCTGCCAATGTAAAATAATATCCACTGTATATTAAAAAATAACTCCAGATGTTCATACCTCCATGAACAACAGCCTTTTAAAAGTGGATTTTAATGTGATTATTCAATTTGTCCCGTTTTGTCTGTTTAAAAATACTGCTATCACAAAAAAGGGCAGTGAACATTTCTGCAGCATGTTGTGCATTGCTCCAAAGGTGTTAGCGCTGAACCTCTCTGAGTTATGTGCTTCTGTAGGTGAAATAAAATACAATTAATGCAATTCTCATGGTCAGAAAATTTAACAAATGCTATAAAATACAACGCTTAACATCAAATTAAATCACAAACCATAAATATGTAACCTAACAAAGTGATACAATCCAACTGTAAAATAACAATACATGATCAAGTGCCATCGTCACAATTCTCACTTAGTCACATTTATTAAGTCAAGTCACCTTTATTTATATAGCACTTTTTACAATACAGATTGTTTCAAAGCAGCTTTACATGGATCATAGGTAAATAATGCAACAAAGTTTGTCTCGGCAGATCTAGAACAAAATAGTGTCATAATCAGCTTAAGTAGGTTCAGTGTTGATTAAGTTCTGTTGTAAAAAAAGTTATTCATTCAGTTAATTAATCCATATAATGTTACGTTAGCCATTCTGGAGAAAACTGTGATGTTATCATCCAGCTCAGTTCAGTTCTCATATAGGGGAGAGTGGGGTGATTTGTGCCGGGGGGGGGAAGTTGTTCCACCCTTGTTTCTGGAAAACCATAGAAGAAATTGGTCATGTGAACACATCATTTTGAAAAGCAATCACTTTTACTCGTCCTCCAAAGAAAAGAGACACATGGCATGAGAGTTAAGCATATTTTAGTGCAAAAAACAGTTTTTTCCCTTTCAAAGTAAAATTTCTATGATTAAGGTTTTTTGATTGTAGTGTCTGACCAATTATAGACAAGTTTGAAAACATTTCACACATGTTTTAGTGCTTTAGTAGGCTACACAATGAGTCTATACAGTTAGCATGATGTTAGCTCTTAACTGCTGGATCATGCTAGTTTTTCAAACTTGTGGGTCTGGGGTGATTTGTGCCAAAGGGCCTGGGTTAAGTTGTGCCAGATCCAGACCACCTAGACCAACATTCTCACAGGGGATAATCTTGAGAAGTGAGGAGATGGGCATGCCTCATCATTGTTTTAGTTGGGCCTGCCTGTTATTTGTTTAATTTAGCTAACACTGATTTCAGTTTTGAGTTTGCACTATGTTATTAAAGAGAAGTTTTATTCCGTTTTTAAGTGGCCTATGTCACAATAGGATGTTTAGAAATTAGCCTAGTCACTTTATTCTTATATGTTACATAATTGATAGCGCTATGTCAACAGGCATCTATTGCCAAAGCCTTTTTGCATGAAATGATTCACAAATATCATATATTGTGTTGCTATGGTGCTCTAAATGGTTGCTAGGGCGTAGCTTGATAGCTTCACAATGATCCTGAGAGACTGATTGGTCGTCTGAGTAAAATGAGCCCGCCCCCTTGTCTCTATGACACTGTGATCCAGAGATATGTTCAATACAAAATCCCTATGCAATTGACCATAGTAGGAAAAACGCATGCTATGGTATTCCAGGGTGACAATATCTAAATAAACCTTAAATGAGTAATTTTGTATTGAATTTATCTTGCTTTCATATAGCATTACAGTTCATAACATTAAAATGTTCTGTTTTACCCCTAATGGTGTCAATGACAGATCAATAGTATTGTTGAATATTAACTTACAAAATACTTAGAGCCGTTTTGTATAAGCGTAACGTTAAGTATGTTGTATCCAACAAAGATATAACTTATTTTAGCTTCTTCTCTTCTTCTTTTCCTTATTCTACCGTGTTAAACATGAACTCCGCCCACTTCCGGCATCAGACTTTGACCCCGCCCACTTCCAGCATCAGACTGTCAGGCTGGAGCTGTCGTCCTCACACTGTTATGACGTATGGTTCTGCGGTTCTGCAGCCGGTTATTATTGGACGTGAGAGCAGTAGCCTGGCGCGCTACAAATATAAGCGGGAGAATGTTATCATTGCAAAGTAGTCAGGCTAATGTCTTGTGTTTAGTCCACAATACTTATGGATAAGCTGTTTGATTTATAAATATTAGAATATTTTCAAATTTCACTTACCCTGCTGTGCATGCACATAGCTGTTCCTCAATCTGTGCGTTTCCCATTTGAATGGTCAGCGTACGAGGCGGCTGCTGCTTGCGCTAGGACCTAACGTTATGCTTTAACTTCAATTTTGATGAAATTATTCTCTAATCGTTTGCATATTATGTCGTGGATATAGCCCTCGAATGCATACTGCAGTATTGCACTCTCATATTTTCACCTGTTTGCCAAAAATGACTAATTATCTCCTTAGGAATGTCTGAAACCAGTGCATATCCGAAGGGTCAATTGTATGGAACGTATGCTTAATTTGTGCAAATGTCTATGTCACTGTCCATCTGTATTATGTGGGTTTAGGGGGCGCGTAGATCTAGGCTATGTGGAACGTTTTTTTTTTTTAAGCAGAAAATGTATTATTTTCAAATATATGCATTTATAGTGTGTATATAAACAAATATATATTTTAAAATGACATAATTATACATATGCATGTACATTTATATGTTTGAAATAGAATTATGATTCCTGTAGGCTAATATATGTAGCAGGGCATTCATACGGTGGCCGAGAGAGCTCAATGCGCTGCAACTGAAGAAAACACATGCAAATAGAAAAACACCAGCAAATTAAGAAAACATCTTCATCAGTTTCACAACACATGTGTGCTCCAAATACTCACAACACAACCAAATACAGAAACGCGCTGCAAAAGTTCACAACACAACCACATACAGAAACGCGCTGCAAATAGAACAGAACACAACGGAAATGTTTCCGGGGAACCCAATAAGTGACGGACCCGGCTCATATTCGTTCATAGATATATACACTAGTGCTGCGTTCCAGTCCACTTTTAGACACGCACATGCAAACTTCCCTAAGCACTTCCCCTCGGGGGAATCCCTGCCGCCATTTTGAAGTGCGTTCCACTTCGTGAAGTGGACGAGGGAAGTTTATATGGACAGACCCTCGTTCCCTCGATTTTGACAGAGGGAGCGAGTCTCCTTCAAATGTACACTTCAGGCACCTATATGTCCCACAATGCAGTATGATTGTGACGTCACCACATATCTCGTCTAATCACCACCACAACAGACAACTCAATGATATATTAATTATATATTTTTTAATTTAAAACAACCCAAACACACCTATAAATATTTGGATGCTGCATTAAACAAATTCTTAAAGGGGAAAAAAATGTAAATAATAAATCAACTCCACAGCTGATTCCAAGTGATCAAGGGCTTAGGATGTTCCAGTTCAGCCCATTGCAGTTTCCGCCAGTAGTGGGCACTCGCAATGACGTACATCCGAGTGAACGAGACGGAGGGAAGTTAGCGAGTGAAGGGCATGACAATTTTGGACTGGAACGCAGCACCGATGTCGCCTTGGGGGTCTAAACATGCGTCAAAACCGCCGCCATCTTTGAACAGGGGTCTTGTGACTTGTCATAGGAAGTAACTAGGTAACGCTGCTATCTCCGCCTGTACTTCGAATTCATGGTGCTGCGTATGGATGTTCACACGAACGAAATCTTAACCAGACAGCAAGGGATTACATTTACTCTGTGGATGGCAGTAGTGAAGTTGTTTTCTTATAAGTTAAGTGTACATTTCTCTGCTTGGAGGAAGAAAATGAACTGTGATTCTCGCACAGAAAATGAACTGTGAATGTGCTGTACTCTTTAGATATTATTTGAAATAACCCTTGTGTTTAAAATGTACAATATGCAGGAGTTGATCCTCAATACCCACTTTTGGCTGTGTTGTGCTGTGTTGTTCCTAACTTTTGATTTTTTACCGATTGTACTCAAACCTTTTAATGGAAAAAAGTGTTGCGCTTGTAACCTGTATAAGTACAGTCCTAATAGTATGCTTGTCCTCTCCCTGTCAATCTTCAAACAGTACATCCATGATTATTATACATGGAATTCCACAAATCTTATGTATGTGTGTGTTTTGCACACGGTACAGTGGGCTCAAGGGCTTGTTTCTTCCTTGCAAACTGGGGATGGAGGTGTGGGAGGACACTGGAATTTGTGAAAATGTTAACTGTTTAAAGCCTTTCTTTAAAGTGAATTCGTTTTGTATAAATTGTATCTTCATTTAAATAAATTTTATTCATCAACAAATTGTCTGTTAATTTAATCATGGAGGCACCCGCGCGGTCACTTGCATTGCACGTGAACTGGAGCGCATCTCATCCTAACTTAACGAAACTCTGTGTATGCCTCACACAGACATGAGAAATACATCAAATACACAAAATAATTCAAAACGAAAAGAAAAAGGCTACTCCCTGATTATGTAATCCATTATGTGCATTTCTCTCTATAGGCACGTTCACTACGGAGATGGCGATCGTCAACTTCATCTTTGGAGCCGACACTGTCAGAAAACACTAGTTTATTAATAAAAACCAATGCACGCGTCACCGGATTTACAAATGCACTTCTTGTTTGTTGCACGCACACATATTATGTCGAAATAACGAGATTATGTTGAAATAACATTATTATTAATAATACATCTTTTAGAATATTTGATTGAATGCTGAATGTTGCGCTTGTTCAATTTAATAAAATTAAAACTTTAATTGTGGTCATTAAAATAATTGAATATTAAATATTTAGTGGCCAAGTTTTGCTCATTTATATATATATATATATATATATATATATATAGCCCAGGCGACATCTAGTGTTTATATCTATGGTATTCGTTCAGCTGCATTTCCTTTCCCTGCTCTCCCTCCATCTCTCTGTCACTCATGCGTCTCTCACATGCGCGCAGCCCCTCCCCTCCGTGCACACCGCGTCTCCATGAGAACGAGTGTTCGTTCGACGTTGAAAGCAAGTTATCGAAAGGTTGGTATCTCCATAGAGCTGGTAAGTCCCGCCCCTTCCGCTAACCCCACTGGACCTCTTGGTTGAAAAATCGTCAATGCAAGTGAATGGGAGAAAATAAATTATTTTCTGGTCCCGTTTGAATTGTGCCATGAATGTGAACATATGTTGTCTGTGAATTTTTTTGTATAATTTTTCGTGTGAAGAATGCTACAATTTAGCGGGTAGAAGTTTGATACGGTTAGACTTTGTGTGAGAGCACTTTGTGGACTACAACTCTTCGCTGCTTTCGACGCGTTTGAAACGTCATCACCATTCGCACACGGACACTAGCTCACGGATCCTGCTAAACATGACTGTGTCTTTGGTGCACTTCACCGCCTTCTTTCAGGGAGAGGACAAAATCGTTGAGGTTGGCGAAAACCACGGGTAAGTCAACTTTATGGGGTGACGTCACATAGGCGACATGTAGTCTTTCTCGTTATGTCTTTTCCACAACTGCTAGCCGAAGAATCATACCATATACTGTCAAAATCGTAACATGAAAAATTATATAAAAAATTTACAGACAACTTATGTTCACATTCATGGCACAATTCAAGAGGGACCAGAAAATAATTATTTTCTCCCATTCACTTGCATTGACGATCTTTCAACCTAGAGGTCCACTTGGGGTTTAACGGATGGGCGGGACTTACCGGCTTTATCTCGTGAACACCTTTACACAATCACACATTAAAAAGTGGTATAAAAATATTTTAAATTCTGAATATAATTTTGTCAGTGTGTTAATGTCGACCTGAGAAGCGATTGCGCCTTCTTTAGAAAGTTAACTAGTCGCAAGTTTGAGGTAAAATGCACTTTTTGGTTGTGGTTGTCCGTTGTCGATGTCAAAACACTATATAAGCTGTGATTCAAATATTAAATAATGTTATGTCATTTTTTTTTACAATCTGACAGAAATGTCTTGTGTGGGTTGAATACATGCGGTTCATGTATGTCTTCTTTAGTCTGT
Organism: Rutilus rutilus; assembly: GCF_951802725.1. Taxonomy (NCBI): domain Eukaryota; kingdom Metazoa; phylum Chordata; class Actinopteri; order Cypriniformes; family Leuciscidae; genus Rutilus; species Rutilus rutilus. Next base: position 45,353,939 of record NC_140214.1, on the reverse strand, counting down.
TGCAGTGGCGGCTTGTCCATAGGGGGCGCTGGGGCGCTGCCCCCATCAACCTTTCAGAAATTAACATGTGTAAAAACATTATATTAAAATAAAATAAAAAAAATAAAAAAAAGTTTACTCATGTGCCGGCTGGTAGTAAGAGCCTCAGAATTTAATAAAAACTGTCTTTAATGGATTAACTATTTACTATGTTTTTCAATACGTTTCATGGGCGAGGGACGCCGGACACATGGGTGTCTATGTGAGTACACAAATTCTCGGGCAGCATGTGACCTGAAGCTGGTCTCTGATTGGTTTCTTAAAGATCCTCCTCGGGGCGCAAGTCGTTGCGTCCCTGGCCAATCATAATTGGATACATGTTATTTTATCCAATCTGATTGGTTCTCGTCACCTGTCATTCAACTGTACGCGGCGGGAAATAACCTTGCTTGCTACTAGGCTGATCACTTTTTATTACGCAATGGCAGCAGCTAATCCAAATTCTGTTATTTATTTACAAAAAAACCCTTTCTCAAGACTTTCGCTTGAAGAAAAAAAAAGATTAAGGATCTCGGACCGGAACAACCAGATTTACACATCAAGTGACAGAGGACGAAGCTACAAGCGGAGCTTTACCCGCGCTTGTTACGAGAAACGGAGCTGGCTGACTGGATGTGATGTTAGCAATGCCCTGTTTTGTTTTCCCTGTCTTCTTTTTCAAAGTGTCGGCACTGAAGTTTTGTGGACAACTACGGGGGTAAGCGACCTCAAACATCTATCTGACAAATGCAAACGTCATGAAAGTAGCCGCAGCCATCTTGGGAATAGCGTGAAACTAAAGTTTTTGGGCAAAGTAAGCATTGCGGAACAACTAGACGAAGGCTACAGGATTGGCATTAGGAGGCACAACGAAGAGGTGACAAAAAATCGACACATACTGTCCAGGATAATAGACTGTGTAAAGTTTTGTGGAGCATTTGAGTTGGCTTTACGTGGTCATGATGAGAGTGAGAGCTCAGATAACCCTGGTATATTTCGCGGATTGGTGGATTTTGTGGCCTCTCTTGATGGAGCATTGAAAGAGCATCTTGACAGTGCTACTGTATTTAAAGGAACGTCGAAAACTATACAGAACGAGCTTCTGGACTGTATGTTATCTGTTACAAGAGAAGAAATAATCAAAGAAGTCCAGACAAGTCGTTTTTTATCAATCCAGGCAGATGAAACCACAGATATTGTCACACTGGCCCAGCCTGTGCTTGTTTTGCGCTACATCGACGACAAAAATAACGTGCAGGAAAGATTTTTTGAGTTCATCCCTCTGCAGTCAGCTACAGCTGAGTCCATTGCTACTGCACTAAAAGAGCGTCTTGCTTCTATCCTCCCTGAGGATCAGAAAAGTAAGCTCATCTGCCAGGCATATGATGGGGCCAGCGTGATGAGGGGTGCCACTGCAGGTGTACAGAGAAAAGTACAAGATGTGTATCCAAATGCCCACTATATCCACTGTTACGCTCATCAGCTCAACCTGATTATGCAGCAGGCCACGTCTCACATATCCAAGACGAGAATTTTTTTTTCTAACATTGGTGGATTTGCCAGCTTTTTTTCTAAGTCACCCAAGCGGACATGTTTCCTGGATAAAGTGGTTGCCCACAGACTGCCAAGATCCAGCAACGTCAGATGGAACTTTCATAGCCGCGCCATTAATACAGTTTTTGAGCACAGAGAGGATCTCATTCACTGTTTTGAGAGTGTAACCCCTCTCACCGGGTCCTTCACACCCCGCTCCGTGCGGGTCTCGAACCCGGGTCTCCGGCATGAGAGTCAGGCGCTCTAACAAGGAGGCTAAAGACTGCAGCCTCTAGCGTCTGTCGCTAGAGCGTCTATTGAGATCAGAGGAGTGAGGTTTACTCGCACAGCAACTACTAGCTGGCCTCCGTTACAAGAGCATACAAGACTCAGGTGACTTTGACCCCAATACATGTCAGAGAAGCAGGTGCCCTGGCCATGCTACTGGAGGATGATGATTTTAAGTTCTTTCTGGAACTTTATCACCACATCATGCCACATGTAGACTTCCTCTATGCCAAGCTCCAGAAGAAGAACATTGATTCGGTCCATATCAAAGTGAGCATCCAACCGTTCCAACAGGAAATACAAAAGATCAGGAAACTGTATTCCTGTAATATGATCATTATTTGGTTTCTCTTTCATTATTAACTCTCTCTCTTTTGCCAATATTATAATAAATTAGCTTTGTCCTTTGCAGAAACTCTCTCCACTCCATTGGTGAACAAAGCAGTGGTTCTCAGCCAACAAAGAGACGCCGGGTGCTCAGTCCGGAAGAACGTGAAAGGATTGGAGCAGAGGTGAGTTTGTTATAGAAATCAGTCAAAATACTATTTTACAATATTGTTGTGCTGCAGAAATGTCCTGCCTGCATATCATATTCTACAGACTCAAGAAAACTATTTTGAATTTTAGTTTGGTATAAATCCTTACAAAAATCATCATTTTAATATTATACAACAGCATCCCAAAAATAATAAATTGGCAACATAAATATAAATGATCAAATTAGGGATGCAAGTTATCGATTAATTCATTAATCTTTAGTTGATTGACCTTATCGATCGATTAACGATTAACTGATAAGCAGCTATTTTCCTGAGAATGTAAATTTCTTACGGTATCAATAGTGTCTTTAACATAAAAAGCTAAATATTGCTTATACTGAATAAAAATGCATGTTATATTGATGTTTTATTGTAACAGTTGGGATACGGTACAGATAATGGCATTTATGTAGTTTAACAAAATAAATTTTGCACAGAAAATTAAAATGCATAAAAAATAATTGTGGACTGGCACCTGTTGCATGTGAAACATTAAACAACATAACATACATTTTAAATAAAAATCTATATGGGTAGGCTTAGCCTACACAATATTAAAGGGGAAATGAAGCAGTCAATCAAGTTTACATGATTTACTAGATGGATTTTCACTTTAATCAACAATTATATAAGAAACATGACAATGTAAACATATAAAAGAAAAACTTTATATATTTCGCGACCAAGGAGCCGACATTGTGCAGTATTCTAACCTATGACGTCACGGGGTTGGTTGGCTCAGGAATATAATAAGAATATCCCGTCATCACCACGACACTTTGACCACAAACAACTAACGTTAGGTACAGTCATTATTAGCTAACAACTGTAAGCATGAACTAACTCATGCTAACTTAGTGTTTAGCTAACTTAGGGAAGTTTATTAGTACCAGACAAAAACACAGCATGGTAAGTGTGTGTGCCACGGTGATGCAGGATTGACTGACAGCAGATGAACTCTGACACGGTGGGCATCGCAGTACAACAGCCACGTTTCAACAAACACATGCTAACTTACGAGACGTTGAAGAGAGACAGGAATATGATGGCAGACATCGCAAACATATGTTTCAATGTGCAGTTTGTTTACATTTAACGTTAGACGTCGTCTTTTTGTCTGGTACTAATAATCTTCACTAAGTTAGCTAAACACTAAGTTAGCATGAGTTTTATTTATTTAATATTTATTTGACAGGGACAAATGCATAGAACATTGCTTTATAAAGAATACAAAGTAGATGCCATGCATACAGGTTTATAGCCATGACTAATTTGCAACCCCTGTCCCTGGTTAGGCTTGTAAAATTAAAACAGAAATTACAGAGTATTGAATTAAAAATGTATAACCATTAAAATACATGTAATAAATACATCCCATACATGAAAATAAGATATGGGCTTAAATAGATGTAGAAATCAATATAAAACTAGTCTAGACACATTTAACAATACAAAAACACAAAAGTGTGCATATGTCTGTGCATGCTAACAACTTTGTTTGTATGCATTGTTGTATCCTGTACAGTCAGTGTTCACACAGTTGTTTTAAATGTGTATTAAAAACCTTGAGTTCTGTCAATGTTTTAATTTCTGATGGCAAAGTGTTTAGTTCATGCTTACAGCTGTTAGCTAATAATGACGTTAGTTGTTTGCGGTCAAAACACAGTTTGATGTCGGGATCTGCTGAACAGAAAGGAAGATATTTAGAAGAACGTCAGTAACCAGACAGTTTTAGATACCATTGACATGGAAGTCATGGAACTGACGTTCTTCTAAATATCTTCCTTTCTGTTCAGCAGAAGAAATTAATTCATACAGGTTTGAAAAGAACATGAGGGTGAGTATATGATGACAGGCTACTATATATATATTGTTTAATTATCTCTATAGGTCTGTGACACAATCCTGGGACACACTAGGGAGCGTTTCTCCTTCACAGACCACCTTGTCTGTGCCACCTTGTTGCAGGGGGACAGGTTTGACGAGTACAAGGATACCTTTCCTGACGATGCATTGAGCAGCACCATCAGAGCGTACCTGATGCTCAATGGAAGCAAGCTCAAGACAGAGCTCAGTCTTATCTACAGCAAGCAAGAGTTCAGTGCCTGCCGTGGTGCTGTGGACCTATTCCAGCTGTTTATGGAGAATAATCTCCAAGAAGTCTTTTCCGAAACTGTGACTCTCCTAAAAGTTATCATAACCACACCCATGACCACGGCTGAAGCTGAGAGGTGCTTTTCAACCTTGAAAAGAATTAAAACCTTTCTCAGAAACACCATGACCCAGGAGAGGCTGAATGCACTGGCATTGCTGTCCATGGAAAAGAGACTTGTCACAGAGATGACTGACTTTAATCAGAGAGTAATTGAGAAATTTGCTGGCCAGAAAGAGAGAAGAGCTAAATTTATGTTCAAGTAGGAAAGATGCTTTTTGGTACTGATTTGTTGGTCTGAAATGTATATAAAGAAGAGCATTGTTTTATGTTCAAGTAGGAAACATGCTTTTTGTTGCTGCTTTGTTGGTCTGAAATGTACAGACCCTTTCGTCGGAGATAACGTGAATTCACTTAAGAGACCTACAGACCCTTTCCAAAAAATTAGAATATCATGGAAAAGTTAATTATTTCAGGAATTCATCTTAAAATGTGAAACTAATATATTATATAGGCTCATTGCTTGCAAAGTGAGATATCTCAAGCCTTTATTTGTTATAATTTTGATGATTATGGCTTACAGCTTATGAAACCCACAAAATCTAAATGTCAGAAAATTAGAATATTACATGAAATCACACAGTAGTTACACAGTAATCCCATGGGCATTGAACCAGGTTTTGGTTATTTTGGCAGTGTGGGCAGGTTAAAATCCTGCTGGAAAATCATCATCATCTTCATAAAGCATCTTCATAAAGCTTTTCTGCTGAAGGAAGCATGAAGTGCTCTAATGTCCAGGAAGTCCAGAGTCAATGCAGCCGTCTACCAGGACATTTAGAGTAGGGCTGCACGTTTTCAAGTTTTTCATTAACCGTTAACCGAGGCCCTTAGCGGTTAATACTCGGTTAACCATAGTGTGCGCGCCGCAACCCCGAGATAGGCGTAATTTGCGGGTGAGACATATCCCCACGACCCCACCACTATTTTCTAAGGTCGATATTGTATTGTCCCCACCACTTTTGAAACATCTCGCGGCAGGAATACCAATACAAATAAACAAAACATCTCCAGTTAACTAGCAGAGCATTCATTTCGTTCGTTTTTTTTTTTTTTTTTGGCGATCTAGCTGAAATGTTTTGTTTTTTAAATCAAGTGATCAAAGTGCTCGTTGCCGCTGCGATCGAGAAGGGTCTTGTAAAACGTGCGGAGGTATTATTAATTCGTGGCCACGAAACAATTCACCTGAATATTCACCCGTTCACACACACACACCAAAAAAAGGAATAAAAAGCTGTACGAGAATAGTCGGCCTTCACTGAAGAGCTATCTTCACAGGTAAGAAAAACAGTTTAATAATTATTATTAATTCGTGGCCACGAAATAATTCACCTGAATATTCACCAATTCACAAAAAATAGGTCTTTAGCATTCACTAATTAATAGTATCAAACTGTTTTTGGCCACGTTGTAATTCGTTAAATCAAAATGAGGGAGGGAATTTGTTCAACGTGTCCACGATTTATTAAAACGAGGGAACAAATAAGTCGTCGTAACAACTAATTATTTAGATCAGTGGACAGGGAGCATAAGAACAAACAGTGAGAGAGCCCCGGCCGCGCGCGCGCACTCTCACCGCCTTCAAACAACACGAGCGCTGTATTGCTCTCTCTCCCTCGCGCATATCAACACAATAGTAAAAGGTCGGAAGACCGATTGTGTTTTATAGATTAGTAGTTTGTTTGTTCAGATAAAGTGTTTGATTAGCAAGTACATGTTTAGGAAATGCATAATACAAATTGTATGGGTTAATGTAACGGTAAACGGACTCTGCGGGTAAAACTGTTGTGATGAAATTGCGCATGCTCGAGGTAAAACTGCTGGGGTAAAGCTGTGGCTCTGCGGCTCTGCAGACAGATATTATTGTGCTGCCATCAGTGGCGCGGATACTATGTTTGTTTCTGGCTCGCGCACAGCCTTCACTCTCGCACAGCCTTCACTCTCGGACGCGCGCTTTCTTTGCCCGCTTCATATTAGAAAACTGGTCTAGCGGTCTCTGGTGGTGCAAAAATGTATTACAACTAAATTCAGTGCACGCCATTGACGCCACTTAACCGAGCAAAATGTTTCACTCGGTTACGCAATTTTTAACGGTTAATCGGTTAATCGGTTAACCATGGACACCCCTAATTTAGAGCACTTCATGCTTCCTGTAGCATAATTGTATTTTGACAAAAAGTCAAAACGAAATAAAAATAAAAACTAGTGAAAAATGCAAAACTATAATAACCCTGATATACATACACACACTACTGGTCAAAAGTTTTAGATCAGTATTTTAATGTTTTTAAAAGAAGTATCTTCTGCTCACCAAAGCTGCATGTATTTGATAAAAAAACAATAAAAAAACTAATATTGTGAAATATTCTGACCATTTAAAATGACAGTTTTCTATTTTGATATATTTTAAACTGTAATTTATTCCTGTGATCAAAGCTTAATGTTCAGCATCATTACTCCAGTCTTCAGTGTCACATGATCCTCCAGAAATCACTCTAATATGATGATTTTATGCTCAAAAACATTCATTATTATTTTGAAAACAGTTTTTTACAATCTTTTTTTCTAAATTCTTTGATGAATAGAAAGTTTAAAAGAACAGCATTTATTTAAAATAGAATATATTCTAACATTATAAATATCTTTACTGTAACTTTTGATCAGTTTAACTCATCCTTGATGAATAAAAGTATTGATTTATTTTTCCCTGATTATTTCCCCCAAAATAAAATTTAAATTCTTACTGACCCCAAACTGTTGAACGCTAGTGTTTAATGTTACAAAAGCTTTAGATTTCAGATTAATGCTGTTCTTTTGAACTTTCTAATCATCATAGCATCATGAAATAAAAATGTAAAAAACTGTTTTCAACATTAATAATAATAAATGTTTCTTAAGCATCAGATTATCATATTAGAGTGATTTCTGGAGGATCATGTGACACTGAAGACTGGAGTAATGATGCTGTAATTCAGCTTTGATCACAGGAATAAATTACACTTTACTGTATATTCACATAGAAAACAGCTGTTTTACATTGTAATAATATTTCACAATATTACTGTTTTTGTTTGTATTTTTAATTAAATAAATGCAGCCTTGGTGAGCAGAAGACACTTCTTTTAAAAACATTAAAAATCTTACCGTTCTAAAACTTTTGGTTGTGTGTGTGTGTGTGTGTGTATATATATAATATAACAATGCACTAAAGTGAAACTGATCAGAGTCAAATATATATATCTGTATTCCAAAACATAGATTTGACAAAAAAAAAAAATTTACAAAAAAAAAAAAATACATGTACAACTTCACATAAAATATCAATGAAATATACAAATCATAATCAACAATATATTCCCAATTCCAAAACTTGGAAAAATATATATTTATAATAATTAATTATTATATTATTTATATTATAAATAATTATTATACTAAACCAACATTGGTTATTCAATATCACATGTTTCTAAAACACATGCTAACACACACACTGCTTTATTTAATTGTGAAGTCTGAGTCTCTTCCACCTTTATGAAACACATTTACACATTTATTTCTCCTCATAGACAGTAGTGAGACTCTTCTGTGGATCACCTGATGGTTTCTGCTCCTCTCATGATCATTTTACACTACGATATAACACATCTGTCAGAGTTTGGTGATCGACCTTCATCAGGGATGTTTGGTGATCGATCTTAATCTACTCTGTAAAGTGGAACAGAAGAGAAAACAATCAGTGTTCAGTGGAACAAAGTGCAAATTATTATATTTCAATTACTGTTTTTTTGTAAATTATTTAATAAGTTAAATTGAATTCCTGTAATCAGGTTAATTAGTGACTGTACATAATCTTGCATAGATATTTGTGTTTTTAAATATAATAGATGTAAAGCATGAATCATGTTCATATGTGTGTGTGTGTGTGTGTGTGTGTGTGTGTGTGTGTGTGTGTGTGTGTGTGTGTGTGTGTGTGTGTCGGTGCGACTCCTATTGAGTCTCTGTAAAGGAGAAACTAATGAGTGTACGGCGTATGGAATAAACCACAGGGAGCAAATACAAATGTTATTTTGAGTTCAAACACAAACCTTTAGTTAAAGCCGTTTGTCCTCTAGTTTAAACATGTTTGTAGGCTCTTAGTAAATCACTGAGAGTAAAGTAAGTGTAAAGTAGTGTGACGTGTTGCTTGTCACAGTAAAACACACTAGAGACAGAGACATTTCTCATGTGAGCTGGACGCTGTGAGCTGAAGCTGGAACTGCACTGATTTTAGCAGGAGTGCAGCGTTTTCCTACAATCTGACCAAGTCTGTTTTCACACTGAAATGATTCACTTCTACTGACACAGTTCATAAAGCAGGTGTTGATGTATAAAGCTGTGACAGTGAGCTTTTCTTCTCTTTCCTCCTTTGTGTTAAACATTTCAATAACTTCACATTTTGTTCTCACACAAACCCTTTGTTGCAATAAAGCTTAATGATAATTTCCTTTCACGAATGTTTGAAAGGTTTGTTCACATATCAGAGGTAAATGAAGATCTCTTTAATATCTCAGTGATGTTTCCTCACCTCAGGACACAGTTTGAGTCTCGTAGCTCGTCTCTGAGTCGCTGCTGTGAGTCTCCTATCATATTGAGTCTCAGATCAAGCTCTTTTAAAAACTGCAGTGCTTTTGAGTTCGTCAAAGACTGAGTTAAAGAAGAAACATCTGTAATGCCACAGTTCTGTAGACTAGAAAGACACAAACAGAGGAAGAGAGATTATCTTACAAACAAATCATGAATGTGAAGAATTTTAAACACATATAATGTGAACTCAGACTCATTGTGAGATATTGAGTATAAAGTGTTTTAGTTTAGAAACCCCAGAAGTGCACTGCTATAAACACTGAAACATAAGCCCTGCTGTCTTCAAATAAATAAACTTCAGTCACACTGTAATTGCTGTACAGTATAATGATACTAACTGTAGTTTCTCCAGCTTGAATTGTGGGTTCATCAGTAGATCACTGAGGTTTTTCACTCCAGAGTCTCCTAGTGTATTCAGGCTCAGGTCCAGATCTCTCAGGTGTGACGGGTTTGATCTCAGAGCTGAAGTCACATCAGAACAACCTTCATCTGTCATATTACAGCAGCTTAAACTACATTAGCAGAGAGAGAAGAAAATAAGACAGAAGAAAAGAAAACTCTTTATTCTATAAAGTCACATCATCTTCATAAGCAAATAAAACAGAGGAAGAGAGATCTTCATCTTTATTTCACCAGATCACAAAATACTAAGTTTGCACAAATACAATGTTAAAGTGTTTTAGTTTAAACTAAAACAAGCGAGCAACAAGAGGCTCGACTGAAACGCGCAACTGTGTGTTTTCTGGAATACTCTGCTCTCTTGTTATTGTCAGCGTTGCTTTGTAGTCAAGGTAAGCCCATCTTCGATTCTCAGCTTCCCTTATATTTTTAACTTCACATAATTGTGTATTTTAGTTGGACGCGTTGCCACATTAAACAAACAGCCGCGAGTGAAAATTATTATTGTTAAAGCCTAATTTGCACTTTAAGCCTCTGCTCCTAGCACTTTCAAAGCGAAAGTTGGCCCATTATCGCGTTATCCACTTAATTGCAAGACCGAACCAGCATCTGTTAGAATACCTTTAAATAGACGAGATTCAGTTCACTCCCGCAGAACAAGCGAGCAACAAGAGGCTCGACTGAAACGCGCAACTGTGTGTTTTCTGGAATACTCTGCTCTCTTGTTATTGTCAGCGTTGCTTTGTAGTCAAGGTAAGCCCATCTTCGATTCTCAGCTTCCCTTATATTTTTAACTTCACATAATTGTGTATTTTAGTTGGACGCGTTGCCACATTAAACAAACAGCCGCGAGTGAAAATTATTATTGTTAAAGCCTAATTTGCACTTTAAGCCTCTGCTCCTAGCACTTTCAAAGCGAAAGTTGGCCCATTATCGCGTTATCCACTTAATTGCAAGACCGAACCAGCATCTGTTAGAATACCTTTAAATAGACGAGATTCAGTTCACTCCCGCAGAACAAGCGAGCAACAAGAGGCTCGACTGAAACGCGCAACTGTGTGTTTTCTGGAATACTCTGCTCTCTTGTTATTGTCAGCGTTGCTTTGTAGTCAAGGTAAGCCCATCTTCGATTCTCAGCTTCCCTTATATTTTTAACTTCACATAATTGTGTATTTTAGTTGGACGCGTTGCCACATTAAACAAACAGCCGCGAGTGAAAATTATTATTGTTAAAGCCTAATTTGCACTTTAAGCCTCTGCTCCTAGCACTTTCAAAGCGAAAGTTGGCCCATTATCGCGTTATCCACTTAATTGCAAGACCGAACCAGCATCTGTTAGAATACCTTTAAATAGACGAGATTCAGTTCACTCCCGCAGAACAAGCGAGCAACAAGAGGCTCGACTGAAACGCGCAACTGTGTGTTTTCTGGAATACTCTGCTCTCTTGTTATTGTCAGCGTTGCTTTGTAGTCAAGGTAAGCCCATCTTCGATTCTCAGCTTCCCTTATATTTTTAACTTCACATAATTGTGTATTTTAGTTGGACGCGTTGCCACATTAAACAAACAGCCGCGAGTGAAAATTATTATTGTTAAAGCCTAATTTGCACTTTAAGCCTCTGCTCCTAGCACTTTCAAAGCGAAAGTTGGCCCATTATCGCGTTATCCACTTAATTGCAAGACCGAAACAGCTGTACTCACTCAAGCGGTGAAAGCATTTTTCTGTATATCTGTGTATTTTGCGCGCTGTCGCGGAAGCGTCAGCGGAAGCGTTCAGCTCTCGTGTTCAGTCTCCTCGTGTGAAGACCGACTCGGGTAAAGACCATCGACTCTACCTGCGCGACTCCACCGAGCAGGGACACCAGAAAGGCACTTAAAATTCGCCTTTTCCCTTTCCACTTCTTATCTTATCTTTCTCCCGAATCAGCATGTGTTTTCAACACATTCCTGTTATCGTTCGACAACGCCCTTTCATCACGCGCACAAGGCAGCGCGATACTACTAATCTGCGTCCCATTCTCTCATCCTCACACACTCCTCTCTCTCTTTCCGTGGGTCTATGGAATTGTCAGTCAGCAGTCAACAAAGCTGACTTCATTCCAGCCTTTGCATCTCATTCTACTCTCAGTATCCTGGGCTTGACTGAGACCTGGATTCGTCCTGAAGACTCAGCAACCCCCGCTGCTCTCTCTAGCAATTTCTCCTTTTCTCACTCCCCTCGCCAGTCTGGGAGGGGTGGCGGGACAGGGCTTCTCGTTTCCAACAATTGGAAATACTCAGCGCTCTCTTCTCTATGCAACAACAATTCATTTGAATATCATGCTATCACACTTACAACTCCCAGTAAGATCCATATTGTAGTAATTTATCGCCCCCCAGGTCAGCTGGGTAACTTCGTAGAGGAGCTGGATGTGCTGCTGTCCTCTTTCCCTGAGGACGGCACCCCACTTCTAGTCTTCGGTGACTTCAACATTCATCTCGAAAAACCACATGCAACAGACTTCACCTCTCTACTAGCCTCCTTCGATCTCAAACGACACATCACCACAGGTACTCACAAATCAGGCAACCAACTGGACCTGGTCTACACACGCAACTGCATCACAGACAACATTTTGGTGAGGCCTCTCCATGTTTCAGATCATTTCCTCATCACCTTCAGTCTACAACTCGCTACCCCTGCGCCACCAACCCCACCACCAGTCACCCTCAGGCGAAACCTACGCTCACTTTCCCCCTCCCACCTCTCCTCTGCCGTGTCTTCTTCTCTTCCCCCACCCTCACAATTCTCATCTCTGGATGTGAATACTGCAACGGATACCCTATGCTCCACTCTAACCTCTACTCTAGACAAAATCTGCCCTCTCTCCTCCAGGCCAGCACGCGCTACTCCTTCTAACCCCTGGCTATCTGAGGTTCTTCGTGAACACCGGACCGAACTCAGGGCAGCGGAGAGGAAATGGCGCAAATCAAAAGACTCATCTGACCTGAGTATGTATAAATCTCTCCTCTCGTCCTTTTCTGCTGATGTTCATGCTGCAAAATCTTCTTATTTCCACAACAAGATCAACAGCTCCTCCAACGCACGACTACTCTTCAAGACATTCAACTCACTCCTCTGTCCACCTCCACCACCACCCTCCTCCTCCTTAACTGCCGATGATTTTGCAAACTTCTTCACCAACAAAACAACAACTATCAGCAGTCAATTCTCAGCTCCACACACACAGGAACCCAGACCGACCCCTCCCACAGCCAATACCCCTCTGTCCTCCTTTTCGCCGCTAACAGAGGAAGAAGTATCTACACTTCTCCTCTCCAGTCACCCTACCACCTGCCCTCTAGACCCCATCCCCTCACACCTTCTACAAGCCATCTCTCCCACACTTCTACCAGCACTCACACACATCATCAACTCATCCCTCCATACTGGCACCTTCCCTACAGCATTCAAGCAGGCTCGGGTCACTCCACTGCTTAAAAAACCAACGCTAAACACATCTTTTGTAGAGAATTACAGACCCATCTCTCTCCTACCATTCATTGCAAAAACACTTGAAAGAGCTGTTTTCAACCAAGTAACATCCTTCTTGTCTCTAAACAACCAGCTGGATGTCAACCAATCTGGCTTCAAGAAAGGGCATTCAACTGAGACTGCATTACTGTCGGTCACAGAAGCCCTACGGATTGCAAAAGCTGCTTCCAAATCTTCACTCCTCATTCTCCTTGATCTGTCTGCTGCCTTCGACACCGTGAACCATCAGATCCTTATGTCCAGCCTCTCATCACTGGGCATCACAGGAACTTCACTCGTCTGGTTTGAATCCTATCTCACAGGTAGGTCCTTCAAAGTCGCATGGAGAGGCGAGGTATCCAGAGCACATCAACTGACCACAGGGGTTCCCCAGGGTTCAGTTCTCGGTCCCCTCCTCTTCTCCATCTACACTACATCACTGGGACACATCATACAGGCACATGGTTTCTCCTACCACTGCTATGCTGATGACACACAACTCTTCCTCTCATTTCGACCAGATGATCCCACAGTAGCTGCACGGGTCTCGAGCTGTCTGGCAGACATCTCCACATGGATGAAGGAACATCACCTGCAGCTCAACCTGGCAAAGACTGAGCTGCTCGTCCTCCCTGCCAATCCGTCTCTACAGCACGACTTCACCATCCAGCTTGATTCATCATCAATCACACCATCAAGGTCGGTCAGAAATCTGGGAGTAACGTTTGATGACCAGCTGACCTTCACAGATCACATTTCAAAGACAGCTCGATCATGCAGGTTTGCGCTGCACAACATCAGGAAGATCAGACCTTTCCTAACTGAGCACGCAACACAACTCCTCGTCCAGGCCCTGGTCATTTCTAGGCTTGACTACTGCAATGCTCTTCTGGCCGGACTTCCAGCATGTGCTACCAAACCTCTTCAGATGATCCAGAATGCTGCAGCTCGTCTTGTCTTCAACGAGCCCAAGAGGGCCCACGTCACCCCTCTGTTAATCTCTCTGCACTGGCTACCTCTCGCTGCTCGCATCAAGTTCAAGGCATTGACGCTTGCTTACAGATCTATCACAGGCACAGCTCCCTCCTACCTTCACTCACTCCTACGAGCCTACATCCCCACCAGACGCCTACGATCAATCAACAAGCGACGTCTCGTGGTTCCATCACAGAAAGCCACAAGATCACTTTCCAGATCATTCTCATTCACAGTTCCATGCTGGTGGAACACTCTCCCCACCCTCATCCGGAATGCTGAATCCCTGACAACATTCAAAAAACAGCTGAAAACCCATCTCTTCCATGAGCACCTAAACTCATAAAAAAATAATAAAAAAAAACCTTTCCCTTAAAATCCCACTTATCATGCTTATGCTACTCTGAATAATGCCTGAACTTCGTATTCTGAACACTTCTTGCGTTGTTGTTGTATTTTGCCTCTTCATGATAACTCGCTTAATTTAGTCCTGATTTGTAAGTCGCTTTGGATAAAAGCGTCTGCTAAATGACTAAATGTAAATGTAAATGTAAACTGTTGAAGTGATTTCAAGGCACTACAGGTGAATAGGGTAAATGTTTTAACTAGGAGATATCGCCATGAAACTTTCCCAGTTGATTACCTACATTAAGTTGAGAAAAAAATGTATTACAAGTTTTCTGTAATTTAATGTTTAAATATGCAAATTAGGCAAAATCTGAGTAATGGATAAAGCCAGGTTTAAAATTATTTTTTCATTGTGTTCACATATTAGATGGGAAAAAATTACAGAGGGATTTATGGATATCTACTTTTGTTATCCTGTAAATCAGAATATACTGTCAATAGCCTTAAAAAATGATTTTGGAATAAAATGTTATATAAATCAGGCTAGGAATAATATATTTATAAATCCCTCAGTAAATGTCTTCATAATATAACTAGGTACAAGACTGGAGAGTTTGGTGTATATAGGTGTAAAAATATTCTTTTTTTTTAAATTATAGTTAGAATCGGTATAACTCAGTGTTTTAACTAACTGAAAAAGCTGAATAATCGTTCCAAACATTATTAGTCGGCAAAATAATCGATGATTAGTCGATTAATCGACTATCAAAATAATCATTTGTTGCAGCCCTATTTCCAATAGTCTGTTTTGAAACCCAGTCACACTAGTACAATTACTAACTAGATAAAAAAACACATAAAAATGTGAGCAATAGGGAAACCCAGAAAGTGCACTGCTATAAACACTGAAACATAAGCCCTGCTGTCTTCAAATAAATAAACTTCAGTCACACTGTAATTGCTGTACAGTATAATGATACTAACTGTAGTTTCTCCAGCTTGAATTGTGGGTTCATCAGTAGATCACTGAGGTTTTTCACTCCAGAGTCTCCTAGTTTATTCCAGCTCAGGTCCAGCTCTCTCAGGTGTGACGGGTTTGATCTCAGAGCTGAAGTCAGGATGAGACTCTGTTTCTCTGTAATACTGCATCCACTCAGACTGAAGACAGAAAGAGAAAATGACTCAGATCTATGATGATCAACTAACGTGTTCATCTTCATCCAGCAGACTTTAGCTGACAAATAAACAGGGATATCAAGGTAAAGGTCACATGGAGAAAGACTACACATTGTTCATTTAAATATACTACCAACATTGTAACAATACAAAGGTTGAAAGCGTTGATGTATTTATGTTTACACATTCATGTCATATAATTTTTAAAGGGTCATGAAACCCCGAAACACATTTTTTGATGATGTGACGCGTGACCTTTCCAACGTGATGATGTAATACGTGGCACATCTCAGAGATGGTACAAGACAAGCATTTGTGGTTAAAAACTATATATATATATATATAAACCAAAATACAGCGAATAGCCTTCTTGGCGCGCCTACTTTTGAAAGTCAACATTTAGATTATGTGAACAAAGTTAAATGCATTATAAAGGCCTGGGTCACTTTGGAATAAATCACAACGTGTTTCATGATAAAAACCGTGACTTTAGTTTACAGTCCGGTAAATACAGCAGGTTATAGTAAATTATTTCACAGACCCCCTGGCACTCGAGGACTGAAAGCCTCAGAAGAAAGCCCTGTCGAGGCTCTTCCCCGGTACGGGTCGTGTCGAGCCATTAGTCTGGGTGTTTGATGAGGAAAAGATTAAATGTAGAAGTTGCAATAAACGCGTTATGAATCTGCACAACTGCAGCAGCGGAGGACTTTTATTCTGCTGAGCGGATCTGAGGAAGAACTGATGACGGGACAGTTTGATCTTCGGCTGACAAATCAGAGGAAAGGAGCGTTTCATTCCCGCCCACGTGTAGAAATTGAATATTCAAGCTGTTCATAAATGTTTCTACCGGAGAACGAAAAGCGAAAAATCAAGCTGAATACTTTTGAAAAAATTAAAACAAAAAAGGAACCGTTTTCTCGTTTTTCTACTTTCAATATTAAATAAAAAAACGAATGAACATTTCCTTTCATTTCATTTCCTATTTCCTAAGACGGATCTTTTATACGTTTTTTCGTTTAGTTTAATAAACGGAAAATGAGATTCCGGCCTGATTTCTAAATCTTCGTTTGTGGTTTACAAATCGGTTTATGGCTTTGATATTTCGTTCGCACATGTGAGAGATCGCAAGCCATAGGCTACAATATGCTGACATGGAGTTTGGTGTTTTATATATGTATAGCCTATTTAAGAGCACTGATTTGGGAAGTAGGTCCTTCCTGTGTGTCATTGTCCCATTGAAAAATGCAATGAAAATATTTTATATGATATGGATAAAGTAAAATGTTTTACTGTAGCCTATTATTGTATGGGCAACAAGGATTGGACTTAAAAACAATGATAAACATGACCATGATAACATGCACATAACATTTCCCACTCGCCTTTTAATGAGGTGTGTGTGTGTGTGTGTGTGTGTGACAACAGAAGCTGCTGTGTGCTCTTCCTAATTGAATGCAAGTATTATTTCTACAAACTGAGCTCATAACTCATAGGACTGATTAATAACAAGTGTAATTTTTTTAAACATACGTAATGTAATTCTTGTATGCAAAATGTATTTACATTTGTTATAATTTATATCTGATTTAATTTCTTAATTTCGCTCATGGAGATAGCGCGGACAATGTGCCGTGTTTTAGTGACATATTTGGCTAAAAAAAAAGTTTTTTTTACAAATCTCAAATGTAAGTCATGGAACTCATTGGGTTCTACCAACTCTTATATTTCCAAATATATATGTGGTCTTGTAGATTTTGTCCTAAAATGTACATTTATTCACTAGTTTACTGTCTTAGTGACTAAAAATGTCATATGGTGTGACATGAATGTTATTGTGTATTAAATTAAAAAGGGGTATAATGTGATAATGTAAGTCAATTTATCCTGATTCTTTATCATTACTATATAAAAGTATAGCATTTCTTATGTGCAAATATGTTACATTTTGCATTATTTTACTTTATCATCACTCATAGACAGACGTTTACTTGTAATCTTTCAATATACTTCAAATCAATTTGGGAATACCTTGTTATAAAAGTACCACAATGCTTGTAACCTTTGCTGGCACTATTCCCCATCTGTCACATTGATGATTTTATGATTAATAACCAAAAAGCCTTAATATCTTTCAAAATTCTGAATGTCACACCAAATGACATGGTGTCACGCCATATGATGTCACACCACACAACAATCTGTATGTAAAAATCTGTATTAGCTGCATTTAACAAACAACCCAACTTAGTTTGACAAGTGAATCATTGTTTCAGTTACAGCAAAAATCACAAAATTGTTTAAAACAGTGAGTTCTGCTCAAAGTAGCAAATAATCATGTTTAGAACACATTCATTAATCCACTTACTGTATTCATTTGATGTTGCACTATTTATTTTAATCTGCTGAATATTAACTACATGAATTCTAATAATCTTTATAGTAAATTATTGAACTTTTTTTTTATTTAATGCATAAATTCATTTCAAAATGAGGATGAGTAAAACAATGACCGAACAGCAAGCTGATGCATCATTTCCTTGTTCTTTCTTTATTCACATTATCTCGCCATCTACTGAAATCTACCTCAAACTGAAAAAATAAATAAATAAAGGGAAACATTTGAGTGACAAAATGCTGTAGTTTAACATGGATTCAGCTTGAAAATGGGATAGTAGGGATACACCAAATTGAGTTGGTGTATAGATATTAAATGTGTACATAATATAGTATCAACATGTGTTAAAAGGACGAAATATTCAATAAACTTAACTATTAGTTATAAAATATGTATCTAAGAGCATTATTTACGTATTTAAATGCTATTCATATCATCATATAGTGTGACAAAATAATCATATGGTGTGACAAGAAAACCCTGTCACACCTTATGATTTTGTGTCACACCATATGAGTTTTCATGTACTTAGCATGACATTAAGCAATGTGCTTTTATGCTAACATGCTAACACCATGCTAATTACAATATGACAATATAGTTTTGAAGGTAATTTTCTATAATTTACTTAACATTGACACATTGGACCAAAAAAAGGCCATGTCATGTCAACCACCCATTTACATTTGTTATAATTTATATCTGATTTAATTTCTTAATTTCGCTCATGGAGATAGCGCGGACAATGTGCCGTGTTTTAGTGGAAGATTGCTGCCATCTACTGGAGATCAAACACATTTAAGATTAAAACACCATCTATGATGATCATCTTCTTGAAGAGCTACAGCAGCATTTAGTTTCCAATAGTCTGTTCTGAAACCCAGTCACACTAGTTCTGTGTGCTGGAAGACACTGTTTCTTCTCTTTCATTTTAACTATTTATTTGAGTCTCTCTTCTTTATTCTCTGTTGAAAAGGCAGATTTCTGCATGAACACAATCAGTACATTGTATCAAATGCTGGAAATTAAACAATTATTAACTAGATAAAAACACATAAAAATGAAGAAAAAACCCCCAGAAAGTGCACTGCTATAAACACTGAAACATAAGCCCTGCTGTCTTCAAATAAATAAACTTCAGTCACACTGTAATTGCTGTACAGTATAATGATACTAACTGTAGTTTCTCCAGCTTGAATTGTGGGTTCATCAGTAGATCACTGAGGTTTTTCACTCCAGAGTCTCCTAGTGTATTCCCGCTCAGGTCCAGCTCTCTCAGGTGTGACGGGTTTGATCTCAGAGCTGAAGTCAGGATGAGACTCTGTTTCTCTGTAATTCTGCATCCACTCAGACTGAAGACAGAAAGAGAAAATGACTCAGATCTATGATGATCAACTAACGTGTTCATCTTCATCCAGCAGACTTTAGCTGACAAATAAACAGGGATATCAAGGTAAAGGTCACATGGAGAAAGACTACACATTGTTCATTTAAATATACTACCAACATTGTAACAATACAAAGGTTGAAAGCGTTGATGTATTTATGTTTACACATTCATGTCATATAATTTTTAAAGGTTCATGAAACCCCAAAACACATTTTTTGATGATGTGACGCGTGACCTTTCCAACGTGATGATGTAATACGTGGCACATCTCAGAGATGGTACAAGACAAGCATTTGAGGTTAAAAACTATATATATATAAACCAAAATACAGCGAATAGCCTTCTTGGTGCGCCTACTTTTGAACGTCAACATTTAGATAATGTGAACAAAGTTAAATGCATTATAAAGGCCTGGGTCACTCTGGAATAAATCACAACGTGTTTCATGATAAAAACCGTGACTTTAGTTTACAGTCCGGTAAATACAGCAGGTTATAGTAAATTATTTCACAGACCCCCTGGCACTCGAGGACTGAAAGCCTCAGAAGAAAGCCCTGTCGAGGCTCTTCCCCGGTGCGGGTCGTGTCGAGCCATTAGTCTGGGTGTTTGATGAGGAAAAGATGAAATGTAGAAGTTGCAATAAACGCGTTATGAATCTGCACAACTGCAGCAGCGGAGGACTTTTATTCTGCTGAGCGGATCTGAGGAAGAACTGATGACGGGACAGTTTGATCTTCGGCTGACAAATCAGAGGAAAGGAGCGTTTCATTCCCGCCCACGTGTAGAAATTGAATATTCAAGCTGTTCATAAATGTTTCCTGAGAACGAAAAGCGAAAAATCAAGCTGAATACTTTTGAAAAAATTAAAACAAAAAAGGAACCGTTTTCTCGTTTTTCTACTTTCAATATTAAATAAAAAAAACGAATGAACATTTCCTTTCATTTCATTTCCTATTTGGACTGGAATAACGAGAAATGAAAAAAGACGGATCGTTTATACGTTTTTTCGTTTAGTTTAATAAACAGAAAATGAGATTCCGGCCTGATTTCTAAATCTTCGTTTGTGGTTTACAAATCGGTTTATGGCTTTGATATTTCGTTCGCACATGTGAGAGATCGCAAGCCATAGGCTACAATATGCTGACATGGAGTTTGGTGTTTTATATATGTATAGCCTATTTAAGAGCACTGATTTGGGAAGTAGGTCCTTCCTGTGTGTCATTGTCCCATTGAAAAATACAATGAAAATATTTTATATGATATGGATAAAGTAAAATGTTTTACTGTAGCCTATTATTGTATGGGCAACAAGGATTGGACTTAAAAACAATGATAAACATGACCATGATAACATGTACATAACATTTCCCACTCACCTTTTAATGAGGTGTGTGTGTGTGTGTGTGTGTGTGTGTGTGTGTGTGTGTGTGTGTGTGTGTGTGTGTGTGTGTGTGTGTGTGTGTGTGTGTGTGACAACAGAAGCAGCTGTGTGCTCTTCCTAATTGAATGCAAGTATTATTTCTACAAACTGAGCTCATAACTCATAGGACTGATTAATAACAAGTGTCATTTTTTTAAACATACGTAATGTAATTCTTGTATGCAAAATGTATTTACATTTGTTATAATGTATATCTGATTTAATTTCTTAATTTCGCTCATGGAGATAGCGCGGACAATGTGCCGTGTTTTAGTGACATATTTGGCTAAAAAAAAGTTTTTTTTACAAATCTCAAATGTAAGTCATGGAACTCATTGGGTTCTACCAACTCTTATATTTCCAAATATATATGTGGTCTTGTAGATTTTGTCCTAAAATGTACATTTATTCACTAGTTTACTGTCTTAGTGACTAAAAATGTCATATGGTGTGACATGAATGTTATTGTGTATTAAATTAAAAAGGGGTATAATGTGATAATGTAAGTCAATTTATCCTGATTCTTTATCATTACTATATAAAAGTATAGCATTTCTTATGTGCAAATATGTTACATTTTGCATTATTTTACTTTATCATCACTCATAGACAGACGTTTACTTGTAATCTTTCAATATACTTCAAATTCATTTGGGAATACCTTGTTATAAAAGTACCACAATGCTTGTGACCTTTGCTGGCACTATTCCCCATCTGTCACATTGATGATTTTATGATTAATAACCAAAAAGCCTTAATATTAGGGCTGCACGATTTGGGGAAAATGTCATATTGCGATAATTGAGGTCAATATTGCGATTACGATTGCGATATGCGATATAATAAACAAATGGTTTCATGAGTCAACTTGCTTGGTTCTCAAGGAAAATAAATGCACACACAGATTAGTGATAATCTGCCTAAAGAAAAAAGTTCTTTAGTCAAGAGCAGTGAGTGTTTTTCTCTGTTCCCTTTGTTCTTTGATTAACTTTAGTGACAGATTTTTTTAAGAACAAAACATCATTTACATACAAGAGTACATATAACCATACATGTCAGGTTAAAGAAAAATAATAATAATAAAAAAGAAATTGAAAAAATAACTTTAGCGACAGATGTAATTAGTGGCTACTGTACTGTCCCTTTAAGACCAGCCGCTGTCAGAGACGCGGATCTCACACGCGCCTCATTCTTTCACGAGTCATCACAACTCTTCGTGTTCATCATAAGACTACTCTTATGTTATGAAGACACTCGACAAAAAGACTTTTTTGTTATTGTTCGTTCAAGCTCGAAAGAGAACTGTCATGCTGTTTTGTGCGCACGCACGATATTAGCGCGAGTCTTTCTGTCTGTCACAGTCAGGACATTCACAGGCAGCGCGTTCATTTTGGCATACATGTGTGTTGTTCGTTCTACCGCGAAAGAGAACTTGATACTGGCGCGCGTCTATCTGTGTGTGTGTGTGTGTGTGTGTGTGTGTCAGGAGGACATTCACAGGCGGCTCCTTCTTTTATGTCTTATCGCGCATGAATGGTTTAAAAGCATTTGCATTAATAAGTGCGTTAACAGCGCTAATTTGTTTATTTAATATAAAATCGCAGCATTTTGCGTCATATAATCGCGTAGGCTTGACATCGCGATTGCGATTGCAATACGATTAATCGTGCAGCACTACTTAATATCTTTCAAAATTCTGAATGTCACACCAAATGACATGGTGTCACGCCATATGATGTCACACCACACAACAATCTGTATGCAAAAATATGTATTAGCTGCATTTAACAAACAACCCAACTTAGTTTGACAAGTGAATCATTGTTTCAGTTACAGCAAAAATCACAAAATTGTTTAAAACAGTGAGTTCTGCTCAAAGTAGCAAAGAATCATATGCTTGTAACACATTCATTAATCCACTTACTGTATTCATTTGATGTTGCACTTTTTATTTTAATCTGCTGAATATTAACTACATGAATTCTAATAATCTTTATAGTAAATTATTGAACTTTTTTTTTATTTAATGCATAAATTCATTTCAAAATGAGGATGAGTAAAACAATGACCGAACAGCAAGCTGATGCATCATTTCCTTGTTCTTTCTTTATTCGCATTATCTCGCCATCTACTGAAATCTACCTCAAACTGAAAAAATAAATAAATAAAGGGAAACATTTGAGTGACAAAATGCTGTAGTTTAACATGGATTCAGCTTGAAAATGGGATAGTAGGGATACACCAAATTGAGTTGGTGTATAGATATTAAATGTGTACATAATATAGTATCAACATGTGTTAAAAGGACGAAATATTCAATAAACTTAACTATTAGTTATAAAATATGTATCTAAGAGCATTATTTACGTATTTAAATGCTATTCATATCATATAGTGTGACAAAATAATCATATGGTGTGACAAGAAAACCCTGTCACACCTTATGATTTTGTGTCACACCATATGAGTTTTCATGTACTTAGCATGACATTAAGCAATGTGCTTTTATGCTAACATGCTAACACCATGCTAACTACAATATGACAATATAGTTTTGAAGGTAATTTTCTATAATTTACTTAACATTGACACATTGGACCAAAAAAAGGCCATGTCATGTCAACCACCCATTTACATTTGTTATAATTTATATCTGATTTAATTTCTTAATTTCGCTCATGGAGATAGCGCGGACAATGTGCCGTGTTTTAGTGGAAGATTGCTGCCATCTACTGGAGAGCAAACACATTTAAGATTAAAACACCATCTATGATGATCATCTTATTGAAGAGCTACAGCAGCATTTAGTTTCCAATAGTCTGTTCTGAAACCCAGTCACACTAGTTCTGTGTGCTGGAAGACACTGTTTCTTCTCTTTCATTTTAACTATTTATTTGAGTCTCTCTTCTTTATTCTCGGTTGAAAAGGCAGATTTCTGCATGAACACAATCAGTACATTGTATCAAATGCTGGAAATTAAACAATTATTAACTAGATAAAAACACATAAAAATGAAGAAAAAACCCCCAGAAAGTGCACTGCTATAAACACTGAAACATAAGCCCTGCTGTCTTCAAATAAATAAACTTCAGTCACACTGTAATTGCTGTACAGTATAATGATACTAACTGTAGTTTCTCCAGCTTGAATTGTGGGTTCATCAGTAGATCACTGAGGTTTTTCACTCCAGAGTCTCCTAGTTTATTCCAGCTCAGGTCCAGCTCTCTCAGGTGTGACGGGTTTGATTTCAGAGCTGAAGTCAGGATGAGACTCTGTTTCTCTGTAATACTGCATCCACTCAGACTGAAGACAGAAAGAGAAAATGACTCAGATCTATGATGATCAACTAACGTGTTCATCTTCATCCAGCAGACTTTAGCTGACAAATAAACAGGGATATCAAGGTAAAGGTCACATGGAGAAAGACTACACATTGGTCATTTAAATATACTACCAACATTGTAACAATACAAAGGTTGAAAGCGTTGATGTATTTATGTTTACACATTCATGTCATATAATTTTTAAAGGTTCATGAAACCCCAAAACACATTTTTTGATGATGTGACGCGTGACCTTTCCAACGTGATGATGTAATACGTGGCACATCTCAGAGATGGTACAAGACAAGCATTTGTGGTTAAAAACTACATATATATATAAATAAACCAAAATACAGCGAATAGCCTTCTTGGCGCGCCTACTTTTGAAAGTCAACATTTAGATTATGTGAACAAAGTTAAATGCATTATAAAGGCCTGGGTCACTTTGGAATAAATCACAACGTGTTTCATGATAAAAACCGTGACTTTAGTTTACAGTCCGGTAAATACAGCAGGTTATAGTAAATTATTTCACAGACCCCCTGGCACTCGAGGACTGAAAGCCTCAGAAGAAAGCCCTGTCGAGGCTCTTCCCCGGTACGGGTCGTGTCGAGCCATTAGTCTGGGTGTTTGATGAGGAAAAGATGAAATGTAGAAGTTGCAATAAACGCGTTATGAATCTGCACAACTGCAGCAGCGGAGGACTTTTATTCTGCTGAGCGGATCTGAGGAAGAACTGATGACGGGACAGTTTGATCTTCGGCTGACAAATCAGAGGAAAGGAGCGTTTCATTCCCGCCCACGTGTAGAAATCCAATATTCAAGCTGTTCATAAATGTTTCTACCTGAGAACGAAAAGCGAACAATCAAGCTGAATACTTTTGAAAAAATTAAAACAAAAAAGGAACTGAATCCGTGTATCATTCGTTCAGTCGTTTTTTTATTTAATATTGAAAGTAGAAAAATGAGAAAACATTTCCTTTTTCGATTTTCATTTTTTCCAAAAAAACAAAAAACAAGTATTCAGCTTGATTTTTCGTTTTTCGTTCTCAGGTAGAAACATTTATGAACAGCTTGAATATTCGAATTTCTACACGTGGGCGGGAATGAAACGCTCCTTTCCTCTGATTTGTCAGCCGAAGATCAAACTGTCCCGTCATCAGTTCTTCCTCAGTTCTGCACTGCAGAATAAAAGTCCTCGCGTTGTGATTCTTAACGCGTTTTTTGCAACTACATTTCATCTTTTTGAAAAACACTAGACAGGGCTTTCTTCTGTGTAGATATAAATTCACCTACGCTTTGAATCAGCTGGGTATGCAGGTAGCCTAAATGACGGCTGTTAGCCTACATGGTCGTCTGTTAGCCTACATAATTTTTTTTAAATAATAAATGAAGATATAAGTCAATATAATTAGTTGTAAATTTAATATTTTTAACACTAATACAAAAAGAAAAGAATAATGCATTGACAATGTAATATGTCTATATTAACGTAAACGCATGACATTCAGACTGACTATCTAACAACCGGAGAACAGAGAACAACAGAAATATTAAAATACATACTCTTCTGAGTTTTATGATGTAGGCCTTGTGTTTTATTAAAATTTATTAATTTATATCTCAAAGATGTGCGCTTGTATCGCAGCGGGTCATGTTGAGAGGGAAACAAACGCATTTTATTATTAGCCTATTCAGAAATAGTGTAAAAGATCGGTAAATAAAATGCAACATTAACATTATAAACACTATTAATAACATATAGGCTATGTCTATGCGTATTTTACTTCCCCTTACTGTAGCCTATGTCAAATCCTTAAATGAATGGTATTCAGAAAACAACAAGAATGAAAAATAAGTAGCCACGTATAATAAAAATATAGTCTAATAGCTTATAAAAATAGCCTATTTTGTCCTTTATTATTATTAGAACTGATGACGGGACAGTTTGATCTTCGGCTGACAAATCAGAGGAAAGGGGCGTTTCATTCCCGCCCACGTGTAGAAATCCAATATTCAAGCTGTTTATACATTTTTCTACCTCTGAACGAAAAACAAAAAATCAAGCTGAATACTTGTTTTTCGTTGTTTTGGAAAAAATGAAAATCGAAAAAGGAAATGTTTTCTCGTTTTTCTACTTTCAATATTAAATAAAAAACGAATGAACATTTCCTTTCATTTCATTTCCTATTTGGACTGGAATAACGAGAAATGAAAAAAGACGGATCGTTTATACGTTTAGTTTAATAAACAGAAAATGAGATTCCGGCCTGATTTCTAATTCTTCGTTTGTGGTTTACAAATCGGTTCATGGCTTTGATATTTCGTTCGCACATGTGAGAGATCGCCAGCCATAGGCTACAATATGCTGACATGGAGTTTGGTGTTTTATATATGTATAGCCTATTTAAGAGCACTGATTTGGGAAGTAGGTCCTTCCTGTGTGTCATTGTCCCATTGAAAAATGCAATGAAAATATTTTATATGATATGGATAAAGTAAAATGTTTTACTGTAGCCTATTATTGTATGGGCAACAAGGATTGGACTTAAAACCAATGATAAACATGACCATGATAACATGTACATAACATTTCCCACTCGCCTTTTAATGAGGTGTGTGTGTGTGTGTGTGTGTGTGTATGTGTGTGACAACAGAAGCTGCTGTGTGCTCTTCCTAATTGAATGCAAGTATTATTTCTACAAACTGAGCTCATAACTCATAGGACTGATTAATAACAAGTGTAATTTTTTAAACATACGTAATGTAATTCTTGTATGCAAAATGTATTTACATTTGTTATAATTTATATCTGATTTAATTTCTTAATTTCGCTCATGGAGATAGCGCGGACAATGTGCCGTGTTTTAGTGGAAGATTGCTGCCATCTACTGGAGATCAAACACATTTAAGATTAAAACACCATGACATTTGAAGGACAGCCACTAGATGGCTGCAGCGCATCACTCACTGGCTCGTTTCCCATTTCCACATATTGTAGGTATTCATCTTTTCACAAGTTTTTTATTTAGATGTGTTTAGACATTATAAAATCATTATTATAACAATAAAAAAATAATCTTTGGTCAAAGTATCTGAAGTATCATCGTTTTTTACAATACAGTCAGACCTGAACATGGTGTTATATGTGTGTAGGCCTATATGTGTGTGTTTTTGTATTCGTTCTGCATTGTGGATGTTTTATGGCGTCGCCCCTTCATTTCTGTGTCTGCTCCGCATTGTAGATGATTTATTTTTGGGACAAAATATGTAACAGAGAGAAATCCTATGGATGACTTATGGGGGTGGGGTTGTGTGTGTTTCGGGTGAGCATTCCCCAATGATGATGTGTTAACGTGTTGTCGCTCTCAAATCATGTTCAGGTTTGGTTGAACCAAACATAGCCCTGACATAGGCCCTTCACATTAACTGAATGTGATTTATCAACACCTAGTACATCTTAAAATATAGAGCTCATGACAAATGAAAACAACATAAAGAAAGTATTTTAGTTGTTAGACAATACTACCAGAGCTTTGATGGACAAACATTATATGCATAAAGCAGTGGGAATAAATAATACCTTGAAAGAAATTAGCAAATCTCAGAGAAACATCAACCAATTAAGCATTTAACAATAATAACTTAAAAAGTGCTCTCTTATAATTTACAGTATTTAGAGGCTTGGTTTTAAATTGTATCACACATATGATAAACTCTGTTAAATGTAATTTGTAGATTAATGTATTCGGTTAATTACTTAAAGCATCATGATCCAGTGAATTTTGTATTATAGGCCTTAAACTGAAATATGAATAGGAACTGTTAACGTTAAAGGCTAGAATACACTGTAAATTACTGGTTATAAAAATTTTTTTTGTTAATAGTTTACTTTAGATTAGAAATGCAATCCAACTGTTACTCTCCAACCCTGATAATTGTGTCAGGTATTCAGTATCCTACAAGTTCAGCTGATTCAATTATCTTTTTATCTCATTCTATTTGTGTGAACTGAGTCCTCGACACTTACAGTCATGCTGTTACATTTCTATCTATTTTCACAATTATTTATTCAGGTGTCTCACACACACACACACACACACACACACACACACACACACACACACACACACACACAAAGGTTAGACATGTTATCATGGTCATGTATATTATGTTATTTTTGATGCTCATTCATACAGTAATTATAGCCTAGAGTAAAAAAAAAATAAAAAAAAATAGCCTACATTTTAAGTTTAGAGATACTGAACTATTTTCATTTATCGAAGGGACACACAGGACCTACAGTGCAAAAAAAAAAAAAATCATAGGCTGCTCTTGAGTCTATAAAAATAATATATAAAACACCAAACTCCATGTCAGCATATAGTAGCCTATGGCTTGTGATCTCTCAAGTGTCGTACATTAGAAGTGAAGCATCGCAGCAGCACTAATTGTGTTCCAGCAACATATTTCTGCATCAAATGTCAGCGAGTGGTGCAAAAGCTTATTAAAGTGGGATGTGAGTGTGCCGTACGGACATTCACCGTGAGACACACGCGATTGACACTTTTCACACCACACAAACATTTTCTCACGCACAGAAAAATCACGAAGCAAAGAGGACACGGAGACCGACAGACTAGACAGAGCAGGTTACTTTATGATATAAAGAAAATCTCAGCTCTCAGGTTCTGTCAATTTTATTACGAAATTCAAACAATAAACAGTTTTGGCGCTTGTAAATGTGACGTGACAGATTCCTAGCGCACATGAACCGATCATCTCTACTAGCTAATAGTAAAACATCACGAACACTGTTGAAAGATACAGTAGGCTACAACTTACCGAAATGTATAGTCAATATTAAATTAAATTACAATAATTGAATTGAAATAATAAAAAAGCGTAGCTTACCAGAAATTGTACCATGTAAACATTGTAAGGTGTTGTCACTAAACCTAATAAAATTCAGTTTAGTTACTAAAATGTTAGTAACAATCACAATACACTTATTGTGATGCATTTTTTTTTAAATATATATATTACTTTTAAGATATATGAAATATAAATTATTTAAACAATATATGTAATATCATTTTGTCGTTTCATTGATCTAATTTTAAGTATTAATGTTATTCACTAAACATGCTTATCTTCTATCTTCTTACAAGTTGCTCATGTAATATATACAAAGTAATAAATTGAGTACTAATTTGACCTTGTTGTCTCTATACTTTAAACATAGCAAGTCAGTGCAACAAAAGCAACAGTAGGTTAGCGTTAGCTACGTGATGATAACTGTAAACCATCCGAATAAAGTACCGTATCCAGACATAATATTTTAAACTAACCATTCGGAGACGTCCTGCTGGAGCAACTTCTTCATCTGTTGCTTCTCCATCTGGATCAGATTCGGGATCAAACTGAAACGCTTGAACGACTGCGTGTCTTCGTGCCATTGCAATATATCCAACGTAAACATGCATGGTACCGCAAGATGGTCAAGGCCACACCCACCCTCCACCTTGCCCCGCCTTTCTCCTCCTCATTAGCATTTAAAGCTACAGACACCGAAACGGCCCGTCTGAAGGAAGCTCATTCTGGGACTGGCTTGTAGTGGCTATAATTCTGCACCGAGGCTTAATTTTTGGAAAGAGATTTCAGATACAGTACTAGGGACCACTAAGGCCTATATTAAAGCCTACAAAAAGTAGCATGTCATGGGACCTTTAAACTAAACGGAAAAACGTATAAACGATCCGTCTTTTTTAATTTCTCGTTATTCCAGTCCAAATAGGAAATGAAATGATCAGATGATACGCGGACCGTACGGCCCTACAACCGGCTTTCTGGTGCATTACCATCAGCTTCTGCTCCTGACGGTGACATCACGTACCAATCTCAATCCTTGGGCTGACACTTGATGGAAAGATGCACACACTCTTGACACCTGGTTTTCTTATAGTTTTATATAGTTATATGGTTTTATATAGTCATGGTTTTGTTTTTTTGTTGCCAAATTGGTTTGAAACAGTTGTTGAAAAAACAATTGAAATGACAAATTATGCTGATATCTGTTTGACTGACAGTTTCATTGATCACTGAGATAGCACTGACTTGGAATTAAGTTGCTTCAATAGAAAAAAAATAAAAAATAAAAATAGCTTAGATAGTCAACTTTGCCATATTGACAAAAGTACTTATACAGCTGTGATAAAGTCACATTAGCTGCCACCGCTGGCGAAGCAGCACTGACACACACACCTCATTCATCCACGTCTCGTTCCTCCCTCTCATTGTCGCTATCATAGGAGCGCGTGCACGCGATGCTGATCGCACATGGACATTCATCCATCTCTCCACTCTCCCTTCCATATCCATTTCCCGGTCATTTCACCCACTTATACTGTACTGTCTTGTCGTTTCGTCCTCGTGTTGTGTGTCTGATTTCGCGCTGTGTTTTCTTCTCCCGCTATAGCATTTGTAACCATAGACATCGCCCTATCGACCGCTACTGCCTACTGGCGCGGTCGAGCCGTGGGGCCGCCATCTTAGACCGGTCACCCGCTCCACTCAGTGTAATCTGAATGGCAGGTGCAATGAGCTGTCAGCGCATTTAATTAATCATACCTCACTAAATACCGAACTGATTTTCACGTGGGTTTTTTTGCTGCAAAGGTCATTCATGTAGCTATGATACAGGACACATGGTTCGGTGTATTTTAATATTCATAGTAGGCTTAACAGTAACATAATATTCAGATATAAGATATAAAGTGGCCAGACGTCCAAAATCAAATATGTGATGTAGGATATAGGTATTTTATAAATCACACACTATAAATATGATAAAGAAGCAGAAACAGATAGTTGCAGTAAAGTAAGATATTTTAATAAGTTGAGGAAACGTGTGTATTACATTGCTTCCTGATACCACGTGTCACATACACACACACACACACACATATATACACACATATATACACACATATACATACATACATATATATATATATATATATATATATATATATATAGGCTATATATAGGATATTTGTGTAAAACAGTTATGTCCGGTAGAACAATGTATGAATTAACTTCAGATGATTGGATTGTGTTAGTAATCGGCACTTAAATTACCTAACCTAACGCACTTCTCCCAGTGTCTAGAACGCAACTGAATGCCTTTTCAAGCGTCTCAATAAGTTATTTGAAAAACCACAGGAAACTACTTTTAAACACAAAATTACTTGATTTACAGTGGGTCTATTCGCACCTCTATTAAAACGTTACCTGAGGTAATTTTCCAGGACCTTTTTACAGAAGGTAAAAGTCGCCGTAATCTTTACTGACTTTGTCCGTAATGATTACTGATAGCACATTCGGACGGGACTAAAATAACCGAGAAGCTCTTGTAATTATTACTTTACCCCACCTCTCCATGCCGGGTGAACACCAGCTGGTGCAGTAAACATAGCCTAGCTAACGTTAGCTAGCTACGATTTCAGTACAGTAATATCAAAGATCCTTGCTCCTTCTCAATTATCTGGTAATATTCTATTCACAAAATACAACCAATAGTACGGTAATGTTAAAAGTAATCCCCCGGGCACTATTTGCGATGGTCCGCCGATTAAAACAGGGAAATAGTCCACAGTGCTCTGGCATCTTTAACTGCTGCCACGCAACGAAACTAGGAGTACGACCGGTTTAAGATGGCGGCCGCATTTCTCAGTGCCCAGCGGCCAATAGGGCATCTAGTGTCTATATAATATATATGTTTGTAACGGCTGCATTACACTCTAGCGCTACAGCGCCGTAGCGCTCAAATCGCGATATTGCTGGCCCTTCACATTAGGTCACGTGAGATCAAACGACTACTCGACAACAATATATTTTGTCGACAATTATCTTATTGTTGACGTTATCGACAATGTCGACTAATCGTTTCAGCCCTAATTGGTTATATTCCTTATATTCACTGTAAAAGATTCTAAGCCTTAAATGACACCCCCTTTCTGGCTTGTCAAACAGATGGCCATGATGTCTTTTAGATCCAGCAGCTCATGTGTTGTATTTTGTCATTATTAGTAGTATCTTTTAATAAGAATTATTATCTTCTTTTTTTTTTTTTTTTACCAAAAAACTGAATGACCAACAATATCTTAAGCACCACCACCAGTCCTAAGTTCAGTTAAAATGACAAATATGCATTCATGCATGATTATCAAGTTTTAGTTCTAATTTCTAAAGTTATATCATTAAATAATGCGGTACCACTTTACAATACGGGTGCACTAATATGCATTTATTCATGCTTAACTAATGTACAGATAATCATGAGTTAATGTATGACTCATAAATAACTTAACCATTAATTAATGATTACTGCATCAGCAACTAATAAAGATTCTTTATAGTTAATATATTAAGTAATATATGAATTGTTATTAATTAAATGTGTCAATGTATTAATTTCTTAATAACATATTTTATTAACTAAAAGTGTAAATGAATGCGTTAATGACCACAATTGGTCAAAGCAATGTACTTCAACTTCCAGTTGTCTGCTTTAATTAATCATTAACTAATAATTTGCAAATGTATCATTATGTTATGACTTTACTTGTTGAGGCACATGACTATTAACTAATTGTTAAGTAATATGCCATTTATGGGTTTTGAGAGTTTGCACATGCAGTGAATGTAATGTCGGTGAATGTGTGTGAAGGACGGGTGAGTTGGGCTGCACACAAATATCAGCACACCAGAATCTGAACTCCTGACGCTGTTACACTGTGTTTACACTGGACGAGACCAGCTCTACAACTGGACATGACAGACCATTGCAAGTCCATTTGTCCTTCGTAACTGTTGTATTACAAATTGATTAAATGTTTAATTTAGGTTCCAATACAATAGTATATAAACTGAGAAAGTTTAGGAGACTGGTTGCTTCCTGCTCATCTACTGTTCGGACGCTCTTGCTTACTGCTCCGCGCTTTGCTCTATATCGCTTTTACATTTTATATCCTATATTTTTATATTTTATTTCCTTTTATCACCTAATTTTAACTTCAGCAAATCAGCACAGTGCTCAGACGACAAAGTTTGGATTACTACAAAAACGCAGAATTCTTTTACCCGACCAGCTTACATTCCGGGAAAGGAAAACACAACTGCCTACAAGGATAAGAGAGAAAATGTCTCTTCTGGTTCAAGAATATACTTGCTGCACTAACTGCCACAGACTTTTACAAAGGATTGCAGTTCTTGAAACAAAGTTACTTACAGGACCACCAAACCAGACAGAGCACACAACAGAGCTTCGTCATGGACACTCTCAGCATATAGCCGGTGAGTCCCATGAAACTAGTGCTCCTCGACAGGTAGAGAAACAAGCCGATCGACTTACTAATCGATGGCACAAACAGTGAGCGAAACCCAAAAGCACTCGAGACATCAGATTGTCACGAGCCTCACATATTACCGCAGTAGCATCCTCTACCCCATATACAGCTCTGACAAGGATTGCAAACACTGGTCTCCTACCACAGCCTATACATCTTGAGAACAGATTTGAAGTACTAATGAATGTAAATGAGGAATCCCCAAATGTGATAAATGTGATCGAACACAGACTGAATGGGCCAGTAGCTAACACTGATGTTAACTGGCGCTCAAGGTCGAGCAGACAGCGGCACTCAGCTCAGAGCGCAGCCGAGCCCAGGACTCTGATGGTGGGGGACTCCATAATCAGAAACATTAGCAGCAGGGACACAACTACATGCTGCCTTCCACAAGCAACAACTTCTGATGTAAACAGGGAACTTCAGAACATTCTGATGAAACATAAGACTGCAAATCGACTCATCATTCATGTGGGGAAGAATGATATTCATAAAGAGCAGTCAGAACTCCTTAAGAAGGATTTCAATGAACTTTTTGAAACACTTAAAAGACTGAAAGTTCAAACATTCATCAGTGGACCACTCCCAGCAAGAGGAACAAACAGGTTTTCACGGTTGATTGGCCTTAATACATGGCTGCAAAAAACCTGCAATATAAAAGGAGTAAACTTCATTGACAATTTCAATCTTTTCTGGAGTCAGAGACAACGGTTTCATCGAGATGGCCGTCACCCAAACAAACTTGGTTCAAGAGTGTTAAAGGACAATATCTACTTCTCCCTCAATCATCCTTCTGCAGTGTGTGTCAATCTGAATGACACACACACTTGGAAACAGTATGAATGACCACAGGACCTCACTTCAGCAACAAAATGGACATGCGGTTGACATATCACACAAGGACAATGATAACACCACTCCGCCACAACAACCTCTGCCCACGGACTCAATCTCAGCTGAGCCATGCCCACAGAGCTCACCACAGACACACATATTAGAACTGCTCCAAGATTCAGCACCCAAGGACGACTTCCTGGAAAACAGCCAGGGAAGCCAGGACAGCATATCACAGCCTCCTTTAACACCAGAGGAACAGCCCCTTTCACCAGACACTTTTTCCCTCTCTCCAGCATCGCCACTTCTGTGCTTCTCACAGAAAATGGAAGAACTGGTGCATGCTGAAACCAAACTATCCCACTCTTTTGCTGCAAGCCCCCAGATACCAACCAAAAAACGACAGGCACCATTACCACCAAAGCCTGCGGGCCCAGCTCGCCCTCCCCCTCCTGTGAGAGCTCTTCGGCCTCTGCCACAACGCCAGGGCCCACACCCTCCTCCATCTGCTCGAGGTGAACTAAAAACAACTGATACCAGCTCTCAGTGATATGTGTCGGGTCCCCGCTCTGATAACAGTAACTTTCTCAAATGTTTACAGAACAAGCGGGAACCCAGTGTGCCTGTATCTTTCTCTATTGCTGTTCTATTACATGATAGAAAGTTTAAGGCCTTCAATAGCCGTACAGCAAACCCAACTAATCTGGTGCCTATTACACGTCAAACTAAGATTGCTGTAACAAAAAGTAAGACTGTCAAGTTAGCACTGTTAAACATTCATTCACTTAAAAATAAATCACTTCTAGTCAACGACTTAATAACCACAAACAACCTGGACTTTATGTTTCTAAATGAAACCTGGCTAGAAGACAGCTGCAGTGCAACAATCCTCAATGAAACAGCCCCTCCTAACTTTACTTTTATGAGTGTCTGCAGAGCTGTTAAGAGAGGTGGGGGTCTAGCTGCTCTTTTTAAAGATATCTATCAATGTAAGCAAACATCATTTGGGAATTACCCGTCTTTCGAATATCTGGGTATTGTGTTAAAAGGTGCTCCACGCATTTTACTTATCATTATTTACAGGCCTCCAAAATACTCTCCAGCCTTTGCTGATCAACAATTACCTCAGAGTTTGACTGTTTTGCCATTGCTGGAGATTTTAACATTCACATAGATAGTGCAGAAAACAATATGGCAAAAGAAATCAAAACTGTTTTAAAAACTTTTGATCTGACTCAGCATGTACATGGACCCACACACAATCGTGGACACACTCTAGATTTACTTATCAGTAAGGGTCTAAACATTTCATCGATTGTTATTAAGGATGTAGCACTGTCTGATCATTTATGTATTTTCTTTGATATATTGATCTCTCCTGCCACTGAAGCTAGATCTGTGTGTGTCAAGAAGAGATGCTTAAATGAGAACACTAGTGTACTATTTATGATGGCTATATCCTTAACACCAAGTATATCTGCAGACTCTGTTGATTTGATTCTTTTAACTCAAAAGTTAAAGGTGTAATTGATGATATTGCTCCTGTGAAAGTCAGGAAGAAGAGTGGCAGACAAAAAGCACCTTGGAGAAACTCAACAGCAGTGCAAAATATGAAAAGACAATGCAGAAAAGCAGAGCGCATGTGGCGGAAGACAAAACTTGTAGTCTATTATAACATCTACAAAGACAGCCTTCATGCTTTCAATATGGAGCTAGGCAAAGCTAGACAGACTTTCTTCTCAAATATTATAAACAGCAATTTAAACAACACACGCACTCTTTTTGCTACTGTAGAGAGACTGACAAACCCCCCAAGCCAGATTCCCAGTGAAATGCTCTCAGACAGCAAGTGCAGTGAGTTTGCTTCTTTCTTCTCTGAGAAAATCAATAATATCAGAAAGGTGATCAGCACATCCTTGAGTTGCACTGAGGTCAGACAGATCAAACCACCTGAGAAAGTAGTTACTATGTCTGATTTCAAAGAAATTGATGGCAAAATTTTGTAAGAAACCGTACAGCACCTTAAAACATCAACCTGCGCTCTTGACACACTTCCCACATCTTTATTCAAAAGTGTGTTAAACAGTTTAGAAGCAGATCTAGAAGCAGTTTTCCAAACTCCCTGAAAACTGCAGTTGTCAAGCCCCTCCTGAAAAAGAGCAATCTGGATAAGACCATATTAAGCAGCTATAGACCGATCTCAAATCTTCCTTTCATAGGTAAGATCATTGAAAAAGTTGTCTTCAATCAGCTGAACAAATTCTTATGCTCGAATGGATACTTTGACAATTTTCAATCTGGATTCCGACCGCACCACAGCACAGAGACAGCGCTCATAAAGATAATAAACGACATTCGCTTAAATACTGATTCAGGCAAATTATCAGTGCTGGTACTACTCGACCTCAGTGCTGCATTTGACACTGTTGATCATAACATACTTCTTGACAGGCTGGAAAACTGGGTGGGGCTTTCTGGGATAGTCCTTAAATGGTTCAGGTCATACTTAGATAGGAGAGGTTATTATGTGAGTATAGGAGACCATAAGTCTGAGTGGACATCCATGACATGCGGAGTCCCTCAAGGCTCAATTCTTGCGCCACTCCTGTTCAACCTGTATATGCTCCCAATGAGCCAAATAATGAGAAAGAACCAAATCTCTTACCACAGCTATGCAGACGACACACAGCTCTACTTAGCCCTATCACCTAACGACTACAGCCCCATTGACTCCCTGTCCCAATGCATCGATGAAGTAAACAGTTGGATGTGTCAAAACTTTCTTCAGTTAAACAAAGACAAAACTGAAGTCATTGCGTTTGGAAACAAAGATGAAGTTCTCAAGGTGAACGCATACCTTCACTCTAGGGGTCAAACAACTAAACATCAAGTCAGGAATCTTGGTGTGACACTAGAGTCAGACCTTAGTTTCAGTAGTCATGTCAAAGCAATAACTAAATCAGCATACTATCATCTGAAAAATATTGCAAGAATTAGATGCTTTGTATCCAGACAAGACTTAGAGAAACTTGTGCATGCTTTCATCACCAGCAGGGTGGATTATTGTAATGGACTCCTCACTGGCCTTCCCAAAAAGACCATAAGACAGTGTCAGCTCATACAGAACGCTGCCGCCAGGATTCTGAGCAGAACCAGAAAATATGAACATATCACACCAGTCCTCAGGTCTTTACACTGGCTCCCAGTTAGATTTAGGATTGATTTTAAAGTATTATTACTGGTATATAAATCTTTCAATGGCCTAGGACCTCAATACATTGCAGATATGCTCACTGAATATAAGCCCAACAGATCACTCAGATCATTAGGATCATATCAGCTAGAAATACCAAGGGTTCACTCTAAACATGGCGAGTCTGCATTTAGCTATTATGCCAGCCGCAGCTGGAACCAGCTTCCAGAGGAGATCAGATGTGCTCCTACAGTAGTCACTTTCAAATTCAGACTCAAAACACATGTTTAGCTATGCATTTACTGAATGAGCACTGTGCCGCTGTTCGTCCGACTGTTTGTACTGTACTGTTTTTTTTTTTTTTTTTTTTTTAAACTGTTTTAATTTTTTATTATTTTAATTTCTTCTATGTAAAGCACTTTGAATTGCCATTGTGTATGAAATGTGCTATATAAATAAACTTGCCTTGCCTTGCCTTGAATTTAGCATTTGAGGTATAACTGATGATTATATCAGCTGTTAAACAGAGTTTCCAGCAAGAGATTCCTGCCTGACCTGTTTTTCTCTATTGTAAGTTAAATGAGTCAGATTTCGGAGACTCTCCTTTTGTCTTTAATGGCTCTTGGAGCCCGAGCCCCAGCCCCGGTTGTTGCATAGTTAGGCTGATTGGATTATCATCTATGCGTTTGAATAGTTATGCTGATTGGATTAGGATTGGTAACACTCTAGAGTCTAGGGCGGGTTCCTAAACCTGTATACTTCATTTACATGCTTTGTTCCGAGTGTATCCACCTATTTATTAACTCCAAAACAAATGTGACTAATAATACTAATTCGTGATTTCTCCTTTTGAAATGTTAATACAAAAACAGCAAAAGCAAGTCATTGCTACCACATCTTCCTATTTCTGAAGATGAACTGCTCAGTTTGGGCTAAGTAAACGGCATCTGCCATACAAGCTGGCCACATGATGCGATGCTACAAACTTCGCCTCATGATAAGAATCTAAAAAAGATTTCTTCATTATGCCGTACCTACACCGCTAGCATGCTTATTTATAACTAGATGTACCGCATGGCGGTACAAAATATGACCGCCGCTCAGGCCTGCACTGGCTTTCCACAAAAATAAATGACGTGGAGCAATTTGGCTGTATTGCGTGTTTATGTATATACCTAAAAAAAGTAGTAGTATGTGCATGTCTGTCTGTGTGTATGTGTGTGTCTGTGTGTGTGTGTGTCTGTGCGTGTATGTATGCGTGCGTACATGTGTGTGCGCGTGTGTGTTTATGTGTGTGTGTCTGTGCATGTGGATTTGTATGTGTGTGTATGGGTGTGTGTCTGTGCGTGTGGATGTCAGTGTGTGTGCATGCTTGCGTTTGTTTGTATTCCTGCATGTGTGTGTGTGTGACAGTTAGGGTTGCCAACTTCAGAAAAGGAAAATGCGGGACAATCGTGGTTATTTATAGGACAATGAGGGACACTCAAAATATTTGTACTGTATCACACAGTGTACGTCATTTCAGTGTCTGCAGTTAAGTTTGTGTTTAAAAGGTTATCAGACATAAACACATTTGTATTGCTTAACCTATTTATGTATTTAATTCTAAAAATAATTTTAATGTCATACATGAAAAAAGTCACATTACAAACAAACCATAGTTCAAAATAACAGCATTTATCTAAAATAGAAAGCTTTTTTAACATTATACACTAGGCTTACAGTTCAAAAGTTTGGGGTTAGTAAGATTATTTTTTGGGAAAAAAAATAAAGAAAGTAATTGCCTACTTTTATTCAGCAAGGATGCATTACATTAATCAAAAGTGACAGTTAAGATAATGTTACAAAAGCTTTCTATGTACTTTCTAAAAGCTTTAAAACATTAATAATAATCAGAAATGTTTTTTGAGCATATTATTCCCTCAGGTAGATTACATGTTTTCTTGCGTGGCTGGATGTTAGACTCATGAACAATAATCACGTTGTTTGCATTCGCCAAAATTGATTAGCCGAAATCAAAACGTGGACAGTGAAAGGAAATTACCGTTAGCGCGAGACGAGTCCGGCTTGAAGCGGAAGCGACCAGACGGCAGAGGATGTTCGCAAATCAAACAATGATTTGTCTCAAAACAGTGATTAAAAAAAGCTGTGATTGGATGATGACAGGTGTCGGTGATCATTCTCAAGTGTCGTGGTCAGCACTGCTGCTGTTGCTGTTGTATCAGTCAGTGGTTTATCAGCTTGTCAAAAAACGGGACACGGGAGGTCACGCACGGGACAAATAAATTAGGCCCAAAATACGGGACGTCCCGCCTAATTCGGGACAGTTGGCAACCTTAGTGACAGTATCATCCTAAACCAGCAACCCTTCGCTCAACACCACCATCTACAGGCCGATGAGTGTACAGTCACTAAATGTGCACATAAATGAATTTATTTTATACCCCCCCATGGATGAAATTTTACGAAACTTAGCATACCCCCAGAGGATGTCAAGTTAATCATACACATGAAATATGGTGCAGTTCTGAACATCTCAACTGAAGATAGGGGCAATTAAAGCAGAATAATATTGCATTTTCATTTTTTATGGGAGGGGCGCAAATCACAAATGAGTGATTATGGGCTAGGTTGATGTGGGCCCTTAAGAGCAACATACCATAAAAATTTCTTCATCCTCGGTGCCACGGTTCAGGTAGTTATTTAGGAAAAACTGCATTTTTGGGGTTTGGGGGGGCCCAGTGCCCCCGGGGACCAAACAAAATTTTTCCGTAAAAGTCTAGTGGGGCTACATGCCCACCAAATTTCATGTTCCCCGGTGTTTCGGTGTCCCTGGTATCGTTGACGAAAAAATTCAGTAGATGACAAAAAAAAAAAAAAAAAAAACCTTTGACATTCGATTATGGGCTAGGTTGATGTGGGCCCTTAAGAGCAACATACCATAAAAATTTCTTCATCCTCGGTGCCACGGTTCAGGTAGTTATTTAGGAAAAACTTAATTATTTGGGTTTGGGGGGCCCACCGCGGGGGGGGAGTGGCCCCCGGGGACCAAACGAAATTTTTCCGTAAAAGTTTCATACTAAAAGTTTCATACTAAAAGTTTCGGTGTCCCTGGTATCGTTGACGAAAAATTCAGTAGATGACCAAAAAAAAAAAAAAAAAAAAAAACACTTTTGACAATCCCTATATGACCGCTTTCGCTAGCTACGCTAGCGGCGGTCATAATAAAACAAATTTAACAAGACAGACAGCAACAGTACAACATCTAATGCTTTGAAAGGTTCATAAATGGCCTTCGTCAAAATCGTCAAATCTTAACTGTTACATTACCGAAACGTGCAGTCTTTTCGATTAAACCGTGTTACTTCACTGCCGCAGCAGAGATGTCTCCCTCCGCTTATCATGGCCGCTACTCTGTGGGATAAAGAATGGGCCTTCAAAAGCATTCTCTTCTATTGCAATAACTCCACTGCAGTCTATTGCATCAACAAATGCAGAACAAGTTCCTCCGAACTAATGCAACTCCTCAGACGGCTAATCTGGTCTTATGCTTGCAATTATTTCATAAATAAAGGAGAACATATAGCAGGATATAAAATCCAA
Source organism: Rutilus rutilus (assembly GCF_951802725.1). Lineage (NCBI taxonomy): Eukaryota > Metazoa > Chordata > Actinopteri > Cypriniformes > Leuciscidae > Rutilus > Rutilus rutilus. The sequence goes on along the minus strand of NC_140214.1, from coordinate 45,312,748 downwards.
ATTGCTCTCTTTCAAATTCTGCCTTTCAGAGATTTAGGAAATTAGCTCCATATACAGGCCCGTCATGCACGCCAGTGCCTCTACGTGGACCTGACATCCGAGTAAATCTTCCTCTCAATCATACCCATTTATCCACAAACTAATTTTTGTCAACAGTGCCCAGCTATTAAGAGCCGACGAATTCCCTCCTTATCAAAAGCATCCAAATATCTAAACCCATCCCTTTAGATTTTCGTCACTCGTAGGGCCCTATTTGAACTATCTAAGCGCATGGCCTAAAGCGTAGGGCGCAAGTTCACTTAGGGCGTGTCCGAATCCACTTTTGTTAGTTTAACGACGGGAACAATGGTCGGCGCGCCAGGCACATGGTCTAAAAGGGTTGTCCCTATTCTCTTAATGAGTAATGGGTGTGTTCTGGGATTTGCGTGCATTAAACCAATCAGAGTCTCATCTCCCATTCCCCTTAAATACCAGTTGCGCTCGCGCCATGGCAGATTCGCTATTTACATGATGGAATTTGATAGTGGAAAGACCAAAGCCGTCTCCAGAGCACAAACGGAACTGCTCGTGTGCGAGTTAAAAGTGTGCAAGCAGACCATCTACGGCAGAGGTCCTTGATTAGCTGGTTGAGCCTGGTTCAGGTGTTTGATTAGGGTTGGAGCGAAACTCTACAGGACAGTGGGCCTCCAGGAGCAGGGTTGAAGACCTATGATCTACGGAAAAAAACGGATTCCACCATATCTTTATGTACACAATAATAATCTTTTACATTGTAATCCTTTTCATTTTAATATTTGGCATATTTGTGTGCTGCTGTGCACCCCTGTGTAAACACAGGCAGATATGTAGACATAAGCAGAATGTACACACGTTGTGGACCCGCCTATAGGCGCACACATTACTAACGCGCTCTTTAAATAAAACATAATAATATTGTGCCATTGACTTTCCAGGTTTCAGTTGGTCAATGATGAGTCTATTTCTGTTGCCTCAAAATAGCAACGCGCCAACAATGCGCCCGAACACACCTTGTTCTCAGACCAGCACGCCCATGGGCAAACAAATGGGCGCAAATGCATTTGCTATTTAAACAATGTGGCGCAGGACGTGAAAAATGACAACTGCGTCGGACTGAAACTACCAAAAAACACTTGCATCGCGCTTGCCGCTGCAGTGCGCCAGGTGTAAGATAGTACAGTGTTAAGCAAACTGATTATTTCTCCTCTGTTCAGGTAGTCACTAAGAAAACACCACCAGAACAATCAACACTCTATTCATCCTCACATTCTTCTGATTTCTCAGATGCGCAGAATCTACTTGCAGTTCTAAAATTTGATCCGCAGATCCATTTAGTCTTTCTCCAATCTTTAAGTACTATACAGAGACACTATCCACTTTAATTTCAAGCATTGCAAAACGGATCAGTTAATGAGCAACCATTCAATATTGTTAATTTACCCACACCCCTCCAACCTAACAGTCTGTTTCCTTATTTTCAGCTCACAAAAGTTCCAGAATTTTATTTCCTGCTGATCCCCTCTTCGTTGACGACAATAATACTCCCATCTCTTTAAAAAACATTCTTTCAAGATGCTCTCCAGACAGACAATTTCAAACTAATGACACAGACAAGCTCACCAATTACCCATTCAGCAATGTAGCTGCTGCGCACGTGTTCATTAATCAATCAATTCCACCTGCACTCCTCCTTACCTATGCAATTGCAGAATTTATTTTCCCCCTCCACCCTATAGCTCCGTCAGCCTATCTCCGTTCAAGTGCTGCGAGCCCACCTAGCATGGGTTTCCCTTCAGGTTCTCCAGTTAAACTTTCATTTATGCAGCAGTGCTTTCTCCCCTTATCAAAATATATTTCTCTCATTACCGCAGTAGTGATTTCACCTACTGGTCTAACACCAGCTTTCAGAGTAAACTTCGTTTCTCACTGCCGCAGCAGTGATTTCAGCCACCGCTCTCACGCCAGCTTTCAGGGTACATCCAGGCCCGTCGCCAAGGGGGGGCATTGTGATGACACAAAGTGCCCCCCTAATCATCATGGTCATTCAGTGAATTTACTATTGAGAGCAAATAACCTTAATTCAGTGGATTTGGCCATGATGTCTTCAGCAGTAGGTTATTTAGCTCACAGGAGCACTAATATCGACAATGGTAAGTTTAAATTGTCTCCAGTGTTATGAATCGGAAATCAGTCGGAGCTGCAACAGGCAAGGCTAACCCCTGGCCACGGACTTAATGATGAGGTGGTGACGCGTTCATGTAACCAGTGGGCGACGTCGCTGCCAATTACACACTAAAAAACTGTCACAAAGAACCGGCAAAAGTAATGATTATGAATGTGACAAATATAGCAAGGAGACATTTTAATAGTTTATTAATAAACTAGTGTTTTCTGTGTCAGTGTCGGTTGACGATGCTGACTTGCCATGTTCACAGTAGTGAACGCGCCTCTAGAGAGAAATGCACATTTCATACGATACGGATTACATAAGCAGAGAGTATAGCCAACTGTTTCTTTTCATTTTGAATTGTTTTGTTTGATTTAAACATTTCAAGCTTTCTATATATATATTTCTCATCATGTCTGTGAGGCAAGTAGCCTATACTACTCTGAGTTGCGATTCATTTATAATACGAGCTCCAGTTCACGGGCAACTCTAGTGATCGCTCTGGCGCTTCCATGTCCTGATGTCGGCTATATTTGCTTTTTATTTTTTAAATCCAGGCAATTTGTTGATGAAACACTGACTAAAATTAAGATACAATTTATACAAAACGAAATTTACTTTAAAGAAAGGTTTTCTACAAAACAAAACTTAATGAAGTGGTCAAAATCATGTCTGACTCACTCAATATGTCTCCCGATATATTGCGCATCTTATGATCCTATCTTACTCATACTGTTCCTTTTTCATATAATCAACATAGATGAAATTTAAAAATAACATTATATATTTAAACATAAATTTGAAACTAGAAACTAGACAACACGTATAGCCTATTAAAGTACAGAGAAATTTAATGTGGGATCGGTATTTGAGCGAACACGTTTTACCAGTGAGCATGTGGGGCAGGGGTGCGATTTTTGAGTAATAATCGAATAATTCCCAGCAATCATCGAATATTATTTTTGCTTGAAATGCCCATCCCTAATAAAGTTAAGAGTTGTGTGATATACAGTCGTAATTGCATGTATAATAGAATTGTGAGATAAACTCGCAAATGAGTGCATTTTTTTTTCCAGAATTGTGAGATAAAAAGTCGCAATTATCTTTTATTTATTTTTATTCTGTGGTGGAAACAAGCTTCCATATGATTCTGCTTGCTTTTAGAAGGAAAAGCTGTCCGTAAATGCTGGTCTAGGATCAGTTCTCTCCGTAATAAAGAATATTGGCAATCCTCTCGTTATAATAAGCAGTAAGACATTCGTTGTGCATCAGCTTAACTGATAATAATGGAACTTTGTGAAATCGCAATGAAATTGTATAACCGCTTTATTATTATAAAATGAGCGCTCTATGCAAGTTTTCTGCCATGCCAAATCCTGTAAATGGTAAATGTTTTTAAAGGGGAATCGCATATCCTCATGGTGTTGGTTCACCCTCTGCCTATGATTAGAAAATGTATTTTTAAAATAAAAAAAATGTTACATCTTACTTTGTGTTCTGGTGTTGTTATAATATAGAACTAGGTCTATTTCTGTTTTATTAGGCTAAATACAGGATGTTATTGTTTTGGTGAATGTCTGTTCTGGTGATCATAAAAAAGTGTGCCCTCCCCCATGAAAATGAAATGCCCCCCATTCTATATGTTCTGGCGATGGCCCTGAGTACATCTCTCTCATTACCGCAGTAGTGATGTTGGCAACTGGTCTCATGCCAGCTTTCAGAGTAAACTTCATTTATCACTGCCACAACAGTGATTCCAGCCACAGCTCTCACACCAGCTTTCAGAGTACTTTTTTCTCATTACCACAGTAGTGATTTCAGCAACTGGTCTCACACCAGCTTTCAAAGTATTTTTCTCTCATTACCACAGTAGTGATTTCAGCAAGTGGTCTCACACCAGCTTTCAGATTGAACTTTGTTTCTCACTGCCGCAGCAGTGATTTCAGCCACAGCTCCTACACCAGCTTTCATAATAAAAATGTATCTTGCTGCCGCAACAGCAATTTCGCACCAACTTTCAAAGAAAATTATATTTCTAACTGGCACAACAATGATTTCTCACTCCGCTCACAATAACCTCCATTCTTTTCACTGCCGCATCAGTGATTTCTACCCCTGCTCCCCGCAGGAGCCCCTTCGTTTTTTCTTAGCTTCCACAAGAGATTCACCCCATGAGCCACTGTATATTTCTCCATAGTGACTTCAGCGAAATATTCTACTCATCTTTGAGGGGAGAGGGCTTAATGTCTTAAGTCTTTTCTACCTATATTGCCAAACCATTCACGGTTTATTGCCCAGCTTGCTGTCTTAGCAATACTTTTTCGAGCCTCCTCCAAGGACGGCAAGCCAAGTTAGTTTACTATTAATCTTTAAGGCTGAATGGGCAGGCAAACTAGTGAAAAGGTTATCTAGAATTTTTTATGACAAGTGTGCACAAAAACAAAATTGTCCATGTTAATTTTCAAGGTATAACATACTCCAGAATATCAGCACATATACTGACCCATAATGTCTACTTGACCTGTAGCTCGTATCACAACTAAACTGTGTTGACGGTTATCATCATCATGACAGAGCCCATAGCATTTGATCTGATCTTGATGCAACAAATTGTCCAGCTTATTGTATAACTAAAATAATATATTATTTATGAATATTTAGCCTGCATAGAGCTAATTTAGTTAATTATTTCATCCTGTGTCACCTCAGTGTCTTCAGTTGACAGTCTGGATCCTGCAGTAAATCACTGAGCTCCTTCACTCCTGATTGTCCAGGATCATTTCCTGTGAGATCCAGCTCTATCAGGTGTGAAGGGTTTGATCTCAGAGCTGAAGCCAGAGCTTTATAACCTTCTTCTGTCACTCTGCAGTTAGAGAGTCTAGAACAGAGAGAAAAACATTCAGCTGATTAATCAGTTAAACCTGAACAATCGCTCTTCCAGTCGCCTCTACAATAAGGAAGCCCCTCTTTCTGGTGGTCTACGGCACATTCAGTGGTGTTTCACTGGCGTATTGCATGGATAAGTGCAGCGATTACCCACGTGGCGCTTCAGCATAAATAGCAGTTTCCCTATGATATGTTCGCTAGTTTCCAATATTTTTTTCTCCTGCCACAACCCTGAACTATCCCACTGAATGGCCGGGACCCTGTCTCGGCTCCTCAGCATAAACCTGAATGAGTGGATGTGTGCCGCCATCTTATACAGCCGTATGTACGGGGGAGTTGCTGGGCATGCAAATTCCACTGGCCATTTTTCTAGAACTCAGAGGTGATTGGAACTGACCCCATTTGTCAGTCTTTAACATAATGTCTCTGTTTCCTCTATTAGGGAATGAGGCGTACATTAGTAACCAAGAATTTCTCTTGCGCTGTTGTCTCAAGCATCGCTCTGTTAGTCATCGAGCCTCACTCTCGTCATGTGACTCCTGTGGCTCAACTTACCTCAGTATCTCTAATTTACACTTCTTCAGCCCAGTGCAGAGCAGCTTCACTCCTGAATCCTGCAGATTATTATTGTTCATGTTCAGCTCTTTCAGATTGGTGTCCGATCCAAGAACTGCAGCCAGAGCTGAACAGCTTTTGTCTGTTAAGTTACAATCATTTAACCTACAAGGGAAATAAATCACATCACAGAATTAGATGGAGCACATTCAATACTTTTTTTCAAAAAATAAATATTAAATATATTTTCCATTATAATATTTTTACATAAACACTTTTTACATAAACTAAGCATTTAAAATATCAAATTATTGGGAGATACAGTAACAACCGATAATGTATTAGTAATGTATAATGTATGCATAGCCTGTTTTATAAAAATATCAATGTTTTATATTATAACCTTTCAGAATTTCAGAAAGATTTCATCTTTCATTTTGGCAATATAAATAACATATGTACCAAATAGCATTCTTTCCCCCAGTTTGGGTATATGAATAAAATATATACTTTTTTCCCCTTAAGTATGAGTATGAGCTAATATATAATTCTATATAAGTCATAACAGTCTGGTGTATCATATGATGTAAAACATGCAAACATTTTTACAAGGTATTTTATATTTTTTCTAAAGGTTTGATAAACTGTCTCCACTAAAAAAATAAAATAAAATAAAAATCTGACTATTATTTCATATATCTCAGGCTTTACAGGGATAAGTTCATGTTCATGATGAGGAATCACTATAGAGTAATGTAGATGAAGACATTTTCAGATGAGAGCAAAACATGACAAAATATATTAAAAGACTTACAGAGCTCTTCTGGAGGTTTTGATGACTGCCGATAATCTAATGAGACACTCGTCTGATTTCTTGAATTTCTGAAGCTCAAACTCCTCCAGCTCTTCCTCTGATGTCAACAACACAAAGACTAAAGCAGACCACTGGGCAGGTGAAAGGTCACCAGATGAGAGACTTCCTTTGCTAAGGTGGGTTTGAATCTCTTTCACCAGAGTTTGGTCGTTCAGTTCATTCAGACAGTAGAACAGATTGATGGATCTCTCTGCAGGAAGATCATCTTCTAGTTTCTGCTTGATGTACTGAACTATTTCCTTGTTGCTCTGGTCATTGCCGTCTTGCTGTGTCAACAAACCTCGTAAGGGTCGTCGATTGGACTGGAGTGACAGACCGAGACGGAAGCGACGGAAAATGTCCAGGTGTCCATTGTCCCTCTGGAGCGCCTTGTCGTCTTGCTGTGTCAACAGACCTCGTAAGAGTCGTCGATTGGACTGGAGTGACAGACCGAGGAGGAAGCGAAGGAAAAGGTCCAGGTGTCCATTGTCACTCTCGAGCGCCTTGTCCACTGCAGTCTTGAGAAAATCAATCATGGTTTCATTTCTGTTTTCCTGTTCTGTAGACTCATGATCAAACACACTTGTCTTGTTGATGTCTAGAAACAGATGTGCATAAAGGGCTGCAATAAACTCTTGAATGCTCAAGTGAACAAAGCAGTACATGGTACCAAGAACGATCCCTGTTTCCTCCTTAAAGATCTGGGTACACATGCCTGAGTACACTGATGCCTTATAGACGTCAATACCACAGGCTTCCAGGTCTGTGTCATAGAAGATCAGGTTGTTTCTTTCCAGCTGATGAAATGCCAGTTTCCCCAGTGAAAGGATGGCGTCTTTATCCCAGGAAACATCTGGTGTGTATTCTCCATCATACTTTCGGCGGCTCTGCTGGATCTGAAAGCAGAGAAAGTGTGTGTACATTTGTGTCAGGGTCTTGGGAGTGTCTTCAATGTTTGATTCCTGCAGTGTTTTAGAGATCTCATCAGCCTGAGTGTTTTTCACATCATTATTTCTTTTCTCCTCCAGAATGTTCTGGAGAACCGTGGCTGAAATCCAGCAAAAGACTGGGATGTGGCACATGATAAAGAGACTCTTTGATTGTTTAATGTGATCTATGATTGTGTAGGCCTGATTCTGATCAGTGAATCTTTTTTTGAAGTACTCTTGCTTTTGTGCGTCACTGAATCCTCGTATCTCTGTCAGCCGGTCGATACAGTCAGGAGGAATCTTACTGGCAGCTGCTGGTCTGGTGGTGATCCAGATGAGAGCAGAAGGAAGCAGATTTCCCCTCATGAGGTTCGTTAGGAGAACATCCAGAGAGGCTGGTGACGACACATCACGCCACGTCTCGTTACAATCAAACTTCAGAGGAAGGCGACATTCGTCCAGTCCATCAAGGATGAACAGCACTTTGAATTGATTCCTTCTTGTAAGGTTCAGTCCTTTTGTCTCTGGGAAAAATTGAGTTATAAGGTCCATCAAACTTAGTTTTTCTTTCTCCTTTAAGTTCATCTCTCTGAATGGAAGAGGAAATATGAAGCTGATATCTTGATTTTCTTTTCCTTCAGCCCAGTCCAGAACAAACTTTTGCACAGAGACTGATTTCCCGATGCCAGCGACTCCTTTTGTCAGTACAGTTCGGATCTCCTCGTCTTGTGCAGGAGCTTCAAACAAATTTGTGCATTCAACCTGTATCTCTTGTGCTTCATGACGCCTGGAAGCAACTTCAATCTGTCTCACCTCATGTTCAGTATTGACCTGTTCACTGCCACCCTGAGTGATATAGAGATCTGTGTAGATGTTATTCAGAAGTGTGGAGTCACCTTGCTTCGCAATTCCTTCAAACACACATTGATACTTCTTCTTTAGGCCACATTTCAGCTGAGGAATGAAGAACAGCTCTTCTAAACACAGGAACAGAAAATAGATAGTTTTAGTCTTCATTTTCTCTCCTACATTTATAAGAGACAATCAGACAGATGATCATGAGTCTCTAACCTTCTAGAACATCAGCAGCTTCATCTTGCTTCATCTCTCTCAGGTAATGTAGTGTGAGATCAAGAGCTGATTCTTTGATACTGGATCTGTTCTCAATAAAGTCCTTCACAAAGTGTTGTGAGTTCTCTTTTTGTAATATTTTCTTAAACTTCTCCAGTTCATTCTTCAGAAATGTGATTATTTTGCTCTCAAGATCCTACAAACAAAAGTAAGAGAAAAGACACAATTTAAACCAAATTTACATCTACATTTGGTCAACACAATTTATTCAATAACTATTATATCTATAAAAAAAAAAAATAATCCAGTTAAAAGACTAACATGTTAACCAGCTGTTATTTGTAACAAATAGAAAAATAAAAAATATATACTTGCTTCAAAGGAAAAATAGTGATCTAGAGTAATTAAATTTGTTTTTCAATAACATATTTGTTTTTTGTAAATATTAAACATTTATAAAAATGTGTTTTCCTACCTGTAAGATTCCTAGAAGATTGTCTTTGAAATTCTCTTGGTTCCTGTGAGTCTGAACGTCTGAGTCTAATGTCTCATATTGAAGCCTGTAATCAAATAAATAAAATAAATACTGATTTTCCGGGCAAAATATCACAGAAAGAGAAATAAGCATTTGCTGTGAATACTAGGGGTGTCCCCGACTATGGATTTTCATAGTCGAATCAGAATCGTTAAATCTTGTCTATAGTCGACTAATAGTCGAATCATGTGAATGGGGGCGGGGCTTTAACATTGCAAAGCCGCGATGTACAGAAAATCACAAAGATATAGAAGAAAATGTATAAAAACATTTTGAATCAATAAAACTAAGAAATAACATAAATAACTCCAGAAAGGCCACACTGCAGACAGAATTTACATTTCACATGCAAATCAAATTAAATCGGCTAAATTACCGGCTGTGCGAGCAGGCTCTAAGTACAGCACAACATCGATGCACCGAAAAAATAAACAATTAATTTACAAAATGTAATTAGAACAGAATATACTTTTCTAATACATAAAAATACAAAACGAAATAAATCAGAATCAAGTCACAACATGAGGAGCAAATGTGTGCAAAATGCCTAAAGTGCAGGGGAACATATATTCAAAACACAAGCCACAAATAGTTAGATTAGATTACCCTGACAGATCAATAAATAAAATAAAAATAAAAAAGAAATTATTAAAATAACTAGAGTTAGTCAGAATTGTCAACTTTGTCTTTTTAACTGCAGAAACAACAATAAATGCTAAACTGGAGTGGCAGTCTTTTTAGCTAAAAATGTTCACAGCATCCAAAAATCAAATTAGAACCGGCTGAAAGTTTTGAAATCACTTGTACCCTATACCTGATCGAGAGAACAAATGCAGTCTTTCACTCTGTCTGCGTCCGTTGGAGTCTTTTTAAATTGTGCACGCGGATAAAATACATTCTAAAACACTTAACGTGAAAAACATTTAATGACTTAATCTCCTAAAATAGTTAAATTAAAATATGAAAACGCTTTACTATAGTAGGAACGCATTGCGTTCATATTCTGGGTTCATCTGCACATAGTATGGTTTCTTAATAAAGTGTGTAGGCCTACTGTGTACATGCATTAAGCCACTGCGTTAAAGTGACTTTTAAGCGTTTTAAAAGCTTTTTTCACGTTAAGCATTTTAGAATGTCCCGTGGAAAACCAACTTGTTAACGTTGGCCGGCAGAAGTGCGATCATGGTTTTCCTGATGCTAAATCCAGCCTTGGAGAATATCCTTTCTGATGGTGTACATCCACACTTTAGATTTTCTTATCCCAGACATTGTTAAAGATTTAAATCCTTGCCGCCAAGATGCTCCTCTGTCGGTCACGGATTGAAAGTGAAACTTAAATCTCACGGGGTGTTTGGATTTATTCACGCACGTTAAAAAATATTTATTAAAAGCTTCTTTCTTTGCACATTTTTATATTCAGCATTATCATAATAGGCTGGATATTAACGTATTGACAGAAAAGCTAGTTCTATGTGAAATCAGACATTGAGCGCCCTCATATAGCCAAAGTGGCATGATCCTCGTTTCATAACACCTCTGCGAAGATTCGACCATGAGATCGGTAGTCGAATCAGGCTCCTCCAATCGAAGCATCGAATCTTCGACTATTCGGGGTCACCCCTAGTGAATACTCTAATAAATATTTGATCGGATTTATGATAAATATTTGATCTAAAAATGTTTCATGATTGGTATTCACTGATATAACTTTTAAACACAGTCAATGTGTGACAAAAAATTAGAAACTCATGAAATACCTTTTATTAGATGATGGTGTTTTCTCACTGAAGTTTGGTGGATTTCCACCTTTAGACCGATCACTCTTCAGAGACACAGAGCTGGACACATGTGAGCCTGATCTTACACTGATGACACAAAGAACAGAGAGAGAGAAAAAACACTTTACTACAGGAGATACTTTAGTCTCATTTGAAAAGATTTAATATTGCAAATAGTAATTAAATGCAGTATAGCTGTGCATTTGTTCATTTATGACTACAGTCGGATGGATAAATATATATATGTTTAGTTGCATGATCTATTTTCCATAGTGTATTTGTGTCTCTTTGTGGCTGCCTGTGTAATTGTGTTACTGAATGAGTTTCATAAGGTTCCCAGGAATTGAGTTTTATTGAGACTTATTGTTTTATTCAGTCAAGTTCAATCATATACACCACTGTAGACAAATAATACAACCCTATCATGTAAACACACAAAATACCTTTCATTAGATGATGGTGTTTTCTCACTGAAGTTTGGTGGTTTTCCACCTTTAGACCAATCACTCTTCAGAGACACAGAGCTGGACACATGTGAGCCTGATCTTACACTGATGACACAGAGAGAGAGAGAGAGAGAGAGAGAGAGAGAAAACACTTTAGTAAAGGAGGATCAACTGTGTGTGAAACACATCTGTGTCTTTATCTAATCCTCCACAGAAATACACACACTCACACAATTTACTGTTTTATAGTTAAAGGTCATTTTATTTTACTGGCTCACATTAGTTAAACGATTTCTTTAATATACATGAGTGAGATTAAACATGTTAAAAAATACTTCACTCTAATTTATGAGAACATTTCAAGTTTTTGTTTATTGACAGAAATAGAGAGCAGAAATGTCTGTGTGACACAGTTTTATTAGCATACTTGAATTAAATTAAGTGTATAGTGTAAGCTCGCGCTCGATCGGCCCAAAGCCCGGCGTCCGACCAGCGCGGAAGGTCTTAACGTGTTATTGTCCTTTTCTCGAGGCAAAGTATTTTTTGATTAAATGCAATACATTTGAATATTTATTCTCTCGTTCTTTCATCTGACTCCATAAATGAAAAGGTTTTAATGATATCTGTGGATCATTAATTGTGAGTGTTTGACTATTCCTTTGAACTCTTTAGTAAAATAATGTCAAAGTCAGTTAGAATAATCAAATGTAACAATTTATTATGTCAGGTAAATGTATCATGCCAATTTCATAATCATTTCGAAGATAATCGATACAAAACATCAAATTCTCTGGAATAAAGAAAAGATGCAAACCCAACATTAAGAAATAGACATGAGGCTGAGAGATCTCTCTCTCTCTCTTACTCTCTCTCTCAGTCTCACGGGCGAATCTGAGTTACAGAAAAGGCCTCGATCTCCCTGCTGCATTTCCTTATATAGACAAGCCTTTCACTTGGAAACGTGCTAACAATAGAAATTTGCATTCAGAGGTAGCACCTCTTGTGACCATTTGCTTGAGAGACCACCTTCCTTTTTGTGTCAGTTATCCATAAACTCTTAAAAACCTTATTACCTTTTGTTTTACTTATTCTGAAATGAGAAATTTATCCCAGTCGCACTGTGACATTTTAAATGGTACCAAACATGAAAATACTCTGTGATAATCATTCACATTAAACTATACATTTTCTTGGGTGATTCAGGTGATCAGCTGAGCCTGAGAGAGAGGGGGTGAGGGGAGAGGGAAAGAGATGTAGATTAAGATGACTCGGAGGTGAGACTTTCGTCTCGATGGTGCACGAGGGCCAGTTCAAATGGTAATCTCCAGAGAGGTCCTTTTGTCCTCTCAGGGTCTGGTCACCCCCGAAACAGACTGTCCGGCATCTTGTAATTTCTCAATTCCTGCAATAGTTATTTACTAATGTCTGTCAATAATTGTATGATCTAAAAACTAGTCATTTATTTGGATTAATTCAGCATCTAGAAGGTTATTAACAAATTATTAACTGTGATATTTTCTATAGAGCAAACAGGGCTTTATAGACAATGTCAGAGTTCATTTAAGAAGTTAAAAACTGAAGTTGTGTAAAGCATGTGCAAATATAAAACAATGCTTAAAGTTGTGTTACTGACAGGGAAACACAAAGTCCAGTGGAGTTTAAACTGATGAAAACAGACGCAGTCTTACCTGTGTTTCTCTGAGAGACTCATCTGAGAGAGAGAGTCCTTTCCTCTTTCCTCTGACATACTGCAGCTAAACTGACACTGAAAACTGATCAGCACTGCTTTCTGAAAACACTCAATCCTTCAGCATCACCTGGAAATGACACCATTTTACACAGATGAAGAACATCTTATTCAAGACAATAATGAAGAATGCTGAGTTATCATCAACAACAGCAACAGCAAAAACTATCTATAAAATAAAGTGAGTTACAGACAAATATATTGCCATGTAAAATAACCGAATGGTCTTAATCATTTCTGATTGTTTAGTGAGTTTAACTGACTCTAAATATTAAAGGGGTGATGAACAGAGAAATCTAAATTTCCTTGAGCTTTTGACATATAAGAGATCATCATACTATAATAATATCCTGTTAGTTTCAGAACTGAAAACTACCTTGTTAGTCCAATAAAAGCTTTTATAGACATCAGGCTCAGCAAACGACTCGTTTTTCAAAGTGGGGATCTATGACGTCAAAGAGGATAAAACCCCGCCTCCACAAAAGAAGATCAACGCCTACTTCAACACGGCCTGTTTAGCCCCGCCCACCGATTCGCCCAAACATGCTAAATAACATAGGACGACATGATAATTGCTAAACCGGATCGAGCTACTTACAAGCAATAAACATGCTGTTTACTAAATATTGTGCAGCGCCTGTTTGTGGAAGAAGACAGTCTGCATAAGCTTCCTTCGGATTCCAGCATGGTTAAACTTTATTAAATCAGTCAATCACAATTTCCCGAGATGGATCTGCCAGCAACATGTAACCCAGCTAATAATTTAACGTTCTGGGAACGTTCTGGGAACGTTAGTTTTTGGTTCCCAGAACGTTCCCTATTGGTTAGCCAGGAAAGTTTTCTTTACGTTAATAGAACGTTCCCTATAGGTTAGGGGAACGTTCCCGGAACGTTGCCGAAAGGTTCCCAGAACGTTCCCGAAAGGTTCCCGCAAGGTTCTCGTAACGTTCCCGGAAGGTTAGGGGAACGTTCCCGGAACGTTGCCGAAAGGTTCCCAGAACGTTCCCGGAAGGTTCTCGGAACGTTCTCCTAACGTCTACACATCCTGATATGCCTGTACACAAATTATAGGTCTACAAACATATTCTACATTGTTTATTGTTCAAACACTTAAGAATCCTATGAATATATTATTACAATAAATTGAATTTACAGAAACTATCATTAATAAGTAAATCAATCAGTTTGTATTAAATAAATAAATCAGCACACAATCCATGTTTTTGTTGATTCATTGTTTAATTATCAACCTAAAATAAGTCATTAAAAACAGCGTTAGCAAAATGTATTCAGGAACAGTAATTTACATTTAATATTTCAAACATGAAAATATTTCAATAAATAAAACTGCACAAACATTTTAATTAAAACTATCTTTTGCAAACTGTAGCCTATAACTTTGGCTAAAAAGTTGAAAAAGTATTTATTTATATACAATATACATGAATGTGCCAATCTTCACACCGCTCAAAACATTTAAACTCCCAACACCATCTGCAAATTTAACAAGAAAATTTGAAAACACACAACGTGTTACATGGACACACAATCCCATGCCAAAATTCAAGCCCTGTAATGGCATTAATATTCATCTGGAGCAAATGAAAAGAGTGAGGTGGGATTGTGTGTCACAAGCTGTAGGAGATATGAGAGCACGAGCGCTGCTGGTATCATGTATTTATTCAGATATTTCAGCATCAATGTGTATAGAAAAATTTATATATTTCAAAACACTACATTGCATTTATTTATATTGCACTATTTATTATTTCAGACTACAAATCAAAAAAGGAATGTTTTATATAGGGGTAAGGATACCCATTAAGCCTCTCTCTCTGAAGTCAAATAAAAAACAGAGAAAATAATATTTAAGTCTAGTGAACTCTGACCTGCGAATTCGCTCTACCTTTTATGTATAAGTCTCACCTCCAATGAAGAGTTTGAAAACCTGTAACTGCTGTGTTGTTTATGAGAGAGAAAGAGAAAAAAAGTTTGAAACTGCTATCTTTTTTTTTTTTAATCTCTGTGACTTTACACCTACAAATTCCACTGTCACAGGTGCTCAGTTTTGCTATAATGAAACCATCACAGAACATGGTAATAATCAGCCATCCATGCAAAAGCAAAGGTCGGTGTAGTTTACAGGTGCATCTGTCCAGGCCAACGTCTGATGCCTTGATGCCTTCCGCTGGAACCTGAAATAAAAAAAATAGTACAGTTCAAAATCTATCATACATACATCTCATCTGGTATCACAAATTATCATTCCAGGTTCACTTTAAGATATGCTCAATATTAGGGCTGCACGATATTGAAAAATTTAGAGTTTATTTAGAGATATCAGCCGTATGGTTTAGTGCATGCGCTAACGGCTCCAGGTTTGTATCTGGTAAATTACCGCACTAATAATGCCCAGAATGGTACCAAACTACTACAGTAGTACAAATAGGTTCTGTACTCATTAAACGAGGCATTGGAAAGTTTGTAAGTACATCAGGAGTTTATTTAAATAACACTTGCCTGACGGCGAATGCTACTGCTGATGTTGACGTCACTTTATGAGTACAGAACCTATTTGTACTACTCATTTTCCCCGACATAGAGCAGACCGGCACACAACAAAAACTGCTGTTCGGATGTTCCCTTTTCTGATATTTTAGCCTTCGTGACATTTTAATTAAAACAGAAGTAAGAATTTTAGTGTAAAAAAATTAACAGTAAACTCAGAGATCACCTACCGCTGCAGATGTGTACAGAAGTGAAAAGCGGAAATGCTTAGACCTCTTTCCGGTTCAACCGCTGGGCGCTCCGCATAACCCCTATTGGGGGGATTTTGTAGAGGAGTGAACCTGCATAGAAAATTACAATAGATAACAAGCATAGATAAATACAATAGAAGAAAAACACAGTTGAAATAAGCAGTGCATTATGTTTTTCAGTTAAATCTAACTTATCAGGTACAGAAATTGATTTATCAAAATGTAAAATAAGTCTTCAGTGTAAAAATAAAATAACTATAAAATTAATGTATCTTTGCTAAAGCTACAAGTCATTTTCTCTTTTGATGTTTGATCACCGTTGGCGACACCAACAGCTGCGGGTACGTTAGGCTGCTGTCCCTTTAAGACGAATGCGCAGAACTAATATAAATGACACACATCCGTTTTCTTTCTGTTTAAAACACAAGACAAGAGGAAACTCGCCATTTTGACTTCATTTTGCGTGCACGTGTCTGTAAAAAAAAAGTGAAAGAGAACTGAATTCGGCTAAACTCACCTTCTTCATCTACTGACTGTGGATGGCATCAAGGTCTTGTCCTGAAGAATACAGGGCCAAACAATAGGGATTTTATCTCATCTGGTAACAAGAGCAAAGCCATAACTTTAAGAACTCTACTGATATATTTACCCCCTGATATTGCATTGGGGATATCAATTCAAACATTTTTAAAGGCTAAGAGTATGAGCCACAGCTGCCCAAGATATCAAGGGGTTGCAAATTAGTCATGGCTATAAACCTGTATGCATGGCATCTACTTTGTATTTTTTATAAAGCAATGTTCTATGCATTTGTCCCTGTCAAATAAACATTAAATAAATAAATCTGTGAAAAATAACTGCCTAAAGTTGTCGACCCCCTGAACCACATTCAGCATTTAAAAGTACAAAGAATTTCAGTATTGATCAATAAAAAAAATACATAAATACCTTTGAGTTGGACAGTATGGTGTCAGTCTCATTGGCCAACATAATTCAAAACAGACCTAAAGAAATAAAATAAAATATAGTAATCATCATCAGGATATCATGTTATCATAATAGTTAAATGAATTATTATAACTATGACCATATAATATTGTATTAGTCCATATACCATTATAATATTGTATTAGTCGCCTATTATTTAGCTGATTATTTAGCTTACAGGCTTCACAAGGACAATCTCACTGAAAAAACTTGGGGTTAATGATTTTAAAATGTGAGACTTATTTCAAAAGCATAAATCTTACAGACCCCAAACCTTTGAACAGCAGTGCACTGCATGTTTGAGGTGGTTTTGCTTACTAGTCATATGGTTCATAGAGATTTTCTTGGACAGGGAGTGCAGCAGGCCATCACAGCATGATGATCTAGGAACATAACATGCTGTTTGTCACAGAGCCAAAAATATTACATGTGATAGGTTTATTACAAGGAACCAAGCTAGAACAGAGGTGAAATGCATAAAAGATAAATATATACAAATCTTAAGATAATATATTGTGAAATAAATGCATATGGAATTATCATCATGATTAAACAATAACTCACCCCTTGTTGTAGAGTTTTATTTTTTCTCTCGCTATTCTGAAATCACATTTTAAGCAATATTGGTAAGTGACGTCACTGATTAAGTTAACAATACAGTGCATTCTTTTAGGTTAGCCTAAATAAATTAGCTTACTTCCCATTGACAAATTACCAGTAAAACTATCAAAAACTGTTATCTACACTAAATATGTGTTTAAAAACCCAAACTTTCATAAATAAGACCTCAACTTAACGTAACTTAGGCCTAACGTTGTCTTTTGAAAACGGTTAGCTAGCGTAGATGCTAACGGACTTTTTCAAAGACATAAAACCATTTTTTAAAAATAAATATTTAACAGAAGCGTGTCAATTACACGTAAGAAATGTGTCAGGGGCGTTTGTGTGTATTATTTGTGAGAATTTGTTGTCTAAACTTACCTGAAAGCAGTGAAACCAACAGCAAGAGACAGGAGTTTTGTTGTTTGTCAGTTGTCGATGACGTTTCCATCTGCTCTCGCGCAGCGCACGTGCTCCAGTGTTTGATCACGCGCATGCGCATTAAAACACTTCGAAGTCACGCAGCATTTAACATATAGAATTAAAATATATAACATAATTTAAAATATCATTAATAAAAAGTTATTGCGAATAGATCTGAACGTTGTTGGTTATCTTATAACCTTAGGGGACCGTACTGACGACGTTGTCAGTTGAATCTGCCTGTTAATAAGTGATATTAAAATAATAACCTGCAGAGAACGTTCTCAGAACGTTCTCTTTAGGTTATAAAAATAAAACCTAAAACCTGCAAGGAAACTTTCTGGGAAGGTTCTCTTTAGGTTATAAAAATTAAACCTAAAGATAACCTACAGGGAACGTTCTGGGAAGGTTCTCTTTAGGTTATAAAAATTAAACCTAAAAATAACCTACAGGGAACGTTCTGGGAAGGTTCTCTTTAGGTTATAAAAAATAAACCTAAAAATAACCTACAGGGAACGTTCTGGGAAGGTTCTCTTTAGGTTATAAAAATAAAACCTAAAAATAACCTGCAGGAAACGTTCTGGGAAGGTTCTCTTTAGGTTATAAAAATTAAACCTAAAAATAACCTGCAGGGAACGTTCTGGGAAGGTTCTCTTTAGGTTATTAAATAACAACCTGCAGGGAACGTTCCCAGAACGTTCTCTTTAGGTTATAAATTTAGACCTAAAAATAACCTACAGGGAACGTTCTGGGAACGTTCCCTTAATGTTATAAACATAGATCCTAAAAATAACCTACAGGGAACGTTCCCAGAACGTTCTTGTTTGGTTCCCAAAAAAATAACCAAATGGGAACCAAACGGGAACGTTAGGGGAACGTTCTGTGTTTGCTGGGAAGTAACCAGAATGCTAGGGGGATGCTACAGAATCACTCTAACCATCACGAAGAGAAAGAGAGAGTAGCTACTTCTACTGTGTTTATGCCACGGGAATACTCGGCTTGGCATTTTGAAGTATTTATATGTTTATTTGGCCGTTTAGGCTCGCAACCGAAGACAAGACTATGCTTGTCTGTGTTGCACTCGGAGCGCGCGCACAGCATCCTGTCAGTACAATTCAGGTCTCTTTCGCGACTTATCGCGCTTTTAATATTTCTTTTCAATATAAAGCACATCCTGCTCTTTTCTTTCTCATTCATTCATGTTTTATTATTAATAACTTTAAACAGAATCGTCAACTGAAATCTGCGCAGATTATCAACAATACGACACATTTATAGGACATAAAGGGTCTCTGCGGCAAAAGTGAAAGTACCAGCGGCCAGCGGGTGAAATGTTTCGAAATGTCTCTTTGCACAGCAAAGCACCCGTTTCAATAAAAGGATATATTAAAGTTTATATAGCCTACTTTTACATTTTCGCTGCTGTTCTAAAATGATTTTCGCCATCACCTTAAACAAGCAGCAGCTGCTTGAATCCCAGTGCAGGAGCTGTAACTGTTAGGTTACCACAGAAACGTAAGCGGTTAGTTGATTGCTGTGGTGACTCGTGACACTCGCGAACAGCACTGAACACGCACGTCTTAAATTTTTTATCGTTCGTTGGTAAAGGATGAGAGACCTTGCGAGCCACATGATTTTTGCCTAAGAGCCAGGTGTGGCTCGCGAGCCAGGTTCCCAACCACTGGTGTACACACGAACACGAACTGCCGTGAGACTGGGCTGGTCTCACAGGGTGGGGGCGTGGCATCACGATGGTGGCTCACGTGATATCGTCCATCGGCACAACCCTATCAGTGACTAAACGATCAACTTCACATAATTTCTCGTAGTATTATGAAAATAATCTTTTTTAAACTGTTATTAAATTATACAGAAAGCGATCAAAGAACGATCCCTTTCCAATCGCCCAAGCTGTCAATCAAACAGCACAGCGCGAGCCGCGAGAGCTTATCTGGACACTTACCAAACTCGTGATGAAATAATGACACTGTTACACTACACAACGAAGCTCTTACTGTGTATTCACATCGTGTTTGCATTGTGATTTGGTGTAAGCATTTGTGAGAGTGCAAAAATTGCTTTGCAATGATAAGATCTTTATTCACACGATCAACAGACTGTCATCTGCTCAGTCAGTGCTCATCATGCTGCAACCTTTCATGTGATGGAATAGATTTAAATATAATGCTTTAAACTATACTTTTCACAATTTGTTAATCTCGATAGCTGTAATAGTAAAAACGTAGCCTAGTAAAAGTTTTCGAGAGAGTGCATGTAATACTAGCTATTTCATATGCAAGCATGTCAGCCAATCACAGCAGTCTCACAGCAGACACGCCCCTTAAAACAGAGCGTTCAAATCTGAGGTTGAAATCAGGCTTGGAAAAATGGCATTTATTTATAAATTATGACAATTTTTGATGTAAAAATCATACTAACATTATAAGGGCACCCCAGGCAACATTATAAAATAATAAAACAATCCAGTTCATGACCCCTTTAAAGGAACACACCGACTTTTTGGGACTTTAGCTTATTCACCGTATCCCCCAGAGTTAGATAAGTCCATACATACCCTTCTCGTCTCCGTGCGTGCTGTAACTCTGTCTGACGCACTCACCGCTAGCCTAGCTTAGCACAAAGACTGGAGGTAAATGGCTCCAGCTAGCATACTGCCTAGAGCCCTGCACGGGGCAAAACATCCAGCCCTGACCGAGACCTGGCCCGTGGTGTTCAAGCCCTAATCTAGACCCAGCCCGAAAACGTCTGCAATTTTTCAGCCCCAACCCGAGCCGAGACCAACATCAATATCACTTTAAGCTCTCTCTGACGCGCGCTGTCTCTGCTAGACGCACACACATACACATGCTACTAGGTAAAATTTTATTATAGGCCTCAAACATAACTACCACCACCGACAATCATGCCCACAAATATTAATACAGACTGTCCATTACAGAGAAGCATAAGCATGCAGTAGAGAATATTATATAGCCAAATGTGATCCAGCAGTAAATAAAGATTTATGGCCTACCTTTCTTTGATGCCAAGTAACTTTACTGAAGAACAACGTTTCAAAGAACTCTTCGCCAACTGGCTAACATTAAATAATATTAAAAATATAATAAAGAAAAAAAAAATCCGTTGAACTGAGTATATAGGCTCATTCACTGTTTATTTGCGAGTGTTGTGAAGAAAAAGAATAGCATCCACTGTTGAAGGCTTCAGGCTCGGTAATCAAATCAAAACTCTTTCAAAATGCAGCTTTTCCTGAAGTAGTATTGGGAACGTTTAGTAATTCCCCACGCCCCAACTTCTCCCTGATGCTCTGCATGGTCAGCTGTCACCTAATGCATTGCACTCGCGTCGCGTTACTCGCATGATCGTCAAAAAAAATTTGACCGACTGCTCCCAATAAGTGACAAAATATCGACAACATTTTCCTATTGACATGTTGTGATTTGTATAGTCACAGCGTGTACAAATAACATGGTCACATATTCTCAGAAGGCGAAGCACTGCTACTTGGGCGGAGTGATGTGCTCGCAGTGCCTGAGACGCCCCGTGGTGAGGAGCAGAGAGTTCCTCAGAGTTGGAGTAAATCACTCCGCAGAAGTAGCAGTGCTTCGTCTTCTGAGAATATAGTTCCTAGTATGTATACGGTTAGAAGATGGCTGTGTCTCGTGTGACCTTGTTATTCGTACACGCTGTGACTATACACATCACAACATCTAAATAGGAAAATGTTGGCGTTATTTTGTTACTTATTGGGAGCAGTATGCTAGCTGGAGCTGTTTACCTCCAGTCTTTGTGCTAAGCTAGGCTAGCGGTGAGTGCGTCAGACAGAGTTACAGCACGCACGGAGATGAAAATGGTATGTATGGACTTATCTAACTCTGGGGGATACGGTGAATAAGCTAAAGTCCCAAAAAGTCGGCGTGTTCCTTTAATTCATCGGGGAAAAGCAATTGTGTTTAAAACTTTGAGTGGGAAAACTGAAGCTGATTTGTAATATTCTCTATTACAGTTTTATATCATTTTACAATCATATTTACCCAATCTTTATTAATTGTTGAATCGCTTGTCATTTAATACTTCAAGTTCACAATTATGAATTATTTCATTACTTTCAAATGATCCTAAAATAACTGATTGAGTAAAAGTAACCTGAATTATAATAGACATACTGTATAACTACTAATCATAATTGCTATATGAACCGAAATATTCAGTTTAATAACAGCAGATTGTTGTTCATTGCCGTCAGGCTTCATCTCTGTCTACTGTAAATGTCTGCTTCAAAAATACTTTCGATTTCACATCACAAAAACAACAGCCTAAAACTGAAGAGGAAATGGGAGAAAACTTTGAAAAACATGTTTGTTTTCAATAACCCTTTCTCAATAAAACTTCATGTTTTAACTTAAAAAGATTGTAATTTCTGTTCGGAGTAGCAGAAGAAAAGCCTTCTGTAACTTAACATTTAAATCACGCTTAATATACAATATGAAGTTCCTAATAATTACAAATGACTGTAATGGAGAATGTATTAAACTTACTTGCAGTCTTGTCCACTAAGAAGAGAGTTTATCGGTATTTTAAACTCAGTAACGCTTGTTGTCAGTCCGCGCGCATCGTTCTCAGAATCTCTTGCTGGTCTCGATGGATTGTGGATTAAACTCATAAATGGCCGCGAGTGTTATTAGATTTGGAGGCATTGTGCTAACTGACATCTGTAGAAATGTTTTCTGGATCATAGATCAGATCAAAACCAGTGAGCAACAGGTTTGGGTATCAGGGGTCTCATGTATAAAACTGTGCGGATCCTTACTAAAAGTGTACGTGCGCCAGAAAAACAAAAATGGCGCATGCCAAAAAATATTATACTTACAAATAATAAGCCAGAACCTGCGCAAGATTCCTTTTATAAATCCCAGTCAGCGGAAAATTGCGCCACATGCGTCTCCACCCCGAAATAAACATGGAGCTTACAATGGCTAGTGTGATATTATATTTGAAATTAGTGAAATTATAGCTGTATTATCTTTCTGTTTATGTATAATTTTCTAAAAGCGACCAAAACGACATTTAACTCCAGAAGCTCACCATCGTTTCGCCAAACTGCTCCGTCTCTAAAATGTGGGTCACAATTTGCGTGCAGGTGCGCAAATTTTCCCGTCAAGTTTGTTTTTATAAATCACATCTTATGCGTCGGAAGTGTCGTCCGCCTCTCTCAGGGCCTGTTCTGTGCGACGCAACGGTGATAAACGAGGCCCAGATGCTGTTACTTTCGTTTTCCTCTTCTTCGTGTGTTTTACAGGAGGATTTGGAACAGCGGAACAGTTGCACACCGACACCTACTGCACTGGAGCGGGATATTATACCACATATATCTCTAAATCCTGTTTAAAACCTCTTAAATAGACATTTCAACAGTGCATCTGTTATATTCCCTGTTTCTGGACTATTATCTAAGATGCTGGATATTGTAAATGACTCACATCCTGAGGTTTGTGTTATACATTCAGTCCTTTTGTTTTGTATTAGGACACAAATGATTCATGATACAAAAATAGAGCTGGATATGGCCAAAAATATCATCATAATTTGTTTGTTCACAATTAAACTCTAATTTAGGGCCCAACATTATATATATTTTTTTTCCTAAAGTGTGTTTTTTATTATATTTTTCTGGATTCTATGTTTTATGATTTAATGCAAATGTATCATCAAATATGGTGTCTTTTGAAATGAATTCAAACTTTCTTTTTATTTTATTTTTATTTTATTTTTTTTTTAATTTTTTTTAATTTTTATTTTTTAATTTTTAAATTTATTAGAATATGCAAGATGTACATAAGTTGGGATCACAAACAGGGAAAACAAATAAACAAACAAACAAACAAGCAAAACAAAACCAATACAGTCAGGAACTGACAGATGCGTGCGTTTGTGTGTGTGCGTGCATGTGTGCATGTAAAGGTAACTGGGTGGATGTGTCACAGTACATACTTTGAAGAACAAGAGATAGAGAAAAAAAAAAAAATATATATATATATATATATATATATATATGCAAATAAACATACATACATAAACATGTATAAGTCAATATATGAAAACAAATAACAGATATAAATAAAACAAATATAAAGAAATCAATCAGTGGTAAGGAGTGACTACTAAAAATACTATAACATCTACTACTACAACTACTACTTCAACAACCACTACAACTACTACAAACTTTCTTTTAAGATGTAATCAGTTTCAGTGTGTGTTTGACAGTAGTTTTTCTCAGGTGAAACGGGGTGACTCTGACTCTGAAGAGCAGCTCTGGAGATGAAGATCATGTTGTCCTCATACAGTGAGAATGTGTGTGTGTGTGTGTGTGTGTGTGTGTTTACTTATGTCCCTTTTGGGTACATTCACAAGGATACACACCAGTAAACTGAGGACCACTTCAAAAATTGAGGACATTTTATATGTCTTCATTTGTTTGACTATATAATGGCATTCAGCATACTCTAAAATGGTGGCCAGGCTTAAAATCTCACTTGTCCCAAAAAATCACTTTTAAGTGATTTGTGTACCTGAAGTGTGTATGCCCCCCACCAACTAAAGTGTGTATAACACAGCGCCCTCTAGGAGTACTGCACTTCCGGAAAAGATACACACTTTGGGGATTCTGACCAATCAGAGCGCAGTAAGCTACTACGAGAGCAGGACTTGATGAACTGACAAATCAGATGCCAACACGTCATCAACAAACATGGCGGAGGCAAAAACAATAATGATTAAATGAATTAATTGACAGATAATCCCCATAAATTATAGATAAATTCCCAATAATTAGTATTTAAATAAAAATAGACAAATTTGCCCTGAGCAGGAGCTCTCACGATTTATATGAGCATGTTTTTAAACTTTAATCCAGTTTTGCCCTCGCATCAGTCTGCTCTGTGTGTGTGTAGTATATAGTGCCGCGCACATATACTGATGTTAAATAGTACCCGCTTAGAGGCGGAGTGATATGGTTATGAGTCCTGTTGCTGTTGTAGCCTGTTGCCTGTTGCTGGAGCTGCCGCTATTAAAAGAGCAAACAACTTACCCTGTGTCATCCTTCCATTCACCATGATGCACGTTATAATATGGTAGCAAACAGAAACTACTACACGGTGTCAGAAGCTGGTCCAGTTTGCCGTTGTTTTTTTTTTTGCCGAAGTTAGGTACGGACTTTTGCTAACAGCTAAGCTAGCGTGAGCGAGCAGGCAGCTATGCAGGGTTCTCAAGTTTTATCAAAAGCTTGGAGTGAGATCACATGCGGTTTGGGGGAGGAGCCCTAATGGAGCCCCGCCCCCCAATTTTACCCATTGTTCATAATTAACCAGCACAAATTGAAATTATAACAATTGGTAAATCTGATAAATGACAGAGCAATTCATCACATCAAATATACTCTTTAATGTTATATTTCAAAATTACAAATAAGTTATACAAAAATTATAAAAATATAACAAATTGCTCCAAACAGTTTGGAAAAACAAATCTTTTTGCATTTTGAATGTGTCTAGTCGAAATGGTATAATGATTTATTGTGTGGTGGGACATTGTAAACAAATGACATATTAGAGTATTATTAAGGTGTGTGTGTGTGTGTGTGTGTGTGTGCGCACAATAGTACACACTCCAGCTTATGAAATGTGTTTTGTGTTGTAAGTGTTTGAAAAATACAAATGCAATGGTAAAATGATTAATGTATGTTTTGACAGGATATAAAATATTACCCAGAGCACTCTGCTTAAATACATGTAGCCTTCATGTAACTAGAAAGACTATTAATACAGTATAATATATAATTTAAATTAAAATGAAGAAATACATCTTCATTCCTTGATTTCCTTCCCATACCCAAGTAACATTTCCCTTAGTTTCAGATAACGTAAGCTAGCCAAACTGAGCCAGAGCTTCTGGGCCTGGTTGCAAAGTAGTTGTAGAGTTTTTGACTGCATCAATAATAATGTATACGATGGACTATATATTAAATGTTCTTGCCTAAAAATGTTAGACGAGCTTTCTTCCAACTTACCTTCTCCATCATTCACGACGTGTGTTCGCGCGATGTTGTTGGTTACCTAGTAACGAACGTACAGTGGCCGAGAATGTTCCGTCAACTTCCGTGTGTTCGCACATCTATGTTGCCTATTAACGAACGCAATCTGGCCGAGATACGTGCTGGCGGCAGGAAACTTCACTTTGTGTGCCCGCGCCTCGTATACAACGTTATATAAAGCTTGCAGGACAACTTGGTTGGCATTGCCTTTTCAGCGTGAGAAATACACGGTGTGGCGTGTGAGCGTGTGAACTGGTTGAATTGCGTGTGTCTCACGGCCAATGCGAGAGACTTGAGAACCCTGGCTATGCTCGGGAGCGGAAAAGAGATGAAGCAGTTCAAACTACTGTCCCCGCTGGTGCTAACAGGCAATATATGCGAAAACTGGAGAAGATGGGAACAACGCTTTCAAATGTACATGACTGCAAGTGGTGCTGAAGGAAAGGAAGCTAAAGAACAGGTAGCCATCTTATTGCATGCACTCGGAGAAGACGCTCTCGAAGTATACAACACATCTGACGTTGTACAAGCGGATGAAGCAGAGCTAACAGTGGATGATATTTTATATGCATTCAAAACATATTGCCAGCCAAAGAAAAACACGGTGTTTGAAAGACATCAGTTTTGGGCTCATCCCATGGCAGAGTCAGTCACCATTGAGAAATATGTGACTGAGTTGAGAAAGAAAAGCAAGGACTGTGAATTCGGTGCATCAGAAAAAGACATGGTCAGAGACAAGATTGTGTTCAGTTTGAATGATCCACGGCTCAAAGAAAGGCTGTTAAGAGAGTCAGCCGGCCAAAGCGCAAATACAAGCAATGAATAAGACAACACAAGAAAGAACACAAGAAAGAGCAATACATGCAGTGAACAAGACCAAAGGCAAAGACTACCAACATTGGAAACAAGGAAGAAAACTACAAGTCCAGAGTGACAGCAAGAAAATAAAGGATCAAGTGTGCAGGAAATGTGGAAAGACACATCAACCAAGGCTTTGCCC
The DNA here is from genome assembly GCF_951802725.1 of Rutilus rutilus. Lineage (NCBI taxonomy): Eukaryota > Metazoa > Chordata > Actinopteri > Cypriniformes > Leuciscidae > Rutilus > Rutilus rutilus. Next base: position 45,285,881 of record NC_140214.1, on the reverse strand, counting down.
AGCATTTGGAATCTCGTGCCGAAAGTGTGGTAAGCTCAATCACTACGCAAAGATGTGTGAGTCTACAAAAGCAACACATAAGATGAAAATGCATGATTTGAGCCCAGAAATAGACACACTTTTCATTGGGACAGTGAACTTAGACCACATAAGCACTAAAAGAGACAATTCCTGGTATGCAGACATAAATGCTGGAGACATATCTGTTAAGTTTGAGTTAGACACAGGGGCAGAAACAAATGTACTACCGCAGGCTGTGTACAAAACATTAGAGAACACAAGAAGAAAAGCCAGGTGTGGAAAAACAAATAAACTTGCAACTGAAACCGACAAAGACTGTGTTTGTGGCGTACGGTAGAGTTCAGCTGAAACCAGAAGGAACAATCTCACTGGAGTGCTCCACTGCCCAAACCAAATCCAAACTGCATGTTCTACGTGTCGAACCACTCAGACACAGCTATCCTAGTCAAGGATGCATGTGAAGCATTAGGTCTGATAAAAAGGATGGACATTGACACGCTCGCAGTCAAGTTCCCAACTACAAAAGAGGAGCTGCTTAAGCAACATGCAAGTGTCTTTGAAGGACTTGGTGAGTTCTCAGGTGAACATCACATCCACATTGACCCTACAGTCACTCCTGTCATACATGGCTGCAGGAAAGTACCACTGGCAGTTCTAGATAGACTGAGAGACACACTTGATATCCTGTTAAAATCAGATGTTATTGAACAAGTAACTGAGCCGACAACATGGGTCAATAGCCTTGTAGTCACTGAAAAGAAAGACAAGAAGAAGCTGAGGGTTTGCCTAGACCCTACAGACTTAAATAAAGCTATTTTGAGACAGCATTACTCAGTTCCCACAGCAGATGAGGTGTTGTGCAAACTTGCTGGTAAGAAAATCTTCACAGTGCTGGATGAGAAGGATGGCTATTGGCAAATAAAGCTGGACAAGGAGTCGTCACTGTTGTGTACTTTCAATACGCCATGGGGGGGCTATAGGTTTAAGCTCCTACCATTTGGGATCAAGTCGGCGAGTGAAGTTTTTCAGCAGCGCAACTGTGAAACATTTGGGGACATCACAGGTGTTCACATAATTGCTGATGACATGATTATCGCTGCATCCACAGAAAAGGAAATACTGCAAAAAGTGATGACTAGAGCAAAGGAGGCTAACGTCAAATTCAACAAAGAGAAGATCCAATACAAGGTGAACAGTGTCAAATACATGGGTCATGTTGTGACCTTTGAGGGCGTTAAAGTGGACAATGCAAAAGTTGAGGCAATAGTTGACATGCCTTCACCCACAGACAGACCTGCACTGCAAAGCATGCTTGGGATGATCAAGTATCTCTCACAGTACATACCTGGAGAAGCAACAGCCACAGCGCCATTGAGACAACTGCTGAGAAAGGACAGTGTATGGCAATGGCAACACGAACATGAGGAAGCTGTAAAGAACCTAAAGAATGCGCTCATAACAGCACCCGTTCTCAAATTCTTTGACCCAAAGAAAGCTGTTGTGATACAAGCAGATGCATCCAAGGACAGTTTAGGCGCATGTCTAAGCAAGATGGACATCCTATCGCCTATGCATCCAGAGCTCTAACAGACACAGAAAAAAACTATGCACAGATAGAGAAGGAGCTTCTGGCTATCGTGTTTTCAGTCAAGCGCTTTCATCAGTACGCCTATGGAGTCAAGGTTAATGTGCAGACGGATCACAAACCTTTGGAAACAATCTTGAGAAAGCCACTGGGAACAGCTCCGTCCAGACCACAGCGGATGCTACTTCAGCTGCAGCGCTACGACCTGAATGTAATCTACACGCCAGGTAAAGAGTTACTGATCGCAGACACACTCTCGCGAGCAACTACACAAGAGCAACAGAGACAGTAGGCTTGTTTGAGATGCGCCTTGCCTCGCCTGAAATGTAGTCGAGAGTAGGCGGCTGCAGTGAGAGGAGGAGTGAAAAAAGTGCAGGCAAGCCGGACAGTTCTCTCTTCTCGCAGTGGATCTGACACCTGCGAGATCAAAGATGGATATCGCGGGATTGACGCTCGTGCACAATGTTGCTAATAAACTGGATGTAATTCAAGTTCTGTTGCTTTTATATGAAAATAAATAAATTGAACAAGACACCCAAAGTACTTGTTATTTAATTCCATTCCAAATACATTTATCAATCATTTTTTCTTTAATTCAGACATAGGCCTATGTGTTTTTATTTATTTTATTTTATTTATAAAAATTAAATTGCATAACCCAAAGAGATTGCACTGTCAGATAGTTTGGGAATATTGACACATAACATATACACATAAAACATGATATCAGAGTTTTAAAATCAAACATTTTAAAAGAGATCAATACATCACGGTTGTTTAAACCAATGAGCATTAAGCTGTGTCGTCAGTAAGTCGTTTCCCATCATGCTTTTGATCAGCGCAGTCGGTGGAGAGCAACTGCGCTCGACTGCAGAATCCGACATGTGCGACTTGCGATCGCGAGAGTTTTTTGACATACGTCAGCATGACATCAGAGCAAGGCGGACCGCACTCGGACACATTTCTAACCGGCATGCATCTCGCGCTGATCACCGGTGATCAGTTCTGCGCAGATTTTGCTCATCTCAAACAAGCCTAATGTTATTAAGGACACCTAATACTACAAAAAACAGCTGCAAAACCTTTTGTTAGAATTTTTTTAGGGTTTGGTGTTTTTTTTCCATATATGCAGCCGCCTATAGTGTGACATTTTTGACGAAAAAGTATGCTCTTGAGCCAACAGAGGCCCTGAGCCCAGAGACTCTGGCACAATTAAAGTCTGAGACACAAAAGGACATCATATTGCAAACATTGCTAAACATTCACAGGCACGGCTGGCCACAGCACAGGAAACAAGTTGACAAAAAGGTGATACAGTACTGGCCTATTAGGCACACAGTGTCGATAAGAGATGGAATAATGTTTGCAGGTGGCAGAATTATTCTACCGAGCAAAATGAGGTCAGACATGTTACTGAGGCTGAATGTGGCACACCAAGGTATGCAGCGCACCAAAGCTCTGGCAGGAGTACACTGGTATTGGCCATGTATGACAAGAGACATAGAAAAAAAATGGTTGAGTCATGTCCAACTTGCCAGCAGTTCCAACCTCGCCACCAGAGGGAGCCGATGATCTCTCATGAAATCCCAGAGCTTCCTTGGCTGAAAGTAGGAGCTGACATATTTGAAATCAGTGGTCAGTCATTTCTTATGGTTGTGGATTATTTCTCCAAATACCCGGAAGTACTAAACATCAGAGACAAGACGGCACACACAGTCATTAACAAGATGAAGTCGGTATTTGCCAGAGTGGGAATACCTAAAGAGATTGTGTGCGACCATGTGCCTTTTGCAAGCCAAGAAATGAGAAAGTTTGCCACAGCACGGGGAATTAAGCTCACTCATTCCAGCCTTGGCTATGCGCAGTCAAATGGCCTGGCCGAGAGAACTGTGAAGACTGTTAAATACCTGTTAAAGAAGGCCAAACAAACCAACACTGACCCGTTTCTGGCACTTCTAACTCTGAGGAACACACCTATCACAGGAATGGACTATTCTCCAGCACAACTGCTTATGGGCAGGGTCCTGAGAAGCACTTTACCCAGCTCAAGCACAGTGCTGCAACCTGCACTGCCAACTAATGCACATTCTACTCTTCAGGACCTCCAGCGAATACAGCGCACTCGTTACAACAGAGGCACTAAGAAACTTCCTGCGCTGCCGCCTGGTGGGACTGTTCACATGCAAACTGACCGAGGATGGCGTCCTGCTGTTGTCACGGCGACACGTGCTGAACCACGGTCCTATGACATAGTGTCATCATCTGGACAGCAGTACAGACGCAACAGGAGACACCTAAGGAAGACACCAAGCAAGATTCAGGTGTATACTGAACCGGACAGTCTTGAGGATGAGCAAGACAGCACCCCGGACGCTCCTGCTGACGCTCCTACTGGTGCTGATGAGACTGCATGTGTGGAGCCTTCCTCTTCTCCACAGATGGGTCAAACCAGAAGCGGCCGAGTCATTAGGCCACCAGTGAGATTCAAAGACTATGTGTTAAGCCAGTAAGTGCATACAATATTTGACTAATGTTGTGTTTATAAAAAAAAAAGAAAAAAAAAAAGGAAATGGTAGATATGCAATGGTATGTTCAGCTTAAATTTAAGGTATCCCTGATTGATACACATTGAAATATTATTTCAGTTTAGCTACATTTTACATCTTCTCTGCTAAAGATAAACTTTTGTTTTATTATAAAAAAGGAGGATGTAGTATAGAGTGCCGCGCACATATACTGATGTTAAATAGTACCCGCTTAGAGGCGGAGGGATATGGTTATGAGTCCTGTTGTTGTTGTAGCCTGTTGCCGGAGGCCTATAGCAAACAGAAACTACTACAGTGTGTGTGTGAAGATCGCGCTGCTGCCCCGCCCCCGCATCACCGAGACTATACAGCACGTACAGTAACTTACATAGGAGTTTATTAACCATATAGGAACGAGTTTCAAGCGGGGAAGGGACAGACACATTACGTCATGTGAATTTAAAAAGTAAATATATCCTGCCAAAAGCGGAGGGACAACTGTTTAAATCTGTCAATGTGTGATGATTTATTCATCTGAGTCTGTACAATAAAAATACACAAGCCACAAAAATATTTGAAAGCATGCAAAAATCGATTGCTTTTATGAGTGATTTTATTTGTTTTAAGTGTTTTCTCCTACTTTGCGCTCTGCCGTTCCCTCTCATATTACAACGCATTCTCATCCTAGGGCGTCATATACTGAAGCTTTTGACATTTCGTCAACATCCGACGCACATGGCACCCTTTAGCGTCAATATGAGACGCACATTATGGGTAGGTTTAGGTCTGGGGTAGGGTTAGGGTTAGACCGCTAGGAGGCGCCTTCTGGCCCATATTTATCTGCGTCTCATATTGACGATATTAAAGGGTGCCATGTGCGTCGGATGTAAGCGTCAGTATATGATGCCTTTCCCTGAGCGGCCGCCGTATGAAGGTATTTTTGGGGCAAAACTACTGAACACATGTGAGAGTGGAATTTGTAGCTGTAGAGCATACCCACACATGTGTATCAATAAAGTCACACACAAGTCACAGAGAATTTTTTTTTAGGAGTTGTAAACTTGTAGATTTTTTTTCCTCTCCTACAAACACAACACAACAGTTACACCTTCACACATTCTTCACTGCAGGTGCACAAATCCTATTCTACGAATCACACATGAAGAAACTCATACGCTCACATTTTTTGTACAGTTGCTGCAGTGAATATGGTGCAAAACGCATTCACACACCCGTATCAAAAATGTGAAGTCACGGACAAATTTTGCACACCCGCAAATTAATATGTGAATCCATACAATGAGAGTTGCACACTTGTAGAACATCTGGTCACAAATGCATTACTTTTCTTGGATAGTTTTCTAACATAATCGCAAGTCCAATTACTACAACTGCTTGAATCTGCTGCTACGAGTCTCAAACGCAGATTTTTCGCCTTCAAATGACAAGTTCTGCGCGCTCTCACTTTTGCACCATATACTCCGTGAAATGTGGAGCAAAAGTGATTTGTGCATCTGTGAGGCAGCGGCAGGCCCTGTTCAGAGAGCAGAGAATTTCGGCCAATCAGAAGAGCTCGTTTGAGCCGTCGGCGCGCGACCGAGAAAGCGGAAAAAAACCGTCACCATCTTCCCGCGCTGGCGATGTGAAGGACCAATAAAGGTATGCTTTTTTCTTATCTTCCCCCTGCAATCATTCACCGTTATACATTTGTTTAAGTAGTTTTAATATGTGCGCTGGTCGTCTAAGTTGGTAATCATTGTTTCTTAGTTGGGTTAGCCTTTATTGTTTCACGAAATGTAAGTTACACTAACGCTAATGCTAGCCTATCTGTACTGTTAAGTTTGCTATTCAATCGTCTCATAATTAAAGATACTCTCATATTAAACGATGTATTCCTTATATTCTCTTCTGCTTTACCTTCTAGAAAAATGACAGAACAGGGTGGGTCTTCGCAGGTCAGTATCATATCACATCAAATGTGTACAGTGTTTTTCTTTCTTTTGGTTTGGTTTGTTTTTGGTGGATGATAACATGTAACGTTATAGGAATACCATAGTAAAGTAAAGGTATTTTATTTGCCCAGTAGGCATAATTAGAAGCTGCAGTGAGTCACAGAGCAGGTTAATTAACATTCTATAAAGCCAATGCGATTTAAAGCATGTTTTAAATCCAAAATTACTGCAAATTGGTGTGTTCCATGAAATATAAAATCACTATTTACATAGTTTAAGAATAGTTAGTTCACTCCCATGTGCCCTGCAGTGTCCCAAATCAGCTGACCTGCAACAGATGCTTAACCACTTAGAAACAGGCGCTTCCTGCTTCCTTACTTTGTTATTTGATCTTATAGACTCTTGACAATTAAAATGATGTTGGTTTAGGCATCAGAGACAAATCTGTATCTGTCTATATAGTCAAGACTAAAATTTACATGATTCCATTTTCTAAGTACGTCTAATTAAATGTAACCCAGACTTCTCTCTAAATGAACAGAAGACAAACATTGAGTCAGCAGTCCGTGTGCTTCTAAACTGCATACAAAGTGAAAGGGAAAGACCTCCGTCACATCAAAACACCACTGCTCAGCCTACTGCTACTGTTCCTACCAGCAGCAGACCTGTAAGACCAGCCACAGTGCGGCATGAGATGCAAAGGTAAGTGATTGTTAGCAAAACTAAATTTAGTTTTTGGCAAAAATAACCACAATTATTGTGGTCAAAAAGAAGATCACTCTTACTTAACACAACTTAGGAAACATTCCAGTAATCACTCAGCCCTGTTGTAAAATAAGAATAGAATGTGTGCTGTGCTGAATTATCTTTATTTATTTATAACCGGAGGTCCCCTGACAGCATCTTTGAGGTTCATTTAGACCATGAACCCATTCATGAGGTTCATGAAACGAAATACTTGGGCATAATTTTGGATAAACACCTGAAGTTTCAAAGTCAAGTAAACCATGTTTGCAGGAAAGTCAAATTAAATCTGAACTGTTTTCGTTTTATTAGAGGAGAGTTGTCACATCATGCTGCTTTATTGTTTATGCATGCATTGGTTTTTTTCACATTTGTCATACTGTGTTACAGTATGGTCACAAACATCAGTGTCCACTCTGAAACCAGTTACTTCTCTATATAAACAGGCAATTAAGATATTTGACAAGAAACCAATGAGATGGCATCATTGTGATATCATACAAAAGCACAAGTGAACATTTTACTTTTGAAAATTTTGTTAATTTTAGTATTTTGAAATTGACTTTTAAATGTTTGAACAACTGTGTGTCACCACTGTTCTCTGGCCTCATGGAGAGGCGTCAGGGCTCTCTTAGACCTTCCACCAGAGCCTCAGTTAGTGGGGATTGTGTGCTCCCAAAGTTTAAAAAATCTTTTGGACAGTCTAGCTTCTCCTTCAGAGGGGCTACACTGTGGAACTCTCTCCCCATTGGATTTAAACTGCAGAACAATATTAAAATCTTTACCAGAGAGCTCAAACAGTGGCTTAAATCGGGCCAAAGTTGTTCCCATGTATAAAATGTGTCTTGTTTTGTTTAACAATGTGTTTTTATCTGTTGTAAAAGCCCCTATGGACAGGTGTTGAAAATTAGCACATGTGCTATAACACTTTAAACAATGCATCTGGTTCGTCCAATGCTATTGCTATGTCCATATTAAATAAATAAAATTAAAAAAAAAAAAAAAAAAAAACTATGGAGCTGTTGAAATCTTGAATCTGATTGGTTGATGAATATTCTAGGTGTGCAATTATTTTTAGGGAAATGCTCAGCTAAAGTAGTTCCAGTCCAGTCAGGTCTGACCGCATTACAGTTCCATATCACTTGATTTCAATTATTTCAAAGTTCAAACAGACTTAAACAGCAAAAAAAACCAACAACAAAAAAACAAAAGAGAACTGTGTAAGAACTAAACTGAGTGCTTAACTAATTGAGCTTGAACAGTTAAATACACATACCTATGAGTCAAAGTTACATGTATTTTCAAGTAAAATGAGTAATTTATGTCTTAAGTTAACATGAACAATTAAGAAAGCAATGGAGGCTTGGGATGAGATGCATAAGAAATGAGTCTTACACACAAGAGCATTTTAAGGACAAAAACCTGACAAATGTCTTGAAATACAATATCTGAACAATGATTTAAGGTGTGGTAACCGTTGTATAAGTGGAATAATTTACTCCAGTGCAATATTTTGTAATAATCAAAAAATCAGTTACAATGTAACACAATTTTACACAACAACAACAACAACTCAACACCGTTTTATATTCATTAAAAATTTTTATTTGATTTTCACTGATTAATAACTATCTATGCCTCCTCCAAGATGTTTCCCATCTTTGTTTTCTGGAGGCCAGAAACGAAAAAGAAAGTCAGCAGATACTCCACGTGTATCAGCTATAATGTTTATGGAACTGCAGTTCTGCCTGCAACCTGAGAACACCGACAAAACCCCAAAGGATGAGGCAGTGCTCTTGCAAGCAGGTCTTGGAAGGAGGACCATAAATATGGCTGTAAATGTGGATCACACAGAGGTTAGCCTTAAAGATAACAAAAAAATCTACTCTGAAGACATAGACATTTTTCAGTTACTGTTTCAAATCATGTGATTTCTGTTGTGGTCGCCATACTGGCAGTCAATTTTTGACATCTGTATACTGTAATGTCTTACAATTGCTGTGATCATGCCACAGAACTGTTTAACTGGTTTACATTTTAAGTGATTTCATTGTCAGTCTGTCTAATCCATACAAGTTGTCATTTATCTTGTCTGATTTATCCCCTGCTCTGTCTGTCACTGCTGTCTTGATTTTGTAGATTGATATCTGCAACAGCTGGACTGTACACCATCTTCCGTACACCAGGAATGACTTAAAGTCTTTCAGTCATTCCTGGTTTATGGAGGTGTATGAAATCAGTCTGATTGTTGCAAATATCACTGTACGTAGTAGGGCAGTGACCTGCAGATTGGCGGGTGAACCAACAACCTTTATTGCAGCTGGTACAGAACAGACAAACTATCAACATCTAACTTTATCTGATAACTGCCATCAGTCATCATTGAACTATTTCACCTCATACAACACACAAAAGCACTGGTCGTAAAGATACCAAATCCTGACTATATGCTATTGATGATATTGATTATATGTTAACTGATGCCACAGTTGTTTCAATTGACTGAAAAGATGGTGGAACTGATATTTTCACAATGACAGCAGTGCAAATTTATTCCAGATAAGCCGAGTGCTGCTGGAAGAATTTCCCAAGATGAGAGATGTGCGTGGTGGTTGGCTGCTTACAAAGGCTTCAGGTGAGGTTTTTTCTCCATTGTTACAGAAAACATCCAGACCTGTTTTTTAAGCACAAAATGTTTGTTTGTGTTAAATTTTAATGTATGTCATCTTGAATAATATCATATTCCATCATACAAAGGAAGAAACGGTCATTTGAATGAGCTACTAAAATGTTTTATGTTTTCAAAGGGGGCAGTGGACAAAGAAAAACCACTCCATTGCCCCAGGGCGCTGAAGGGTACACTGCTAAAGTCCTAAAGTCTTCATCAAACAATGTGAAAAATGTAATATACATTGTCCCTCTTCAAGAAAAGATAGATACCACCCCACTCCCATTTGATGCTGCAGAGTTCGAAAGAATGCCAAAAAACGCATGCATGACTTGTGACAAGTTGATTCCTCTGCCCCTGATACAGTTCCACATCGAGTCCTGTGGAGATAATGTAAGTTGTCTTCTAAATTCTAGTTGTTTTATAAAATAAATATAACACTTCATGTCCTCAGCTATGGTTTGATTGAATCATTGTAGTGTAATTCAGTTTTCAGCTGACAAGTCATTGTTATAAAGAGTTGTTTTTTTGTGTTCTATATTCAAAGAAAGATGAATCTGAAGAGGAAGCAGACCAGACAGTAGACCAGCCAGCAGGACAGGAGTCTGACCTTATTTGTGTGGTAAGCCATCAATGATGTTTCAGGTTAATATTAAAGCTGCAATCCAGAAAAAAATTACACAGACTGATATCACAAACTTAAGTATCTTTTATTCTTCGGTTCATATACCACTGTAGTATTTTCAGTTTCAGGTTTGTTAAATTTATATACCTCTTTATAACCACTTGACCCTTAGGACTCCTGTCCAATTTGTGGAAAGCAGTTTCCTGCAGAGATTGTTGCCTACCATGCAAGTTCATGTGGTGAAAGGTATCGCAAGCATGATGTAAAAAATAAAAAATAAAAAAATAAAAAAAACAGTGCCAGTGCTGTTATATCAATCATTTAAATTGATTCACTTAAATTTCCTTCCTGAAAAGGTAAAAAAAAGCATCCAAAAGCATTGTAACATCCAGATTTAAAACAACTCATACTGCTCACATTGGCAGACTAATTAAAATAGCCTTATAAGATATAAAATAATTATTTGAATTAGTATGTCTTGCTATTTGTTTAGTATGTTTAATTAAAAGCAAGGAAATCTAGATAAAATTTGTGAATCATGAAAATGTTAAAAAAAAAAAAAAAATGTGCTGGGTGATATGAAAATTAAATTATTATTACAAAGAACATTGTAAAGTTACTAAAGTAAGCTTAATCTTTAATTTGGTGTAAAGTCATGCTTACACAATTCTAACTTTCTTTAAAAGTCCTCACTGTAGACTGCACATCATGTAATATTTACTGATTGTAGTTATACATTACTGGGCTTTTAGCAATCATAATGCTTTCAGATGCTTGAGGGGTAGCTGATAGGTTAGCTTCATACAGACTGCAATCAGGTGTGCCACATGCACAATGAAATGTTTGCAAATATCTTTTGTGTAATGATCTGAGTGTGAGTGTGAGTGTAAGTGTAATTTTGTTTGTTATAGAGTGTTCATGTGTGTTTATGTTTTAATGTTAAGTTTTGCAGAGATTATTTCCACATCTAATCCCTTCCACCTCACAAGTTTTGGCGCAGAATGAAATGTTTATCATGGCAGGGAGAATGATTGGCCATTCTTTTCTGCATGGTGGACCTCGTCTGACAGGTCTTAGCTCTGCAGTTCTTCATGTGCTGTTAGGTGGAACACCCCAGACAGCCACCATCACACTTGAAGATGTGGCAGATCTAGACATCAAGGAGACCATCAGACTGGTATGTTCCAAGAAGTGCAATGCAATCCATATCTGTACTCCAGTATTTTTAGGTTTCAGAAAAGCAATTAAAAAAAAGAAGAAAATAAAAATATTTACAGATGACTGTACTAAATACCAGATATAATGCTGAAAGTAATGATTAAATTAGAAGTGTTTATGTTAAATATGGTCTGAAAAATGTTCAGAGTGGTTTGCAAATTTGAGTCCGGAAAAGTACGGATTTTTGTATGAATTTGTAGGAACCCTGGACTTGGTTACAACTGCAACAAATTCCAAATGTAAGCACCACATACGGAATCAAACCTAGACCTTTTCATATAAACTAATATTAAACACAACTAGCCAAACATCAGGCATCAGATGATTGATCACTTACTCTGGGACACTGTTAAGTGGGTAAATGTTTTAAAAGGTTCATAATTCGAACACAGTTCACCAGATATGAATGTACCTTAAAATTAAAGCTTGACCAGTCTCTTCTACTAAGAACGTCAAATATGTTGCATTCCATAATATAAGCCAAAACAAAGCTATCATTGTAAAAATAATTTAGACTGCTCTGTATTAAGTGATATATACAATTGATATGTAATTGTGATGGGTCTCATATTGATTTGAAAGCTTTTTGAAGATGAAGCATCCAAGAACCAATGCTGTGGACTCACTGAGGATCAGAGGGCAGCTGTAAATGAGTTGGCACTGGCATTGGATCTCCCTGTATTAACAGAAACCAACAGGACTTGGCTTCTTCACAATCTGCTTCAACATGCAGTAAGTCCAAAGTTCCAGCATTAAAGAATATATGAAGGATTGGGTCATTTGGGTGTGTAAAGTATTTGTCCCATCTAACTGAACATTTTCATATTTCAGACATGCTTTGTTCTTTTTTTGAATGTACATTCCTTACTTTTCCAGACCTAGTGGTAATTGGACTTTTTCTCATAGTTTGAATGCAACTGAAAAGGGCTTAATGGTGTCTCTAACCCTTTACCAGCATCTCCAGTGCAGTAATTTATGAGTAAATTTATGAAACACTCTCTCCAAGCTCCATACTTAAGATAGCAACAACAGACTGTAATTATTTAATCTGTATGTGACAGATTAAATCATTTTAGACAGTGCAGAATACTTTGAAACAAAATAACATAGTTAAGCATAGTAAAAGGGAAAAAAAATTCTTGGCAGGAAAAATACTATTTTATCCTTCTGATATTTTGAGGTTCTTGGACGAAACGCACGCCAGCTGAAGCAGTTCAAGCAGGGATTGAGGGAATCACGACCTGACACAGTGTCATCGGTTTTTCCACAGCAGTCAATGGCTGAATGCAGTGCTGAGGTATTCCACTTTTTGTCCAACAGTAATTTTAATCGGAAAAAGTGCCATCTGACAATTTTTGTAACTGTGGTATGTATCTTAGTATCAAGGAATATGTTTTGTTGTTATTGGAGCAGTTAGAAATGCAAATAAATGGGACACAACACATACTAAGCCACAAAAGAATGAAACCTGCAAGTGATGATAGAATGTGTATAGTTGTCATAATCATCTTGTGTTCTTAGGTTATTCTAGACCACATCAAATGGCCTGAGGAAGGAGGGTTGGAGGATGATGGAGATGACAGTGGGTACTCAATTGACATAAAATGCAGAATTGTGGGGTACTTGCGTCAGTTTATGAAAACAGGTTAATTGCATACTGATATTCTTTTTCCTATGTAATGTCCCTTCTAGTGCTTTCCACTTTTAGTGTTAAACAACTACCCCCACCCACCCCACTCATCCCACACACACACACAATTTCCTTTAATATTAGGATTTTGTAAAGGTACCTTATGGAGAAACTTAAGTTATTATGTTCATTAAAAAAATTCTCTGCATTTTGATTTTGAATATTTCTTATTGGCGGTGGTTTATAGACACCTATTGAGAAGGTGCATTGCCTGTTTGTGTACAACGCATGAAGAAATAAAATAATTATAAGATCTGCCCCTCTGCCATGCTGAGCACTTGTTTTGTCCTACTTGTGAAGTCACATCAACAAAGTGTATTTACTCAGTTATACAAACATGTCAGACATCATAGGAAAAACATGTACACTATGCCCCCTCTGGCGACAGGCGAAACTGCAACACTGCAACTGAACGCGCATGACGTCACGCCCAGTCTCAAATTCCGACCCGAATCCCTCTTATTTATTTTACTGTACAGGATTATAGAGGCAATCGCAGTGATCAGAGAAGGGCTCATCAGCCCATCAGGCAATTGTTTAAGCATGTATGGGTTAGAAAAACGGGTATTTTTAACATAAAATGTTGCGCAATGCACCTTTAACATGCTTGCAAATTAGTCAAATATTTTTTTTACTGCAACATGTAGGGTTAGAGACTAGAGTTTTCTTGTGCTTTGGCTCTTTTTATTTTCAGTGTCCCAAGAGCAGCTGAAACAGCTTGTCAAGTTTTGGGTTGGATGGGAGATGCCCATGGCTAACATGAAAGTGGAGGTGGTTAGAGCGGAATATCCCACTTCATCCACATGCTACCGCATGCTTCGCTTGCCAGGTTACTACAAGAGTTACAGCGAATTTAGTGTTCATTTAGAGAACTGCATTGCCACAAATGACAGTGGGTTTGGATTATTGTAGAGAGTGGATTGTTCTGAATTCACAAGTTACCTCATTTCATTGTTTTCCATTAAATTGTAGCTTTATGATTGAAGAATCTAACCATTGTTAAGCATTGATCAGTTTTTCTATGTTCCAAGGTGTTGAAATGTTGGCTTTTATTGAAATGGTTTAGAGTTGTGTACAGTTGTACAAATGTATTTACAATGAACTTGATAAAAAAAAAAACATGAAGTTGTGTCTATTTGATTTTCATAGGGAATTAAAGTTCATACAGATGACCATACACATAGCCAATGCTGTGCATATACTCCAGCGCAGCTAAATATTGATCTACTCCCATGCGTGTCGAGGGTCCCATTGGGTCCACAGCAGCACGAAGTCCAGCTAGGTCATCAAGTCTCAAAGGGCAGTCACTCTCAGGGACATGGACACCACAGTTGGGATCACAGGGTATAAGACCACTACTTTCCCAGTCAACCAAAGGGATGTGCAAATCCTGTAACATAAGTTGTCATTACTTCATCTGCCACAAATGCATGCTGTACTGAGTGTAATTAACAAACATGTACCTCATAATTGTACTCTTCAGAGTTGTGCTGTAGACCCATGTGCCACAGTTGATTAGGAGTGTGATTTCTCTCAGTTGAAAGGGGGTGATTGTCCCAGCCATCTCTGAATCCATCAAGCTGGGCTTGCAAGCGGTGAATAAAAACATAATGGCAGCAGAATAGATGAACACTACTGGACAGGTCAAGTAGACCATCCCCTTCCAGCTGGTGCAGCACATTGTAGAAGTGGCATGTGACCGCTGTGAACACATCTCGCCAGAGACGTTCAATTCTGTTAAAAGCACATACATTTATTTCAGCATTTAAAATATTCCTGTCCAGAAACAAGTTATTCCAACTGAATAATAATTGTAGCATGCAAATAAGAAAAGGACTATTACAACAAATCAAAAACTATAGTTAATGCAATATAATAGTCCTTTTTTTATCAGTAAGGGCAAAGTAAATACTGTACTCATGTTAGGCAATTGAGGTGAAAGAGGATTCTAATCCTAGCCTTGGTTTGGTAATAGCAAGGTTTAACAAAACATAAAAAGTTGTGGATCATCCAGATAACACAGTATTAAAAAATAAAGTGCATGTAAACATTTTACCCATTTATATATACATATAAACATATATTCATGGTTACCTCTGATTATGTACACTTTTCCCTGCAATGAAGCTGTTTCTCCCGGATCCCTGGATGGAGAACATGAGGCGGGCCACGTCAACATTTTCTACACCATGGTCACCACGAACCCTTGAGAAGTAAATGTGCCAGAATTTAAGACAGCAACTTTCAGCTAATATAAGAGGCCATTTAAACGAAGGACAATCAGAGTGGTATAGTTAAGAGTAAAATATATAAATTTAACTACAAGATTGACCTTTGTGGTAAGCCACATCTCTCAACAGCTTCACTGAAGAAGGCAAGGTAGTGGAGGCCTTGTTGCTATTGGCAACACCAAGATACATTATCTACAGGAATAATACAGAACAACTCATCATACACAAAATCAAACCTTTTAATTTAAAGTTTGATTAAGTTATATATACTCTTTAACCCATTAAGTGGCACTGCCATTACATATTTAAAACAATATCTTAAAAAACCCTAAAGTTATATATATATATATATACAGTGCAATGCATAAGTGAATACACCCATGCTAAAGTTGACTAAAAAGAGGAATAAAAAATCATATTTTGGAAATTGAACTTAATGCCTTAATTTAAAAAATTAGGAAAAATCCAACCTTTAAGGACACCAATTTTCTTTGTGAATGAATAATGTATTGTATATAAATAAATGTTCTTCCTTAAAATACAGGGTGCATAAGTGAGTACACCCCTATGTTAAATTCCCATAGAGGCAGTATTTTTTAAATACTTAAAAATAAAACTCTGCCCGCCTCTATGGGAATTTAACATAGGGGTGTACTCACTTATGCACCATGTATTTTAAGGAAGAACATTTATTTATATACAATACATTATTCATTCACAAAGAAAATTGGTGTCCTTAAAGGTTGGATTTTTCCTAATTTTTTAAATTAAGGCATTAAGTTCAATTTCCAAAATATGATTTTTTATTCCTCTTTTTAGTCAACTTTAGCATGGGTGTATTCACTTATGCATTGCACTGTATATATATATATATCATTTGAAAGCTTACAATCTCTAGTCTGATTTTCAAAACAAATTACAGAGCAGTAATTTATCAATTTGCAACAAGAATATTTTCATACTCATAGGGCATGTTCAGACCTTTATTTTGAAATCATGAAAGATTGGTAAAAAACTTCAGTTTGTTTTAAGAGTTTAAAAGATAACATTTATAAAAAATTTGGAGAAAAACATGTCTGAAAATGTTTTAAATGTAAAGAAAAAAAAGATATATATTCTCCATTTGTGATGCGGTGAGCTATAACGCACATACGTTATGCGTTTATTAGAGGTTAAGTTCAAATCAAATACTTCCAAACTGCCCATACTACTTATGAATAGGATGTCTACTTCATAAATTGTATGAAAATTATGGAAATATATGGTTCAGATTGCACAACCCATATATGGCAATGGAGGCACCCTTATATGGTCAGTAATGGAGCTTGGATGTCATCTAGTGAAAAAAATTGGTACTGCGCCCAAACAAAATCTCACTGAAAGCTCATTTTTTGAGATATCAACCTCAAATTTGTTCAGATATTTGGCTTTGATTTTCAGTTTTAGAGTCAAACATATTTTGTAAAATATATATTTTATTATAAAAAATTATGTTTTTACATTGTATATTTTCTATTTATTTTTCACTTTCATAATATATTCCACTTCTACAATTATCTGCCAAATATCTTCTTAAAAACAAGACCAACCATATGTCTATATCCCAAAGAATGCTTGAATTTCAACCATTTAAGTTTAGATAGGCTACTTTTCATGTCTATGTGAAAAAGGGGGTGCAAGTTAAGGGGTTAAGTAATTGTTATGCTACTGTTAAGATATACTGCAAAAAAAAGGCCTGCATCAAATAATTATCAGTACCTTCCTGGAGAAGCCATCAATTCCTCCAAATATCACCATATTGTACCTTAATAGAGAAAGTGAAAAAAGTGTATAAACATCCATAACCTTACTTTTATATAGAACTAGCCCTGCAATAGATTTGTTTGAAAAACACAACCAACCTTATAAGTTTGTGGTTTGTGTCGATATGCATCAGTGATCTGGGGCCTGGGACAGAGTATGTCCTGCGTACCACACAGCGCAACTCTGACATTCTTGATACAATCCCTGCAGTGTCAACTCTGTGCATTGATGCACGGACCCTCCGCCACTGAACTCGATGTCCCCGAGCCTGCAGCAGTCCCAACATCATTCGATACCCGGCGTGTGGGTTGCTGGAGTGAATGTCTGATACCAGAACGTCAAGTTCATCATCAGTTAGGTCACTGTACAGACCCCTCACAGATAATCCCCAATCACTCATACGTCTCTGCAGCGTCCACCTAGAAACCCCTACAAAATTGGCAATGCACTTCACAGATAGGCCCATACTAAGAAGCTCAGCCACATATTCCTCGGATATTATAACTCTGGGGCGGCCACTATTTCCCCTCTCCAGGGAAACTGTTATACATGTTTCCTTGTCATTTTGCTCAGAGACTAGGTGATGTAACTCCGTAAGGGCATCACACACTGCTTGAGGGATCTGAAGTTGGCTTGACACTGCACTGAGTACAACAAGCTCCTGTGAACATACAAACTCCAAATAATCTACATCCAGAGGGGCACGAGCAAGGCAACTTGATAGTCGGATGTAGAGCCTGTCAAGTAAATGACTGAGTAGCATTTCCTAGAGAGAACAAAACTATATTAAAAAAACAATCCTTCTAGCATCTCAACAATGTTGGCTGCCTAAATGATACATTTATGCCAATAAACAATTATTAAAACAAACATGACTGGACTATAATAATTTATAAGTTTTGCATAAATCGAACCTGAAATAAAAGTACTGGAATTATGTTATAGTCATGGCACAGAGAAACATTGATAAATATGACCAAACATTATTGCACTCAGTCTAGCTTAGTTTTGTGAGGAAGCGCCGGTTTCTAAGTGGTTAAGCATCTGTTGCAGGTCAGCTGATTTGGGACACTGCAGGGCACATGGGAGTGAACTAACTATTATTAAACTATGTAAATAGTGATTTTATATTTCATGGAACACACCAATTTGCAGTAATTTTGGATTTAAAACATGCTTTAAATCGCATTGGCTTTATAGAATGTTAATTAACCTGCTCTGTGACTCACTGCAGCTTCTAATTATGCCTACTGGGCAAATAAAATACCTTTACTTTACTATGGTATTCCTATAACGTTACATGTTATCATCCACCAAAAACAAACCAAACCAAAAGAAAGAAAAACACTGTACACATTTGATGTGATATGATACTGACCTGCGAAGACCCACCCTGTTCTGTCATTTTTCTAGAAGGTAAAGCAGAAGAAAATATAAGGAATACATCGTTTAATATGAGAGTATCTTTAATTATGAGACGATTGAATAGCAAACTTAACAGTACAGATAGGCTAGCATTAGCGTTAGTGTAACTTACATTTCGTGAAACAATAAAGGCTAACCCAACTAAGAAACAATGATTACCAACTTAGACGACCAGCGCACATATTAAAACTACTTAAACAAATGTATAACGGTGAATGATTGCAGGGGGAAGATAAGAAAAAAGCATACCTTTATTGGTCCTTCACATCGCCAGTGCGGGAAGATGGTGACGGATCTATTTCGACCTCACTCAGACCGTCACCACGGTCTTACCTTGAATGACGCCATTCCTCCGCCTATCCTCGAGACCTAATATCAACAATGTCAGGTGACTGACCTTAGGGGTTGGCTATATAACATCCAGGTGAACCAACCACTTCCTCTTGCCTTTCTCGCCTCATCTGAGACCGACGCGGTAGAGCGCATTGTTTTGATTACAGGAGAGATTTGTTTCAATCCGTTTTCGTGCAGGTGCTTCACGTCCCTGCAGGATTGCAGTCTTTTTTTCTCCTCATTTACATATCTCGACGCGTCGTTGGAACGCACGTCGGTGAGTATTTCTTAATTTTTTTCTGTTTGTTTACAGGTATTTATTGATTGTTCTCAGGTCAGCTGTTCGCAGCAGACGAGAGTTTTTTTCCATTTACTGCGTGTGCGCACGTAGAATGATGGATAATTTTCTAATATGATTTTCAAGTGGTTCTGTTCGCAGACTTATTTTGAAAGATGAATATGAAGAGTGATTCGTCACAATCTTTATATTAATTGTACCTGGTTAATTGTATTTAACTAATACCAGGCAGATATTTCTTCAGAATTACAGATTAAGGAAGTGTTTGATTTGATTAATGATCTGTGATTCGTCACAATCTATTTGTTTATGGCATTATTGTTTTTTTGTTTTTTAACTAAATGCTGAGTTGTTTGGGAATCTTGCAGTTCAACTTCAAAGAATTAGTTAAATACTGTGATTCATTACAGTTAATCTTTTGTTAATTTTCCTTTTTTATAGACCATTATTATATGAGTGATTTGACCTCTGGCTTGTTGTCATGAGTCACTCAAAATGTCGTTTTTGCCAAACTAGCATACACCCAAGAGATGGGCATCGCGAATGCCCCTCTTGTTTGGGTATGCAACATGTATTAGACGATATCGAAAATCCCTGTGCAGCTGCAATAGAGCTATCTTTGCAGGAAAGAGTGCAAAGAGCAAAACTTCTAACTGGTGGTAATAAAGAAATTATTCCCAGTAGTTCCTCTCATAAACGCAAGAAGCCTGATGATTCCATCAGGTCTTCAGGTTCTGACATGCCTCCGGATAAACGGGAGAGGGTCACGGTAGTTCAAGAGCCCAAGGATGACACTCAGTTGCAAATCTTGGCAGCATTACGTGACTTAGCTGGTAAGCTTGAAACACGTAATTCTTCAGTAAGCACACAGCCATCTGCACTCCGGGCTGCACCCTCTCCAGGAGATGAGTTGACATCACGTCAGGAAAAGAGGGATGATTATACGGATGCCGTGTCACTGCATGCAAATAACTCCCTTTATGGTAGTGAGGAGAATGCAGATGAAAACGAGGAAGATGAATCCAGGTCTGAGGTTTCAGAAGGAAGCCTGCATTCTGACGTTCTTTCACGCATTTTAAGTGCAGCAAGGATCCTGGGTCTTGATGCTCAGGGAGAAGCTACAGCTCCAGCCCCCACACAAGGTGTATGGGCAAGTATTTCCCCTGCACAGCCTACTGTGTCAATTCCTGTAGCTGAAGATTATTCCCAGATGCTGAGGAAAGCCTGGAATAATCCAAAAGCTGCACCCCAGTTTAATGCAGGTTGTAGACGGTTTGTTAAGTTGGATTACCCTCCTGAGAGTGGTATGGGGAACATGCCATCAGTGGAGCGAGAAATCGCAGCTTTAACCGCTTTGGGACCTGATAAGGTTACTGACAATCCTCGCTGTCCCGGTAAGGAGTGCCAAAAGACAGACCGGATAATGAGCCAAGCATATAACGCAGCTACTCGGGCAGCCCGTTCAGGAAATGCTTTAGCAATAGTTTTGGCTGCTTTAAGAAAAGTCGTTAATAAAGAAGATCGTGATGTGATGAATTTGATCGACACAGCACTCATCACACATTCACAGCTTACCAGGGACATAGGGGCATCTATGTCTTCGGCAATTTTAGCTAGAAGACAAATCTGGTTGGCTCAGACATCTTTACCTGACGCTATTAGGAAGGATCTGACTAATATGCCAGTGGTTCCAGGTCGGATATTTCATACTGATTCACAGGCTTTACTGGATACTGCTGATCAGGCAAGACGCAGAAGGGAGTCAGTTCAGCAAACATTTGGTGGCCCTACCAAATATGGCCATAGGGCTACTCATTCTTTTCAGCCCCCACACTTTCCTCGTTCAGAAACTTGGGGGTATGGCAGAGGACGATCTAGGGGTTACCAGTTCCATGATCGAGGAACCAGACCTTTTTACCAGGCTCCCCAAACCGACCAGGCTCATAATCCAGTCAGGGGAGGACCACTTAAGAGGCGTACTTCCAGGGGTTTCAAACCCCGGGGAGGCCAGGCATAGCAGTCTCGGAGTCGTCGGAGAATGCTCCCAACTGTGCCTGGACAGTTGGGAGAAGGTAACATCAGATCCTTGGGTTCTAGACACCATCAAAACAGGATACAGGATACAGTTCCGGCGGCGCCCTCCTACTTTTTCAGGGGTTCATATGACCATAGTCAGAGACCCAGTCCAGGCACAAATTTTGGCCAACGAGATCACAGTTTTACTTCAAAAAAAAGCGATTGTACAGATAAGCACCAGCAAACAGCTCACTGGGTTCTATTCGAAGTATTTCCTAGTGCCAAAGAAGGACGGGGGACTTCGACCCATTCTGGACTTACGAAAGCTGAACAAATTCATAAAAGTGTTGCCCTTCAAAATGCTGACTACAACACAAATTCTGGAATCCATAGAACTGGGAGAATGGTTCACTTCCATAGATTTAAAGGATGCCTATTTCCACATACCCATCTGTCAGGATCACTGCCCGTTTCTTCGCTTTGCCTTCCAAGATCGGGTTTATCAGTTCAGGGTCCTTCCATTTGGCCTGTCTCTGTCTCCAAGGGTCTTCACCAGGGTGGTTTCAGCAGCCCTTCGTCCTCTTCAGTGTGCAGGTCTGAAGATTCTATCATACCTGGACGACTGGCTAATTTGTGCTCCTTCTCGCAGTCAAGTCACGAAGGACACAGAAATGGTGCTTCAACATGTACAGTCTCTCGGGTTCAAAGTGAACTGGGAAAAGAGCAATCTAAGTCCCAGACAGCAGACAGTGTTTGTGGGAATTTCGCTAGATTCCCAACTGATGACTGCAACTCTATCACCCCAGAGAGTGGTACAGTTGGTCAATCTTACTCAGTCATTCCGTCTGAACAAGAGAATGAAATTAATTCAATTTCAGCGATTGTTGGGCATGATTGCAGCAGCAGCAACTGTGGTCCCACTCGGCCTTCTCAGAGCCCGTCCACTACAGCGTTGGTTGAACAACTTTCACTTACATCCCAAATTTCACAGACATGTAAAGATAAAGGTTACACGAAGGTGTATCCAAATGTTACACCCTTGGAAGACATTACCATCACAAGGGGTTCCTCTAGGCAACATCCCAGCGAGGCGGTCTGTGATAACGACAGATGCCTCTCTAACAGGGTGGGGAGCAGTTTGGGAAGGCAGGTCCATCAGGGGACACTGGAAATTCCCCTGGACCACAGAGCACATCAACGTGCTGGAACTCAGGGCAGTCCATCTCTCCCTGAGGGCTTTTCTCCCGTTGTTGCAGAACAAACATGTTTTGGTGAGAACGGACAACATGTCTGCAGTGTTCCACATCAATCACCAGGGTGGCACCAGATCAGTGCGGTGTCTCCAGGTGACAAAGGAACTACTTTCTTGGGCATTTCCGAAGCTCTCATCACTCAGAGCAGTATACATACCGGGAGTAGCAAACAGAGCAGCAGACCTACTGTCTCGAACTGGGCCTCTCCCGGGAGAGTGGCGTCTCCATCCCGACGTGGTGAAATTAATATGGAGGCATTTCGGTATTGCAAAGGTCGATTTGTTTGCGACCACAGAGACAACTCATTGCGATCTATGGTATTCTCTGAACAGCCAGGGAGGCCCCTTGGGGATCGATGCACTATCTCAAGAATGGCCGGAAGAATTGTTGTACGCTTTTCCTCCTCTACCTTTGATCCACCTTGTGCTCAACAGGGTAGCTTTGGGCCGTCACAAGGTTTTACTTGTGGCCCCGAGATGGCCAAAGAAGCATTGGTTTCCAACCCTTGTACGTTTGGTCCAAGGTTACCCTTGGCAGTTACCGAGGAGAGCAGATCTCCTCTCTCAAGCGGAGGGACAAATCTGACACCCAAGTCCAGAGACCCTTCAACTATGGGTATGGCCCTTGCTCAGTCCCTCTCTGAAGATTTGGATGAAGCTGTATTAAGGACAATAAATAGTTCTAAGGCACCATCTACGTGGAGTAACTACTCTAGCAAGTGGCGAATATTCTCAGCATGGTGTCAAGACCAACAACTAGATCCGGCCAAGTGTGACACCAGTTTGGTTCTTCGTTTTCTTCAAACATTGATGTATTCTGAGAAATCAGTTAATACCATAAAAGTCTACATTGCAGCCATCTCACACTTCCATGTGTTAGTGGATGGTGCAAATATTGGCAAACACCCTTTGGTGTCTCAATTTCTCAAAGGTGCAAAACGTTTGCGACCAGGGAAAATTATGAGATCACCTGCTTGGGACCTTTCTATTGTCTTACACTCACTAGCCAAAGCACCTTTTGAACCTTTGGAGCAAGCAGATCTCAAGTTCTTGACATGGAAAACAGTATTCCTACTGGCGATATGTTCAGCTAAGAGAGTTGGTGAATTGCACTCTTTATCAGTCAGTGAAGACTGCTTGAGATGGAAGGCAGAAAAAACAGGGGTTTTTCTCTGGCCAAACCCATCATTCCTACCCAAGGTCCTTAAACCTAGCACAATAAATCAGGTAATTGAGCTTGATGCTTTCCATCCAGATCCCCTTTGTTCAGGTGAAGAGCTGGATCATTTTTCTCTATGCCCTATTAGAGCATTGCACACATATATTGAGCGTACTCATCAATTACGACAGTCACACACACAACTATTTGTATGTTTTGACAAGAAGTGTGCAGGCAAACCTGTGTCTAAGCAACGATTATCTCATTGGATAGTGGATACAATTTCACAAGCTTATGTCAACCAAAATCTACCTATCCCTGGTGATCTGGTTGCTCACTCTACCAGGAGCATGGCAACTTCCTGGGCAGCACTGAAGGGGGTAGCGCTCTCAGACATCTGTGCTGCAGCCTCTTGGAGCAGCCCATGCACGTTTACGAGATTTTATAGAATTAATGTTGCAAATCCAAATTCTTTGGGGTCTGCTGTTTTATCTGTCGCTAAGTAAACAGGGGAGGGAAAATATACTAGTCCCTCGTGACCCTGGTGGTATAAGTCATCCAAGGTAAGACCGTGGTGACGGTCTGAGTGAGGTCGAAATAGATCGTAAGTTATGACTATAACTATGGATCTATGAGACCGAACGATGACCGTCACCATCCCTTGTCACTCGGGACGAGCTGGGCGTTCCAGGCAAGAGGAAGTGGTTGGTTCACCTGGATGTTATATAGCCAACCCCTAAGGTCAGTCACCTGACATTGTTGATATTAGGTCTCGAGGATAGGCGGAGGAATGGCGTCATTCAAGGTAAGACCGTGGTGACGGTCATCGTTCGGTCTCATAGATCCATAGTTATAGTCATAACTTACGTTTTTTTCCGCTTTCTCGGTCGCGCGCCGACGGCTCAAACGAGCTCTTCTGATTGGCCGAAATTCTCTGCTCTCTGAACAGGGCCTGCCGCTGCCTCACAGATGCACAAATCACTTTTGCTCCACATTTCACGGAGTATATGGTGCAAAAGTGAGAGCGCGCAGAACTTGTCATTTGAAGGCGAAAAATCTGCGTTTGAGACTCGTAGCAGCAGATTCAAGCAGTTGTAGTAATTGGACTTGCGATTATGTTAGAAAACTATCCAAGAAAAGTAATGCATTTGTGACCAGATGTTCTACAAGTGTGCAACTCTCATTGTATGGATTCACATATTAATTTGCGGGTGTGCAAAATTTGTCCGTGACTTCACATTTTTGATACGGGTGTGTGAATGCGTTTTGCACCATATTCACTGCAGCAATTGTACAAAAAATGTGAGCGTATGAGTTTCTTCATGTGTGACTCGTAGAATAGGATTTGTGCACCTGCAGTGAAGAATGTGTGAAGGTGTAACTGTTGTGTTGTGTTTGTAGGAGAGGAAAAAAAATCTACAAGTTTACAACTCCTAAAAAAAAATTCTGTGACTTGTGTGTGACTTTATTGATACACATGTGTGGGTATGCTCTACAGCTACAAATTCCGCTCTCACATGTGTTCAGTAGTTTTGCACCAAAAATATCTTCATAGCCGCCGCCCCTCCCCCACCCACCGAGCGGGAGTCCGTTACCACAGCAACACATTCACTTACAGCAAACAAGCAAACATTCTCTTTATTATATTATATTATATTATATTATATTATATTATATTATATTATATTATATAGAGGAGATCCGTTACAGCAAACTTTCTCTTTATATTATATTATATTATAGAAAAGATCAGTTACAGCAAACATTCTCTTTATATTGTATTATATTATATTATATAATATAGAGAAGATCAGTTACAGCAAACATTCTCTTTATATTGTATTATATTATATTATATTATATTATATTATATTATATTATATTATATTATATTATATTATGAGCTTAATAAATACCTACCTAAGTAAATGAAGTAATTAACTACTTTTAAAAGCTATAAATGACTTTTAAATAAATAAATAAATACCGGTGTGACAATCAATTACAGAACAGTTCAATAAATACATAAAAATATATTTTAATAAAATAGTAATTTACTATCGGTAGTGATTTAACATCAGAAAAAGTCATTTGCCATCAGAAAAACTACTGAATGTGTGTGGAGTTTGGAGCTTATTTTGAGTCTCTGCTGTTGAATTTGTCAATCAGCGTCATTTTAACATTGTCCTCGGTTAGGCTGCGTCTGTGCTGTTAGAAGTGTAGAATAGTGGGGGACACGTATCACGCTAAAGCGTGTAATACACACGCTGGTCCACTAGCGTATGCGTGTCAATGTTACACTTTGCCTCCTCTAGGCGTGAAAATGACACGCATGATGAAGGTTGAGTACCAGCAGGGGGCGATGATTTCCTCAATGCCAACAACTCCCCACGGACCAAAGAGAGAAGCGATATATTACATTCTCCAAAATTCCCGCGTCAGGTCGGTCAAAGCCACATATTTTTATTATTCTGTCATTTAAGAAATCCTAACGTTGCTGTAGCCTAACGTTATATTTGTGTGTGTGTGTGTGTGTGTGTGTGTACTGTGGAGATTTTTAATCTATGGTGCTGTTAACGTTACCGTGGTCAATAACATTAATGGAAATAGATATTAATTGGCTAATTATTAATCACAGAAAGCTGCAGTGACTGCATATTATGTTATATTAACATTATAAAAAGTTGTTATGGTCGATGGGAAGTAACTTTTGATAAACCCCGCTGCTTGTTGATGATGATGATGATGATGATGTTGATGTTGATGATGATGATGATGTTGTTGATGATGATGATGATGATGATGATGATGATGATGATGTTGTTGATGATGATGATGATGATGATGATGTTGTTGATGTTGATGATGTTGATGATGATGTTGATGATGATGATGTTGATGATGATGATGATGTTGTTGATGTTGATGATGTTGATGATGATGATGATGATGATGATGATGATGTTGTTGATGATGATGTTGATGTTGTTGATGTTGATGATGATGATGTTGATGATGTTGATGATGATGATGATGATGTTGTTGATGTTGATGATGATGATGATGATGATGATGATGATGATGATGATATAGCAGCCATGTCACCCTGTAGCCCAAGACTGGTTGCCCACTGAAGCTAAGCAGGGCTGAGCCTGGTTAGTACCTGGATGGGAGACCTCCTGAGAAAACCAGGTTGCTGCTGGAAGAGGTGTTAGTGAGGCCAGCAGGGGGCGCTCACCCTGTGGTCTGTGTGGGTCCTAACACCCCAGTGTAGTGACGGGGACACTATACTGTCAAAGAGCACCGTCCTTCGAAAGAGACGTTAAACCGAGGTCCTGACTCTCTGTGGTCATTAAAAATCCCAGGATGTCTTTCGAAAGAGTAGGGGTGTAACCCCGGCATCCTGGCCAAATTTGTCCCTTGGCCTCTGTCCATCATGGCCTCCTAATCATCCCCATATACTGATTGGCTTCATCACTGTCTCCTCTCCACCAGTAACCTGGTGTGTGGTGGGCGTTCTGGCGCAATATGGCTGCCGTCGCATCATCCAAGTGGATGCTGCACATTGGTGGTGGTTGAGGAGATTCCCCCCTTCCATGTAAAGTGCTTTGAGTGCCGAGAAAAGCGCTATATAAATGTAATGAATTATTATTATTATTATTAATTATTATTATTATTATTATTATTATTATATGCGCGGATTTCGATCCTGAAATATCGATCCTGATGTTGTATCTATTCTAAAGGATATATCCACACATAAAAAATATCCTAAGGTGTTTTTTTTAAACCAGCAACTTTATTTATTTAGCACAAATTTATTTTATTCAGAAAGTATGCATTAAATTGATTAAACGTGACAGTAAAGGCTTTTGCATTGTTACACAAATATATATATTTCATGTAATGTTAAATGCTGTCCTAATAATTATGATGCTGAAAATTCAGCTTTGATCACAGGAGTAAATTACATTTTAACATATTAAATGGAAAACAGATCGCCTGTTTTAAATTGCAATCATATTTCACAATTTGTTTATTTGTTTTTACAAAGATTTACTGCATTTTTGGTTAAATAAATGCAGCCTTGGTGAGCAGATTAGACTTCTTTCAACATTAAACATCTTACCGACCCCAAACTTTTGAAAAGTAGCGCACATGTAACATTTACTATAATTATGCTAGTTTGTGCAATTCAGTTTATTTTGATTGATCGTTAAAGTTCAAATGGATTGTGTTATGTTCTGTAATTGTTGTTAATAAATCTGTCAGAAGAAAATGTGCAGAAGTTTTAGCTATTGGGGTACAACAGTCCTTTAAAAATGAACAATGGTTTTACTACGGTAACCATACACACGACTAATTACAGGCGCATCGAGAGCACAAATCACCAATTATTTTAGAGGTCATGAAAATGTATTCACATTTAGCATATTAATGATGCATTCACCACCTCATATATCACGACACACTGCTTCTGTTCATGAATGCAGTTTACATGCTGAATATGCATTGTGCAATAACAGAATCACAGTTATCTTCTTTATGTTGTTACAGTTCTGCATCTATAATATGACAAATCCAGGAAGCCTTGCTGCAAGAGAATTAACTGTGTTTTTGTTTTCCTTTGTCCAACAGCTCCTGTTTTTACCCACCATCCTTCCCTGTTACCTCCACCTGTATCTCTTTATAAGAAAACCAACGGCTCTTTTAAGAGCCACTCCGATACTCCTCTTACTGCCTCTCTCTCTCTCTCTCTCTCTCTCTCTCTCTCTCTCTCTCTCTCTCTCTCTCACACACCCTATTTCTAATTCTCTCTCTCTCTCTCTCTCACACACTCTCTCTATTTCTAATTCTCTCTCACTCTCTCTCTCTCTCTCTATCTCTCTCTCTTACACTCTATTTCTAATTCTCTCTCTCTCTCTCTCACACACACACACTCTCTATTTCTAATTCTCTCTCTCTCTCTCTCTCTTACACTCTATTTCTAATTCTCTCTCTCTCTCTCTCTCTCTCTCTCTCACACACACTCTCTCTATTTCTAATTCTCTCTCACTCTCTCTATCTCTCTCTCTCTCTCTTACACTCTATTTCTAATTCTCTCTCTCTCTCTCTCTCTCTCTCTCTCTCTCTCTATCTCCATTTCTTTCTTCTAACGCTTCACTGTCTTCAAGTAAGTATTGTTACTCTATTCTTTATTTTTCTTTCACCTTACTCTCTCTCTCACTGTCCAAAACATTTTTAGAAATGTAGTTTTATTTAGCCTATACTCTGTCCTCAATTCTTTTTGTCTGACCGTGTTTTTATCTTCCTTTCCAGTATAGTATCTTTGAAATGGCTGCTCAGCAAGACAGAGGGAGAGCAGATGATGCTATTTTCCTTGCAGACATGTGTAAGAATTGAGAAATGCTAAAAAAAGACAAAAAAAAAAGTGTTGTTGAAGCGAGGTTAATGTCATACGTCTTATCTTAATGGTGTAATTAATACCATTAATCTTAATGGTGCTCCATGTCTTGTTAGGCTGTTAGCAAACAAATAATACTACTTTGTAGTGTTGTAGTCAAGACCACCTAAACCACGACCAAGACAGGCCGAGACCGAGTCAAGACCAAGACAGGCCGAGACCGAGTCAAGACCAAGACCAGTGCATGACACACTTATGATAAAATATATAATATGCATATGCGGCCATTTTAAAACTCAAAGTTCCATAAAAATGCTAATCTCACTGAGGTATTAATCTAGACACAGTCCATTAGGCCTATGTCCTAAAATTAATGTGAATAACAGGTGGTGGAATATGTATCATACATATCCATGCATTAAGTCTTGCCTAATAGGCAAATTATTTTATATATATTGTTCATTACATGTTGGTACATATTGTGCAGCTTTATTGTGCAACGGGGAAGGAAACCCTGTATTTGTATTTTATTTTGATTACAGTTTGTAAATATCTCACATGTGGTTTGACTTGTTTTTGGTTAATATCGCCCAGTTTGGATTTGGGGGATGTAAAAAAAAAAAAAAATCTTACATCACAATAAGTGTATTGTGATTGTCAAAACATTTTATTAATTAAACAGAATTGTATTAGGTTTAGTGACAACATGTTACAATGTTTACATGGTACAATTTCTGGTAAGCTACGTTTTTTTTATTATTGCTTGACACAAATTTCACAATTTCAATTCTTGTGATTTGATTCAATATTGACTCATTTGGATAAATATTAGGTACACAAGATAGGTGTTATTTTTTCTAAAAAAAAAACACACACTGTAAACACACAGAGAGCCCTATCAGCTGGTAGTATTATTTAGGGTTAAAAATAACTAAAATAAAATATAATGCGTTTTTTTTATTATAATAACAACTTTATTTAATGATATAAGTAAAATATAATACATATGTAATAGTAGCCTACACATATTTAGCAAAATACTCTACTAACGTGCTATATATTATGGTCATTAAATGGCTTTCCTGAGGTAAATGTTATGTTACAATTTTTCTCCAGCTGTTTTACCTCTTTCCGCGGTTGAAAAACACTGACTGATCGATATTATGTATATATGGGGGAGATACAGATTTGACTCACTTCTGCACCCAGCCTCAAGCGGCCAGTCGATGAATTGCCGTTTAATTCACTTCTGTGTTGGTTTCAAGAGAGAGACAGGGAGGTTGCCGCTTGTTTGAAAGGCATGAAGATACAGCGTGAAGAGACTGTAGGCCTACGTGAAGATGCAATACAGCTGGAAAACACCACCACCCTTTCTGCCAAATGAGGTAACGTTATGTTTATGTTAGACTTTGTATTGTCTTGTTTCTGTTTTAGACGACAAGCAGACATTATACACTCATATATTTTTTTATATATGACTTTAAACCCCAGTTAATGACCTTGAAATATTAATTTAACATGACTCCTATTATTTATACTTCTGCTAGTAACGCTAGTCATTCTTTACCAGTTCCCTCCTCATTAGTTTGTTTCATTGAGTTTGTTGTTTCCTTATCTATTGACAGGACTTTGCTGCTGTACTGTAACTGTCACATCCCAAGCACCACAACCTGCATGCTCCTTATGGTTTGTATTTTGTTTTATTAGGATTTTTTATTATTAATTATTATGAGTGTTCAATATCGGCAAAACACATTTCAATTTAAAGTCTGAGGAAAAATGTTAATAGAAAAATGTGGTTGCTGAATACCCCCTTCAAAGATTTTTATTCTTGTATGGTCAGTAGAAAAACAAATTGTATAGTGAAGATTTAAACAACTATGTTTGGAGCAGTTTTTTGAAGTGATCTTGTACTGTTTATCATTCCATATTTGCTGGAGGAAAAGACCACTCTGAAGTAGGACAGCTCCAACTCCGGTCGCGCTGGCGTCTACCTCGAGCTTGAATGGACGAGCCAGGTCAGGAGCAGACAACACCGGAGCACTGCAAAGGAGAGACTTTGCACACAGAAAGGCACTTTGACATTCATCAGTCCAATTAAAAACAACTTTAGAGCTACACATCTTCGTTAAGGGAGCGACCACAGTCGAGAAATTTTTACAAAAACACCTGCAATAGCCAGCCATGCCTAAAAATCGTCGCAACTCTCTCCTCGTAGTGGGCACAGGATATGCAAGAATAGCGGCCACTTTTGCGTCGACCGGACGTACTTGACCGTTTCCCACCTGTTTCCCCAAGTATGTAACGGAGGCTTTCGCAAAATCGCATTTAGTCAAATTTAAAGTTAAAGAGGCGGCTGTTAATCGGCTAAAAACATCGTGCAAGATAGAGATGTGCTCATTCCACGTAGAAGAATAAATAACGACATCATCGAGATAAATATTACAGTTTGGAACGTCACCCAACACTGTAGACATTAACCTTTGAAAGGTAGCAGGCGCGTTCCGAAGACCGAACGCCATACGCGTATATTGAAAGAAAGAATCGGGAGTCACAAATGCGGAGATCTCAGAAGCACGTTCAGTCAATGGCACCTGCCAATAGCCTTTTAAAAGATCTAATTTCGTAATGTACCGAGCAGTACCAAGATTGTCGATACAATCCTCTATTCGAGGCAACGGAAATGCATCCGGCACAGTAACAGAATTCACCTTGCGAAAATCGGTACAGAAACGGAATGAACCGTCAGCTTTAGGTACTAAAATGCACGGGGAACTCCACGGGCTATTACTCTTTTTGGCGAAACCATTTGCAACCAGATAGTTCACTTCACATTTCATGATCTCCCGTTTACCTACTGGAGAACGATACGCATGTTGTTTTATGGGAAGTGTGTTACCCACCTCGATATCATGTTGAATGACAGAGGTACCAGACGGAACATCACTAAACAAGTTAGGATAATCTTCTATTAAGTCAATCACATCCTGACTCTGGTCGCTAGATAAATAAGACAAATGAGATGGTAAAACTCTTAAAATCTCTGAATTCTTTAGAGGGCCACCACTGAACATCTCCGTTGACATTTTCAACCTGTCATCTACCTCTTCAGCACCCACGGTACTGGACAGCAAAGATACTCGTTCCACATTTGACACCGCCTGTACCTCACTCTGAGACAAGTCAGTCACCTCAGTCTTCACAGTTCGAGCTACATATTGTTTCAGCATATTTACATGACACAAACGTGTCTTCCGTCGTCGTTCTGGGGTATGGACTATATAATCAGTGTCACTCAGCTTGCTCTTAATTACATAAGGACCTGCAAATCGCGCAGCTAAAGCAGAGCCAGGCAAAGGAAGCAACACTAGTACTTTTTCTCCAGGCGTAAAATTACGCACAACCGCGCTCTTGTCAAAACGACGCTTCATTTTCTTCTGCGAAAGAGAAAGAGCTTCTTTCGCGACAGCAAGGGCATTTCGCAATCGTTCACGGGTACGAGAAACAAAATCAAGCACGTTATGTTTCTCAGTCACACCAATGGAGAAAAATTCATCTTTCAGTACTTTTAAAGGACCCCGTACATTATGTCCAAAGACCAACTCGGACGGACTAAAACCAAGTGACTCTTGTCGTGCTTCACGCAGTGCAAATAAAACCAAAGGGACTCCCTCATCCCACTCATTTCCTGCCTCCAGGCAATATTTTCGCAAACTGGACTTCAGCGTCTGGTGCCACCTCTCAAGTGCCCCCTGCGACTCAGGATGGTAGGCACTGGATGTAACATGTGACACGCTCAAACCTCTCAACACATTTCGGAACATCTTTGACAAGAAGTTAGTTCCTTGATCTGTTTGAACAGTTCTCGGCAATCCGAATGTTGTGAAAAATTTCATTAGAGCTTTAGTGACGCTTTTGGCAGTTATATTCCGTAACGGAATTGCTTCTGGAAACCGCGTGACGGTGCACATGATTGTTAAAATATATTGAGAACCAGATTTAGTTCGCGGCAACGGCCCAACGCAATCTACCAAGACGCGTTCAAACGGTTCACCTACAGCCGGAATAGGTCGAAGTGGAGCAAATGGCACAATCTGATTGGGCTTTCCTACTACTTGACATACATGACAAGACTTACAATATTGAGACACATCAGCTTTCAACCCAGGCCAAAAGAAATGCTGAAGCACCCGATGGTAAGTTTTATTTACTCCAAGGTGCCCAGACCAAGGATGATCATGTGCCAAGCTTAAAATATGCTGTCGAAATTTCGAGGGTACCACAATCTGATGGACCACGTTCCAGTCATCCGAATCTTCCTCATTCGATAATCGAGCATTCCAACTACGCATTAACACCGTGTTGTTCCAATAGAACTGATGGTTATACGAAGGTGATTTTTTAGTGTCAGCACTTAAACGACATTTCTCTAACGTATGATCACTTCTCTGAGCTGCAGTAAGAACATCGCACGAAATAGGCAAAAATACATCAGGATCGGGACAAACAGATTTTTGGATCGAATTAACATCCACATGCTCTGTCACAGCATTTTTCTCAAAAATCTCTGCAAAGATGGACTCACCTAAATTCACGTCATTCTCCTTACCGAGACTTTTCGCCTGAGCGTGTGTCGTAATTGCACTAAAAGCAAAAACATTTGGGAAATGTTGTGCGAGCGCATCTGGTTGCTGATCAGTAACTGGGATTTTGGTAACATGCACAACTGGCATCACTTTTCCTCCAGCAAGATCATTTCCCATGATAAAATCAATACATTTCACAGGTAGGGAAGAACGAGCCGCTACATTAAAACATCCAGAAACTAATTCAGACGTCACCCAGACACGATGAAGAGGCACAGTGATGAAACCCATTTCTATACCCTGCACAATAGTGCTGGTATCACATTCGGAGCTTGCACAGAAAGGCAAAGTGTCAGACAATATAAAAGACTGAGATCCTCCCGTATCACGTAAGATCTTCACAGCTTTCTTATCCTCATCACAACCAGTCAATGATACATAACCGTCAAACACGAAAGGCTGAAAACACTCATCAGGAGCTACCGAAATCATGGTCCGTGGAAACACAGTTTTTACTAAAACTGAACCGCGAGGTTGAGTAGAAAAATCCTGACGTTCATGCTTTCGTTTTAAAATTCGACACTCAGCAATAATATGTCCAACCTTGTGACAATAGCCACACTCTTTACGCATTTTCGGGCTAGATGGACTAGGCCTAACTTTAAAGTCAGAAGAATTAACTTCATTCTCTCTTTGTGAAGTGTAACCTGAATCACTCGCACGCTTTACAAACACAGGTTTATGAATGAGTGCATACTCGTCTGCTAAAACAGCTGCTTGCTGCACAGTAGTAACCTTTTGTTCGTTTAAATATAAAGCCGTACGCTCAGGAACACAATTCTTAAACTCTTCAATGAGCAAAAGTTCACACAAAGATTGGTAATCCACGACTTTACACGCCTTTATCCATCGATCAAAGAGTAAACCCTTCTCACGGGCAAATTCGACATATGTCTGAGAAGCAGATTTTTTCGTTGAGCGAAAACGTTGTCGGGAATGTTCAGGTACTAATTCTTAGGCACGGAGAATCGCATTTTTGACTGTCTCATATTGAACACTTTCCTCTAATGGAAGAGATGCACAAACTTCTTGCGCTTTCCCTGTTAACTTACATTGTAACATTAGTGACCAGACCTCTGTTGGCCACTTCAAAGCAGATGCTATTCTCTCAAATGCCTGAAAATAAGCTTCAACCTCTTTCTCACGAAAGGTGGAACAATTACAATATTTTTCGCTACATTAAACGAAGTCGAATGATCAAGAGAATCCATTAACACCGGTAAAGAGTTAACTACAGGTATCGCAGGAATATTTGGCACTAATGCAGCAGCTTCAACCTCAGAACTAGGTCTATCTTCGAACGCAGATGACTTTTTAGATCTTTTTGGATCGTCTTGCACAGCCTGTAAGTCTAACTCCCGCATTTTAACTTTCATCTCTGCATCAATACGGTACAATTCAAGCTGATGCTGCAACTCATCCTTCCGTGCTTGAGCTCTGTCTTGCGTCTCAAGCTGTAAACGAGCTAATCATACTTTTAAACGCAAACCTTCCTGATGTACCGGTGATTCTTCGGTAGAGAGGGATAAAGGTTCAAACTTAGGCAAAGAAAGAGGTGGTGGTCCTACCTTCACCCCACCACCGGCACCCGGCGTAACTGGATTGCCAGCGAGAGAACGCAGTGAGGTAGAAGAATGCAGTGGGAGTTGTTCCTCATCCATAACAGCTGCAACTGATTCTGCTGATCCAGGAACATCCTCCAATAAAGACAACACCCCATCATTAACTAAACCAGTTAACAAACAAGCTTTCAATACTTTCTTAAGCAATGTTTTAGAAACAGGTATTTCAAAGTGTCGAGCAATAAGGAACAAATCGTCCTTTCTACATGTTTCCAACACTGCAATACTAGGTTGACTTACAAACTCATTTAAATCAAACGTCGCCATAATAAATTGAGCAAAAAAAAACAAACATAATAAATTAGTAGGCTAGAACGTCTCCGGACCTAAACCTACCTGCTCCGCTTCAGCGTCCTTATTATAGTGAATCAGAAACGACTCCAACGAGACGCAGGTGTATAATGATACACAGGTGCGGACCTAACAAACTCAGACACAGAAAAAACACACAGAGTCATGACGTCATCACAAGGAGAGGAAAACACGCGACACAAACCGTAACAATTTGTGTAAGGTGATGGGCATTCAGGATTTCTGTCATTCAAGAAGTTATTGACCACATCTCCTACTCCATTGAGGCAGTGAGCTACAAAATACCAGAAGAAATTGCAGCTTATCATGGAGTTCATATAAAGGTAAGCAACACATTTTTAATGAAATTATTTATAGAGCATGTTGTTGGTACTGTTTATTCAGTTGAAAATAATGAAACATAAGGTATAGTTGAGCAGACAAGCTAACATGACATGCACTTGGGGTCCACTGGAAACAGAAGTCTTAGCATGTTTTATACAGTGTTTGAATCTGAAAGAATTAGGGATGGCAGTTGATAATTTAACGAATGTAAAATAAAGTACGATTGTTTTTCAACCTCAATCTGGTCTGCATGATGCTTTGTAGTTCAGTTTCCTCCATTTAATTTCTTGTGTAGCTAAAAACATATCCATTTTTTTCTTCATATCCAACTTTCCTGTGCAGAAATCCTAAACGAAGGTCGAAAAGGCTGAGATGAAGGAAACCAAACATCTACACATTCCTCCAAGACTGCTGAAGTTCCTGTATGAACAACTTCGAAAATCCATGTTAAGTTTAAGCTTTTGTCAAATCTCAAAATGGGACTTTAACTGAACATACAGAAAAGTAAAGTTCTCTTACGAGAGGTCTCTCGTACTGCGTAAGATATCTTACGCTAGGGGAAAATCCTTTTTCCGCGAGATATTGAAGCCAAAATTGATCCTTAATTTTTCAATAATGCAAAACGCGTTGCGGCAGCATACAGACATAGGCGAGGCAGCTCGCGCGCCTATTGGCTGCTCGCTCTCCGTGCGACTAAGTCTAAGACGGAGTATGGCCTCTCTCACTGTGACCGAGAGGCACCTGTGGCTAACGCTCTCAGAGATGGCCGAGTCCGAGCGCACCGCGTTCCTCGACGCTCCGCTTTCTCCCGCTGGCCTCTTCGGATCCTCCGTGAAGGATTTTGCGGAGAGATTCGCCGAGGTGCAGAAAGCGTCGCAGGCCATGAAGCACTTCCTCCCGAAGCACTCCAGCTCTGCAGCAGGCCGTGCGAAACCGTCTGCCCAGAGCTCACAGCCCCAGCCACCGCCCTCCACCGCCACTTCACTCCGCTGCACTCATCCAGCCACCGCCCTGCCGGTGAAGCCCGAGGCCCAGAAGTCATCCTAGCACGCCTAGGAAAACGACAGTGTTCGAGTCCCGCTGCGGCCGGACTTCCACCAAAGCTCATCGCTCGTCCAGTTCCAGCAAATGTGACTGGTCCAGTGTTTTCTGCAGCCAACAAGCCGGTTCCGTTGCCCGCTTGCCTGCACACAAATGCCGTTTTCACGGCTACCCAGATAAATCCTCAAGAGAGTGTATTTTCTGGTGTCCCGGCCACGGCCGATGGTGTTTTACGTGTAGAAAAAATGCCCACTGCCCAGTGCCCATCTCTACACACAAGCACAGCCCGTCACACAGGGCTCGCGCACATAAAATCGACTCAGATCGATTGCGCATTAAACGTGGTAAATGTGCCCACTACCCAGTGCCCACAAACACTACGTTATGCATGTCTCAGGGTTTCTGTAAAAACGAAACCAACGTGCATTCGCTTCACTCAAGCGAACAATGCTTTCGGTGTGGTAAATGTGCCCGCTATCCCGCGCCCACATCCTCACACAGACATGACAGTTCCTACGGGACTCGCCCAGCCCTCCCCCCTCTCGGTTGACCGCCGCAGAGGAGTCGAGCGCGGGCAATCTGCCCGCTGTTCTCAGCGCGCCCCCTGCCTCAAATGTCATGAGCGCGACGCTTATGTTACAGCACACTGAAGCCTCTCCGTCGCTGAGCGAACAGAGCGCGCTTCGTATTCAACCCCTAGCTATTCATGCGGATGCATGGGCAAGGCTGCCCGGGGTTTAGAAGTGGGTGCTAGACATTATAAAAAGAGGCTATTCGCTGCAGTTTCGCCGACGCCCTCGCCTCTATACGGCGCGCGTCGAGACCACGGTGAAAACGGAAGTAGCACATTTACTTCGAGCCGAAGTTGCGAAACTATTGAGCAAAGGGGCCATAGAGCCTCTCTCTCAAGTTCAGAGCGAAGGAGGGCTATACAGCAGATACTTCCTGGTACCGAAAAAAGACGGGGGTCTCAGACCCATACTAGATCTAAGGCAACTGAACAGAGTGCTTGTGGAGCGACAGTTCAGGATGCTCACGACCAGAAAAATCCTCGCGCAGATTCGCCGAGGAGATTGGTTTGTGTCAATAGATCTGAAAGACGCGTATTTTCAAATACAGATAGCGTCACGTCACAGGCGATTTTTGAGATTCACCTTCGAGGGCCAGGCATGTCAGTACACAGTCCTGCCGTTCGGTTTATCCCTAGCACCCCGTACATTTACGATGTGCATGGATGCAGCGCTCGCACCCCTCAGAATGCGGGGCATGCGAGTACTGAACTATTTGGACGATTGGCTGATTCTAGCTCAATCTCGCTCAGAGCTCACAGAGCACACGACCATTTTACTCGATCACCTCGAGAATTTGGGTCTCAGAGTCAATTGGGCGAAGAGCTCTCTGTCCCCCAGTCAGACGATATCTTTCCTGGGCACAGAGCTGGACTCGCTGTCCATGATAGCACGACTATCACCACAACGCGCGGTAGACATTCAGCGCGCAGCGAACTCTTTCCGCTGCGGCGCATCTGTCCCGCTCAAGAAATTTCAGAAGATGCTAGGTCTCATGGCCTCAGCATCATCAGTGCTCCAGCTGGGCCTGCTCCGCATGCACCCACTGCAGTTCTGGCTGAAAGCGCGAGTCCCACGCCGAGCGTGGACATCCGGTCTGCTTCGTCTCAAGGTCAATCAGAAGTGCATCGCAGCTCTGAAACCTTGGAAAGCGAACGACTGGTACCAATCAGGTGTAAGCCTGGGGACTTCCTCGAGGGTGAAGGTGGTGTCTACGGACGCATCCACTCGGAATGGGGAGCGCTGCTCGAGGGCAGACTGTTCTTGGCCAGTGGTCAGAATGGGAGAAGCTTCTGCACATAAACTGCCTCGAGATGCTGGCAGTAGACAACGCGCTGACGCGTTTTTGTCCCCAAATAAAAGGATGCCACGTCCTGGTCCGCTCGGACAACATGTCTGTGGTGTCCTACATAAATTGCAAGGGCGTCCTCAGGTCCCGGAACCTGCACAGGCTAGCAGAACGCCTCCTGGTATGGGCTCAGCGCAACCTGCGCTCGCTGAGAGCAGCGCACGTGCCAGGGCTCCTAAACATATGACCAGACAGACTGTCCAGGAACAATGTTCCGGCAGGCGAATGGTCTCTACACCCACAGACAGTCCAACTGCTGTGGAAGAAATTTGGCAGAGCGGAAGTAGACCTGTTCGCGTCTCAAGAAAATGCTCACTGTCCGGAATTTTTCTCCAAGAGCAGGGACGTGCTGGCTCATGTATGGCCCCGCCGCCCGCTCTATGCTTTTCCCCCCCATCTCTCTCCTGCCTCAGGTGATAGAGCGGATCAGGGAAGAAGGATGCTCAGTACTGCTCGTAGCACCGTTCTGGAAAAACCAACCTTGGTTCCCAGTTATGATGCAGCTAGCGAGCACTGCCCCGTGGCCAGTGCCAGTGAGGAGAGACCTCCTCTCTCAGGCCCACGGCTCGATTTGGCATCCTCACCCAGAATTATGGTCCCTTCATATCTGGGCCATCAACGGGTACATGCTGAACTCCCAAAAGGAGTGTTAAACACGATCACGCAGGCTAGAGCCCCGTCTACGAGACGTCTCTACTCCTCGAAATGGTCAGTGTTTTCGGGCTGGTGCACAGCCCGTGGCGTGTCACCCACAGACTGTGGAGTGATGGAGGTGCTTTCCTTCCTTCAAGAGCTGTTGGATAAGGGCAGGACCCCTTCCACGCTCAAAGTTTATGTGGCGGCTATAGCAGCGTTCTCGAGAACAACGCTTGGTCAGTCAATAGGAAGGAACGATTTAGTCATCCGCTTCCTTAGAGGAGCTAAGAGACTGAATCCTCCCAGACCTCCATCAGTCCCCGTATGGGACCTTTCTACGGTGCTGGAAGCTATGAAAGGTGGCCCATTCGAGCCTTTACAGACGATTGATCTGAAACACCTGTCTTTCAAGACTGTGTTTCTGCTGGCTCTCGCTTCAGTGAAGCGCATAGGGGACTTATACGCGCTCTCCGTGAGCGCGGCGTGCATGGAATGTGGGCCTAATGACTCAAGGATTATACTCAAACCTAAGCACGGTTATGTTCCAAAATCCCTCAACACACCGTTTAGGGCGCAGGTCATTTCCCTGTCAGCCCTACCGGTCCCTGATGAGAAAGGAGACGCGAGCCTCCTTTGCCCAGTCAGGGCATTACGAGCTTATGTGTCTCGCTCGTCTGTTTTCAGACAGACAGAGCAGCTCTTTGTTTCATTCAGCGGGCGCTCTAAGGGACTAGCTGCGTCGAAACAGAGCCTATCCAGATGGATAGTTGATGCTATTGCGCTAGCATACGCCTCCAAGGGCATGCAATGCCCGTTGGGTGTCAGAGCGCACTCCACGAGAAGCATGGCTTCATCGTGGGCCTGGTCGAGTGGGATTGCCTTACAAGATATATGTACGGCGGCGGGCTGGGCCTCCCCGTCTACATTTATAAGGTTTTACAACCTAGAGGTTCCCGCCCTGCAGGCCAGGCTGCTGTTGGTCTAGATAACCAGTATTGTCTGTCCTGATGCTATCAGCTCAGAATGCTGCGTCTACTGAGCACAGCTCAATGATCGACAGTGTAAAACAATAGCACAAAGATGTGTTTTTGGGCAAACTGTATAAGACCCACATTTCCCCATCAGTTCAGGCCGTACCCCGCCCTGTCTGTATGATGTAATTCGCGTCTAGGCGACGCTGATATACGAGGAAGAGTGTGGCTTCGCCCCTCCCTCTTCCCGGACTCCCTGTGAGTTCCCTGGGTGATTGTGCACTATATGAACCCCGGGCTTTTGCCCTTGGGTCTTTGGTGTCAAATCCCAGCACGCACGGCGTCTTGCATTGGGTCCCCTAGCGTAAGATATTCTACGCAGTACGAGAGACCTCTCGTAAGAGAACGTACTCGGTTACTAACGTAACCTCGGTTCTCTCTAGTAGAGGGAACGAGTACTGCGTATCTTGCCGTGCATGCACACGCTCTGGTTGCTTCGATGATGAAAAACCAGATAATAGCTGCCTGCGAGCGGTATTTATAGGCCTAGGCCACGCCCGTTTCGGCGGGATGTGACGCAGCGGGCGCGAAGCGCCCTCATTGGGTCTGACGTCACGCCAGGCCTCGCTCGATAGGCTTGCTGCAGTTGCCGCAGAGCAGCCAATAGGCGTGCGAGCTGCCTCGCCTATGTCTGTATGCTGCCGCAACGCGTTTTGCATTATTGAAAAATTAAGGATAATTTTTGGCTTCAATATCTCGCGGAAAAAGGATTTTCCCCTAGCGTAAGATATCTTACGCAGTACTCGTTCCCTCTACTAGAGAGAACCGAGGTTACTTTAGTAACCGAGTACATTTTTCACGCAAGTTGTTCACCCCAAAATGAAAATAATGTAATTAATTACTCTACCACCTGATGTTGACCTGCGCAGTAGTGATCTCGGGACCAGACCTGCGCAGCAGTGAGCAGGAAGTAAAGCCGCGAAATCAACGCTCCGCCCTCACTCTCGCAGAGAGAGTGCATTCTGCACACTTTTGAAAAAATTTATTGCAGTACGACTAGAGGCTTGTTAAAATAAAGAAAAATACGATCTCCTCAGTTCTCCGAAGATCCCGAAAAAAATGTCCGTTGGTGCTTCAGTGACTACTTCGCTCAGAGAACCTGTCAATCACAGCTGTCAATCATGACGTTACACCACCGCATCACGTAACTAACTAAAAACCAACTTATTTTTGAAACAGACACTTGAACTTACATCAGCGTGATAAAAACGACAGCAAATGACAGAAACCACCTTTGGAAAAAAGATATTTGAAGTGTAATTTAATTGTTTAGTTGGTCTCACATCCCGTTGAATAACACGGGGAGGCGGGGCTTATGACCTATACTAGGACCAGTCACCGGGGGGGGGATCGAGACGTTTTGGCTTCACTTTTCAGGGCTTGTGCGGCACGCTTGGTTGCGACTATGTAATGTGACAAAATCAATCAAAAACCACAGCCAATCAGAACAGCGTGTGGACGGGTTCTCTTGGCAAGTGCACAGCACCAGGCTTATTATAGTTTTGCATTTTTCATCAGTTTTTATTTTTATTTCGTTTTGACTTTTTGTTTTCAAATTCAGTTTAGTTTTAATTCGTTTTTA
Organism: Rutilus rutilus; assembly: GCF_951802725.1. Classification (NCBI taxonomy): domain Eukaryota; kingdom Metazoa; phylum Chordata; class Actinopteri; order Cypriniformes; family Leuciscidae; genus Rutilus; species Rutilus rutilus. The sequence goes on along the minus strand of NC_140214.1, from coordinate 45,243,821 downwards.
AAGTGGGTTTGCTAGTTTAGTTTAGTTTTTATTTTTAGAAAATGCTTAGTTTTAGTTTAGTTTTTATTAGTTTTAGTGTTAGTTTTAGTCTTTTTTGTAATTTGAGTTATTTGTCAGGGGCAAGATTCAAAAAGGTCAGAAAAAGTATTGTGTAATAATAATAACTCAACAAAAATATTATACAATTTTAGAAAAAAAATCACACCCCATTGAAATTCCTTTACCTCTTACAAAATCCACACGCCGTACCAAAAATCTACACATCTTCTACAGAATTCACACCCTATACAAATACCACAGCTGTACAATTTTCACACTCTATACTAAATTGACCCTATACAGTCAATAGCCTACTCATCTGGATTGAAGCAGCAAACATTCAGTAAAGTTAATACAGCTTATACTGTTTTGACATCGACAACCACAGCCAAAAAGTGCATTTTACCTCAAACTTGCGACTAGTTCACTTTCTAAAGAAGGCGCAATCGCTTCTCGGGTCGACATTAACACACTGAATTATATTCAGAATTTTAAATATTTTTATACCACTTTTGAATGTGTGATTGTGTAAAGGTGTTCACGAGATAGAGATACCAACCTTTCGCGAACTTGCTTTCAACGTCGAACGAACACTCGTTCTCATGGAGACGCGGTGTGCACGGAGGGGAGGGGCTGTGTGTGTGTGTGTGTGTGTGTGTGTGTGTGTGTGTGTGTGCGTGCGCCGGCGCATGTGAGAGACGCATGAGGAAAGGAAATGCAGCTGAACGATTACGCTGCGTGTTTTAAATAGCGTTAAAAAATGAAAGACCTTGACAAAGACGAAAACTAAGGACATTTACTCTATAATTTTATTTTATTTTACTTAGTTTTGCCTAACACACATTACAGTTTTAGTTAGTTATCGTTTTTTTGTAATGCCTCGTTTTTATTTTTATTTCAGTTAACGACAATGTTTTTTCCCACCTAGTTTTCGTTTTTTCGTTCGTTTTCGTTAACGATTATAACCTTGCACAGCACTCACAATGAAATGGATAAGTACGTTATCAGATTCATAAATATTGCACCATTTAAAGATCATTTAAAGTACAAGTGATTGAAACTATCTTTGTCATAGAATTCATACTTTGCAGTCACGTGACTACCATGGATACCTGGCGGGCAACAAACGGGTATTTTCAACGTAGAGTCTTGTAGTTCCAGGTCTTTCTAGTAGCTGTCAAGTCTGTTAGCGAGCTAGCTGCATAACTATGGACTAGGATTAACTCCAAGGTAGCTCAATTGTGTAAAGCAGACAAGGTTTTTTAAGATAATCGAGTAGTAATAATTCCTCTGTAAATAATCTAGCTCTACTGTTGGGTCATCTCTGGTTCTCATTGAAAACCATAGATATCACAAACCTCAAAACAACCTATCACACACTTTTGTTGCTGTTAGCAAAAGACGACAGCTGTTACTGTGCGTTCACACCGCCACCGGCGAGAGCGTCAAAGTGCCCGGAAGTCATTCATTTTTAATAGCGATTTCAAAATCGCCGGCGGCGGTGTGAACGTACAGTTAGCCTAGCTTAGACTCATAACACAAACAGCTGACTCGCCGAACCAGCTGGTGATGTTGATTGACGAAACTACAGGGTAACTTAAAGACTCGATTAATTACATGATCATACACCCATTGTATTCAAACAAATGTTGAAATTACCTTTGATGGAGTGATGGAATGATCACTGCACAGACGTGTATACTGTGCTTATCTCATCTGCGGTTAGTGCAACCAATCGCACAACAACTATCTGGTGATGCAAATGCTTTATTTGTTTTGTAGTGTTGTTCCAGCTGCAACGTCGTCACGTCACTAGAATCGTCAGGTGTCACTGGTAAGTGATGCAAATGCTTTGTGCGTGAAAAAAAAAAAAAATCTAATTGCATTGCACCTATGCACTCTCACCCTGCTTCTGGGTCAACAGCACGCATGCATTGTGGCGCTCTTGTGATCGTGCGTCAGCGATCTATATTTTGTGAGAAAATATGTTTGTTTTTTGTTTTGTTTTTCACAAAAAAACATTTGTGCCACTTCCTAAATTTGAGGTTAAACCACTGGAGTCACATGGATTACATTTATGTCTGTATACCTTTCTGAACCTTGAAAGTCGTAGTTGCGTAAGCTGTCAATGGAGGGACAGAAATCTCTCAGATTTCCTCAAAAAGATTTTGTTCTGAAGAGGAATTGAAGTCTTGTGGGGTGTGGAACAACATGAGCGTGAGTAATTATTGACAATTAAAATTTTTGGGTGAACTAACCCTTGAAGGAAAATTGTGTTCTCTTACTGAAAAATGGCATCAGCACTGTAATATTTCACTCTACTATTGACTACAAGTCTAAAGCAATGTTTAATGATAAAAGCAGCAGCCCTGTCTTTGTATTCCATTTGTTTTTGTTTCCTTCTTTCTGTATTGTATTGTATTTGTATTGTATTGTATTTGAATCTTGACTTTTAGTTTATTATTCATGTTTTGTGAAGAATTTTGTGAGCTATTTGGTGCAACACCAATATTGTGCAAGTACCTGCTCATGTTTTCTTTTTTAATTCTGTCCCTTGTTTGTTTAATGTCTCAATACATATTCCACAATACAAGCACTTTTAATGGTGCTTTGCACATTGTTTAATTTGTCATATATCTATTGAATGCATTTAAGAATGTTTACATGAAAATGTTTACGAAAATAAACCATGTTCAATTTGTATATATCTTTCTTGGATTATTTGCTACCAAAATATATGCTATAAAAATTCTATAAAAATAGAAATTTCTGTATAAGGATTATCCGTGAATAGTACAGAAAATGTACTGTTGATATACAGATTTTTCCGTTTTAGAGTTCAACTGTCCGTAATTTAACAGAAAATGTTCATTATCTGTTTTTTTGGAACAATTTGACATTAGAAATCAGGACAGCCTAAAAACACACTTGTTTTTCATGGCCTATAATTAAGGTTGGTTTTACTATTTTCCATTGAGTCTGATAATGTTTTGCCACTCCTGGTTCTTTCCATTATATATTTGAGTCTGATACTGCCTTGCCACCTCTGATTTAAAATGTTGAGTTTGATGCCGTTTTACCACTCCTATTTTTCCATTTTATATCGGACTATCAGACACTGCCATCTCTGTTTTACTATTTTATATGTGAGTCTGATACTGTTTTGCTACTCCTGTTTTAAGGTTGCTCTTAGCTTTGTTGCTTATTTGTGTTGTGTTGTTATGCAGGCATTTTTTTCTCTTAATTTGGCTGTTCTGTAAAGCATTTTGGTCAGCCAGTGGCTGTTGTAAAATGTGCTATATAAATAAAATTACCATGAACATGAAAAAACTTGCATGTAACTACAGCTGTAATTAACTTCTGTAATTGCATTTATAATTAGGCTACACTGTTAACCCGTCCCTTACACCTCAACCCACCCTTAAACCGACCCATACCACCAAACCTGTCCCTAACCTTACCCGTATCCCAGCTCAGTGTAGCACCGGTATCACACCACTTACTGCGCCACTGGACCAGTTCTAGGTTCTAAGGAGTGGGGAGCAAAAAAGAATTACACCAGAGACCGTTGCTTTAAATACAAAAGGCCGGCAATTTACTGAATGCAAAACACACATGGAATATACAGAATGCAAAACAAAAAAAATACCCTGCAGGTTCTTAATATTGAGGTAAGTATAATAAATGAAAAGGTATTTCACTCTTTTTTTGTTCTTTAGGTCACCTAAGTTATTTTAGTCAGACTAATCTAAGTTAGACCGGTCTCTTTCTATTTTAGAAATCCTATTTTTCTTCCTGAGTTAACTCTTTTTCCTTTCTTTTACAGGTAAGAAAATACCTTCAATTGACACAATCAATCAAAGTGGACCACAAGTATTTCAAGTAACATTCAACATATGAACTCAATATGAAAATAAAAGTGTGAAACCTTAAACTCAAGTTCAAGTCCAAATGTGAGTTCAATTGTTCAGTTCAATGAAAAATCTCAGTTCGATTCAGTTCAGTTCAAAAATAATAGTTCAATCAGTTTCCAATTCAATGAAAGGTCTCAGTTCGATTCAGTCCAAAAATAATAGTTCAATCGGTTTCCAGTTCAGTTCAAAAACAATTTCTGATACTCCTACCACTCTGGCAGCGAGTCACCATACGCAGAAGATTTCCTCACTGATGCGATGGAGAAGATGAGTTGAAAGTCTGGGTCTGGCTCGCCATCTTGAATCCGTCTGTGCATGCCATGTGCACACCCGCACACTGCAGGCCAATCCTCGCTCCGACCGAGCTTCAAACCAAGCAAAAAACCTGACCTGTGTAACAGGTCATAAGCACAATAAATCAATTTTTAAATCCTCAAATTACACGAATGAATATTTCACAGTCTCTGAGTTGTAACATTACTGCTACGGTGCTTTTTCACCTCTAAAATGGCGGCGGAGCGGCCTCTTTTAACTCACGGCTCCGTTTCCACACAACTACCGCACACATCTTTCATTTACAAAGCATACATTCACTTTTATAACATTCACAGTTTTCATAAACCCAAAATAATAACTGGTAAACAGTTTATGGCGAAGCATTTCCTTGTAAACAGCTACGTTTTTAATGTTAGCTCTCCGCCAGAGAAAGGAAAAAATACAACATGGAAAAATGCAAGAAAACAACTCAAAACTCACCAAAACCGGGGTGGCTTAGTTCTCATAAAATCCCCGTCAGTTCCCAACCAGGTAAGTTATGTTTTTCAACTGCAAAATCAACTTTATCACTCTTTTCTCTGCTAATTAAACACAGTTCGTTCTCTCTGATCTATCCTCTGTTCTCTCCTTCAGGCCTCCGCGCTGCAGCGTCACTGAAGTACTGCGTCTAACGTCACTAGTCCCTTAAAGGGGCAGTGACATGAATTTTCTGTCAGCATACTTTTAATCTTAAACATTAAATTGTTGTATTAACATTTTTAACATTTTTAACTCTGATGAATAAACTTACATTAAATTAATCACTTAACTTTCAAACTTATTTATGCAGCTTTTAAACTATTTATTCTTATTTATTTCATATTTTAACATGGGTTACATCCTCCCCTCTTTACCTAATGCACGTCCCTGTGCATTCTGAATCTATACTGTCATAATTCTAGGGGTTTTTGGAAAGCTAGGCTCTTCAAGGGAATCTGTAAACACATCACTCAAGGTTTGAAATAAAGACTGAACTATTGTAACCAACGGGTTCCCTAGCTCGGGGTAAGTCAGTCTTTTAGCCGCTTTTCTGTCTCTGATAGGTCTTCTAGAACAGTCACCTTCTGTCTGGATGTCAGTTTGGTCCATAACACTTGTGTTTTCTTTGCCCTCCTGAGCAGGTTGAGTAGAAGGATGGACATTATCCAGGTCTTCCTCAGGTAGGTTTCCAGTTTCCTGTCCAGCGGTTGAGCTGCTCTCTTCAGGATAAGGTAAGTCGTTGGTTCCAGGATCAGGTAAGTCATAGTCTGCAGGGTCAGGTAAGTCATAATTTGCAGGATCAGGTAAGTCATAGTCTGCAGGATCAGGTAAGTTCAGGTCACAAGTCTCTAATGGAACATCCTCAGGAAGAGCTTTGGCTACGTTTGAAGGACCTTGCTTAACAGCAGTCAACTCTTTGGAGGGTTCCGGTTCAATCCTTTCTGGTAAGTGTTCTATGGGTTCAGGGGTCGGGTCAAACCCTAGTATTTCCACTCGTAGGTTTCTGTGTCCATCATAGTGATATTCCTCAGAGTCAGATTGGGATTCATCCCCATCAGCTCCATCTGAACTGTCATTTTTAGGATGTTGTCGAGTTCTTGGTCGTCTCACTGCCATTGACGGGTTAGTTTCACTTTCGATTGAGGTCACAGGAAGGAAACCGCATGGCAGCAGGAGGTCACGATGAAGAGTTCTTTGTGGACCATCTCTTGTCTCAGGCCTCACAACATACACTGGGACGTCTCCAGACTGTCTCTGGACAATATACACATCGGACTCCCACCTGTCGGCCAACTTGTGCTTGCCTCTAAGGCGGACATTTCGGACCAAGACTCTGTCGCCTTCCTTCAAGGTGGAGTCAACAACATGCTTGTCAAACCTCACTTTGTTGCGACTGGCTGTCTTTTTAGCATTCTCAGTTGCTACTTTGTAACTGTCTTCGAGTTGGGATTTCAGGTTGCGAACATATTGCGAGTGTGAGCCTGGCTGGTGATTGACTGGTAGGCCAAAGGCTAGGTCAACTGGTAATCTTGGCTGACGCCCGAACATTAACTCGTAAGGGGTAAAACCAGTTGTCTCGTTTTTAGTACAATTATAAGCGTGTACTAATGGTTTGACGTAATCCCGCCAGTGACTCTTTTTCTGATTCTCGAGGGTTCCCAACATGTTCAGCAGGGTCCTGTTGAAACGTTCTACAGGGTTCCCTCTCGGATGGTAAGGGGTGGTTCTTATCTTTTGAGTGCCAATGAGCTCACACAGTTCTTTTATTGTTCGGGACTCAAAGTCGGGACCTTGGTCACTGTGGAGTTTTTCAGGGATGCCATAATGGACGAAAAAGTGGTCCCACAGGCTCTTGGCCACTGTCCTGGCTTTCTGATTCGGGGTGGGGACAGCCACTGCATATTTCGTAAAATGGTCGGTAATGACCAGAATGTCTTTGGTGTTACTGGAGTCCGGCTCCACACTGAGAAAGTCCATGCACACAAGTTCGAGTGGTCTTGTAGCGATGATGTTGACGAGTGGTGCGGCTTTCTCAGGCATAGCCTTACGTCGTATGCAGCGGTTGTAGGTTTTGACCTTAGCCTCCACCTCGGCTGACATTTTGGGCCAATAGAAACGCTTCCGGACGAGATCTAGAGTGCGCTCTACACCCATGTGGCCCATGTCGTCATGGAGGCTCTTGAGGACTAAGGATCTCAGGACTTCGGGGAGCACAAGCTGGTAGTGAGTCTGAGCACCCTCTTGCCGCTTGCGATACAAGACACCATTTAAGACAGTAAGTTTGTCCCACTCTCTTAATAAGAGACCAAGCTCAGGAAGTTCCTTCCTCAAGGATGGTGGAGGTTTCTCTTCTAACTCCACTTGCCTGAATACTTCACGGATGCAGGGATCAGCATTTTGCTTGTCTCTTAATTCAGCTGGTGCTAATGAGGGGATGACAGGTAAGCCACCAAGCTGATCCTCTTCTTCAAAGCTTTGTGGGAGAGCCTTTGGATGATGGGCAAGTGACACAACCAAGATGGTGCTGGCTGATGTTTCCCCAGAGTGATTGTTGATCACTTGGCGAACCAAGTGCTTCTCACAGATAGCTTTGATGGTGTTTTCATCCAGGTGTGCATAATCAGCCTCTGACAAGTGTCTTTTTGTGAATTGTTGTATCCTCTCCAACTCTTTTTGTGATGATGTGTCATCAGGTAATCTGCCGTGGGGACGCCTGGACAGCCCATCCGCGTCTTGATTTTGCTTACCGGCTCTGTATTGTAGCTGGAAATCAAATGTCGACAGAGCGGCTAACCATCTGTAGCTTGTGGCGTCGAGCTTAGCAGAGGTAAGAATATATGTTAGTGGATTGCTATCGGTGACAGCAAGGAACGTATTCCCGTATAGGTAGTCCTGGAATTTCTCTGTGACTGCCCATTTAAGGGCAAGGAATTCTAATTTGTGTGCAGGATACCTGGATTCACATTTCGACAGGCCTCGACTTGCATAGGCAACCACTCGTTTCTGTCCCTGTTGCTCCTGGTAAAGGGCAGCACCGAGTCCTGAGGTGCTCGCATCTGTGTGTAAAATGTAGGGGAGCTTGGGGTCAGCAAACCCGAGGATGGGTGCTGTTGTCAGTTTTTCGATTATGGTGTCGAACGCTGCCTGGCAAGCAGGCGTCCATCTGTCTCCAAAGAGGTCCTTTGGGTTGTAGTATTTCTCAGGGTTCTCTGGGGTTTTATTGCGCTTTCTCAGCGGCGGATAGCCAGCAGTGAGCTCGTTGAGTGGCTTCACAATCTTTGAGTAGTCTTTTACGAACCGGCGGTAATAACCGCAGAAACCCAGGAAGGTTCTTAGCTCTTTCAGATTGTTTGGTTTTGGCCAGGTTTTTAATGCTGCTACTTTGTCTGGATCAGTTTCGATGCCCCTTTCAGACACGATGTGGCCGAGGTACTTTACTGAAGTTTGGAAGAACTTGCACTTCCCTGGCGACAGTTTCAAGCCAAACTCTTTCAATTGGTTGAGCACACGCATCAATCTTTCCTCGTGTTCCTCCAGTGTCGAGGAGAAGATTATGAGGTCATCTAGAAAAACTAGGGCTTGCTTCAAGTTCAACTTTCCCATACAGCGCTCCATAAGCCTCTGGAATGTGCTAGGGGCATTAGTTATCCCCTGAGGCATCCTGTTGAACTCGAAGAATCCTAGTGGGCAGACGAATGCGGTTTTGTGTTTGTCTGCTTCCTCCATCTCTATTTGATAGAAGCCTGATTTGAGATCGAGCACTGAGAACCACTTGGACCCAGTCAACGCCGAGAATGACTCCTCAAGATTAGGTAAAGCATATGAATCTTTTACTGTTTGGGTGTTCAATTTTCTGTAGTCTATGCAGAGTCTAACATCGCCATTCTTTTTCCTGACGACGACAATCGGCGAGGAGAAAGGCGACTCCGATTCACGGATGACTTCTGCATCAAGGAGTTGCTGGAGATGGTTACGCACAGCCTCTATATCTTGGGGGTGTATAGGTCTTGGTCTATGTTTGAATGTTGTCTCGTCACTGAGGGTTATGTGGTGTTTTATTTTGTCAGTGCGACCAAAGTCAAGCTCGTGCAGTGCAAACACCTCCGGCATGGAACTTAATTTCTCAGTTATCCGCTCTTTCCACTCATTGGGTACAGGAGAGTCAGTGAAGTCAAGGTTGAGATTTAATTTTTTGTCAGGTTTTGTGGGAAGGTCTGAGTCAGGGGTCTTAATTGATTGAACACTCTTGACAGCGTGTATCTCTGCTATTACAGCCTTTGGAGATAGGATGATGTCATGATGTGACTCATTCTTGAGCATGACTGGTATGCAGCGTGGTAGTTTCGGTGGTAGGCTTACCAAGCTATCTGTCACCAGGATGCCACCTGGCAGGGAGGATGACTTTGGTGACTCTACCATCACCCACTTTCCAACATCAGCTGTCCTGCGGCTCACTGATCCTTCAAGGACTTTGGTCTGTCCAGCTGCAATAGTCTCAAAGTCTCTACTATGAAGCCTCACCTCTCCTAGACTGGAATCAACAGACTGTCTTTTCCTGATTTCAAGGGTCTTTAAGACAACTTTGTAGCCGTAAGGAAGAGACTCATAGTTCTGAGGTGCAATATCTGCATACTTTTCATAGAGAACATCCAAAGTGTTTGTACCTATAAGCACTGATGACAAGGTGGAGCGCAAGTCAGGTACAATCAAAACCAATGTGGGCACCTCAATGTCCGCTCCAAGCAAGCTCTTTGGGAATCTGATGGTGGCCTCAATATAGCCAAGGTAAGGGACGCTTTGGCCGTTGGCTCCTTCCACTTCAAGCAGGTCATTCAAGGAATTCATAGGTAAGTGAGACAGGTTCTCTAAATAGAAAGAGTTGGGGATCGTTGTTACTTGAGAGCCTGAATCCAACAAGCATCTGCAGTCTTTGTTACCTATGGTCACTTGTGCAGTGCACTTGGCTCCAATCAGCCCTTTTGGCAGGGTCACTGTCTGTTTTCGTGTGTGAGAGTACACACAGGCTCTGTGCTGCTTCTTTTTGGGACACTTTCTCTGTGTTCCAGTCCCCGTTTGTCCCACAACCGGAACTGGGTCTAGTTTAAATGATCAGGCTTTGAAGCACCATTTTCAATGTCCCATGTTAACTGCTTTTCTCTTAGCTGCTTCCTCTTCTCAGCTACAAGAGATGGGTTCGGCTCACTTTCACACTGAGGCTTAATGTGTCCGTCCTCTCCACATCTAAAGCAATACCAGGGCCTTGGTCTATTGCTTGTGTTGTTGTTTACATCTCGGCTGTGGTGCGGCCTTTGAGATGTTGGAGTGATAGCTGTTTGGGGAGCTACTGGTCTGGCAGCTGATTTAGCCTTTCTACTGTCTTTCTGTGTGATACGTGTGAGCTGGGACTGTAAATCAGCTATTTGTTTCTTTAGGTCTTGGATTTCGGACCTGTGATCAAGAGCTGGCTGAGATGGGTTGCAGTCTTCTTCACTCTGCACATAAATACCTTGATAATAAGAAGACACTCTTGGCTTCGCAATATTGAGGTGCTGTTTCATGCGGGATGCTTTGGAAGTACGCTTATCTTCTGCTATGCGGAGTAACAGGAGAAGTTCAGCAAAGGTAGGTGGGTTCTGTTTCTTTTGTTCTAGCTGGAGTTCAGCTATTAAGATGTTGTCCCAGCAGCCTCTGACAAACTGTCTGAGAAGATGCCGGTCAAGGTCACTTGCGGTTACACCTCCCCTCCTGAGGGTGGTGTTCAGCATCACCTGCAGCCGTTGTAGATAAGCTGAGGGTTTCTCACCGTTATCTTGCATTGTGTTAAGATACTTTGCGAAAAGGTCATCTCCGTCCTCGACAGTGCCAAAAGCAGAGTCCAAGATCTCCAAGTACGCATTAAGGGGGGATTCAGGTGTCAGGTGCTTCACAATATCGATGGCAGGTGATAAAAGACTTTCAAGAAGCTTTCGTGACTTGTAAAGATTAGACTGCGTTGTGTCTTTAAGGAGAAGTTCCACATTGGAACGCCATGTCTCATAATCCACTTCATTGTTGGATCGGGGGAAACGCCCAGAGAAGGGTCTGAGTCTCAAAGAAGTGTGCACCTGCAGAGCAGAATCTTCATTTCTCACTATGTGCTCAACTATTACTTTTTGTATGTCAGGTGGGTTGACGTCAGAAAGTTTCAGAGCAGGCTGTGTCTTTTCTTTAGATGGTGGTGGAGACCAATGATGTTGAACATGCTGCCCCGGGGCCGTACTGGGCAGGGGGCTTACCTGTGCAGCATTTTCAGGGCCATATTGCCCTGGGGCATCAGGTGAGTTCTGTTCCATATCTTCATCTTGGGTTTCTGATTGATCTAGATCGACACTCTCACTGATGACGGAGAGCTCTTCTCTGAGGACAGCTGCAAAGTCTTTGCCAGTCAGTTTTGCAATGTCCTTTAACTCTGAAAGGTAAGTCTGTGTAGCTGTTTTGCTAGCTACAGGTGTGTAGACACTGGCTAAGGCTCTAATGTGATAAGTGACATCAGTCTGAGTCTTACTGTTGAGTCTGTGTGGCAATGAAGGTAAGAGAGACTGCATAGCTGTACCATACACATACTCTACTACGACCTGTTTGTCTGACGCTGGCTCAGCGAAATCTACTGGGATTACCCTTTGAATGGAACCATATTGTTTCAGGAAATCATATAGTTCCTCATCAGTTTCTGTACCGGCTATACCACTAACTATGACTGAGTTAGGGATTTTCACACTACTCGCCTGAATAACGTCCATAATGAATCACTGATAACAATACTATACGGTCTCTGGTTTCTAGTTTTAAATGCTTTAAGCCACTCCTGGCTGGCTCGCCAAGTTGTAGCACCGGTATCACACCACTTACTGCGCCACTGGACCAGTTCTAGGTTCTAAGGAGTGGGGAGCAAAAAAGAATTACACCAGAGACCGTTGCTTTAAATACAAAAGGCCGGCAATTTACTGAATGCAAAACACACATGGAATATACAGAATGCAAAACAAAAAAAATACCCTGCAGGTTCTTAATATTGAGGTAAGTATAATAAATGAAAAGGTATTTCACTCTTTTTTTGTTCTTTAGGTCACCTAAGTTATTTTAGTCAGACTAATCTAAGTTAGACCGGTCTCTTTCTATTTTAGAAATCCTATTTTTCTTCCTGAGTTAACTCTTTTTCCTTTCTTTTACAGGTAAGAAAATACCTTCAATTGACACAATCAATCAAAGTGGACCACAAGTATTTCAAGTAACATTCAACATATGAACTCAATATGAAAATAAAAGTGTGAAACCTTAAACTCAAGTTCAAGTCCAAATGTGAGTTCAATTGTTCAGTTCAATGAAAAATCTCAGTTCGATTCAGTTCAGTTCAAAAATAATAGTTCAATCAGTTTCCAATTCAATGAAAGGTCTCAGTTCGATTCAGTCCAAAAATCATAGTTCAATCGGTTTCCAGTTCAGTTCAAAAACAATTTCTGATACTCCTACCACTCTGGCAGCGAGTCACCATACGCAGAAGATTTCCTCACTGATGCGATGGAGAAGATGAGTTGAAAGTCTGGGTCTGGCTCGCCATCTTGAATCCGTCTGTGCATGCCATGTGCACACCCGCACACTGCAGGCCAATCCTCGCTCCGACCGAGCTTCAAACCAAGCAAAAAACCTGACCTGTGTAACAGGTCATAAGCACAATAAATCAATTTTTAAATCCTCAAATTACACGAATGAATATTTCACAGTCTCTGAGTTGTAACATTACTGCTACGGTGCTTTTTCACCTCTAAAATGGCGGCGGAGCGGCCTCTTTTAACTCACGGCTCCGTTTCCACACAACTACCGCACACATCTTTCATTTACAAAGCATACATTCACTTTTATAACATTCACAGTTTTCATAAACCCAAAATATTAACTGGTAAACAGTTTATGGCGAAGCATTTCCTTGTAAACAGCTACGTTTTTAATGTTAGCTCTCCGCCAGAGAAAGGAAAAAATACAACATGGAAAAATGCAAGAAAACAACTCAAAACTCACCAAAACCGGGGTGGCTTAGTTCTCATAAAATCCCCGTCAGTTCCCAACCAGGTAAGTTATGTTTTTCAACTGCAAAATCAACTTTATCACTCTTTTCTCTGCTAATTAAACACAGTTCGTTCTCTCTGATCTATCCTCTGTTCTCTCCTTCAGGCCTCCGCGCTGCAGCGTCACTGAAGTACTGCGTCTAACGTCACTAGTCCCTTAAAGGGGCAGTGACATGAATTTTCTGTCAGCATACTTTTAATCTTAAACATTAAATTGTTGTATTAACATTTTTAACATTTTTAACTCTGATGAATAAACTTACATTAAACGAATCACTTAACTTTCAAACTTATTTATGCAGCTTTTAAACTATTTATTCTTATTTATTTCATATTTTAACATGGGTTACATCAGTGTTTTATAAGACAATATGAACACAATAAGTACATTGTACTTTTTTTATTTTTTTATTTTTGATGATAGTACATAGTAGTTAAAGACGCCTAATATAAAGTGAGACCATAAACTGCACCACACGAGATAAACTTATTTTAAGTAATGAATCACAAGAAAATCATACTGATGTGTTTTGGTGATTAAACCACATGTTCTCATTACATGTTACAACAATCTTGTATTTTGAAACAATGAATTTATCAATGAACTGTAATAAGAGAATGAGATCAGATTTTGTTAGAATGTTGAACTGTTATAAGTGTAATCAAATGTAGTTTTGTACATACCAGCACCTAAAGCAAATAACGAAAAAGTCCTCAACTTTTATAGACTACTAAATTGCTTAAGCAACAGCCAATCACAGGGCTATTCCCATTTCCCTCCCCTACTAGTGTGCAGACACACAGATCTGCATCGACATCGGCATCTGGTTTGTTACAGGCTGTCGTTGAAGCGAGATTACGTTTCTGATATGAGTGAAAGATTTAATAGTATAATAGAAAGAATGTGAAACACCCAGCAGCTTATGGATATAAGTATCTGCAAAGGACCCAATGCACAGCGTGGTTCATATGTGTGAAGTTTCTGTTCTTAACGTGTTAGTTTCTGATTATTTAAACACCGATACTTGTTTCGAAACGACATCAGATGCCATTTACTATAACGATACTGAACTACTGTTGGCATGTTTCTCTTCCACTGACATTGAGTAGGCCTAACTGAAGTGAGTAATGTTTAAGTAATGCTAATAAGAAAAAAGTCCATGATATTGTCTCAGTATTTGCACATAACTGCATAAAGTGTGTCTGGAGATGACTTCTGGAATCTGCCTTAGGCATAAACGAGGCCTTGCTTCAGCCTTGGAATCGCTTGCATAGGACCCCTCCCCAGGGTTCATACAAGCTGCTTAAAGTGCTTTTGATTTAAAGGGATACTTCACCTCTGGAAAGATGAATGTGTATTTAAAATGGGTCATTTATGTAGTAGAAATGTGAAATTATTTTTGAATTTGGAGCTTTCTAGACTGAGAAAAGCCTGAAAATGTATTTTCGGCTCATGTTGATGAAAGACAACAACTCCCAGAATGCACTTGCTTCGCTGCCCTATGAGGCCACGCCTACCAGTAACAGTTAAACAACTAGGCTAGGCTACTAGTTGACTCGAAACTTAAAAGACGCCGTTTTATCATTAGTCTCCGTGAGTCTGCCCGGGATTTTGAGATCGCCCAAAATGTCCGGGATTCGGCTTTTGCGTTCTACAGTCTTCATTCATCATGTTTACTGTGGCGAGCAGGACGAGGCTGAGGGCCGCGGGAGAATGATCAGAGGCCGGTGGCGTGATTACTGATGAGCAACACCTGTGAGACGCACCGGTCTCGTATCTCTCACGGAGGAGCGGGAATCTTCTTAGCAATGTTAAAACGCACATCAACCGATCACTTGTTTAGCGTTCATGTAAACACTACATTCAGATTCACCAGTTGGATTAAATCCAGTTAGATTGAAACAAAAGGTGTGCATGTAAACAATGAATGGCGACTGCAGAAAGCAAAAGCCGAATCCCGGACATTTTGGACCATCTCTACGGCCGGACATGTCCAAGAAAAAGAGGATGTATGGTAACCTCTACTACTCAGCTTTCTCCACAGAGCAAGAGCCTGTTAGCTTAGCTTCCAATAAAAGATGGCTGACACTATGTGTACATTCTGTGAGTGAGATCCCCCTATGGGCGGGTTGAACACATGCGGGACAGCCCCTCCTACTGGCTGTAGTCTCTCGCCTCTGGACAAAAAAAACCCTCCGATGATGCAAAATGACGATTTTTGAGTCATCGGAGGATTTTTTCCAGACAAAAAAATACATAAATCTCTGGTCTCAGGGGGATATGAGGGAGGGAAGCACGGTAATTCGAAAATACTACAGGTTTTCTACTGATACAAAGCTTAATGCTAAATGCTGAAGTATCCCTTTAAAGTACTTAAATTGGATTTTTTTAAATTGAAGTCCTGGAAAACCCTTGAAAACAGACATATTTACGAAGAGGTACTTGAAAAGTGCTTTACTTATTTAAATACAATATATATTATTTATTTTTTTATTTTTTGTTGAAAAAACACAAATGCAATCTTTCAAGCTAAGTTAACACTGCTGCCTGTCTGATAAACCCCATCAGACCGTTTGAAATACGCCAACATTATAATATAAAATATTATTATTATTGAGCAATAATAGCCATTATAAACTTTGTATTTAATATATATTATTGAATATGTTGTAAGTTGTATTTTGGATACCATATATCTGTAATTTATTTTCCTTAAAAAAATCCTAAAGATATTGTTTGATAAGTGCGATCAGTAACACTTTATAATAACTGCACACTATTAATCATTAATTAAGCATTAGTAAACAGTTAATTCATCATTTATAAAGCATTAATAAACATTAATAAGCAGTATATAAATACAGCTATAAATGATTTATTCTTGATTTAAAAGCATATCTATAATGTGTTTAATAATTGTATTGTCATACTTTATTAATGATCAATTTATCATTTCTAAATGAAGTATAGCATTATTTACAAAGCAGTTATTTAGGAGTTTCCAGCTGATTCATAAGATCCCTTAGAAATTGTAAGTAAATGTAGTAAATTCAGGTAGTTATAAAGCATTTAATAGAGGTCAGTTAACTATTTTTGTGAGCTCATCTAAAGTGAGGACTATTTATGCCTTGTAAAGCATGTATAAAGGATATTTAAAGACTCAGTTATCTTCTAAACAGAATAAGGAAACAAACACAACACAGTGATACAGAACATATAAATATTAACAGCCTTTAAATCTCCCTTGTAAATGCTTTACAAGGCATAACTAGTCCTCACTTTAGATTAGCTCACCAAAATAGTTAACTAACAACTACTAAATGTTTTATAACTACCTGAATTAACCCTGAATTACAGTAGAAATACATGTTACTAAAGCATTTATTAACACACTAAGTAACTATTACTATATGTCTGAATAATAAGATATATGAATGTACATTTAAATAGTTTATTAATCATTTACTTACAATTTCTAAGTGATCTTATGAACCACTGACAACTCTTAAATAACTGGTGTGTAAATAATGCAATACTTCATTTAGAAATGATAAATTGATCATTAATAAAGTATGAAAATACAATTATTAAACACATTATAGATATGCTTTTAAATCAAGTATAAAGCATTTAAAGCTGTATTTATAAATTGCTTATTAATGTCTATTAATGCTTTATAAATGATGAATTAACTGTTTTCTAATGCTTAACTAATGATTAATAGTGTGTAGTTATTATAAAGTGTTACCGTGCGATCTCTTATTGTAGTCCTTGAAATCCAAAAAAGTAGTGCTTGAAAAGTCCTTGAAAGTCCTTTTTACAGTATCTGTACGAACTCTGCCTCCCGTCCCCCCATTACAGCACCATTTGACAAAGTACATCTAGAACAGGGCTGGGCAAACAACGGTTTTAAATATATATGTATTTAAATATTGTATTTGAGTTAGGATGTTTGGTCCAAAATCACTATTTTGATGCAATACAAGCAAGATCCTGTAGTTTGCGCGAACCTGCTTTTATCCTTTATTTTCAGTGTTTTCATTGGTGATTAGATGTAGCCTAGAAGTGATTTGATAATTGTTAATGACTCACTATAAAAATGAGGATCGTTTCTCACTATTCCAAAAGTTTGTTTCCAGAACAGTATTATAGACTATAGATTATTATATTTGTATTTATATCCAGTGATATGCACAGCGGTAGAGATAAATAAAGAAAAACTGTTTTTTTAACCTACACTAGTAATTAAGTGTCAGTTTTAAAGAAATAAAACGAATCCTTTTGATGCACACAGTGTGCAGCCTTTCCCTGGGATTCTGAAATGTGACGTGTCCTTCCGGCCTCGAGAACAGGTGTCCTCTCACTTTTCTAATTTTACTTTCATCACACCTGGACGGGTGTAATCTCTTATGGCCCACCAAAATATTTTTAAATTGGAAGATGGGGAATGTCACATTCATTTTTCTTTAGTAGAGTGTGCTATTTGTTTTCCTTATATGAAAGAAATGTATTTAAATGCAATGCCAACACCACACTTAAGATAATAAAGCCATTGCTAGTCATTAATTGGACTAAAATATGTGTGTGTGTGTGTGTGTGTGTGTGTGTGTGTGTGTGTGTGTGTGTGTGTGTGTGTGTGTGTGTGTAATGTGTTTGTAAACATTTTAAGGAACACTGCATATGAATCCATTTTCCATGACCAATCTAACTAATCTAAAGTGAGGACTATTTACTCCTAATAAACAGTTAACAGTACCTTTAGTACGAGCTAATTAAACAATAATAATTGTGTTAATTACAGAAACAATGAATGAAGAATTCACTATTTGTAAACATCCTAATATATTAACAATGTAGAGACTACAATACATTAACTATGAATGAACTATAAACTAATAGTTTAATGATTTGTAAGTACCATATCACTGTATACTCACTATAAAGTATTACCCAGTCTTCTAAAGCTTTTAACACTAGAAATGCCTGGAGGTAATCTCTCCAATAGAAGACCACTCGCTTTTCATTCGCTCGTCTATTGCTTCCTGTCTCCGACCATCTGATCTCAGACAGCCCATCCATGATGTCTGCTGATCGGTTCCTGTAGAGTAGCGGAGGACAGCATGAAGAGCTTCTGGATATTGCTGGATCTTCTGGAGGACTCCAAGTGTTTTCAGTCCATCTCTAAACCTAAATATACAAAACTGAGACAGAGAAGATAATGCAACACATTATTAAACCGTGTTTCTGTCACGTTTATCTTCAGTTAGTGTCGCCTTCATGGACTTTTAGTTTGGCATTGTTGGGGAAGCAGACACACTCTGTCAGTCTAAATCTAGATGCATCAGGGGTTTCTGTTTTAGCTGAGGATGGTGTTGTTTAAGTGGTGCCAAATTAAATAACTTATCAGTTTTTACAACAGAAATTATTCAATCAAAAACTTACTTAAGCTTTTCTTCTAAAGCAAAATGAATGTCCTATTATGACTGTGAAGCTGCTTTGAAGCGATCTGTGTTGTGAAAAGCGCTCTATAAATGAAGGTGACTTGACTTGTCAGTCACATGTTTCCTTTGTTTGATTTCCCCTCCACTCGTCAGTCACCATAGACACTGATCCTCCACCACAGATGCTCATCATTTACTTACTTATGTCTGTGTATTTAGTTTCTCTGTTTTCAGTCTATTAAGCGTAAGCGTTAGTTCTGGCAGGCCAGGTAGTCAAGACGCTGCTAACGCTATTGGCCAACAACACGGTCTCATCAGCTGAGATGCATCTTTATGGGCTGAAGTTCAACATGGTGGTATATTTTAAGCTGTGTATATAAAAAAAAAAAAAAAAAAAAAACACTGCTTGTTCTAAGGCTATCTAGTGGCTATTTATAAAAAAATAAAAATAATAAATGCTTGCTTTAAAAGCTGTTTGTTGCTTTTGGTAACATAGTGGTTTTACTTTCAAGGTTATTTAGCCCAGTCGTTATTTGGAACATGGCTGTGTTTTAGGCTTATACCGGGTGTCATTGTCACATGCTGTGCTAAGCTTATCAGGCATCAGTAATATGCTGTCATTTCAGCAATATTGCTATCAGTACTGTATGGTGGCTGCTAGTGCAATGTTATCGAATATATATGCTTGTTACTTCGGCTTCTAGTATTTTGCGTATGCTGTCCTCAGCAACATGCTGTAGTAATCAAGTGTTTATGCTATCTGTAGTAATCAAGTGTTTATGCTATCTGGTTGCATTGGAAAAAATGCCTGTTCTTATTCTATCTGATTATTGCAACATGCTATGTTAAAGTTATCACATGCTTGTGGCTAAAGCTATCTAGATATCGGTAACATACTTGTGCTTAATACACAGTACATTCACCGCAGAGGTCTGGTATTCAACACTAACAACATCGTAGCTTGATGGTCCTGTGAAGGAGTCATGGGAGTCGTCATCATCACCGCCACAGCCGATGGAATCTGTAGGACAGGAGCAGAAATCATGTTCATGAATGAGGAAGCACACTGTATGTCATTGCTTAGCTGCGCACTGCATCTGACTCAGAGCTAGAGGTGGTACGCTTCTCCAACCGGACTACACTAGTTTTAATACTAGTCCTATGGTTATACAAACATGCTAGTTGTATCAGTTTTCTTGCCGCTAGTCGGAGCTGTTGCTGTAGGGTGTATGCTTCCCCTGCCAAACTACACTAGTTTAGCAATAAGTTCTGTGATTTATACAACATGCTTGTTGTATCAGATTTTGCTGCCGCTAGGGGTGTAGATTCCCCCAATAGATCCCATACAATTGTTAAATTGGCTGCAGCAACACGCTTGTTGCCATGTGTCCTTGCTTGCTCCAGCTTGGTGTGAAGCTTCCCCCATTAGATTGGATCTATAGTGCTCAACATATGACGCTAACATCAGGATGTAACCATTCTATCAGCCTCAGTCGTGGTGGGGGGAGTGTGTAAAAATATAATAACAAATGTGTGTATATATATTTTCTCTCTTTTCTACAGAAGTAAACTACAACTAAGTATAACACGGTTATGACGTCATTGACAGGTGACAGTGTACGCAGTGCACGTCAACAAATAACTTGTCTAGTGATTGGAGTTTATTAAATCTACATATTTGTGACTAAATATATCCAAGCATCAGCATCACGCTTGTTATATTAAACCATCCAGCTGTATTAATGACATGTGTTGCTAATTCTGTGTGAACCAGAGTTTCCACCAGGATCACTTCAGTATTGTGTACTTCAGTACTTATTTCCAATGAAAAAGATAATTGAAAAATGAATTCTCCATCTCTCATCTCTAGCTCACAGGCGTCACTCAAAGAAACTGGAACTGGACTGCGGATATACAATAAGCAAGCAGCTGATTCATTTTGATATCTCAATTTTCACTTCTTCATTTCAGGTGGTATGTCATTCATTGCAATATGCATGTTTACTGCTAAACTAAAAGATAGTTCAGCTCTCTTAGTCCTAATTCATGTGAGCATCCCCTAATGCTGCTGCTGTCCCCTGACTCTCTGCTAGTGCTCATGAATGGTCAGGAGACTCATCTGATTAGAACCATATTACTACATTTACATGTAGTCGTTTAGCAGACGCTTTTGTCCAAAGCGATTTTGGATATTGCTAACTAATTCGTAATTTATTCATAAGAATCCTAAGTATTTTAATTGTCTAAATTCCATCCTCTTGTTTATTCACAGGAGGATTGCCAGGTGTGGTTTGTTTGGGGGGGATAGTTTGCTCTCCCAGTCCTAAATCCGCTCATAACTCTGTTGAATAAAGAGGAGCTTTTAAAAGGAGGTTTTATCTAGTGCTGTTGCTAAGTTAAATATTACTGGCCAGCCGGTTATTATGAGAGTGAAAATATAAATAAAACTCTATATCTCAGGCTCCTCGTCGGGCAATGCCGTTTTTTTTCCTTATCTCCACACTGAGGTGTCGAGATCGTGGAATAAACCGGTTTCTATTTATGTGTTTAATCCCCAAACTTCTACTATAGTAATGTGATGGGTATTAACCCCCTGGGGTCGGCGGTATCGCCGGCGATACCAGCTCGCTTTTTTTTTTTATCAGTTCAAAAGAGATTCATTTTGCTCTGTTGACTTTGATATTACACACAAGTTTCATACATCAATCGATCCTGTTAAGTGTGTATTATTTTTGTGTATACTCACAATAAAAACAAAGTGTTGTGCTTTTTGCCAAATAAAGAAAAATAAACACGAAGCGAGTTCTGCCTCCTCTGTCAGTGAAGTCCATTCTGAAACGCGTCCGAAAATGAACAATTACTCAGCGAATACTCAGTCAAACAGGCATACAGACACACAGGCATGAAGCTTGAATTCTCTTCTTTTAAATTAAGTAATTTATATAAAAAACAAATATTCTCAGCTTGTGAAATCGTAATTGAAAAGAGAGCGATTCCAGTTGAGCTCATTAGAGCTCATTCAAATGTAATGTGACCACGCCCCAGAGAGCGTGCGCTATTCAAACGCAAATGAATGAGGCAATCCACGCAAACCTGTGAACGCCCCCATATCAGCTCGAGAAAACACAAGTTTATTCAGATCATTACTTGTTTACACCGTCTCGCAGCGCTGTGAGGAATAATAATAATGGAAAATGTACCTCAGAAGTGCGGGTATATCGAGGAGCGAGCTGAGGAATACAGTAGTAAGTTTTTTTTCCTTCTCAAGTGAATCGCGTTTCTGTTTGTGAATGAATGAACGGCAGAGATGCGCGCTGTTTACCATAGCTCGCAAAAAGACCGTTTAAATTTAAATCGCTTTCTGTGTGTGAATGAATGATGATGTTTTAGCAAACTGTATTGCTATACTGAGATGAGTAAAAATCGACTGAAATATGTTGAAATAAAATGTAGGCTATTTGTATAACCTGTTAACCGTTGCCAGTGCGCCCGCGCCCGCGCACTGAAGCGTTATTTATTTATTTAATTCAAAATTACTATCAGATTTAATGTTATACCTTGACAAACTATACATAATTAAAAAGATATAATACTCAAGTTTCAGTATTTGACCACTATTGTATTCTGAGAAACTCATAGTGACAGTTATGTCTTAATTTGTGTCAGGAGTTATGAAATGAAAAAATGAGTCGATACCTTTAATATGAATTATGCGTGTCAGCCGCTTTCATTCATAAAAAACTCCGTGCTGTCGTCATGACAGCGATACACAAAACAACGTGCCTCAGGGCTTTAGCTCAAAAATGTGCAGATTTGGAGAAATATTGATAGATTCTCATAGATTTACATCATATTTCTATAGACAGGAATAATATTTATTGAATTTATACCCAAATGCGTCGATGTAATCTTTATGAGCATTTGGTATTCTGATACTGTGTTTTTTAATTCATACCAATAGCCTGAGGGCGCTACATGCACAATAATAGTCCATATATGGAACATGAAGAAGAGCCATGATCATGTGACATTCCAGGACGTCACTGATACACACAAAGCTAACAAGAGATCGCGCTGTAACATGCAGATAAAGATGGTTTGAAGACAATAAAGATGATTGCACTGATATTTGAGTTACCTGTGTTTTTCAAGCCATGCCAGGTATTTTCATAATAATAGATTATATTTATAATGTAATGCTAATCTATATAGACTATCATTGTGCAGAACACTATCCGATAGTATATTTTCTGTCTGATTTTTTTTTATCTGAAGCCAAATTAGATCACAGAAGATTATTTAAAATACTCAACGTGCGTTAAAAGGTAAGTTTAGAGCACAAACATGGTTTTAATCTCATAAATTGTCGTGTATTGATGGTGTGCTAAGCTAACATGCTAGCTAGCCCTAGGTGCACCTGCTACCTAGAAGTTATACTTTTATTATTTTTTGAATGCTACCTGAAATGTGTCTTTATTCAAGAAATGCATTTGATACAGTTTAAAATGTGAGGTAAACTTTGAGAAAAGAAATTAGGGACTGAAACCCTATGAATAGCCTGTGAATAGCCAGTCGTTAGTTATAATGCAGACAAAAGAAATGCATATTTCGAGCCATAACCAGGCTGGAGAGGTGTGAATGTGTGCAGGAGAGACTGAGACTGAATGGGGATCGTTTGCACCACAAAACAATAGAGACAATAATACTGGATAGATGGTTAGAAGATGACAATAAACATCAGTAGCATTTTAGCGTCAAATCAAAATAAAGTCATTTGACATGGTCTTGAAAAACATTTAACTAAATACAGAGTTTTTGACTTATTATCTTCAGATTTTAAACATAGAATGTTTAGACATATGGCTTTAGCTGTAGTGCATTTCTAGATTGCTACAGTGCCAACTTCAATTTTATTTTCATGAGGATGTTTCATAAAAATTAATTTCTAATAACTTTACAAAACTTTGAAGCTATTTATAACAATTTTTGTCATTATGACAATAATTAATTCTACATTTACAATAAACTGCCAGGTGTCAGCTTTCAAATGAGATCATACTTGTGCTTTTAGTGCAAAGGGTTCATGAACTGTATCTGTTTCAGTTTGGGTATGTCATTTCTGGGGATTTTTCAAAAGTGGGGTTGCAGCTTAACAGGATAAGCAACGTATTAAACTGCAAATTAACATTTATATGCCCTAATATTTCATAAAAACAACGTTACAGTCAGGCGAAATATGAAGGACAACATTTTGTTGACTAGATTTGGGTACAGTTTTACTGTAGAATATACTGCCACATCAAATAAGCTTTTGTTTAGCAATTTCTGCTCATATGTTATATATACATATACATATATATACATATACATACATATATATATATATATTGTTTTATGGTGCTTAATTTAACCCCTTGTTTGGGTCTTAAATATAGACACCTTCTACCTAATTTTATTTAGTCTCAGGTTAGGTAAAGTTAGTCAAATTCGATATAAACAACAAGTATATAAAGTTACATACTTACAGTTCAGTCGAAAGACTGCTCCGTGGTTTAGTTCAGCTCTATTTTTCTATAGCAGAGACTCAAAGCAGGCTGGTTCTTTTATACTGATTATAAGTATTTTATTATATCAAAATTAATCAGATTACAAATTAGATTATAAAGAAATAAAACAAAATCCAAAAATATAAAATAGGCAGTTTACAAACTTCAGCTCCAGGTGGCAGACTTAGACCATTGAACTGAGGAGAGGCTGACGGGGTTTGTACAGCGTCTCCCGTTGACATCTTACACTGTGTTTTTATACCCCATTTCACACCCACTTATCACATATTCAATCATCTAAGGACAATTTATCCAATCCAACATCTTGATCTATTGTTAACCCTTCCAACTCCTTCAAGAGCTTCTTATAAAAAGTCCTCCTCTCCTTTGTTCTCCTTCTCTTCGCCCGGATCCTTTGTCGTCTTCTACGCTTGGTCTATAAAAGAACAGGTAAAACTTTCCAATTCTACTTTCCTTTAGATATATGCTTTTTACTACTTAATGTTACTTCTATCTATTGATTAAATGCTTAAACATGAGTACTTTATTGTGTTTCTCGCATGCATTATTACAATAAAAGATTATTACAAAAACAAGTTGCAATGTCTTCTCTTATCACAACAGTTCAATAATAAAGACCTTTACAAAATCATCTCCATTGTCTTTCTTAATAAAACAATTTCACAATAAAGGCTTTTTACCAAACAAGTTGCATTGTCTTGTTCTTAATAAAACAGGTTCCAATAAAAAGACCTTTACAAAACCAGTTGTATTGTCTCTTCTTAATGAAACAGGTTCCAATAAAAAGACTTTTACAAAATCAGTTACAGTGTCTTTCCTTATACAACACTCTATTCTAACAGGTTATATAGTTTATTAGTAACATACATACTTTATATATGAGAATCACGGATTAATACAGAATAAATTGTATACATATATTTCACTTCTAAAACTACAATGGTGATTAATATATCAGTCCATGTATATAAGGCGTTCTAAAATAATAAATTGCATGTTTACTTAACAATATATATATATATATATATATATATATATATATAAATACTATTTTTTGTCAAAAATAAAATCATCAACTAAGATGTTAGCTGTTCCAATGTTGGCTATATTCAAACTAATGAATACATATGATAAAATGTAGGCCTATAATCATTTTTTTTACAAAAAAAGAGTACACTTGAAATATTGTTGAAATTGTAATTATTGTTGTAATTGTAACATTTTTAATAAAATAGCAAAACATATTTACAAGATAGATGTAAACAAAATCTTAAATGGTCAATATAAGTCTTCTTCTAAATATATCTTTTGTCCTTGCATTGTGGCTCAGTCAGTGTCACACCTGAATGAATGGCTCATTATGCAGAGTGGGTGGGACATTGTATTCTCAGGTGTAAACTACTCCCCCTTCACGCCCCCCTCGCATATTGGCTTTCCAAGCAAAACCTGTTTTACACAATTTAAATCAATGTATTGGTTTATGTGAACGATAAAGCAAGACTATTTTCACGTAATTTTGAAGCCAGAACTCGAAGCGACAACATCCATTAGTCAAAAGTCTTATTGACACATATTTAGTATGAGTTTTGTGTTATTTCAGCAACTTTCATTTTTATTTTTTCCAATAACCACGCATAAACATTATTCTCTTAAAAATACAAACATCTACATTCATGTTGCTCACATATTATGGTAGCCCTGTTTGTGCTACATAGAGTGAATTTACACCTTTGCCATTACACCTTTGCTTGATCCAAGATGGCGGCGCGAGTACATCGCGAGGCTCGCGGTCTCTCCAGATTCTGTAATTTAGCAGTATTTTTCTTGCTCATTTCGGGTCTGTTCGTCCAGAACAGTTGTGCCTTAACATCGTACACCCAAGGTGAGCTTTTGGATATTGGTTTGCGAATTTCCGACAGTTTTATGGACAACCTTCGACTCCTTCCTGAGATCGCCAGATCACCCGAGGCTATGCACTCTGCCCGGCCGGGCGGAAGTGCTCGCAGGCGCCGGCGAGATCGTAAACAAAGGCGGGGGAAGCGCGGAGGACTAAGAGCTAAGCTAAAGCTAACACCACACCGGCTCTCTTTACCCAGCATTTTCCTTGCCAATGTACGGTCGCTGTTGAACAAAATGGAGGAGATTCGACTCAACATCACATACAGCAAGAGACTTTTGAACTGTAATGTTCTAATTTTCACGGAAACATGGTTAAACAGCGGAATACCGGACAACGCTATTGAGCTAGCGGGACGCCATACATTCCGGGCGGATAGAACATTACATGGCTCCGGTAAGACCAGAGGTGGTGGATTGTGCATTTACATTAACAAAGCTTGGTGCACAAACTCTGCTATTGTTGGGAGACATTGTTCAGCTAACCTTGAGTTTCTCATGGTTAAATGTAGACCGTTTTATCTACCGCGGGAGTTCACTTCCACTATTATAACTGCAGCCTATATTCCCCCGGATGCTGATGCCAAGTTTGCTATGAAAGAACTTCACGCAGCCATCAGTAAACAACAGACCGTTCACCCGGAAGCTGCGTTTATTGTTGCGGGTGATTTTAATCATTCAAACTTAAAGTCAGTGCTACCGAAATTTCACCAGCATGTTTCCTGTCACACCAGAGGAAACAAAACCTTAGACCATGTTTACACAAACATGGCTGAAGCTTACGTCGCGACACCCCTCCCCCACTTGGGACAGTCAGATCACCTTTCTTTGTTCCTCACCCCCAAATATGCACCTCTGATCAATCGCGTGAAGCCATCAGTGAAGACCATCAAGGTGTGGCCTGCGGGGGCAGATTTCTCACTCCAGGAAAGGTTTCTTCACACAGACTGGAGTATGTTTGCTTCTCAAGCCACCAGTGGCTCTCACACGGACATTGACTGCTACACCTCCTCTGTACTGGATTATATTAATACCACCATTGACAGTGTCACAACCCAGAAGCAGATCACCACATACCCAAATCAGAAGCCATGGATGAACAGGGAAGTGCGACTCCTATTGAAGACACGCAATACTGCCTTCAGATCAGGAGATGCACAAGCCTATAGCACATCCAGAGCAAATCTGAAAAGGGGCATCAAAGAGGCCAAGCACTGCTACAAGCTTAAGATAGAGGGACACTTTTCCAACGCTGACCCTCGGCGCATGTGGCAGGGCATTCAGGCCATCAGTGACTACAAACCCTCTCACTCCACCCCCGCAGCCACTGATGTCAACTTCCTGAACGAGCTAAATGACTTTTATGCTCGCTTTGAAAGAGACAACAGAGAAACTGCCACCAAGCTCAAATCCTCAGCTGACCACCCACCGATCACACTCTCCTCCACAGATGTCTGCAATGCACTGAGCAGGATCAGCGCGCACAAGGCTGCTGGACCAGACAACATCCCTGGACGCGTACTCAGGGCATGTGCGGAGCAGCTCGCTGGGGTTTTTACAGACATTTTCAACCTGTCTCTTGCCCAAGCAACTGTACCAACATGCTTTAAATGCACTTCCATTGTGCCAGTGCCAAAACACTCCAGCCCGAAGTGCCTTAATGACTACCGCCCTGTAGCACTCACACCCATCGTAATGAAGTGCTTTGAGCGGCTGGTCCTGGCACACCTAAAAGACTCTCTACCATCCACATTGGACTCACACCAGTTTGCCTACCGTAGCAATAGGAGCACAGAGGATGCAGTCTCCATGGCACTGCACTCTGTGCTCACACATCTGGACAATAAGAACACTTATGCACGCATGCTGTTTGTTGACTTCAGCTCAGCATTCAACACTGTCATCCCAACTAAGTTAATAGCCAAACTTGGAGACCTGGGCTTCAACACCTCCATGTGCAACTGGATTTTGGACTTCTTGACCAACAGACCCCAGAATGTTCGATCAGGCTCCAACTGCTCCACATCCATCACACTCAACACTGGTGTACCACAGGGCTGTGTGCTAAGCCCGTTCCTCTACTCCCTCTTCACCTCCGACTGCAAGCCTGTGTACGGATCTAATTCCATCGTCAAGTTTGCGGACGACACTACGGTGATTGGTCTCATCAGCAACAACGATGAGACTGCCTATAGGGAGGAGATCAAGCACCTGGCCACATGGTGCACCGAAAATAACCAGCTCCTCAACACCACCAAAACGAAGGAGCTCATCGTGGACTTCAGGAAAGTGTCAAGAGGCACACACGACACCATCTACATCAATGGAATGGCTGTTGAGCGTGTCTCCAGTTTCAAGTTCCTGGGGATCCACATCTCGGCGGACATGACCTGGACAACCAACACCTCCAGCCTGGTCAAGAAGGCTCACCAGCGCCTCTTCTTCCTGAGGACACTGAGGAAGAATCAGCTTTCCTCCACTATCCTGGTGAACTTCTATCGCTGTGCAATAGAAAGCATCCTGACCAACTGTGCTACAGTGTGGTATGGGAGCTGTTCTGTTGCAGAGCGCAAGGCACTGCAGCGGGTGGTGAAAACCGCCCAGCGCATCACTGGGACTCCACTACCTGCCATCGAGCACATCCAGAGGAAACGCTGTCTGCATCGAGCTCGCAGCATCCTTAAGGACTCCTCTCACCCAGCCCACAGACTGTTTTCTCTCCTGCCTTCCGGCAGGCGTTTCAGGTGCCTCCGGACCAGGACCAGCAGACTAAAGAACAGTTTTTTCCCCAGAGCTGTCTCTTTATTAAACTCTAACCCTCATTGATCCCACTCCCCTCATATACTGATTGACTCTCCTCTCCCTCCTCACACCTGCCTCCATTTTGTTATTTGCAATACTATAATGTTAATTTGCACTGCTGACTGTTATTACAGTAACAACTGTTTACATATGCATCTTGCACTACTACCTTGACTGGAATATGCTCATTTGCACTGCCGACTGTTTATTTACAGTACCGACTGTTATATATACATTGCAATATCGTACCTTAACTGTAATATGCAATTACTTTCCACTGCACTCACTCGGATAGCTTCTGTCCAAACTTTATTTGCACTACTTTAAATCCATTGTTATACTGCTCATTAGCCTAACTTATACATATATCTATTTGTAAAATTCTGTTTATAGTAATATCCATCTGTATATTATGCTCACATTCTGTTTATAGTAACAGCCATCTGTATATTTATTCATAGTACATATCTATCTGTAAAATTATGTTTATAGTAACAGCCATCTGTATATTATATTCAGTACATATCTATCTGTAAATTCTGTTCACAGTAAGAGTTATCTGTATATTATATTCATAGGACAATCTATCTGTAAATTTTTGTTTATAATAGTATTCAACTCTATATTTATTCAGTACATATCCATGTTCTGCACTTATGAACCACTGTATATCCTGCACTTGCTGCTATTGCACTTCTGGTTAGACCTAAACTGCATTTCGTTGCCTTGTACCTGTACTTGTGTAATGACAATAAAGTTGAATCTAATCTAATCTAATCTAATCTAATTATCATGTTTATAAATAACTGAAAAAAGCACAAATGTCCATGTATATAGGACATGGATGAATGCGAGGATGTCAGCACTGACGCTATTCGAGAATTGCGTCGTGCACAGATAAACTATACCGAGGAGGGACAGTTTCGAGAAATCGTTTCTCCTCTGGGTGGCGACTCTCTGAGGAAGGTCGCAGCGCTGCCAGCTCGGTTGTTTTCCTGCTGGTGGCCACGGAGTGATATATATATCATATATATTTTTCTGATGTAAAGAAAAATAAAGATAAATATGTCTATTCTTCTGGACGCTCTGCTTTAACCCTCTGGGGTCTGAGGTGTTTTCTGGGCCCTGGAGGTGTTCTGACATGCTCTGACATTTGTGCTTATTTCTGTTACTTGTGACATTTTCATGGCTAAAGTCTAATTACACTGTATTCAGCACAAACTCTGCTACAATAATATATCAGCAGCATGTGTGTAAAAGTTTGTAGTTTTGAGATAATGACATTTATGCGTGGTTTGTGAAAATACAAAAAAAAATTCTCACTGAAATAAGGCCATGAAACCCATACTGATTATTTCTTCATAAGACTTTTGAAATTTGTATCACGTAGCCTAGAATATTTCCTCTAAAACTATGTGAAAATCACCCTGACTGCTCATTCAGATAAGACAATATATTGATTTAAAATTTTTACGACGTGTTTTGTGCCACAAAGCTTTATGCGGGAGCTCATTAATATGTAAGCTTTTCACACCTGAGAAAGACAAAGACCCTCCTCTAACTGCCCTATTAGGAGCTATCAGGCCCCTATCATTCTGAGCAACCTTGCACAAAGAATGAGGAGATTTAAAAAAGAATGGCTTTTAGATTGTTTGATTTATTTACAACACAACATAATCCAAAGATACACAACAAATTACAAAAAAGCACTCATTGAAAACAATGATCCAAAGACAGAGACCTTTGTGCCATTCCTAAAAACATTGTACATACCTTTCATTTCCA
Organism: Rutilus rutilus; assembly: GCF_951802725.1. Classification (NCBI taxonomy): domain Eukaryota; kingdom Metazoa; phylum Chordata; class Actinopteri; order Cypriniformes; family Leuciscidae; genus Rutilus; species Rutilus rutilus. The sequence continues at coordinate 45,213,479 of NC_140214.1, read as the reverse complement.
AGGTGTTTGATTTTCACTTTACCAGGTTCATGTACAGAGACTCATGTGAATGTTGAAGTCGGCAGGACTCAGTGACATCTGGGCCCTAAAAAAAAAGTGAACATACTGATATCAAGAGAAAGGCCTGCACGATTTTGGGAATACATTTTAGATTTTTCTGGTTAAAATTGCTTTTTAAAATTCACAGAATCCACACAAACACACACAAATGTTTCCAACAATATATAATATAATGAACACCAGGTTTGTTGTGCCTTGTAGGCATAGGCTATGCGCAGTGCTGCATAAAATAATAATAACAATAACCTATAGCAGCATATAAATCTTCCAAAATATTTCAGTAACAACTAAGCTAGAGAAAAATATATTGATTATCATGTTACTTCAAATGTTTCCAATCATTAGGATGACATGATAATGAGATAATAGTAAAAACATGAAGCCGTTTGGTGCGTTTTGCTTTTCGAATGTATCAAATATGATGCATTCAAACGCGATCGCGGTCAAATATAAAACATTATGGTTACCATATACATATCTACATTTGATCAGATATCCACAAACACAGTAACAGTAAACACGGGTCTAAATATTACAATATTCACCATATATCTAGAGACAGTTCAACTGCAATGTGAAATTTATGCAACAATAACAAGCTAATATGTAAGAATTTCTTACCTTACATCTTTCTTGTCTTCAAATCGCGTTCTTCTTCTTCTGAGGTAGCCTAAATCCAATGTAAGCTCACGGCGCGTCTTTCAAACTCGACGAAAAGCAGAGACTTGTGAAGTGTTTTGGTGTTTTGTTTTTGAGGTAACGTTAATGAGCGCGTTCGCGTTCCATGTGGAGATTTGCATGTGAATATCTTTTGCGCGAGTGGGCGTGTTCGAATTAAAAATAATTAGGAAGCGTTTGAGAAGTTGGACATCTTGTTGGTTTTATACAAATTACTTAAACAGAGAATACGCATTCACCGCGACGGAGAGGCAGAACGCACACCCTGTTTATTTTCTTTATTTTACAAAAGCACAATGTTTTGATTTGATTGTAAGTGGACACATACAAAAGTAGAAATATCACAGATTCTTTTTTTATATTTCTTTTTTCTGTATGACCATAAATGACGGAGTAATTTAAGTTTATAGCTCTACAATGTGAAGAAAATCCAGCAAAACGCGGGGGCGCGTTTGCCGACCTCAGAGGGTTAAACAGCAGGTTTCAGAATCTCAAGTTCAAAGTATGCTTACGCTAGATATGATTGTCACAGACTCAGTCCGAGGACTGGTTTGTCACAATAGACTTGAAGGATGCGTACTTCCATGTATCCATCCTCATCACAGGAAGTTCCTGAGGTTTGCTTTCGGGGGCGAAGCATACCAGTATCGGGTTCTTCCCTTCGGCCTAGGTTTATCACCCCGCACCTTTACAAAATGCGTGGATGCAGCTCTGGCTCCTCTGAGACTCCAGGGCATTCGCGTATTAAATTATCTCGACGATTGGTTGATTTTAGCTCAGTCCGAGCAGTTGACAGTTCGGCATCGAGATGTCGTTCTGTCTCACATAAAGACGTTGGGGTTGTGGCTCAACGCCAAGAAGAGTGTGCTCCTCCCAGCTCAGAGGACCATTTTTCTGGGTGTTTTATGGGATTCGACAATAATGCAAGCACGTCTGTCTCCTGCACGTATTTCTGCGATTCTCACAGCCGTAAAGGGGGTAAAACTAGGCCAGTCACTCACTGTGAAACAGTTTCAGAGACTGTTGGGGCTCATGGCAGCTGCGTCCAACGTAATCACTTTTGGCCTTCTGTACATGAGACCTCTGCAGTGGTGGCTCAGGAAGGGGTTTTCTCCGAGGGGAAATCCATTTCGCACGATCAAGGTCACGTGGCGATGCCTTCGTGCCTTGGTCATGTGGTAGAAACCTTGGTTCCTCGCCCAGGGCCCAGTGCAGGGGGCTTCTTGTCTACGCGTAACGCTTTCGACGGATGCTTCCCTCACGGGATGGGGGGGCGGTCATGAGTGGCCGCTCGGCGAAAGGTCTTTGGCAGGACCATCAACGTTCTTGGCACATATATCGGCTAGAAATGATGGCAGTATTTCGAGCTCTCAAATACTTCCTGCCAGACCTGAGAGGTCACCATGTGCTTGTCTTTCCGGACAACACACTGATGGTCTCGTATATCAGAGCAGATATCCTGTTGAGGCAGGGGCTGAGGCCCGGGGAATGGAGACTTCACCCCGAGGTGGTGGAGCTCCTTTGGGAGAACTTCGGTCAAAACTCAAGTCTACCTTTCGCATCGTTTTATACAACGCATTGCCCTATGTGGTTCTCCCTGATGCATCCAGCTCTGCTTGAATTGGGTGCAACGTATTTGGTGTGGTTGAGGCTACACCTGTACGCATTTCCCGATATCTTTGCTCCCGGGAGTTACTCTCATCCGGAGTAATGGATACTGTGGGCTCGGCCTCTGAGGCGGCCCAGCTCATAGATTCAGGTCTCTCGACTGAGGTCGTGGAGACCATACTCCAGTCTAGAGCTCCCTCCACGAGAAGACTGAATATGCATTGAAATGGAAACTGTTCTCTGCCTGGTGTGGAGAACGCCTTCTGAATCTTGCTATCTGCCCTATGGTACAGTACTTGATTTCTGCAATGAATGTTTCTTTGCTGGGTTATCTCTGAGGAGAGATCCTTATTTCGTCTTCTCCGTGGTACATGAGGCTGAGGTCATTTGTGCTGCAGGCCTCTGTCCTCCACCTCCAGATCAGGAAAAACTTAATCTGTTATGCCCTGTCCGGGCTTTGGATGCTTATGTCCACAGAGCTGCCCTGTGGCGTATATATAAGAGACCTGCGTGAAGTTGGCCCCCCACCCAACGCAAAACGTTGTCAAACTATGCTCAATCGTTTGTGCTGGTTTGTGCTGTAAAATTTTTTGTTTGTGCTGCTTCGGTTTTTTAGATATTAAAATGATATTTTTAGGTCATTCTGAGGTCACTCAGCCCCCCCACATGCTTCAAATTCACCCAAACTATGCTCAATCGTTTGTGCTCGGTTTGTGCTGGTTTGTGCTGTAAAAAGTTTCGTTTGTGCTGCTTCGGTTTTTTAGATATTAAAATGATATTTTTAGGTCATTCTGAGGTCACTCAGCCCCCCCACATGCTCCAAATTCACCCAAAATAGTCTCGTTCATTTGTGCTGTTTTGTGCCGGTACAATTTTCGTTTGTGCTGCATCGGCCTTTAAAATATTAGACACATTTATAAATGAAAGCGAATTATAGACGGTGACTTCACCAGCCCATGAAATGACGGTGACGGTGACTTCAACCAGCCTGCATCTTCGTGAACGCACCACAGAGAAATGCACATTTCATACATAAGCAGAGAGCAGTCTGTTTTCTTTCGTTTTGAATTGTTCTGTTTAAAAGTAGACATGTCTGTGATGCAAGTAGGCCTAGGCGCTGAGTCCAGCTGCAGTTCAGGCGCCGGCGCCTTCTTTCTTTCTTTCTTTATAAAGCAATATTCCAACAACTATAAGTTGTACCAAAGTGCTGTACAAACAATTCTAAAATAAGAAATAAAAACAAAAACAAAAACAAAAAACAAAAAACAAAAAACAAAAAACAAAAAAATAAAAATAAAAATAAAAATAAAACAACACCACAATAAAATCCACATAGTAAAACATAGATGCACAAGAGCTCATCCCTCTACACCTAAAGTGGACATATGAAATAAGTGAATTTTCAAAAGGCTTTTAAAAGAGCCAATAGTCGGAGCAGACCTAATATAAAGTGGTAGCATATTCCACAGCTTAGGGGCAACTACAGCAAAGGCCCTATCACCCCGTTGCTTGTATTTTGTGCGTGGTACAGACAGCACAATCCCTTTCTCAGCAGATCTTAAAGATCTAGAGGGCTTATGGACCTCAAGAAGTTCAGAAAGATATGATGGAGCTAGTCCATTTAAGCTCTTATAGGCATAGACTAGCATTTTAAAATCAACTCTATCTCGAATGGTCAACCAGCCCAGGGAGGCCAAAACAGGAGAGATATGATCATATTTACGGGTCCCTGTCAAAAGTCTGGCTGCAGCATTTTGTACCGCTTGCAGCCGACGTAAAGATGCTTGGGAGACACCAATGTATAATGAATTACAATAATCAAGTCTTGAAAACACAAAAGCATGGATCAACATCTCTAAATCTTTTTTAGTTAGAAACGGCTTCACCTTTGCCACGAGTCTTAAATGAAAGAAAGCAGATTTCACCACTGGGTTGATCTGTTTTTCAAACTTTAAGGAGGAATCCAACATTACCCCAAGATCTTTTACCACTGGTGTACAATAGGGGTACAGTTCTCCTAAAATAGGAAGATCACTCAAGGCAGGACCTCCAAACCAGACAAGCTCAGTTTTGCTTTCATTTAAGTGTAAAAAATAATTTGACAACCAAGTTTTTACCTCCTGTAAGCAGACTTTAAGGGAATCCAATGATGATTTAAGGTTTTTACTCATAGGCAAATAAATTTGAATATCATGAAATATCATCTGCAAAAAAGTGAAAGGAAATACCATACTTGCGAAAAATAGACCCTAGTAGTAGCATGTATAGGGCAAATAACATTGGCGCAAGAATGGATCCCTGCGGAACACCACAGTCCAATGAAGTAGATGACGAAAAGGTATGTCTTAAATTAACTGAAAACCTTCTGTTTGTCAGAAATGACCTAAACCATTTTAATGCAATACCATGGATGCCTACCACATTCTCAAGGTGCAGAGTACTCCCCCCGTATGTAAGTGTTTAGGACTAGAAGCGTGGAGAAGGGGAGGTGGAGGGATGCTGCAAAACTGTCAATGGAATGAGGTGAGACTGCTGAGTATATATACACCTCTTACCATTGATTGCTGAGTGCTCTCCACTTGTGTTAATTATCTGAATGTGCTCCTCCCGAACCTTGTTAATAAAACATAATTTCACGAGTTCACACTTACATATAATTTGAAGGGGTAAAGTTTAATGCGTATTTGGCGTGCTGTCCGGAGGGAGGGCTCCGAGCTCGGAGTTCGGCCCAAAATCAGAGTACTCCCCCCAAAGGCTAAAGAGCAGAGGACAGCCGCCGGACTAAAGACCCCCCAAATGAGTGCCGAGTTTGGCGGGCTGGCATCTTGAGGGGCCTGGATGCTTGACCGGGGAGGCCCGTAATGGTGGCTCACTGCCTGGACTGACAGCCCCTGTTGGTCTGCGGACAGGGAGTGGTTGTAGTTTAACAATGACCGATCGGGAGAATTTGCACTTTCCGCTAAGCCCAAATGCTCGCTGGACGGAGAGAGGAACAGAAAGGAGGAAAAAATGAGTGCTTGCCCGGGAGATTTTCTCACACTGCATCCGCTGTGAGACCAAATGCTTGCTGGATGAAAGAGAAAACGTAAGTGCTCTACTGGGAATGTTCTCACTCCGTCCGCTGTGAGACCAATGCTCGCTGGACAGAAAGAGGAAGCGGAAACAAATAGTGCTTGCCTGGGAGATTTTCTCACACTGCATCTGCTGTGAGACCAAATGCTTGCTGAATGAAAGAGAAAACGTAAGTGCTCTACCGGGAAAGTTCTCGTTCCGTCCGCTGGGAGACCAATGCTCGCTGGATAGAAAGAGGAAAACTGAATAGAGGAAAAATGAGTGCTTGCCCAGGAGATTTTCTCACACTGCATCCGCTGTGAGACCAAATGCTCGCTGGATGAAAGAGAAAACGTAAGTGCTCTACTGGGAAAGTTCTCACTCCGTCCGCTGTGAGACCAATGCTCGCTGGACGGAAAGAGGAAGCGGAAACAAAGAGTGCTTGCCCGGGAGATTTTCTCACACTGCATCCGCTGTGAGACCAAATGCTCGCTGAATGAAAGAGAAAACGTAAGTGCTCTACCGGGAAAGTTCTCGTTCCGTCCGCTGGGAGACCAATGCTCGCTGGATAGAAAGAGGAAAACTGAAAAGAGGAAAAATGAGTGCTTGCCCAGGAGATTTTCTCACACTGCATCCGCTGTGAGACCAAATGCTCGCTGAATGAAAGAGAAAACGTAAGTGCTCTACCAGGAAAGTTCTCGTTCCGTCCTCTGTGAGACCAATGCTCGCTGGACAGAAAGAGGAAACAGGAAAATGAGTGCTTGCCCAGGAGGTTTTCTCACACTGCATCCGCTGTGAGACCAAATGCTCGCTGGATGAAAGACAAACGTAAGTGCTCTACTGGGGAAGTTCTCACTCCGTCCGCTGTGAGACCAATGCTCGCTGGACACAAAGAGGAGACAGGAAAGTGGAGAAAGAGGAGAAGAGGAGATTGAGGTTGGAGAAAGAGGAGAAGAGGAGATTTTTTTTTTTTTTTTTTTTTTTTACTGGATGAGGGTTTGGTGAGCTTTTTGCACTAGAACGCTACTAGCGGCCCATTCTTTTCCCCACAGAAAAGCTGCTACTACGAGAGGGTAAAGCTCGAATAGAGCTGAGGATTGAGATATGTCCTGGAGCTGTGGTGGCCACGGAGCCGCGAACCAGCGACCTTGATAAAATCCCCCGAACCCGATTGAGGGGGCTGCGTCTGTGAACAATTGGATGTCGGTGGGGGATGAAACAAGGTTGTTGTAGAAAAAGGATAGGCCGTTCCACTGTTTTAGAAATGTTAACCATAGCCTGAGTTCGTCGCAACATGCTTGAGTTATAGAAATGCGGTCTTCTAGCGAGTGGACAGAGGACGCGAGTGAGAGGAGATGCGAGATGAAGGGGCGGCCCTGCGGTATGATGCGCATTGCGAAGTTAAGATGTCCGAGCAGGGACAGGAGTTCGCGTTTTGAAAAATTTGATTTTTCAAGTAAAGTAGAAGAGACGAGGATTATTTGGTCGATTTTTTCCTTGGGGAGGGATGCTTGGAATTTGTCTGAATCCAAATTAATTCCTAGAAACTCGATGGATGTTGCGGGGCCCATGGTTTTTTCCTGAGCGATAGGAATTCCTAGCTCAGAGAAAACGTTTTGCACCGTGAGGAAGTGTGCGGGTGGGAGGGCATCGGGAGGCGAGATTATTAGAAAATCGTCCCTACAGGTGAATGAGGTAAGGAATGGCTTAGTTGTTCGACAAAATCCAGCAAACGGCTTCCGATAGCATGTCAAATATTTTAGGGCTGCTTTTGCATCCGAATGTTAAACGTACTGCGAAATAATATTTCCCGAGCCAGCGAACTCCAAATAGGTGCCATGAATCTGGATGGATAGGCATTACTTTGAAAGCAGATGTAACGTTGATTTTTGCCAGCCAAGCACCCCGACCTGCGATTTTGATCATATCGATAGCCTGATCTATGTCGTGGTATTTGAGCGAAAATTCATCGAGGGAGATCAAGCTGTTTATGCTTGGGAACGTGGAATTGTGCGGGGCTGACAGGTCGATTATTAGGCGTTTTTTACCCGAGAATTTCCTTGTGGCCACTCCAATGGGGCTGATACGAAACAGATTAAATGGAGGATTGACGAACGGACCGATCATGAAGCCTGACTCAACTTCTTTTTTGATCAGTTTGTCTACGACTTCGGGTTCTATAAGGGCGGATTGGAGATTATTACATATGATGTTTTGGGAAAGCGGGCATTTTAAGCTGGGTTTAAAGCTGTTTTTTAGGCCTGACAGCAGATAATTAGTAAATTCGGCATCCGGGTGATGAGCTAGTTCGAAGTGCATACGCGAAATATTCACAGGAGTTGCCAAATAATTTTTTGATTTTTTATTCACAGACTTGAAGACTGGACATACAATGCGAGCATGGGCGCCGCCACAAAAGCTGCAGATGTGCATTAACCGGCAGCGCGCTCTTTGACATTTGCCTGCGTTGAAATGATTGCAAGGCTGCCTGCTTTCATCGAAAGCAGAGTCCTGTATTGCGCTGGTGGTTGCTGCACGCGGCACATAGCTGGTGGATTAAGCACTGCTTGTTCCCGGGTAGGGAAGAGAAGAAGGGTTAAACTGCGGGCACAACGCGGTCGTGTGCTCTACTGACCTGCAGACCCCGCAAGTAATGTTTTTGCAACCTGAGGGGCTGTAGAGAGAGAAGAAAGGTCTACGTCCGCACCTGAGAGGATCTGTGCGCGGATGTTTTGGGATACTGGTGGTGGTTCCATGGCGACTGCATTGGACGGCACGGCATCTGTGTTGCTGTGAACAGAGAATAAGGTGATTTTTGTTGTAACATAGAGCTGGGAAGGGTATAAGCCGGGTCTGCGAATGTCGGCGGCCTCACGCTTGGATGACCTGCTGTGGCTTGAAAAGGAAAGTTATAAGATATAAAGGAATTGAAGGATTATGTGATGAAATATGGGCTTGAGCTGCAAGCGGAGGTGGGCCCGTGCTTGTTTGAGCTACTGGAGCTGCAGGCCACTGAAAGTGGGCGGGGTTGTAACCTGTTGGGTGAGACTGTTGAAATGGTTGGGCCTGTGCTGCTAGCGGTGATAGCCTCGTGCTAGTGTCTGCGACAGGAGCTGGAGGCCACTGAAAAGGAAAAGGGTTTTAAACAGCGGGAGTAAAAAACTGCGTGGTTGTGGGGAGGCCGCTGGGCCCGGCTATATGCTGCGCTGTGGCAGCAGAAGCCGTGATGGAGGGCTGGGCCTCACTGAGAGGTGGGAGTGCCATGGCGTAATCTGGTGTGCGGCCCAGGCTCGCTGAAGGCCTGTTGCTGCGTCTTGATGGACGAAGCGATCCGGATCCTGTGCAGGAAGACGACAGTGGTGACTGGGCAGGCTCATTTTGGGCCCTGCGGGCTTTGCTCTGCCTGTGGGTCGTCTTGGGCGTTGACTGTAAGGAAATGTACAGATCATACAGCTCCGCCTTGGTCATTTTTCGCAAAACCTGCATGTCTGAATTCCCCAGTGCTTGTTTTAATCCAGCTACGGCCCATTTCCCGATAGGTGGGATCGTCGGGACGGCCGAGCGGTAGGAGGAAGCCGGGGAAGAAGAAGGGTGTCTTGCCGGGGGTGGCGAAGACTGGTCTTGGCATCTTGTTGAGCGCTGGGCTGTTCGGGCCGGTGTACGGCCGCGAGGAGAAGCCGGGGGCTCAAGTGCGGCGACCGGCGTAGGAGGGATGACCGTGGGACCAGCGAAGTGCGAAGGTGCATCCCTGGTGACGTTTACGTCTTCGTCGGAAGAGGAGTTTGTTTGAGACATGCTGCAAAACTGTCAATGGAATGAGGTGAGACTGCTGAGTATATATACACCTCTTACCATTGATTGCTGAGTGCTCTCCACTTGTGTTAATTATCTGAATGGGCTCCTCCCGAACTTTGTTAATAAAACATCATTTAAGACTCTTAGGAGGGCAGATTCTGTATTATGCTTGGTTTTAAAGCCAGATTGAAACATTTCAAGTGCCACATTTTGGTCCAAAAAACTCTGCATTTGGTTAATAACAGGTTTTTCCAAAACTTTTGCTAAAAATGGCACTTTAGAAATTGGACGAAAATTAGACAAAACCTCTTGTCCTAAATTTGGCTTTTTGAGAAGAGGCTGGACAACAGCATGTTTCAATGAAAGGGGCACCGTACCGGTAGACAAACTTGTGTTTATAACAGAAAGAATACTAGGCCCAATAATATCAAATGTTTTTTTAAAAGCCAAGAAGGGATCCTATCACCAGGACAGTTTGAGGGTTTCATCTGACCCACAATATCTGTCAATGTGGCAAGGGATAATGGTTCAAAATATGTGAGGTAGTCAGAGCACAGCAGGACGACCAGCGAATCTTGGTTGAGCTTAGCAGTGTCAGACCTAATATTTTTAATCTTGTCACAGATTTTTTTTTGAAAATTTTCACATAATTCAAAAGATTCCTCAATAAGACCACTCTTAGGGGAATTTATAACAGAATTAACAGTGTTGAATAAAAACTTGGGATTATGATGATTGTGAGCAATGGCATCAGCCAAAAATTTCTTTTTCTCTTCTATGACTAAGCTTTGATAAGTAGACAAGGATTGTTTAAAAATTTCTAAAGACACTTGAAGACCATCCCTTTTCCACCTTCTCTCTGCCTTTCTACACTCCCGCCTGGAGGCCCGAGTTACTTCATTAAACCAGGGCTGGGGTTTAGGCCTGACAGAGATCTTTCTAATGGGCGCAACACTGTCCAAAATGTCGGAGCATGTGGAGTTAAACACATTGAGAAGCTTCTCTACATCCCAATGCGATGGTGGATTCTCCAACATAGAGGTTAATGGGGCTCTAATATACAGATTTGAAAAAAGGTCAACAGTTGCATGATTTATATACCTAGTCATTCTGGAAGGAGCATCTAAGTTCTTTTCATCATAATCAAGAGAAAGTTCAAATGTGACTGATTTATGATCTGAGAATGCCACATCATCCAAAATAACATTAAGAATTGACAAATTAAATGATAAAACAAGGTCTAATGTATGACCATAAATATGTGTAGAACCATGAACATGTTGCACTAAGTTAAAAGACTCAACAAGATTTAAAAAGTCTTTAACTAATGGGTCTGAGGGGCAACACACATGCACATTGAAGTCTCCCAAAACCAAGAAACAATCATAGTTACATAAAAGTCCACTTACAAACTCAGTAAACTGCTGAATAAAATGTTTGTTAAAGGGGTCATATAATGCCATTTTTGTACAAGCTAATATGATTCTTTAGGGTCTAAATTAAACGTTTGTAATATACTTTAATAAAAAATTCTCATTAGTATTGTAAGAAAACACTAATTTTACCTGGTCAAAAACCATCCAAATGACTGCTGTTTTCAGCACACCGTTTCAGTGCATGTATCTTTAAATGATAATGAGCTTTGCTCACCCCGCCCCTCTGTTCTGTGGGTACACCGTATTAGACATTCTCTGACCGTATCTAACACAATAACCACGTGTTATTCATTATAAACGTGGGATTATGAATTATATTGAGAACGTCGTACATAGAAAACATGCCGTAATGTACCCTGAGTGTAAACCTTAGACGCATTCATCGTGAAGCCTGCAGCAAGGTTTGCAAATTTCGCAAAGATTAATATAAATACTAATATAAAGGTTAATAAAACATTACACTCACATCTTCTGGAGGTTCAGCAGGAACACGTTGGTACCGATCCGTTTTTTCTCGTTTGTGAAGCTGTCTGGTGTGAAATGATTCGCGCAAACATGAAAGCACAGACGATCGTGGGGAATCCCCGTGAGGGAATCCCCGCGTCAATCCTTTGGGCATATCGCTTCAAAAACAAAACTCAGCCACTGCTTCTTCAACGGCTCGGATTTAGGAACATCCAAATGACTGCTGTGTTCCTTATTACATCTAAGAACAGAACACCACAATCGCTTAGACGCCATTCTACTCCAGCATATCAACAATGGCGGACTACTATGACGACGGCTGTCACAGCTTGCTCAGGGCGGGTCTTGTGTTGAAACACGGCTGTCAATCACAATAGCGGGAGGGGCGTACGATCTTATGACGTCACAATATCGAACGGCTTGATTTCAGAGATGGTCAAACATATAAGGAGATTAAAACAAAACCACTGGATGGATTTTTATCATGATAGGATGGTTGTGTACAGGCACTGCCAACAGACATTTCAGTGCAATCAACTTGTAAAAGTGCATGTACCATTATATGACCCCTTTAAACTTTGGAGGTCGATAAATTAATGCACACACAAAAAAATCCAGTCTGCACTTTAATCTGAAAAGGGGATCAGATCTCCATTGCAAACCCAGGTTTCAGTCAGAAACAGTAGATCCAACTCTTTAGCTTTGAAAAACTCATGCAGTATAAATGTTTTGTTTGAAAGAGACCTTACATTAATCAGGGTCAGTCTTTTTGTCGGGGAATAGTCCACCTTTGTTTGAAGTTCGCGCCTAACGCAGCAGAGGTTCGCCAGATTCACCCCCCGTCCAACCGGGCGTGTAGACCGATACCGATTGCAAACCGCATCCAAGTCAGCAGCCGGACACTCCGCACCTTGCAGCACACGCTCACATGGACCACAGGAATAGGCCCAGCAAGTGACCGGCCACAAGTCAACGAGGACACGGCGCGAGCATGACGCCTCCACCGCCCTTAGACGCAACCTCGTCGCCGCCAGCACACCACCTTGTTTCCCACGCTTTCTACGCCGTTTCCTCCGGCGAAAAGCACTTGCTAATCGGCACAGGTAAGATGGGCAGAACAACGAAGGCGGATGATGACTTTTAGATGGACCAGTCAAAGCGGTGTCAAGACGGTCAGCCATTCCATGATTAATATCCAACAACGATTGACGATTATAAACCAAGCGATGTGTAGAAGATTGAGCCCAAGAGCATATAACAAACATCAGAATAACTAGCAGAACAAAAAATTGACCAGAGCACAGACGGCATGCCATGCATGTAGGCGCCATCTTGATTTCTTCTTCGTTTCTTCTGGCGCCTCTATGTCCTGATTATCTATTGTCTGATATAGGCCTATTTACTTCTTATTTTGCCTATTAAATCCTGGCAATTGGTAGATGAAACATTGATTAAAATTAAAATACAATTAATACAAAACGAATTTCACCTTAAAGAAAGGCTTTGTGCTTTCTGTTTGAGGTCTCTGTGAAAGTTTTAAAGCAGTCTTTTAGTGCCGCTTTCAGAGTGGTCAGTCCGTAACGCAGTTCTCCGTCCGTTACATTGTTTTTTCCTCATAAATGCAAACACGAAAAATTAAATAAAATGATTAATTTATGTTCTGCGGAGAGCCAACGCTTCTTCATCCGCCGGGTAGTATTACTTTTGGTTTGCGCAGTGTAATTCATAGAATTACAAAAAAAAATGTAACGCACATGCTATTTCCCTCATATTAAATATAAAACGCATGAGTAGACTGATATTTTTCTAATGTCTGGACTCCTTTATTAAGGGAGAAGCCTATGGATATATAAACAGATGTTTCAATATATTGGTATTAAGTGCATTTTCTGATAAATTTATATTTCAAGTTTTGACTTGCAAATGTCACGTCCATTATGTTGGAATTGACCAATTTAAAAAAATTTATCCTCAACTATTTTTGTGGTGTAAGTCTATGTATTTTATAATGTTAACTTCAAATAATAGTGATTTGAAGATGCGGTTTCATATTGCATATTGTTACACAGCCCTAGTCGTTTTAGAATGTTAAGTTCTACTTCTGTAGTTATTTTGGTGAAAGTAACTGGAGTAGCTAATGCATTACAATTCTGAGACAGCCTTTATTGTAAGGTAAATAATTACTTTTAAATAAAAGTAACAAAGTAATCTATAATGTATTACAGTTTGGAAGTAACTTGCACAACACTGCTGATATTGTGAAAAATGATTAGCCTATAAATAGATATTTTCATATAATTAATATTTTAATGTTTTAATATAATTAAAATGTAATTTATTCCTGTAATGTCAAAGCTGAATTTTCTGTATCATTACTCCAGTTTTCAATGTCACATTATTCTTTAGAAATCATAAGATGTTGATTTTGTGCTCAATTATTATTGGTGCTCACTGCTCAGTTAAGAAAGGCTCTTATTTTGTATCAATGCTTAATACATATTGCGGTTTTTTTTTTTTAATGTTGAATATTTTTTGTGGAAACCGTGATAATTTTTTCACTTTTGATTAATCTGTTTTGGTCTTACCTTGTTACTTCAACAAGCTATAGCCTACTATAAAAAAAAAAAACGTGATAATTTTTTCACTTTTGATTAATCCGTTTTGGTCTTACCTTGTTACTTCAACAAGCTATAGCCTACTATAAAAAAAAAAAAAAATTTGTATATATATATATATATATATATATATACTTTTTGCAGCACACACGAAGACAAACGATTGAGCATGTTTGGGGTGAATTTGGAGCAGGTGGGGGGCTGGTGAAGTCACCGTCTATAATTCGCTTTCATTATTTTAAAGGCCGAAGCAGCACAAACGAAAATTGTACCGGCACAAAACAGCACAAATGAAGCACAAACGATTGAGCATATTTTGGATAAATTTGGAGCATGTGGGGGGCTGGTGACGTCATCATCTATAATTCAATTTCTGATATTTTAAAACCCAACGCAGCACAAACAAAAATTTTACCAGCACAAACCAGCACAAACGAACGAGACTATTTTGGGTGAATTTGGAGCAGGTTGGGGTCTGAGTGACCTCAGAATGACCACATAATATTATTTTGATATCTAAAAAACCGAAGCAGCTCAAACGAAACTTTTTACAGCACAAACCAGCACAAACGGAGCACAAACGATTGCGTCTATTTTGGGTGAATTCGGAGCATGTGGGGGGCTGGTGACGTCATCGTCTATAATTCAATTTCTGATATTTTAAAACCCAACGCAGCACAAACAAAAGTTTTACCGGCACAAACCAGCACAAACGAAGCACAAACGAACGAGACTATTTTGGGTGAATTTGGAGCATGTGGGGGGGCTGAGTGACCTCAGAATGACCTAAAAATATTATTTTAATATCTAAAAAAACGAAACAGCACAAACGAAACTTTTTACAGCACAAACCAGCACAAACAGAGCACAAACGATTGAGCATAGTTTGACGACGTTTTGCGTTGGGTGGGGGGCCAACTTCACGCAGGTATATAAGAGCAGTTATTTGTCTGCTTCGGGTTACCTAAGATAGGTTGCCCTGCATCTAAACAGATAAAGAGCAAGTGAGTAGTTGAGGCTATCTCACTTGCTTATGAAGTGGCCGGACAGCCTTCACCTTTGGCTGTCCCGTCCCATTCTACCAGGAGTATGGCTGACTCTAAGGCTTTATTATCAGGAGTTTCACTCTATGACATCTGTAATGCGGCAGGCAGGTCCTCACCGCGTACATTTGTTAGATTTTATGACTTTGACCTAGGGTCCACTCCAGGGTCTAGGGTGCTTGTTTCCTAGTGTGCACATGGTCTTCATACAGAACAGGCATTTGTCATATGGCGTCGTGGGTATAGGGTTCCCACCGTGTCTCGACGCAGCTCGAGTTCCCTTGAAAGGGAACGTCTCAGGTTACGTATGTAACCCTGGTTCCCTGAGAGGGAACGAGACGCTGCGTCGCCCTGCCATACTCCCTGCATGCCTGTGATCGACTTGCTTCGGCTTTTCAGAAGCTGTCATGGTCTGTTTCCAGGGGTACTTTATAGCTTCACGACGCAATCACGCAGGGCGTTCCCACCGCGTCTCGACCCAGTGTCTCGTTCCCTCTCAGGGAACCAGGGTTGCATACGTAACCTGAGACATTTTCTCCAAAGGCGAGATCTTGGAGCAGCCGCCCGTCTCCTCTGTGCAGACATTACACACATTACAAATGCTGAAGAGAACTGTTCTAGGCTGTCGAGTTACTGATGTTATGAAGTGTTAGATGAGATTTAAGCCGCTTTTGCTTGTGGGTGAAACATTTTGCATATAAAATAAAGAAATTAACAACATATTCAAGAGATGACGATTTTGGGTTTTTGTAATAAAAAATAATATCTTTAAGGATAAAACTGTGGGTCACATTATAGGGTTAAAATATAAGAACTTAAATCAACCCTAAATGTATTGGTTATACTAAAATCACAAAATAAATGGGCACTTGATTCTTCAACAAAACCACAAAATGAGCAAGTTTCATCAATATCAGGATATTTACAGATAGATGAATTAAAGCTGTCGCTCATATCTTTAAGTTGTTGCGCTTGTGATAACGTTGTAGGTCACATGATAACGTCAACATGGCGGATGATGTACGGCTCGCATTCATACTTAACGAGATCAGGCTATATAGTACCTACTCTTTTAGCGCTCGTTAAGCAAGTACTTATTGAAATTAAGTGCCTACTCAGTGAATATGCGGTTTTGAACACAGCCAGGGTGTAGCAAACACATTCACAGTCCTTTTAAACAACAATTAGTTAGTCATGTGACAATCACCTGATTATGTAATGTAGAATAGTCACAAGAGAGAAGAAATTGTTAGATAAATATAGAGGACGTATCTCACCAAAAAAATACACAACACAACACAATATGTAAAAAAAAGAAAAAAGTATATATATATATATATATATATATATATATATATGCACTAAAGTGTACCAGATCAGAGTCAAAAATGTATTCCGAAAAATGTATTCCGAAAAATTTATTTTACAAAAAATCTATAAATAATATATTTTTTTATAAGACATGTACAACTTCACACAAAATATCAATGAAATATACAAATCAGAATCAACAATATATTCCCAATTCCAAAACTTGGATTTCACACAAAACAAAATATGTATTTATAATAATTAATTATTATATTATTTATATTATAAATAATTATTATACATACTAAACCAACATTGATCATTCAATAACACGTTTCTAAAACGCATGCTAACACACACGCTGCTTTATTTAATTGTGAAGTCTGAGTCTCTTCCACGTTTATGAAACACATTTACACATTTATTTCTCCTCATAGACAGTAGTGAGACTTCTGTGGATCAGCTGATGGTTTCTGCTCCTCTCATGATCATTTCACACTACGATATAACACATCTTTTAGAGTTTGATGCTTGATCTTCATCTACACTGTAAAGTAGAACAGAAGAGAAAACAATCAGAGTTCAGTGGAACAAAGTAAAAAAATTTATATTTCAATTAATGTTTTTTTGAGTAAAAATAAGTTAAATTGAATTCCTGTAATCAGATTAATTACCGACTTTACATGGATAGATTGCATAGGTATTTGTGTTTCTAAATATAATAGATGTAAAGCATGAATCATGTTCATATGTTTGTCAGTGTGTGTCGGTGCGACTCCTATTGAGTCTCTGTAAAGGAGACACTAATGAGTGTACGGCGTATGGAATAAACCACAGGGAGCAAATACAAATGTTATTTTGAGTTCAAACACAAACCTTTAGTTAAAGCCGTTTGTCCTCTAGTTTAAACATGTTTGTAGGCTCTTAGTAAATAACTGAGAGTAAAGTAAGTGTAAAGTAGTGTGACGTGTTGCTTGTCACAGTAAAAACACACTAGAGACAGAGACATTTCTCATGTGAGCTGGACGCTGTGAGCTGAAGCTGGAACTGCACTGATTTTAGCAGGAGTGCAGCGTTTTCCTACAATCTGACCAAGTCTGTTTTCACACTGAAATGATTCACTTCTACTGACACAGTTAATAAAAAGCAGGTGTTGATGTATAAAGCTGTGACAGTGAGCTTTTGTTCTTTTTCCTCCTTTGTGTTAAAAATTTCAATAACTTCACATTTTGTTCTCACACAAACCCTTTGTTGCAATAAAGCTTAATGATAATTTCCTTTCACGAATGTTTGAAAGGTTTGTTCACATATCAGAGGTAAATGAAGATCTCTTTAATATCTCAGTGATGTTTCCTCACCTCAGGACACAGTTTGAGTCTCGTAGCTCGTCTATGATTCGCTGCTTTGAGTCTCCTATCTTATTGAAACTCAGATCAAGCTCTTTTAAAAACTGCAGTGCTTTTGAGTTAGTCAAAGACTGAGTTAAAGAAGAAACATCTGTAATGCCACAGTAGACTAGACTAGAAAGACACAAACAGAGGAAGAGAGATTATCTTACAAACAAATCATGAATGGGAAGAACTTTACACAAATATAATGTGAACTCAGACTCACTGTGAGATATTGAGTATAAAGTGTTTTAGTTTAAAAAAAAAACAGAAAGTGCACTGCTATAAACACTGAAACATAAGCCCTGCTGTCTTCAGATAAATAAACTTCAGTCACACTGTAATTGCTGTACAGTATAATGATACTAACTGTAGTTTCTCCAGCTTGAATTGTGGGTTCATCAGTAGATCACTGAGGTTTTTCACTCCAGAGTCTCCTAGTTTATTCCCGCTCAGGTCCAGCTCTCTCAGGTGTAACGGGTTTGATCTCAGAGCTGAAGTCACATCAGAACAACCTTCATCTGTCATATCACAGTGGCTTAAACTACATTAGCAGAGAGAGAGCAGAAAATAAGACAGAAGAAAAGAAAACTCTTTATTCTGTAAAGTCACATCATCTTCATAAGCAAATAAAACAGAGAGAGGAAGAGAGATCATCATTATTTCACCAGATCACAAAATACTAAGTTTGCACAAATACAATGTTAAAGTGTTTTAGATTAAACTGTTGAAGTGATTTTAAGCATTTTGATTCTTGTATGTGAATGTGACTGACCTCAATCCCTCCAGTTTACAGTGTGAATCCTTCAGTAGATCACATAAGTGCTTCACTCCTGTGTTTCCTAGTTTATTCCAGCTCAGGTTCAGCTCTCTCAGGTGTGATGGGTTTGATTTCAGAGCTGAAGTCACATCAGAACAACCTTCATCTGTCATATCACAGGAGCTTAAACTACATTAGCAGAGAGAGAGAGAAGAAAATAAGACAGAAGAAAAGAAAACTCTTTATTCTGTAAAGTCACATCATCTTCATAAGCAAATACAATGTTAAAGTGTTTTAGTTGAAACTGTTGAAGTGATTTTAAGCATTTTGATTCTTGTATGTGAATGTGACTGACCTCAATCTCTCCAGTTTACATTGTAAATCCTTCAGTACGGCACATAAGTGCTTCACTCCTGAGTTTCCTAGTTTATTCTCTCTCAGGTTCAGCTCTCTCAGGTGTGACAGGTTTGATTTCAGAGCTGAAGTCAGGATGAGACTCTGTTTCTCTGTAATACTGCATCTATACAGACTGAAGACAGAAAGAGAAAATGACTCAGATCTAGGGGTGGGAATCTCTAGGCACCTCACGATTCGATTCGATTATGATTCAGAGGGTAACGATTATCGATGCATCTTTTTTTTTGGACAACTTGGTACTTTTAAAGCAAAGTATTTATGATGACCCATAAAGAATTTTCTTCCAATACTTCCTATATTAATTTTATTAATAAAACAAATGGAAGTGATTTGGCAAGTCAACTGTAATTTGCCATTTACATTTGCCAGCATACAGATTTAACAACGCGCGTTTTCTCCCGCGGCATTCTGCAATTCGTCTCGCAGAATTCTGCAAGTGCTTTCGGGGGGGGCTACTTAAAAATTCCCTCAATGTGTTTCGCTTCACAGAATATCCACCAGGTGGCGCATAAAAAACAACTTTACATTAGATTTTTTATTTTACTTCACATTACGTCATGATTGTGAGAAAACATCCACAATAAAATATAAATTATAAATAGTAATAGACACAAATAGAAAAAAACTATTTAACAAATAGAAAAAAACTTGAACACAGCACACGTCCAAATGATCTGACGGCGCGGGCGGGTATAGATATATACATAGATGTCGCCTTGGCTACGGTTTCGTTCCAATGAACTGCAGTAGCGAAGGCGACATCTAGTGTATACATCTATACCCGCCAGCGGGCGGGTATAGATATATACACTAGATGTCGCTTGGCTACAGTTTCGTTCCAATTAACTGCAGTAGCCAAGGCGACATCTATGTATATATCTATACCCGCCCGCGCCGTCAGATCATTTGGACGTGTGCTGTGTTCAAGTAATAACAACGATATAAATACTGTTCGTTTTCTCACACAAACCGCTCGTTTCGTGTCTTAGGCCATCAATGTGTACTTATGATGGGGAATTGTTTCATTTGGACGATGGGGAATTGTTTTAATTTGGACTCTGTGCTTGTGTTTTGAGACAGTGACCATAGACCTGCATTATATGACTGACAGACAAAAACGGTTTGACCTAAAAATATCAAAATTGAAACTACTGCGGAAAAAGACACCTACATCTTGGATGCCCTTGAGGTAAGCTAAAACATATCAAAAATTAATTTCAAAGCGAACTATCCCTTTAATGCATTAAGCATAAAGATTTTTCCACGTTAGTCTCAGAATGTCCGGGGTTGGCTTGAGGTCTTGCCGACAGTTTGTAAATCTTTTAAATATTCATATTCACAAAATCCATATAAAGGGTGATCAACAGTTATGACTTCTAAAATAAAATAAAAATCACCAGATAAGAGGTATCTGATTGACAGTTTGACAGATGTTGTTTTAAAAATTAATTACATCATTATGGGGAAGTGGTATTAAATATTTAGTAAAACATACACACAATTATTTTATTTTAATATAATCAAACAAACAAACAATACAATTATTTTAATTACGCATTTTGTTCAGTTTTGCTTTTACAAAATGTTCCCTGTTTTTATATAATTAATTTAACCTGAGATGTGCGTTATATCGCCTTTTGATAATTCTTTGTGTTGTCGAATTTTGACACAGTTTCATTGTTTGTTCATAATAATTTGATTCATAATTCTGTAATTTTTTCTAAAAGTAGCACTATTTTAAAGAGATAAAAAGACAGAGAAATGACAGAGAAATTACGTTAGTCTGGTCCAGGGGCGTAGAATTTAGTAGGGACGCTAGGGACGTGTCCCTACCAATATCCAATGACCACTGATTTGTCCCTTGCAATAATTTAGATTTTTTTAAAATATATATTTATATAAAACGAATTTTATATATAAATTAAAATATATGTATTATAAAACCACTCTTACAAGAGCGTTCTGTGAAAAAGGCGTAATTCCTGGTACACAAATGGTTTATAGATCTCGTAGAAGTCCCGCCTCGCGAACCCACATCGCTAATCCGATTGGCTTTGCTTTTTCTTTCTAACTTGTGAGAGGCTGTAGCTTAATTTGGTTGTGAGAAGCGGCAAAATTCCTCAGAAACCTAGATGCGGTAAGTGAGGGAGAAATCAATAGCTCTGTGAACAAAAATACGGGACAAATCGCGTCATATTGATTCTGGGACAGTGCAGTTTTTTTCAATGTATGACAATCGCGGGATAAGTAGCAAACCCAAACTGTACGTGGGGGGGGGGGGGGGGGGGGGTGGGGTGGGGGGGGGGTGTGTGTGTGTGTCTGTCTTTCTGTCTCTCTCTGTATGTCTTGGTAAACCCTTGTGGGTGTAAAATGCCCCACAATGATGGCAATATCCATAAGGACAAGGATTTTTGATCCACATGAGGAAAACAGCGTAGGCCTATAAATTATCTAAGTGATGTTTTTTGAAAATGCAAAAAGTTTTCTGTGATTGGTAGGGTTCGTGTAGACTATTTTTACACAGTGTGTACAGTATAAAAAATGTGTGTGTGTTTACACTTTGTGATGGGCACTTACAGTGAAAGATCATGACAACAGGCTATTTTATATGTGCTTGCTATTTAAAAAGATGTATATCAAGTTGAAACCCAGTCTCATCAGCTGAGGCTGAAAGAAGTTTCAGTGCTCTTAGGAGACTGAAAACATGGCTCAGATCAACAATGGCACAAGTGAGACTTAACAGTATTGCTGTGTGCCATGTCCACCAGGACAAACTGGACAAAGTTGATGTCAAACAAATATGCCAACAGTTCATTTCTGTTAATGACAGACGTAGACATGTGTTTGGCTACTTCAGATAGTAAGGAACAAGACAGTAGACACAAAGTTAAGTGAAGTTAAGTCTCTGTCAAACTGCCTCCTTGTCTTTATTTGTTACCTGTAACATTACAGAATTAATTATTGCATTACACTATAAGCGGAGTTAATAAGTCTGTCAAACTGCCTCCTTGTCATTATTTGTTATACCTGTAACATTACAGAATTCATTCATTAACATATTCAATGTTCAATTAACATAGGTCATGTAAAAATATTTATTTTACAAAAATATACTTGAAGTGAAAGTTCTGTTTATTTTTTATAAGTATATTTATTTGCACTTTTCTTAAATATATTTTATGAATATTTGTTAACTATGTGCTGAAAATGATCATTGTAACAATGCATTGAAAGTATACTTTCAAAGTACATTATTAAATAACCTGAAGTTGTAGTATACTTTGTTAAATTATGGAATTTTTTAAGTGTATTTCTTCATGCTTGCAATTCACTTAATTGCTACTTTCAGAAAGTAATAAAACATATGATAAATGCGTTGAAAGGCCATTTAAAACATGTTTTAATAAAGTGTATATGCTCTGCACAAAAGGCTAATTGTGATTTAAGTATTTTTAATAAATGTAAACAAAGTCACAGAGAGGTCCAACGTATAAACATCAATCCAATTTTATACCAACAGCACACCATATGAACACAATAATAATTTTACTGTCTATGTATTTGACCAATCAAGTGTCTTAGTGTTGCTTTCGGCCAATCAGAGCAGCAGATGGTACTCACTTCGATTGATGCTCCTGCGCTACGCGACGTTTTGCAGCAGGAGACGTTTATAGACACGATGCCGTTCCAGTTTGCAATTTATTACTTATATGATAAGTCATTAAAAGTGGAGAGTATATCGATCCTTGTAGCTAAAATAGACCATCATAGTCAAGTTACGTCAAAACCAGACCTTGATGGAGAAGACAATTGGATAGAAATAAAGTGGCCTTCACGTAAAGAACCAGAGAAGACGGTGCCTGCAAAAGTCCTGCTGTTTGGAGGTCTGTTTTTTTATTTTTTTTCTTGTATAAGTTACACTTTCAAGTGCTTTATTGCGCTATTGTGTCGCTTTTTTTTGATAGCAGGTGTACGTTAGGCTAAAATGTTTTTTGCGCTTGTTATATCAGATTCGTTCAAAGACCTCGTCATGAAGAAAAACGTACTACTTTTGGGAAAGGACATATGGAACAAGGATGAAAGCAGGGGTGTTCGTGTCAAAAAGAAAATGTTGGACACCAGCAACGAGGTGGAGGCTAAAAAAGCCAGGCTGGTGAGTGGATATGGATAACTCTTTATGTAATATTGACAGTTTTATGTCATAGTGATAGTAATTTCTTAATTTTCCAGAAGATATGCTAAATGTAAAATTGATTCCATGCATGTAATATTAAATATGAGTCCCTAATTACACTCTGTACCTCAGGTAGTTCACAACTGTGCTCATTTAAAAAAAATAAATAAAAAAAAAACACAGATGCATTATCATGCTCATTTTTAAAATCCTGTCTTGAGGATTACTTCGTTTTTCTCTATTTGTACTCAAATTTGGGTATTGTACGCATTATGGAGCAATAAACACTATATATGTTTCATTCATAGTCGAAGCTATAGATACCTCTCTCATGCAGAAAGTCCACAAGTAAGACTTATACAAGTAAAAAATAAAAAATAAAAAAAAACAACAGTATTTTTTCATTGGAAGACAATGTCATAAAAAGCCAAAGAATATGAAGTTATGAGTTTCATAAAAGACATGCAGCATTTTTATTCACACTGTTCTAATCACATAAAGCTTATAAATAAAGTGTGTCATTCTGCCATCTCCAGCAAAGCAGTTATCTCAGATATTACAGTAAATGATCAAATAAATCTTTGGCCAGACAAAGATTCATTGTGATTGCTGCCAAAATATTTTCTAATCAGAAAAACAATCTGCATCAAATTTCAGTATATCAGCATGAATGTGACATTGTGAAGATTTTAACAAAACATTTTTTTACCCCCTAAATTTTTTTCAGCCAAAGCAAACCAAGATCAAAGAGGCAGCCAGAGACAAGATGTTACAAAAACAGAAGAATTCCCTTGCTGAGTATTGTCATCAATTTCATGTTTTGATTTTGATTCAAGCTTGCGATTTAGTTCAAATTATGATTCAGTTGTATATAGATTAACTGGGATATTTATTTTGGACAGCAATGAAAAGTTTTGTAAAGAATTTGAGAGAGACTTCTTCTTAAAAGTTAAAAAGCACAAAGCTAATTGCTATTTACTGAATAAAAGGGATGCTTTAATGATTCATTGTTTTGATATATTACATTATGTTAGGCCTATATTATAAACCTAATAAATAATTTACCTTGTTTTTTAGTGGAGTCACTTATGCTCAACAAGGCTGTATTTATTTGATCAAAATACAAAAAAAAAAAAAAAAACTGCAATATTGTGAACTCTTAGGCTAATGCAATTTCTAATATTGGTTTTCTAATTTAATAAATTTTAAAATATAGTGTATTCCTGTAAAGAAAAGCTGTATTTTCAGCATCATTACTCCAGTCTTCAGTGTCACATGATCTTCAGAAATTATTCTAATATGCTGATTTATTATCAGTGTTGAAACTGTTGTGCTGCTTAATATTTTTTGGAACTTTTTTCTTTGATTCATTGATTATGCTAATAAAAAGTAAAAAAGAATAGCATTAATTAAAAACATAAATATTTTCTAACACTTTACTATCACTTTTTTATTCATTTAACATCCTTGCTGAATAAAAGTATTAATTAAAAAAAATAATTTTACTGACCCCAAACATAGTTTGAATAGTAGTGTATATTGTAACACAAAATTTATATTGTGAATAAACACTGTTCTTTTTAACTTTTTATTTCTCAAATAATCCTGAAATAATGTTTTTCCAACATTATAAATTAGCATATTAGAATGATTTCTGAAGGATCATGTGACACTGAAAATTCAGCTTTGCTTCACAGGAATAAATTATATTTTAAAGTATATTAAAATTGAAAACTTTTATTTTAAATTGCAAAAATATTTCACGATATTATTTTGTGAAATAATATTCAGTATTATAGATACAGCCTTGATAAGCCTAAGAAACTTCTTTAAAAACTTTACTGATCCCAAACTTTTGAACGGCAGTGTATTATACTGTAAAAATGTTTTCTCAGGTAACTTAAAATGTACATAATTTAGTTATATCAAGGGTCAAATCAAATATAAAGAGCACATTAAAGTTAAAAGTTACACACGTTTTTGTGTATGCACTGTACAGGTCTGGTATAAAGAATGTTTTTGCTCAGGTGGCTGAAATGTCCGCCTAATAGAGAAATGCTTGAGACTGGTAGTTATCATGTCAGCCAGTATTTTGGTGCATCCAAAGACATCCATCTATAAATGTCATCCCCGTGCAGAGACCTTTTGTACTTCTTGCAGATGTATTTTCTTTTATTTCTTTGACTTTGGGGACTGTGTTTCCAATAGAATTTCTAACCTCTTTTTTTTTGACTATTCATTAAATAAAATATTCAAATTATTTTGTAAAGTGTTTTTCACAATACATGCCATTTCAAAGCAGCCTTATAGAAAATGTACATGTCTCTATTACAATTTAGTCTGCTCTATAATATAAATTAGAGGTGGGCATAGATTAATTTTTTTAATCTAGATTAATCTAGATTAATTTTGAAATTAATCTAGATTAATCTAGATTAAAATGGCTCATTTGAATTCTGCCGAAGGCATTCAGAATATGTGTGCTACCCAAATAATGACTATAAAAGTAAGTCTTTGAGAACGGGTTTCTCAAGCCAGGTGGCGCATTAGACCAGGGGCTCATCTCCTGTTTCCAAAATGCATCACAAACTGCTTGAGAAAGCTGTTCTACTCATAGACTGTAAAAGGTTACTACAGTACTGTTACCGTCCGTAGGCAACATTAGGTAGGCCTATGTTATTATCAACTACTATAGGCTATCAATTAGTAGTGGTGCAACGGATCATCATTGATCCGTGATCCGTTCGGATCAATATCTTCGGTTCGGCACACACGTGATCCGCGGATTGATTTATGAAAAAAAAAAAAGTTGCGCGCATGTTCAGTCCACACACAGAGTGGTCATGGCGAGCGGAGGAACGGAGGAGCTTGAACGCCCCGCGTACAAATCCCCTGTATGGGAGCATTTTGGCTTCCCTGTCAACTATAATGATGAAGGAAAGAGGTTAGTGGATAGAACCGTGACGGTGTGTAGGCACTGTGGCACAAGAAAGCAATATGACAGTGGAAACACTTCAAGCATGGCCACGCATTTGAAGCGACATCACCCCGGTGTTTCACTGACAGGAGTGAAAACGACGAAGGCTGCTCAGCAACCGCTTATCACCGCGGCATTTAAGCAGCCCCTTGTTGCACAATCAGACCGGGCTAAAGCCATCACCAACGCTATCGGTGTGTTTATTGGTAAAGACATGAGGCCATATTCGGTTGTGCAAAACGAGGGCTTTAAACACATGCTGAAAGTGCTTGAGCCACGTTACGACATTCCGTCGCGCACCCACTTCAGCGAAAAGATTGTGCCAGATCTTTATGAGCAGGAGAAGAAAAAAGTTGTGGACGAACTATCGCGAGCATCCGCTGTTGCGCTCACGACAGACGGGTGGACGTCCAGGGGAACGCAGAGCTATGTGACGATAACCGCTCACTTCATCACAGCAGACTGGGAGATGAGAAGTCCGGTGCTGCAGACACGCCCCCTCTACGAGAGTCACACAAGCACTCATCTTGCGCAGGTACTGACACAAGCAGTGGAGGAATGGAAGATAAAGAGGCCCAGTACTAATATCCCAGTCACAACTGATAATGCCAAAAATCAAATAAATGCAGTGAATGAGGCAGGACTGGGCCCACAGATAGGGTGCTTTGCACATGTAGTGAATTTGGCATCACAGAAGGGAATCTCCGTCAATAGGATGGACCGCCTCCTCGGGAGGATCAGGAAGGTGGTTTCCTACTTCCACCGAAGCACAACAGCTGCTCATGTGCTTAAGACAAAGCAATAAATGCTAAAGCTGCCTACTCATAAGCTCATACATGATGTCCCAACAAGGTGGAACTCCACTTATGATATGTTGGAGCGTTATCTGGAGCAGCAGGCAGCTATATACTCTGCATTGACCGACAAGACCCTGAAGAAAAATGTCAAAGACATCATCACCCTGTCTGATGATGATGTGAGAGTGGAAGAGGAGGTCCTCCAGGTGCTTAAACCCCTCAAAACTGTTACATCTCTGCTGAGCACTGAAACTTCACCATCTGTGTCAATGATCCAGCCGCTGAAAACAAGGATTCTACAATCCATGGCTCCAAGTGTGGAAGACAGCACCATCACTCGAGATGTCAAGACTGCCATTAGAGAGGACCTGGAGCCCAGATACACTTCACCCCCTACTCTACAGGACTACCTTCACAGATGTACTGCCCTGGATCCGAGGTTCAAGTCCCTGTCTCACATGGACCCTGCCCTACGCCAGAGGACATACAGTGACCTCACCACTGAGATTGTCAGCAGTCTGGGCACTGAAGACTGTGATGAGGTAAAGAAAAAGAATATTATTTAAAAATGATGAATTTAAATCTAAATACATTGTAATAATGGCTTTTATTAAATGTTATTGCCACATTTTTCATGAAACATGAAAATAAATAATAGGTTTAATTAATCAACTAATTTTTTTCTGCAGGGTCAAGCTACAGAGCCAACAGGAGCAAACTTGGACACATCTCCTCCACAAAAGAAGTCGGCGATGGCAGAGCTTTTTGGAGAGACCTTTGCCAGCAAAGACATGGACAGCAAGACTCATGCTGACATCATCAAAGAGGAGGTGGCATCCTACCTGGCAGCAAGTGGCATTACGGTGGATGGTGATCCACTGACATGGTGGAAAAGCAATGAGTGTAAATACCCTCATATTGCCAAGATGGCAAGATGCTATCTCGCTGTGCCAGGCACTTCAGTTCCTTCCGAGAGAGTGTTCTCAACAGCAGGGGACATAGTGACTGCAAAGAGGTCCACACTCTCCCCAGATAATGTAGACATCCTTGTCTTTTTGAAAAAGAATTTGAAATTATAAGCTCAGGTATGCTTTGCTTTCTTTCTTTTATTCTTCTTTGATGATGTGGACATAGGCTTTATTTCACTATCCATGTTTCAAGGAAGATGATGTGCCTTCTTATGTTGCACTTTAAGTTGTTTTTTTATTAATGGTCATTGGTCCATGTTTAAAGGAAGGAGATATGCCTTTTTATGTTTCACTTTAAGTTGTTTTTTATTAATGGTCATTGGTCCATGTTTAAAGGAAGGAGATATGCCTTTTATGTTTCACTTTAAGTTGTTTTTCATTATGTTAAAAAGAAGATATTATGCCTTGTGCACTTTGTTGATTTGATATATTTTAATTTAATAATTTAAAAGTGTTAATAAACAAAAAGACAAAACTTATGTTTATTTGTCTTGTCTTTTTTTTTTTTCTGATCCGAAAAATGATCCGATCCGTGACTCTGATCCGAGAAACGTTCCGAACCGTGAGTTTTTTGATCCGTTGCACCCCTATCAATTAGGGATGGGCGATATGGCATAAAATCCATATTGTGATATACATTGCAGCCTCTTGCGATAACGATATATATTATAATAAAACCAGTTCAGAACAGGTTACACAGACCCTGCTAAACACCTGTTAAATGTTTTTTTTGTTTTTTTTAAGGGTGTATGTAGTTTTGAGAACAAATATTGTCTAAAACTGTAAGTATACAACATAATTTTGCAGATAAATAAAATTTAAGTACACTAGCTGCAGAGACTTAAGTAGGTCTAATGTTTATTATGGCTTGGAGCTTATGAAACCCCAAATTTAAAATTAGAATATTGTCTAACTGATGTCTTTTCAGTTAAAAAGAAACACAACAACGATTCTTAAAATCGGGCGCAGACAGAGATTATGTGCTACACCACGATATATTGGGAATAATACACGCGCTGGTATTCAGTGATATCATATGTTTCATTTTGAATTTGAGGTGATAGAAGGGATTAGTCGTGTGTTAACTTACCGAACTGTTAGGCTACCCCACACACTCTGTCTATGTAGTTTGCTGCTGCTCGTCGGACGGCTTAAATCCAAACCAAGTCCAAATAATGTATGTTGCACCGATCTTTTTCACCAGCTTTCACTTTCAGCCGTGTTTACTTAAGATGACGACGAATATGATGCCTTGCAGCCGGGTGTACCTCGCGGCCGCGAGTAGATTGCGTCATCATAGCTTGTGTAGTATAGAGCAGCTCCCAACCCAACTTTGAGAATAGATTAACGGCGATATTTTTTTTATCGCGCGATAAGAGTCTCGCGTTAACGCAGCACATTAACGCCGATAACGGCCCACCACTAATATAAATATACTTTTCAACTTGAATGACGTTGTATCATTTGATTTATATTGTGATGTTTCTTCTCTTGTATACTCTGTTTGATTAACACACTGGAAGCAATATTGACATCACATACTGATACATTTCCTCACTGCTATTCACGATGTACTTTTATTAAGTATTTTGGGTGTAATACATTGTTTACTGTCTGATGTAGTGGAAAGTAAAAGTTGTATGAACATGCCCTCTGACCTTCCCTATTTTACTTTGTAAACAGACACTGTTCTTGTGGAGTTTCCACACACAACTCCGTCGGAAGTGCGAGCGGCCATCAGGCGCAAGTGCAACAATGAGCAATTTAGCAAGAAAAATTGAAGTTTGCTTGCTGTTCCACAATGTTTCAATTTTGTTTTCTTTCAGCATTCTTTTTTTTGAAAACATGGTGCATTTTGTTCTGTTTTTCAATGCTAAAACCTTGTGAGGATTTAATAAACACTGTTTAAGTTCATTATGTGTATCTGTGTGGTATTGAAGTTACATGTTATTTATTGTAATGACCCTGACAAGTGCATTCAGCTTTGGGGAAGAAAGTATATTTTTACTCAAAAATAATATATTTATGGTATATTTCTTGTTTGTTTGCAAGACACTCTTAATTAATTTGTAATGTACTTGTAATACAAAAAAGTACGCTTTAATATCACTAATCAAGCATGAAAATACGCATATACTTAAAGTGTACTAAATATATGATCAATTAAAGAAGGGGTGGATGTAAGGCGGTATATATATCTGTGTTGTCCACAAGGTGTCCCCATAACGCTATTGAATTAAAACAGATTCAAGTGCCTTTAGCGTTGTTTGGGCCTCGTCATGTACCGTAGCGTTGATACGGGAGTTTTGCGTCATCTTTTCCTCAGTTCATGTTGTCAACGCTATAGGTAAGCCATGTTAATGGTAGTGGGGAAAATCAATGTAAAATATAGTTGTTGTTTTCGCACTAAAGATCAGTTAATTAAGATATTTTGTGTTTTAAACTGTATAAGACCTAAATGCAGATTAATAGAGAGTTGAAATGGTTTGTTTTTCCTTTAAAATGTGATTAATGCATGGTGGCTAATGTATGATAAAACAAGCAGCACAAGCTTACTGTTGAATTGCATATGCATTGAAATATACTTTGCTGGTTTAAAACTTAAGCTCAGTTCATGTTGTCAACGCTATAGATGCTGTGCTGTGGAATAAAAGGTCAAGCCACAATCCCGAACCACTCTGTGTCTAAGTCCCCGCTTTCTACCACCACCCACAAACATATAACACAACGCAGAGCAGCGGAGGTGCTAGAGTCCAGTGAGCGTGCGGAGAGAGAGAAAGAGGGTTACATATACTTGAAATTGTCTCAATTTAGCATCAAAAAGTACACTAAATACACTTAAAGTTATACTTTAGTATAATTTAATTATAACTAAAATACACTTAGTACAAATAAAATTATCCAAAATAGCACACTTCAAGTTAACTAATCATTAACACACTTGACGTATACTGACAATTAGTCTGGCTGCAAGTATACTTAGCATACTTTTTTTTTCACTAGGGTATAAAGCCCATTAATCTATTGCAGAAATACAAGACAAAGTGCATGAGAAAATTAGAAGTATGTAAAAGAGCACAGTTCAGATATTGTTAACTGTAATTGAAGTGGGTTTTATACACGTTTCTGCTTTTTTTAAATTGACAATTAAAATTTTTATTCGCCAACGGATTTACGGATTTATTACAGAAACCTGTCAGAAGCAAAGATATTGTACTAGCATTGGCGTCAATTTCGGTGGGGACGGGGGGGACGTTTTTTTTACCGTTTTCAGTGGTTATGAGGAGCAATATGAGAGAGAAATTTGGTTATCATTGTCTGACCCAACAAAAAAAACATTATAATATTAATTTTATTTTATTTTTCGTGTTCGCATTTATGAGGGAAAAAACAATGTGTCAGTTTGCGGTTACGGACGTGAGCGCTCTGAAAGCGGCACTAAAAGACTGCTTTAAAACTTTCACAGAGACCTCAAACAGAACAGCTGCCTTTCTTTAAATTGAATTTCGTTTTGTATTATTTATATCTTAATTTTAATGAATGTTTCATGAACCAATTGCCTGGATTGAATAAATAAGAAGTAAATATAGCAGAATCACGACATGGAGGCGCCGGCAAGTGAACTGGAGTTTGTCTCATAAATGAACCGAAACTCAGCATATAATGCACATTCACAGCGTATTTAGACACATTTAGACGCATTCATAATCATTACTTTTACCGGTTCTTTGTGGCAAGCTTTATGCGTGCAGTCGTGCGCTTGAGTGCGGCTATATAGTAAACGCTCATTACTTAATAAAGCATAAGCCTCTTCCTGGCATGCAATCTAATCTACTGTACTAGGCTACAATGTCAGTTGGTTATATCAACATATGTCAAATTAAGTTACGCGATATCAACAAATTAAGTTATAAACATTAATTTGAAATAACTTAAAGCGTATGTATAGTAGATTTGCTTAAATAGCATTTAAACAAAAGAACTGCAAGGGTAGGAATTAAAACCCCACATGCTGGTGAAAACTGGAAAAACTGGTTTTCTTTTGATTCCCTGAGAGGAGATTGATTAGCATTGGGGGTTGGCAAAGAATTGGCAGACCTGGGAGGTGGGTGGTTTGTAATTTCTTGACTCTGTGTCAATTGGTAGCAGTTAAAACAAGCAGCTAAAACAAAGACTGTGCAATTAATTACATTTTGGAAATAACTTACAAAATGTCGTTTTATTTATACACTGAAAAATTTAAAATTTATTTTTTGAATTTGTAAGTAAAGTTAGCATTAAATATGTTTTACAAACAATTGGTTTACAAACTCTTGGAGGTTTGTGGTTACCATCATTCAGAAGAGTGGTGCTTGTGTTTAGACTTGTGTTTTACGTGATTAAATCAGGAAGATTACATTGGTTTCTTTTCAGTATAGGACAGTTTGTCAACAAAATGCAAAAAATATAGTATATTTATAAACATCGCTAAACAAAGAGTGAATAAGAATTAAAAAAGTAATGACGTTTTTTATGTTTTTATGCACTTTTAGTTTTGTTGCAATTTCACCAAAAGCTTATAATTAGGAAATACACACAACACGCTAAACTTATATTCTCTATATGTTAAAAATGTTGTAAAAAAAATATGTATTCTTATATAATAAGAATAACAATTCTGATACATTTATATTGCGCTCAAATGATTTAGATATGGAAAGAGGAATTCTTCTCAACTACCACCAATAAAGTTTTAAAATTCTTCTTTAGAAAATATTACTATATTTTGATGTTTCTGCGCAAGTTCAGCAGACAGTGAGACTCGGGTTTGTTCCGATCAGAGCTCGTGAGTGGAGAGCGCATTTCTGAATATTCCGCTCCGCTCGTTCATTCCTCAGGGTCGCTCGCTCAACCCAAATGTCCTGTTGCCTGGTTCGAAAATATGTGGAATAAGGGCTGCTTCCGACTAAAAGTTTTTTTTTTTTTTAAGTCGACTAGTAGGCTAGTTGTTCATTTAAGTTATTCGTGGACAATCACCCCTTTATATTAATTTAATTACTTATAGCCTACAGGATAATGAGCGTTTACGTAATATAGCCGCACTCAAGCGCACGACCGCACGACCACACGACCGCACGCATAAAGCTTGCCACAAAGAACCGGTAAAAGTAATGATTATGAATGCGTCAAAATGTGTCTAAATACGCTGTGAATGTGAATGTGCATTATACGCTGAGTTTCGGTTCATTTATGAGACGAACTCCAGTTCACTCGCCGGCGCACAAAGTCGTGATTCTGCTATGTTTACTTCTTATTTATTAAATCCAGGCAATTGGTTCATGAAACATTGATCAAAATTAAGATATAATTAATACAAAACGAAATTCAATTTAAAGAAAGGCAGCTGTTCTGTTTGAGGTCTCTGTGAAAGTTTGAAAGCAGTCTTTTAGTGCCGCTTTCAGAGCGCTCACGTCCGTAACCGTAAACTGACACGTTGTTTTTTCCCTCATAAATACGAACACGAAAAATAAAATAAAATGAATATTATAATGTTTTTTTGATAAGATAAGATAAAATAAGAATCTTTATTGTCAATGTACATCAAGTATACAATGAAATTGCAATGCTCTACGGCCTGTGCATAATAAATATAAAAATTGTTAAAACAATATATAACAAATATAGAAAAATATAAGCAATAGAGACTACAGCTCACTCCATATTGTACACATGCATTTTGAGTTCAGTGTCCTGATGGCCCAAGGATAAAAACTGTTTTTCAGTCTGTTGGTCCTGCACTTAATGCACCTGTACCTTCTGCCAGAGGGCAGGAGGTTGAACAGGTGCTGACCTGGGTGTGAGGAGTCGGCAGTAATAGCCTTAGCTCTTCTGAGACACCGCATGCTGGCGATATCTTCCAGTGAGGGCAGGCGACTGCCAGTGATGTATTGTGCCGTCCGTATGACCCTCTGCAGGTTTTTCCTGTCCGCCACTTTACAGTTGGCATACCAGGCCGTGATACCATATGACAGAACACTCTCAATAGTGCTGCGATAAAAGGCCACTAACAATTTCTCTTCTAGGTGGTTTCTTCTAAGTATCCTTTGAAAGTGGAGTCGTTGCCGAGCCTTTTTTACCACAGCAGAAGTGTTAGCTGACCAGGAGAGGTCGTCGGTTATGTGTGTACCTAGGAACTTATAAGAGGAAACACGCTGAACACAGTCCCCATTGATGTTCAGTGGATCTGGTTCCCCCTTGTTTTTCCTAAAGTCTATAACCATTTCTTTGGTTTTACTGGTGTTAAGCAGTAGATTATGTTCAGAGCACCAGTCAACCAGCCTGTTTACCTCGTCCCTGTATGCAGACTCATCCCCTCCGCTGATGAGACCAATGAGCGTATTATCATCGGCAAACTTAATGATGGTATTTGAGGGGTGTATACTGTAGATGTACAGTCATAGGTATACAGGGAATACAGAATAGGGCTCAGCACACAGCCCTGGGGAGAGCCTGTGCTGAGAGACAGGGTAGGGGAGCAGGTGGTGCCTACCTTAACCGTTTGAGGGCGGTCAGTCAAGAAGTTCTTAATCCAGGCACAAATGGAAGGGGGGATAGCGATGGTAGTCAGCTTATCCACTAGGATATCAGGAACAATGGTGTTAAATGCCGAGCTGTAATCTATAAACTGCATCCTGACATAACTCCCTGGCTGCTCCAGGTGGCTAAGTGCTGTATGTAGAGCTGTATTGATGGCATCCTCCGTCGATCTGTTTTCTCTGTATGCGAACTGATATGGATCTAAGTTTGGGGGAAGCCAGGCCTTGATGTGATGCAAAATGAGCCTCTCAAAGCATTTCATAACAACTGATGTTAAAGCGATAGGTCTATAGTCATTTGGACACTTTGGAACCAATGACTTTGGAACAGGTATGATGGTAGCTGACTTCAGGCACTGAGGGATGGTAGCCTGTGACAGTGAGAGGTTGAACAGCCTAGTCAAAACTCCCACTAGCTGGTCGGCACAGGCAAAAAGTACTTTACCAAGTACCCCATCCGGACCAGCTGCTTTTTTTGTATTCACAGTCTTCAACACCTGCCTCACCTGATGCTCCTGGAGCGTGAGTGCGCTGTGACTGAAGGTCAGTGGTGATCGCGCTACTGTGTGTGGTGCCTCACTCTCGAAGCGGGAAAAGAAAATATTCAATTCCTCGGCCAGTGATACATCGGTTATGGTAGCGACAGGTGAGGGCCCTTTGTAGTTGGTAATGCTCTGTAGCCCCTGCCACACCATCCTTGAGTTGTTATTGACGAGATGTTCTTCCACTTTCCTTTTGTAGGCCGTCTTAGCAGCTTTAATGCCTCTCCGCAGCTCTGCCCTCGCCACCCTGTACTGTTCTCTATCACCCGACTTGAAAGCATAGTTACGGTTTCTCAGGAGTGTCCGGACGTTCGAGGTCATCCAAGGTTTTTGGTTAGGATATATCCGGATGCGCTTCTCCACTGTGACATTATCAGTACAGCTTTTTATGTAGAACAGTACAGTCTCTGTGCGCTCCTGTAGATCTAGTTGCTCAAATATGCTCCACTCTGTACGCTCAAAGCAATCTTGGAGCTGAGAGAGTGCTCCATCAGGCCAGGTTTGAACATTCTTTATGGCAGGTTTTGATTTTCTCCTAAGGGGAGTGTATGCAGGGACCAGGAACAGTGAAAGATGGTCCGACATGCCCAAATGTGGGAAGGGTACTGTCCTGAAGGCTTGCTTCAAGTTAGAATAGACGTGATCTAGTGTGTTATTCCCTCTAGTTGAGCACCGTACATACTGTACAAAGTTAGGAAGCACAGACTTGAGGCAGGCTTGATTGAAATCCCCTGCCACAATAAAAGCTCCCTCTGGATGAGCCTGCATTTGTTTATTTATAATAATGTATAGCTGAGAGAGCGCTGTGCTAACATTAGCATTAGGTGGAATGTACACGGCAGCTATAATCACTGTTGTGAGCTCTCTGGGCATGTAAAAAGGTCTACATTGTACAGTCATTACTTCTAAATCCGGTGTGCACTGTGTATGTATGATCCTGCTACTAGTACACCAATCCAAATGAACATAGATACAAAGCCCCCCTCCTTTGCTCTTACCGGAGCTTATTGTCCTGTCAGATCGGTGCATGCAGCGGCTGGTTAGCTGAACGGCCGAGTCCGGGATGAGCGGGTGAAGCCAGGTTTCCGTGACAATCATCACACTGCAGTTCCTGATATTTTGGTTATTTGCCGTTAGTAACTCCAGTTTGTCAGTTTTATTGACGATAGACCTGGCGTTTGTAAGGAAGATGCTTGGCAGCGGGGGTTTGTAGGGCTGTTTCCTTAGTCTAACTAATAGGCCGCCCCTGCAGCCTCGCTTCTGCCTCCGCTCTCTGTGCCGCCTCCGCCGTCTCACAGACCCGACAACAATCCAGGGTGAGCCCGGCGATCTCGCTATACCCAGCGGAATGTTGTGACGCCGCTGGAACTCCATCGTGATATCAACCCGAGCTGAGAATCCCACTTTTCTCAGCATAGCTAGGGTGTAGGAATGTTTTATCTCTCTCATATTCCCTCTTACACACATTAACAACCATAGCATTACAAAAACAAAACACTGAAACCGAGAGCTAAAAGCCGCTGCGTCTGCGCGCGCCGCCATCTTGCCAATGTAAATCATCTTTTAAAATCATTTTGTTGGGTCAGACAATGATTACCAAATTTCTCTTTCATATTGCTCCTCATAACCACTGAAAAAAAACACCCACCGTCCCCGCCGAAATCGACGCCTATGTGTTTCATACCATGTAAAGGGAAACATGATAATATAAAAAGTAGCCTACTGTACAGTAATGCAGAAAAGCGCATTACAACCATGTTAAAGCTATTTAAAACGTTCAGATGCAAAAAGGAACTAAATGTAAAATTAGATAAACTAGTTAATGATATTGCCCAAATGCTCTATGTCTCTTCAAAGGTTTTCGCGAATTATTGTGTTATAAGACTCAGTTATCATACATCACGTCTCTTCTACTGTAAGTACACAGAAAAAAATAAGACAAATGATGCGCGTTTGAGTCGGATTTTTATTAAGAATATGTGACTGTTTATGTAACTGGCAAAAGAAAACTTTGTCTTCGTCATACTTCGTCAGTATGGCCACATGAAACACGACTGCCATCTACAGGTTTTAGTATTTCCTGCGTCCAACACCTAATCCCCCTTCTGCATGATCCCGCAGAATTTCTGAAGTGCTCGCGGCATTCTTCTCTCTGAGATGTGCATTTTTAAAGGCCACATTGTCCCAACATTGCAAAGAACCAACAGGAAAATAAACGTGTGCCTGTACTAGCAGCGTACTTGTAGCAAAATCATAAACAGTTTTCGTTCAAAAATATAGAGTGATGTACCAGCAGCTCTCATACAAACATAATGCTTGTGGACTTACACATATTCTGAATAATCAGTAACATACAAAGCCGCTCTTATACACAACTAAATAATAAAGAGTTATGACTTGTAGCAACAATAGGTTGTACATTAATATTAATATTAGCTCAAATGATCTATAGGGAATTTTAATAATTAACCATGAATATGATATATATTTTGCATATTACAGTTACATTAATTTATCGCAGCTGAACCAGATTGATATATGAATGATTACCATATCGGGTTATGGTTCGTCATTAATACATCAATAGTCTTATTTCAGCTCGAAGTTATGGGATAACTTTAATGGAATTAATTTAGTTATCAAACAATCTGTTTGTCCAGCAAACATTAAACGTAAGATTTAACTCTCAAGGAAAATTATCCTTCTTACAAACATAAGAAAGAGTATATTTTCCAGGCCTTGAAAAGAAACAACTCTCTGCGTTTGTAAAATTTAGGTTACTGAAATCGTAACAAGATAAAGCATATAGCTTAAGATCGAAAACATCTCATTGACTTGGTTCTATGGGCATTTAAAACAGAGACAATCAAGGATATATGGAATTTTAATAATTGGACTAATACTACATCGAAACTACGAGTATACACAGAGTAAAAACATATATTTACAACAGAAACATACGGACGAAAACATTACGAGACCAAACGGATAACAGATGAGAGAGGGAGAGGATGGAGGGGAGAAAGTGAAACTAAAGGTCAGGATGAGAGAGAGAGGATGGGTGAGCGAAAATGAAAGCAACCTGTGCGATCAGAGAAAGCACAGTTTAGGCAAAACTCGCAGACAGCAACCTTTTGACAGACAACAAGGACTCAGATCACCTTGAAAAAGGGAATATACAACCTTGAGCAGCATTTCGATTTCGGTACTTGCATGTGGTCTGTTGTGTTGACACCCGAAGGCACGTGTGTTGTTCTGAGTGGAGGCGTGCGTGTCTTCCGGTACTCGTGCGGACGCGGGGATTTCAAAAGAGTTGAAGTTGCTGACGTTCGCTTTGCTGAACGTAGGGCGAGTCCGAAGATGAAAATAAAGAAAAGACTTAAAGAAAATAGAAGAGAAACGGAGAATGGAGAATGCTCCCTAAAAGGGAGCCATGGACCCAGAAAACAGAAAAAAAGTGCTCACAGAGAGACTTCGGTGTCAGCCTCTTATGGAGAGGATGGGTTCACGCCTCTGTTCGCACGAACAACCAATGAACATCCAAAGATCTGAAGCGGGAAAGCTCCCTTTGTCTCTGGGGAAACACCCACTCGAGTGAGTTATGGTGTTGTCAAATTTGAGAAGATTTTCTCAAGACATATGAAATGTGTCCAATTATACCAATTACTGCAGTTGGTTATCGAAATTCAACTCCGTTAGATTGAGAGCATTACAGAGACATCAAACACATCACATGAAGGTTAGAGAAATGCATAATTACAAACATTTTAAAGTTCGTTACATGGCTAGAAATAAGGTTTACCCAAAATGTGTTGTACACTAGGCTACAAATGGAGATGAAGCTTAAGGAACTAAACACGGTACACACCTGATTTGTCTAACCTTATTACCAAAGTTTACCAGAATACACAAACTACACCACGTAAAAGAAAAATTATGAGATGGGAAATGACATCCATGTTTACATTTCTTTAGTGGTTATACATATAGAAAATGTAGGATTTAAGTAGGAGTAAAGATTAACACTTTAATTCTGCTCCACTCCTAAAATCTCCGTTGCTTGACATTCCATTAGGCAATAAAACAAAGTGCCAGAGAACGTTGGTGAACATTCTCTAACTAAAACACTTATTGATTAAAGAATACATTTCAAAACCACACCTCTATTATAAAGCAAAACTAATCACACATACATATCGGAAGGTATACATTCAAGAGCATATTTCTATATGAAGTTGCACCCAAAGGATGTTTCTAAGTTCTAATACAAAGGTGTGTATGTGTGTGTGTGTGTGTGATGCTCTGTGTCTGGAATGTCACATAGAGAGTTTCGTTATCTTTTTGGTGCAGAGAGGGAGGAAGTGGGTTTGGAATGCAGAACTTTGCAAAGTTAAGGGAATGTGTTGACTGGTTATCCTCCAAGGTGCAATAAAATGTTGCGAAAGACCATTTTGTCGCAGACTAGCTGGAGCCGAAGCATGATTTGCACTCACGAGTTCAAAGTGCAAAAGCTTTTGTATTCAAGAAGAAATGTTTTTAGCAACACAGAGTATTTGAATTTGTTAATTCAAAACCAAACGGACGAATGATTCAATAGCCAATGTTGTTACAGACTTCAAATGTTTACTGTATACCACAATCAAAAACAGCTTAAACAAAAAAAGTAAATGAACATCTGCAGAGAGCACAGTCAAAGTGTAGATTTTTGTGACTGGCATTGCACTGATACACACTTGTGACCATGGAGGGCCGTATAACTTATGTATAACAGATCGGTTTACAGCATATTGATGTGAAAACTAAACAATAAAGAAAGCGGCTCTCATACAAAAAATACTAAATAGGTCACAATGAAATTGCCAATTTTCCATACGTTAGCTTTTAACGAAGAGGGTGCCGTTTGAATTTGGCGCTCAGAAATCATGCGTCTCTGTTATGTGCACGCCACAGACTGTCAGCGCACTGTACGTCCGCTTTAGAGTTCCGCCAATATTACGTTATCAGAGAAAAAAAAAAACGATTTTTGACATTTGTGAATCCATTCAGAATCGATTTTTTCCCCACCCCTACTCAGATCTATGATGATCAACTAGCGTGTTCATTTTCATCCAGCAGACTTTTGCTGACAAATAAACAGTGAAATAAAGTTAAAGGTAAAGACCCATTCGGGTCTCAGCCTACTGGCCCTGACTGAGACCTGGATCAGACCAGAGGACACTGCCACACCGGCTACCCTCTCCACTAATTTCAATTTCTCACACACCCCTCGCCTGACTGGTAGGAGTGGAGGTACTGGTCTGCTCATCTCAAACAATTGGAAATGTGATCATTTACTGTGTGACAAGGGCTCATTTGAATCACATTCAATTACCATCACTAGCCCTATTAAAATCCATTTTGTAGTTTTATATTGTCCCCCAGGGCAGCTTGGCAGTTTCTTGGAAGAGCTTGATGTGCTACTCTCATCCTTCCCTGAGGATGGTACTCCTCTCATAGTTCTTGGAGACTTCAACAGCCACCTAGAAAAACCTCAGGCTGCTGATTTCCACCCTCTGCTTGCCTCATTCGACCTCAAACGAGTATCTACCACGGCTACTCACAAATCAGGTAATAAATTGGACCTTATTTACACACGCTACTGCTACACTGATCATTATTATTATTATTATATTATTATTATTATTATTATAATTATACATTTTATTTATAGGCGCCTTTCTTGACACTCAAGGTCACCTTACATCATCATCAACAACAATAACAATATTTAAGTAAAGACAATGAGATACAATACAATTAAAAAAGAAAATGCAGTTGTGGTCAAAGGGAATAAGCTATTCTAAACAAATGAGTTTTGAGTTTTGATTTAAAATGTGAGAGGGAATCAATATTACGGAGGTCCGGTGGAAGCGAGTTCCTGAGCTGAGGAGCAGAGGAGCTGAAAGCTCTACTCCCCATAGTCACAAGGCGGACACGGGGAACAGTGAAATGAATAGAAGAAGAGGATCTAAGGGTACGAGCGTGTGTGGGTATATGGAGGAGATCAAAAAGATATGAAGGGGCTAGATTATGAATGACTTTAAAAGTAAGGAGAAGTAATTTATAGTTGATACGGTAAATGATAGGGAGCCAATGGAGCTGTTGTAAAATAGGAGTGATGTGATGAATAGAAGGGGTACGAGTAATGATACGAGCAGCTGAGTTTTGGACCAGTTGAAGTTTATGGAGGGTTTTATGTGGGAGGCCAAACAAAAGGGAGTTGCAATAATCTAAACGGGAGGTGACTAAGCTGTGAACAAGAATGGCAGTGGAGTGAGGCGTGAGGAAAGGACGCAGACGGTTGATGTTTCGAAGATGATAATAAGCAGACCGGGTAACATTATTAACATGGGATGTAAAAGAGAGGGTGCTATCGAAGATGACACCCAGACTCCCAGAGTTGAAGATGACACCCAGAGTTGATGTTGATTTTGTACCTATAAGAAGCAATTCTGTTTTATTGCTATTTAATTTAGGGAAGTTTGAAGTGAACCAGGATTTTATGTCAAGAAGACAGTTAGTAAGGGAAGATGGTGGAAGTGTAGAATTAGGTTTGGTTGAAAGATAGAGCTGGGTGTCATCTGCGTAGCAATGGAAATTGGAAATATACTGTACATACATTTTCAACGGAGGGACAGAAAGCTCTCGGACTAAATCTAAAATATCTTAAACTGTGTTCCGAAGATGAACGGAGGTCTTACGGGCTTGGAACGACATGAGGGTGAGTCATTAATGACATAATTCTCATTTTTGGGTGAACTAACCCTTTAACCTTAGTTTCGAAAAATAAATAAATACAATCATCATTTTTCATGAAAAAAATCTAAACTACCTAAACTAGGCAAGGCAAGGCAAGGCAAGTTTATTTATATAGCACATTTCATACACAATGGCAATTCAAAGTGCTTTACATAGAAGAAATTAAAATAATAAAAGAAATAAGAATAATTAAAACAGTTTAGAAAAATAAAATAAAATACAGTACAGTACAAACAGTCGGACGAACATTGGCACAGTGCTCATTCAGTAAATGCATAGCTAAACAGATGTGTTTTGAGTCTGGTTTTGAAAGTGACTACTGTAGGAGCACATCTGATCTCCTCTGGAAGCTGGTTCCAGCTGCGGCTGGCATAATGGCTAAAAGCAGATTCGCCATGCTTAGAGTGAACCCTTGGTATTTCTAGCTGATATGATCCTAATGATCTGATCTGTTGGGTTTATATTCAGTGAGCATATCTGCTATGTATTGAGGTCCTAGGCCATTGAATGATTTATATACCAGTAATAATACTTTAAAATCAATCCTAAATTTAACTGGGAGCCAGTGTAAAGACCTGAGGACTGGTGTGATATGTTCATATTTTCTGGTTCTGCTCAGAATCCTGGCGGCAGCGTTCTGTATGAGCTGCAACTGTCTTATGGTCTTTTTGGGAAGTCCAGTGAGGAGTCCATTACAATAATCCACCCTGCTGGTGATGAAAGCATG
Source organism: Rutilus rutilus (assembly GCF_951802725.1). Taxonomy (NCBI): domain Eukaryota; kingdom Metazoa; phylum Chordata; class Actinopteri; order Cypriniformes; family Leuciscidae; genus Rutilus; species Rutilus rutilus. The sequence continues at coordinate 45,171,294 of NC_140214.1, read as the reverse complement.
AACAAGTTTCTCTAAGTCTTGTCTGGAAACAAAGCATCTAATTCTTGCAATATTTTTCAGATGATAGTATGCTGATTTAGTTATTGCTTTGACATGACTATTGAAACTAAGGTCTGACTCTAGTGTCACACCAAGATTCCTGACTTGATGTTTAGTTGTTTGACCCCTAGAGTGAAGGTATGCATTCACCTTGAGAACTTCATCTTTGTTTCCAAACGCAATGACTTCAGTTTTGTCTTTGTTTAACTGAAGAAAGTTTTGACACATCCAACTGTTGATTTCATCAATGCATTGGCACAGGGAGTCAATGGGGCTGTAGTCGTTAGGCGATAGGGCTAAGTAAATCTGTGTGTCGTCTGCATAGCTGTGGTAAGAGATTTGGTTCTTTCTCATTATTTGGCTCATTGGGAGCATATACAGGTTGAACAGGAGTGGTGCAAGAATTGAGCCTTGAGGGACTCCGCATGTCATGGATGTCCACTCAGACTTATGGTCTCCTATACTCACATAATAACCTCTCCCATCTAAGTATGACCTGAACCATTTTAGAACTATCCCAGAAATCCCCACCCAGTTTTCCAGTCTGTCAAGAAGTATGTTATGATCGACAGTGTCAAATGCAGCACTGAGGTCGAGTAGTACCAGCACTGATAATTTGCTTGAATCAGTATTTAAGCGAATATCGTTTATTATCTTTATGAGCGCTGTCTCTGTGCTGTGGTGCGGTCGGAAACCAGATTGAAAATGGTCAAAGGATCCATTCAAGCTCAAGAATTTGTTCAGCTGATTGAAGACAACTTTTTCAATGATCTTGCCTATGAAAGGAAGATTTGAGATCGGTCTATAGTTGCTTAATATGGTCTTATCCAGATTGCTCTTTTTCAGGAGGGGCTTGACAACTGCAGTTTTCAGGGAGTTTGGAAAACTCCCAGAGAGAAGTGAGGCATTAACCACTTCTAGAAGATCTGCTTCTAGACTGTTTAACACACTTTTGAAAAAAGATGTGGGAAGTGTGTCGAGAGCGCAGGTTGATGTTTTAAGGTGCTGTACGGTTTCTTCCAAAATGTTGCCATTAATTTCTTTGAAATCAGACATAGTAACTACTTTCTCAGGTGGTTTGATCTGTCTGACCCCAGTGCAACTCAAGGATGTGCTGATCACCTTTCTGATATTATTGCAAACTATTATATAAGCAAACTCACTGCACTTGCTGTCTGAGAGCATTTCACTGGGAATCTGGCTTGGGGGGTTTGTCAGTCTCTCTACAGTAGCAAAAAGAGTGCGTGTGTTGTTTAAATTGCTGTTTATAATATTTGAGAAGAAAGTCTGTCTAGCTTTGCCTAGTTCCATATTGAAAGCATGAAGGCTGTCTTTGTAGATGTTATAATGGACTACAAGTTTTGTCTTCCGCCACATGCGCTCTGCTTTTCTGCATTGTCTTTTCATATTTTGCACTGTTGTTGAGTTTCTCCAAGGTGCTTTTTGTCTGCCACTCTTCTTCCTGACTTTCACAGGAGCAATATCATCAATTACACCTTTAACTTTTGAGTTAAAAGAATCGAGGAGAAAATCAACAGAGTCAGCAGATATGCTTGGTGTTAAGGATATAGCCTTCATAAATAGGACACTAGTGTTCTCATTTAAGCATCTCTTCTTGACAGACACAGATCTAGCTTCAATGGCAGGAGAGATCAATATATCAAAGAAAATACATAAATGATCAGACAGTGCTACATCCTTAATAACAATCAATGAAATGTTTAGACCCTTACTGATAAGTAAATCTATAGTGTGTCCACGATTGTGTGTGGGTCCATGTACATGCTGAGTCAGATCAAAAGTTTTTAAAACAGTTTTGATTTCTTTTGCCATATTGTTTTCTGCATTATCTATGTGAATGTTAAAATCTCCAGCAATGGTAAAACAGTCAAACTCTTGAGGTAATTGTTGATAACAGTTCTGTAAAGTCCTCAGCGAAGGCTGGAGAGTATTTTGGAGGCCTGTAAATAATGATGAGTAAAATGCGTGGAGCACCTTTTAACACAATACCCAGATATTCGAAAGAAGGGTAATTCCCAAATGATATTTGCTTACATTGATAGATATCTTTAAAAAGAGCAGCTAGACCCCCACCTCTCTTAACAGCTCTGCAGACACTCATAAAAGTAAAGTTAGGAGGGGCTGCTTCATTGAGGACTGTTGCACTGCAGCTGTCTTCTAGCCAGGTTTCATTTAGAAGCATAAAATCTAGGTTGTTTGTGGTTATTAAGTCGTTAACTAGAAGTGATTTATTTTTAAGTGAACGAATGTTTAAAAGTGCTAACTTAACAGTCTTACTTTTTGTCCCCACATCAATCTTACTTTCACATGTAATAGGCAGCAGATTAGATGGGTTTGCTGTACGGCTATTGAAGGCCTTAGACTTTCTATCTTGTAACAGAACAGCAATAGAGAAAGATACAGGCACACTGGGTTCCCGCTTGTTTTGTAAACATTTGAGAAAGTTACTGTTATCAGAGCGGGCACCCGACACATATCACTGAGAGCTGGTATCAGTTGTTTTTGGTTCACCTCGAGCAGAAGGAGGAGGGTGTGGGCCCTGGCGTTGTGGCAGAGGCCGAAGAGCTCTCACAGGAGGGGGAGGGCGAGCTGGGCCCGCAGGCTTTGGTGGCAGCGGTGCCTGTCGTTTTTTGGTTGTTATCTGGGGGCTTGCAGCAAAAGAGTGGGATAGTTTGGTTCCAGCATACACCAGTTCTTCCATTTTCTGTGAGAAGCACAGTAGTGGCGTTGCTGGGGAGAGGGAAAAGGTGTCTGGTGAAAGGGGCTGTTGCTCTGGTGTTATAGGAGGCTGTGATATGCTGTCCTGGCTTCCCTGGCTGTTTTCCAGGAAGTCGTCCTTGGGTGCTGAATCTTCGAGCAGCTCTAATATGTCTGTCTGTGGTGAGCTCTGTGGGCAGGGCTCAGCTGAGATTGAGTCCGTGAGCAGAGGTTGTTGTGGCGGAGTGGTGTTATCATTGTCCTTGTGTGATATGTCAACCGCATGTCCATTTTGCTGCTGAAGTGAAGTCCCGTGGTCATTCATACTGTGTCCAGGTGTGTGTGTGCCGTTCAGATTGAGTGGATTGGCACACATTGCAGAAGGATGATTGAGGGAGAAGTAGAAATTGTCCTTTAACACTCTTGAACCAAGTTTGTTTGGGTGGTGGCCATCCCGATGAAAAAGTTGTCTCTGACTCCAGAAAAGATTGAAATTGTCAATGAAGTTTACACCTTTTATATTGCAGGTTTTTTGCAGCCATGTATTTAGCCCAAGCAACCGTGAAAACCTGTTTGTTCCTCTTGCTGGTAGTGGTCCACTGATGAATGTTTGAACTTTCAGTCTTTTAAGTGTTTCAAAAAGTTCATTGAAATCCTTCTTAAGGAGTTCTGACTGCTCTTTATGAATATCATTCTTCCCCACATGAATGATGAGTCGATTTGCAGTCTTATGTTTCATCAGAATGTTCTGAAGTTCCCTGTTTATATCAGTTGTTGTTGCTTGTGGAAGGCAGCACGTAGTTGTATCCCTGCTGCTAATGTTTCTGATTATGGAGTCCCCCACTATCAGAGTCCTGGGCCCGGCTGCGCTCTGAGCTGAGTGCCGCTGTCTGCTCGACCTTGAGCGCCAGTTAGCATCAGTGTTAGCTACTGGCCCATTCAGTCTGTTTTTGATCACATTCATCACATTTGGGGATTCCTCATTTACATTCATTAGTACTTCAAATCTGTTCTCAAGATGTATAGGCAGTGGTAGGAGACCAGTGTTTGCAATTCTTGTCAGAGCTGTATCTGGGGTAGAGCATGCTACTGCGGCAATATGTGAGGCTCGTGACAATCTGATGTCTCGAGTGCCTTTGGGTCTCGCTCCCTGTATGTGCCATCTATTTGTAAGTCGATCGGCTTGTTTCTCTACCTGTCGAGGAGCACTAGTTTCATGGGACTCACCGGCTGTATGCTGAGGCTGTCCATGACGAAGCTCTGTTGTGTGCTTCGTCTGGTTTGGTGGTCCCGTAAGTAACTTTGTTTCAAGAACTGCAATCCTTTGTAAAAGTCTGTGGCAGTTGGTGCAGCAAGTAGATTCTTGAACCTGAAGAGGCATTTTCTCTCTTATCCTGAATGTAGGCAGTTGTGTTTTCCTTTCCCGGAATGTAAGCTGGTCGGGTAAAAGAATTCTGCGTTTTTGTAGTAATCCAAACTTTGTTGTCTGAGCACTGTGCTGTTTGCTGAAGATAAAATTAGGTGATAAAAGGAAATAAAATATAAAAATATAGGAGATAAAATGTAAAAGCGATAGAGCAAAGCGTGAAGCAGTAAGCAAGAGCGTCCGAACAGTAGCTGAGCAGTAAACTACCTAATCTACCGTGGTATATCAATGGTATAATTAATACAATTACAATTAATTTGGTTTGTCGTGATTAATTTGTGTTCATAATCAGTAAAAAAAAAAATCTTCTAACAAGAATAAACACATATGAACAATTAAATTATCATTGTATTATTAATTATTTTTATATCTTGAAACTACCCAAGCAGCGTTTCGCGCTCAGATGTGATGGTGGAATGAATACATTACCAAAATGTGATTGCAGAATATATTTAAATTATCCATCAAATTGTCATTTTCTCCTTACTGTCTTGCGAGTTAACTATAATGCCTGACCAGTTAATTACTTGGTGAACAAAGAAAACATTTTGGCATTAGGGATTGGAATTAGTTAATGCCTAAAAATGTTAAAGTTTTACCTTATAAATAAAATTTAGTTTAATTTTAAAATTCGATGCCGGAGTGAATGGGAACATGATTTATTGAAAATATTTGAAATAAGTGTTTCTTAAGTCAATACTTTTTAACGGCTTGTCAACTTTCCATTCTTCTTCTGTGAATGCTGATTCTTGTCAGCGCTGGATTCTAGTCAGTGCTTGAGCACTGGTCTATGACTGGAAAAATAATAGAGTCGTTGCAAAAGTAATGATACATAGCTTACGCTACATGTCGCATTAAACTGGAAGAAGAATCACAATAAGCGTATTGGTGAGAACACTCATTTAAACAATATAATAATAATTTTACACACACCCGAACTTGACTGCACATCATATTTTTGACATTATTGATACTGCTTTCAATCGTAATGCAATAGAAATTAACACAAAAACACCTGCCTAGTGCCTACCTACAACACTGACGGTGGACTTGCGGTCAGGAGTAGAGCGGCTGCTGACGAATGTTTTTTTTTTGTTTTTTTGTTTTTTGAGCGCTGCTGACGTATTCATTCACCATAGACGTATGCGCGTTCACACACAATATGACATCACACTCTGTGTATATGTTTTACAACATAATTTAACATATACATACTCCTAACACTTTTTAAATAGCCCACTTAAAGTGTTTATTACAAATAAATTACTAAATGCTTAAAATGAATAAAAGAAAATTAACAAAAATTTACGTTATATATTTAATCATGAACGGCCCCCCATTAACACCTGAACGCCCCCCTTTCAAAAATCTTGCTTCCAACGCTGTCACAGTGTCTGGTTTGTGTTTCCCTGGGTAACCACTAGAGGTCCTCTTTCCCCCACGGTGTCATTCACTCTTGAACTGCATTTCCCACAATCCTTGTCTGCACTCATCACTGTTCATTGCACCCAGCTGTTCCCCATCATGATTGTTAGTTTCTGTGTGTATAAATACCCTGCCTGTTTAGTGTTTGTTACGGAGTACTTGTTATTCGTCACACCACTTCTGAGGTCTGTGTTCTAGCCTTTCCTTGTTTTGTTTCTTGTGTTTGGATTGATTATTTGGATTTTGACCCCTGCCTGGATGACTACGATTTTGGATTGCCCAATAAAATATACTCCTATTGATCCAAATACCTTTTCCCGTGTGTGTTCCGTGACAAACACCCCCCGTTGCTCTCTGAATGCCCCCGTTGAGAACCGCTAGTCTAAAAGGATGGTGTGTGAAATAGTATCGAAGGCCGCACTCAAATCAAGCAGAAGAAGAATGGATAGTAAACCAGAGTCAGCCGCTAGGAGAAGGTTGATAGTGATTACAAGTAGTGCTGTTTCCGTGCAATGAAAAGGACGGAAACCAGACTGGAATTGTTCATCTAAATTATTGTAGGAAAGATGAGTATGGAGTTGAGCAGCAACTGTTTTTTCTAGAATTTTGGAGATGAATGGAAGATTTGAAATAGGACGGAAATTAGTATGGTCATTGGGATCTGAACCAGGTTTCTTAAGAATGGGAGTTACAGCAGCTGTTTTAAGAGAAGGAACAATTCCAGTGGTAAGTGAAGAGTGAATGATGTTAGTAATGAGAGGGGACAGAAGAGAAACAGTGGCTTTCACAAGCACAGTTGGAAGGGGTCTAATCTGCAGGTTGAAGATTTGGATTTTTGAATGAGTTCATTAATTTAATTTACTGAAGGTAAGGTAAATGCTGAGAGTAGACAGGTGGGAGCAAATGAAACTGGGACAGGTGAGTTCGCACCAGAAGTAGACATACAGTGAGGAAAATAAGTATTTGAACACCCTGCTATTTTGCAAGTTCTCCCACTTAGAAATCATGGAGGGGTCTGAAATTGTCATCGTAGGTGCATGTCCACTGTGAGAGACATAATCAAAAAAAAAATCCAGAAATCACAATGTATGATTTTTTAACTATTTATTTGTATGATACAGCTGCAAATAAGTATTTGAACACCTGAGAAAATCAATGTTAATATTTGGTACAGTAGCCTTTGTTTGCAATTACAGAGGTCAAACGTTTCCTGTAGTTTTTCACCAGGTTTGCACACACTGTAGGAGGGATTTTGGCCCACTCCTCCACACAGATCTACTCTAGATCTGTCAGGTTTCTGGGCTGTCGCTGAGAAACACGGAGTTTGAGCTCCCTCCAAAGATTCTGTATTGGGTTTAGGTCTGGAGACTGGATAGGCCACGCCAGAACCTTGATATGCTTCTTACAGAGCCACTCCTTGGTTATCCTGGCTGTGTGCTTCGCGTCATTGTCATGTTGGAAGACCCAGCCTCGACCCATCTTCAATGCTCTAACTGAGGGAAGGAGGTTGTTCCCCAAAATCTCGCAATACATGGCCCGGTCATCCTCTCCTTAATACAGTGCAGTCGCCCTGTCCCATGTGCAGAAAAACACTCTCAAAGCATGATGCTACCACCCCCATGCTTCACAGTAGGGATGGTGTTCTTGGGATGGTACTCATCATTCTTCTTCCTCCAAACACGTTTATTGGAATTATGACCAAAAAGTTCTATTTTGGTCTCATCTGACCACATGACTTTCTCCCATGACTCCTCTGGATCATCCAAATGGTCACTGGCAAACTTAAGACGGGCCTTGACATGTGCTGGTTTAAGCAGGGAAACCTTCCGTGCCATGCATGATTTCAAACCATGACGTCTTAGTGTATTACCAACAGTAACCTTGGAAACGGTGGTCCCAGCTCTTTTCAGGTCATTGATCAGCTCCTCCCGTGTAGTTCTGGGCTGATTTCTCACCTTTCTTATGATCACTGAGACCCCACGAGGTGAGATCTTGCATGGAGCCCCAGTCCGAGGGAGATTGACAGTCATGTTTAGCTTCTTCCATTTTCTAATGATTGCTCCAACAGTGGACCTTTTTTCACCAAGCTGCTTGGCAATTTCCCCGTAGCCCTTTCCAGCCTTGTGGAGGTGTACAATTTTGTCTCTAGTGTCTTTGGACAGCTCTTTGGTCTTGGCCATGTTAGTAGTTGGATTCTTACTGATTGTATGGGGTGGAAAGGTGTCTTTATGCAGCCAACGACGTCAAACAGGTGCATCTAATTTAGGATAATAAATGGAGTGGAGGTGGACATTTTAAAGGCAGACTAACAGGTCTTTTAGGGTCAGAGTTCTAGCTGATAGACAGTTGTTCAAATATTTATTTGCAGCTGTATCATACAAATAAATAGTTAAAAAATCATATATTGTGATTTCTGGATTTTTTGTTTTTAGATTATGTCTCTCACAGTGGACATGCACCTACGATGACAATTTCAGACCCCTCCATGATTTCCAAGTGGGAGAACTTGCAAAATAGCAGGGTGTTCAAATACTTATTTTCCTCAGTGTAAGGTGCTGGTGGATATGTTCAATTTTTAAAGAAAAAAAATGATAATATAGAATTACAAAAATCAGAGGAATACAAGTGAGGAGGAAGTGGATCCCGAGGTTTTATGAAGTTTGTAATAAGTGAAAAAAAGGGTCTTTGAATTTCCTTCACTTGAACTGATTAAGCCAGAATAATAGGTGGTTTTAGCTTTAGAAATCGAATCTTTGTAAAAAAGAATGTGATTTGAATTCATGTCCTTAGGGTTAGGGTTAGGGTTAGGGTTAGGATTAGAAGGTATTCCTTTTGTTTTAAATTTTCTAAGAGTGGGAGTAAACCAAGGTGCAGAGAGAGTAAATGAAACAGTCCTGGTTTTGAGTGGAGCAAGGTTATTAAAGAGGTTATGAAGGTTGTAGTTGTAGTGAGAGAGCAGTTCATCCGGGGTAGAAAAACTGTCGATACTGGGAAAACTAGTGATGCTAGAGGATAAAATGTCCAAGTTGATATCCTTAATATTTCGGAATGTTATAGTACGTGGGAGATTAGATTTGGAAAGTGAAAGATTAACAGTGAACGAGAGCAACATGTGATCAGAAAAAGGGAAAGAATCTGCTTTACAGTTAACAGGTGTAACACCTGAACAGCAGATTAAATCCAAAATATATCCTTTATTGTGTGTGGGAAAGTTTATGTATTGCTGAAGTCCAAATCATACTGAAAGTTCCGACGAGAGCCACGGTGAATGTATTTCCGACGAAGCAAGTATAAAATATCCGGGTGTGAAAGCAGAGCTGGTGATGGTGGATCGTTGTAATAAGGTTCGTTGCTGTGATGGTGTAGGAAGGAAGAAGACAGGGGTCGGCTGACTGGGACACTCACTTTATTTCTCAGTTTCAAATAAACAAAAGGGTGCGCACAAAGCGCCTTCACCGTGGTTTAAAAACACACAGCTTCTCAAACAACAATAAACTCAGCATTCAATTCTCTCAGTCCACATCAGCGTCCTTGTGAGGTCCCAGTCCAAAGCTCTCTCATTCTCTCTCTCGCTCTCCCCGGTTATATGCGGTCTCTCCACGCCAATTACTGCAATCAGACACAGGTGTTCATCATCTGCACTTGACCTACTTACTCACCGCTCGGCCCCCTCCTTTCTCTCCCGCTACAGACTTCGCGAAACCACGCCCCCCTCGCCACAATCGTCATGTAGATATAAACGGAACCTCAGAAGCTCAGCTGTAGAATACTGAAACAGTGCAGTCGATGAATGAGAAACCAAAGACAGGACAGTCCAGGTGAGCACAAGCCACACATAGTTAATCCACATAGTTGAAAGAAAACCGGAGAGCAGCAGCAGCAAAGACGCGCCAGCGTTCACTCGTCGTTCATATCATACACTGGTCACTCCACTGCACACCTCAGATCACTTCCTCCTCACTCTCAACCTCAACCTGCCTCAGAACACAACACACACCCCTCCACAGGTCACCTTTCGGCGAAACCTACGCTCACTCTCACCCTCTCGCCTATCTTCTCTGGTCTCTTCCACACTTCCTCCACCTGATCAGCTTTCAACACTAGATACTAACAGTGCAACTGATAATCTTTTCTTCACTTTAACATCCTGCCTGGACAACTTCTGCCCCCTTTCCACCAGGCCAGCCTGCGCCACACCCTCTGCCCCCTGGTTATCTGATGTTCTTCGTGAACATCGTTCAAAACTCAGGGGTGCAGAGAGGAAGTGGCGCAAATCGAAAGATCCTACTGACCTTGGTCTTTATCAATCCCTCCTTTCTTCCTTCTCTGCTAATATCTCTACTGCTAAAATTACTATCACAACAAAATTAACAATTCTTCAGACTCTTGCATGCTTTTCAAAACCTTCTTCTCTCTTCTCAACCCTCCTCCTCCTTCATCAACACTAACAGCTGACGATTTTGCTACATTCTTTATAAATAAAACAACCACCATCAGCAGCCAATTTACCAATCCACAAACTGACACACACATTTTACCAGCTAACACACACTCTCTACTCTCCTTCTCTCTGCTTTCAGAGGCAGAAGTCTCCAAACTCCTCCTTTCCAATCGCCCTACCACCTGTCAGCTTGATCCTATTCCCACTAACCTACTTCAAGCCATTTCATCCTTAGTTGTACCCGCACTCACACACATCATAAACACCTCTCTTCACACTGGTACCTTTCCCACAGCATTTAAGCAGGTTCGTGTAACCCCATTGCTTAAGAAACCCACTCTAAATCCAGCACATCTGGAAAATTACAGACCAGTATCTCTCCTTCCTTTCGTCGCGAAAACACTTGAACAAGTTGTTTTCAACCAGATCTCTTCCTTCCTTATGCAGAACAACCTCTTGAACAACAATCAGTCTGGTTTCAAAAGCGGACACTCAACTGAAACTGCCCTGCTCTCAGTTATTGAAGCTCTGAGACTGGCAAGAGCAGCTTCCAAATCCTCAGTTCTCATCCTGCTGGATCTGTCTGCTGCCTTTGACACAGTTAACCACCAGATCCTCCTGTCAATCCTAAAGATGAAGGGCATCTCAGGAACCGCACTCCAGTGGTTCAAGTCTTACCTCTCAGTAGGTCCTTTAGGGTGTCGTGGAGGGGTGAGGTGTCTGGAGTGCCTCAGGGCTCAGTGCTGGGACCACTTCTCTTCTCCATCTACATGTCATTACTAGGATCTGTGATTCAGAAACATGTTTTTTCCCCATCACTGCTACGCTGATGACACACAACTCTACCTCTCATTATAGCAGGATAATCCGACTGTAGCTGGTCGCATCTCAGCCTGCCTGACAGACATTTCTTGCTGGATGAAGAACCATCACCTTCAACTCAACCTTGCGAAGACAGAGCTGCTCCAGAAACGTGTGTTCTGCAAGTGAACAACATGCCATCATCTCAAAGAGGCACAACATCACTTTCACTGACCTTCACCTGGGCCGTTCCCTGCTGGTGGACTGACATGCCCAACTCAACCAAGTAGAGTCTTTAGCCATTTTCAAGAAACTGCTGAAGACGCATCTTTTTCGTCAACACTTGACACATTAATACTCAAAGTTACTATTCTATATTTATAAAAAAAATAAAAAAAATTGCTATGTGTACTGTGCTGGACTAACTGGGACTGGTCACAGGACTTGCATATTGTTGGTCATCTATTATCACCTATTGTTGGTGTTATTCTGTCAAGCCATTGGTGTGATGATTTCAACCTTTGTGCCCCTGTCTTATGCGTTCCTGGACTTTCATGTTATTACCTGTCTTGCTCCATGTTTTGTAGCCCTTTGTAGGTTTTCTTGTTGATTAGTTCCTGATTGTTCCCAGGTGTGTCTTGTTTACCAATCTCCCCTTGAGTGTATATATACCCAATTGTTTCAGTATTGGTTATGTCGGTTGTTGTCTTTGCATGTTCTGTGAAGCTGTTGTTCCATGTTCCATGTTCCATTTAATTAAAAATTTAATTAAAAAGGAAATTAATTTCGGGTCAAAATGACAAGAGGAGAGGATGTGAAATATGTCTATAAAGTTTTTATTTAGTTTTAGTTATTTTAGTACTTCAACTTCAACTAAATCAAAATGAGAAATGCTGCCTTGGCAACTACCTGAAATAAAATAAGTTTAACCCCCTGAGGTCGTTTTTTTCCTTATCAGTGAAAAAAAAAAAAAATATATATATATATATATACATATATTACTTTTTATCTTATATGCTTGTGTTATACATCAATCGATCCTGTTAAGTGTGTATACTCACAATAAAAACAAAGTGTTGTGCTTTTCGCCAAATAAAGAAAAATAAACACAAAGCGAGTTCTGCCTCCTCTCTGTCAGTGAAGTCCATTCTGAAACTTGTCCGAAAATGAACCATAACTCAGCGAATACTCAGTCAAACAGGCATACAGACACACAGGCATGAAGCTTGAATTCTCTTCTTTTAAATGAAAAAATATTCTCTGTTTATGTAATCTTTATGAAAAGAGAGAGATTTCAGTCGTTCTCATCTCAGCTCATTACGTTTTAATCTGCCCCGCCCACGGAGAGCACGCGCTATTCAAACACAAATGACTGAGGCAATCCATGCAAACTGTGAACGCCCCCATATCAGCTCGAGAAAACACATCAAGCTTATTCAGATCATTGTACTTGTTTACACTGTCTCGCAGCGCTGTGAGGAATAATAATAATGGAAAATGTAACTCAGAAGTGCTGGTATTTCGAGGAGCAACGGATGGAATACTGTAGTACGTTTTTTTCATTCTCAAGTAAATCGCGTTTCTGTGTGAATGAATGAACGGCAGAGATGCGCGCTGTTTACCACAACTCACAACTTAAATTTGAATTGCGTTTCTGTGTGTGAATGAATGATCCGCTTTTAGCAAACTATTTTGCTATACTGAGTAAAAATCGACTGAAATATGTTGAAATAAAATGTATTTGTATAAACAACGTATTAAACTGCAAATTAACATTTATATTCCTTATAATAAAAACGAAAGACCTATGTTACAGATATATGAAAGACAACATTTCGTTTACTAGTTTTGGATAGATTACACATTTTTACTGTAAAATATCTGCCACCTCAAATAAGCTTATGTTTGCCAATTTTTGCTAATATGTTAAATATAGTATGTTTTGTCAATGTAGGCTATATTCAAAGTAATGAATCCTTAACTTTGAAATATGTATGATAAAATGTATACTTTAGTTTTTGCAAAGAAAGATTACAATTGAATTGTTGTTGTAATTGTAACCTTTTTAATAAAAAAAAATATATATTTACAAGGTAGATGTAAACAAATTTTAAAAGGTAAATATAAGCCTTTTCTTTAAATAATTTTTATTGTGTTTTATTATTGACAAATTTGGGGAGAGGATACATATTCCAAAACTGAAAATACAGTATGAGAATTAACTGCACAAATACTAGACATGTTTTCCTTGGATATTATACAATTTGCAAGCACAATTTGTGAAAAAAAATAAAAATAAATTGAGATGCTTCCAACTGTGAACCAATTTGGTAGAATATATATATATATATATTGCTCTTGTATTCTTTCTTGTGGCTATAGGTGACACACCTAAATGAATGACTCATTAAGTATGTGGGCCCCATTGTCTCCTCAGGTGTGAATCACTAAATATGCATGATGGTGTTGGATTGTTGTTCCCTTGCGCATATTGCCTTTACAAACAAAAAGTGTTTTAAAAGATTTAAATCAATGTATTGTGTTATGTGAATGATTAGGCAGGATGAGGCAGGCAACGACATCCATTAGTCAAAAGTCTTATTGACACATATTTAGTATGTGTTTTGTGGCCTTATTTCAGAAACTTTAGTTTTTAGTTTTTTCAAAAACCATGCATAAAAATTATTCTCTCAAAAATACAAACATGTACATGCATGTTGTTCACATATTATGGTAGCCCTGTTTGTGCTAAATAGAGCGTAATTACACCTTTGCCATTAATATGTTTATAAGCAACTGAAAAAAGCACAAATATCAGGGCATGTCAGGGCATGTCAGAACATCTCAAGGACCCCAAAAACTCCTCAGACCCCAGAGAGTTAAGGTTTTTTTCTATGATTTTAGTTTTAGTTTAACCCTGTTTAGAGTTCTTTCACTTGTACACAGTCCATACAATAAATCTAAGTTTACAGAATTATTTAATAAAGATCACATTATCCTCAGTAAGACAGGTCAGTAATTTCTGTTATTTGTGCAACTATGTTTATTTACATAGCAATGCAGTGTGGGGAAGATATTTCTAACCAAGTTCATCCATGCGTAGAGACTGAAGAATGAGAGTGACTAGAAAACTAGGAGAAAGATATCTACTTCTGTATTGCAACCAATGAAGCGTCAAATTTTAATGTCTGTTGTCTGAATGTCTGACATTTTTTAATTTCTGTATTTTATCCTATTATTACTGTGAATATTTGAATGTTTCTCACCAACACATACAGATACTGTGTGCTTTAAGAAAAGGATTTGTGAAGCTCTTTCACACATACAGACACACATGACATCAGCTCTTGACTCTCAGATCACACAAGTTTGATCAAACTCCTCAGGGAACAGCCTGTCATGATCACACCGCTTCTGTCATTTTCAGAAGCATATAACTCTTTGATTATGCAGACCTGTCTTCCTGATGCTGTTGCATGAAATCACAAAAAAATATATTTTATAAAAAGAAGAGAACAAAGAAAAAGAAAAAGGAGGACAGTTGTGGCATGGTTAGAGAGTCGGACTTGCAACCCAAAGGTTGTGGGTTCGAGTCTCAGTAGCGGCAGGAAATCTAGGAGTGAACGAACAACGCTCTCTTCAACTCTCATTACCCACAACTGAGGTGTTCTTGAGCAAGACACCGTACCCCCAATCACTCCCTGGGCGCCGCAGCACTAACTGCCACTACGCTGTGTGTGTGTGTGTGTGTTCAATACTTAGGAGTGCGGGAAAAATCGATCCATATATGAATTCTATCTATCGCAATTCTATCTTCTATTGATCTGCGTCGATTTACAAATTTCAAAAATCACACTTCTTACACTTCTTTAACTTTGCAGTTACTTAAAGTTACTGACGTTAATCACAATGGACACACGACGAACACACAGCTGAAGCACGAGCACAGATGCCGACTCTCACATCTCAAATTCAGTTCTCTTTCACAGCTACACACACACAATTGTGTCAAAATGCACATCATGTGGACTTTATAGTATTCACTGTAAACAGTCTGTTCTGTCTTACGCAAACGAAAACAAATGGGAGAACATCGGATATGTAACAGATCCGTGCATTCATTCTTAAAGGGACAGCAGCATCCACAGGAGTAAATCACGCACATCTTACTTTCATTACGGGTGCTGGATCACCAGTATAATCCATGTAGTAGTAAGTAACAGATCCGCACACCGAATAAGCTCCCATTCAAAAAAAAATGTTATATTAGTGACGTTTCGGGCCTCACATGACCCTTCCTCAGACTAACAGAGTTTAGGAGCTTATTCGGTGTGCGGATCTGTTACTTACTACTAAAGGGACAGCAGCCTCATAAACTGTTGCCATCCATTTTATTAATGTTAATTAAAAATGTATATTTAATTCATACAGTGAGGACTATACAGTGTTATAAATATACCTATGCTACTGTACCCCAAACAATATTTAATTTGTATATTATTTTCTATTGTATTTGTCCTATTGTTTGTAATTTGCTTCTTTGTTCCTATTTTTAATATCAAAAGTTAAATCAAATTGCCTGCCTTGCTGTATTACAGAAGACTGTGTGTAATGATTGTAGTCAGCTTAAAGGGCATTTGTTTTATAATATTGCGTCGACTAAAATGAGAAGAAAAAAAATTTAATTCAGTAGGATTGTTCTTCTTCTAGATCTATTAAACTGTCTACTGCAGGTAATTAGGGTATCATGGAGGGGCGTGGTGTCTAAAACCCAACTTCTAGCTACTGGAGTGCCTTAGGGCTCAGTGCTTGGACCACTTCTCTTCTCCATCTACATGACATCACTAGGATCTGTGATTCAGAAACATGGCTTTTCCTATCACTGCTACGCTGATGACACACAACTTTACCTCTCATTCCAGCCAGATGATCCGATGGTTGCTGCTCGCATCTCAGCCTGCCTGACAGACATTTCTGGCTGGATGAAGGACCATCACCTTCAACTAAACCTTGCGAAGACAGAGCTACTCGTGGTCCCGGCCAACCCAACACTTCATCACAACTTCACCATTCAGCTAGACTCGTCATCCATAACTCCATCAAGGTCAGCCAGGAACCTTGGTGTGGTAATTGACGATCAATTGAACTTCACAGATCACATTGCTAGAACTGCCCGGTCATGTAGATTTGCCTTGTACAACATTAGGAGGATCAGGCCCTTCCTATCAGAACATTCTACACAACTCCTTGTCCAAGCGCTAGTTTTATCCAGGCTGGACTATTGCAACGCTCTCCTGGCTGGCCTTCCAGCTTGCATGGTCAAACCTCTGCAACTGATCCAGAATGCCGCAGCCAGAGTGGTCTTTAATGAGCCAAAAAGAGCACGTCACTCCTCTCCTCACAAAATTGCACTGGTTGCCAGTTGCCGCTCGCATCAAATTCAAGTCACTGACGTTTGCCTACAGAACAACCACTGGTTCTGCTCCTTTTTACTTTAACTCTTTACTTCGGACTTATACGCCTTCCAGGAACTTGCGTTCTGCATGTGAATGACGTCTTGTGGTGCCATCTCAAAGAGGCACAAAATCTCTTTCTCTGACCTTCACCTGGACTGTTCCCTGCTGGTGGAATGATCTGCCTAACTCAACCAGAGCTGCTGAGTCCTTAGCCACTTTCAAGAAACGGCTAAAGACGCTTCTTTTTCGACAGCACTTGATCCAGTAATACTAACACTTTCTCTACTATTCTATTCTATTCTATTCTATTCTATTCTATTCTATTCTGCTCTTAAAAAAAAAAAAAAACCTGCGATAGATTAAACTGAGAAGTGTCATAGCACTTGCATATCGTTGTCCTAATGTTAGTTTAACTGCTTCTATTGTTCTCATTTGTAAGTCGCTTTGGATAAAAGCGTCTGTTGAATGAATAAATGTAAATGTAAAGGTAACATGGAGAAAGACTACACATTGTTCATTTTAATATACTACCAACATTGTAACAATAAAAAGGTTGAAAGCGTTGATCTATTTATGTTAGTATACACATTCATTTCATTTTATCTTTAAGGTTCTTTCATGTCAATGTTACCCTTGGTTTGCTCACTGGGTCAAATGTGTTTATATCGGTTGTTTTCAGACACATTGTCTACTTGCTAAAACTTTACAGTAAGGTTTCATTTGTTAACATTAACTACATTAGTTAACATAAACCAATGATGGACAATACTGTACAGCATTCAATAACCTTAAGTTTAAACATTTACTAATCCATTTTTAAATACAAAAGTTTTCTGATAACATTAGCAAATCCCCTGTGAACTAACATGAACAAAGAATATTTGTATAAACTTAAATGATCAGATTAAGGAATAAAAGTATTTCCTTAAGCAGAAGACAATCAAACAAGTTTTGTAAAGGGTAGTTCATCTGCTTTAGTGCTGCACCGTGAGGCAGTGTCAGTGTATTTTATGGATGGCTCAGCTAAACAGGCCAATAAGAGACTATTAACTACTATTATTCCTTTTAATTATACTAATGTCTAATTAAAACGCCTACAAATGTATAAAACTGATCAGAGATCAGGTAAAAACCACAAACCCTTGTTCAATCTCAGTGAATCTGCATGATTCATGGGTTCACAGAGATCATCGCCTCCAGTGGTGAACCACTGAAATTTCCAAACGTTTTGAAACAGTTATGACGTAACAAAGCCTCGTTTACTGAAATCACGTGACTTTGGTAGTTTGATACACACTCCGAACCACTGATTCAAAAAAAAAAAGATTTGTAAAGGTTTCATAGCTTCATGAAGCATGTTTCGAAAGCGCCCATCACTAGTGTTCAGTCAACTTACCTTCAGTGGATCTTATTACAGGCAGATACTGATCACAGACTTTTAAAATGCACTTAATTAAATTTTTACAGTAGTTACAGTATAAGTTACAGTATATGTTGCACCAAAATTAGACATTTGTGAAATACAAAGATTAACTTGAAAGCAGTTCCCTTTCGTAAAGGGAACTCCCGCTGCATCGATACTCGATACTTTGGGGAATGCCTTCGGCATGACGCGTCTGAAGTCAACTATGGAACTATTCCAATCTTGATTGGTGCAACGTCATTTCGTCACTCGTGACGTTGCATGTGACGGTGATCCGGAAGCTACAAAAGGGTCACAGGAACCAGGAAATGTTAGCTTCTGGTCTTCAGCAAGCGCTGTATGTCATCTTGTCTGTTCTATTTGGTGTTGTTTGTCCCTTGAAATTAGTATTATGGCGAATAAAGAGAAGCTATTCAGGCAGTGTGCGTCCCCTTGCCCACGTTATTTAAGCGAGGGTGACACACACTCGCTTTGTGTAGTTTGTCTGGGAGCGGAGCATGCACAGTGAACAACTTAACCCTTCTGTGCTAACTGTGAACAAATGCCCCTAAGAACGCTCCGCTCCCGCCGGGCCATGTTCAATGAGGCTGGTCAGGCTCGCGATCCCCGTGGATCAGGTCCCGCGTCTGTCGAGGCAGCGCGGCGTCTGCATTCATGGGGATCGCAAAGGGATCTAGCGGATGATGTTGAGACGGCTTCAGCCCTTTCTCAACATTCTGAAGCTAGTTCCCGGAGTTCCGCTCAGGGTGCTGAAGCCCACGCTGCAGCTTCTTCCGCCTCTGTAGTGGAACCGATGCTCGAATTATCTGGTTCCGAGGAGCTAGATATTTTGGGCATCGAGACAGGGGAATGTGAAAATTCACCACCCCATTCCCCTGCCTTTGAGGAGCTGCTAGAGGTTGTGACCAGAGCAGTGGCTAAATTAAAGATCGATTGGCCACCAGAAATGCAGGAAGCGACTAAAAAAAGTAAATTTGATGAGCGCTTCCTGCAGACTCGGTCGCAACCTCTACGCCGGAGTCTTCCATTTTTTCCCGATCTCCACACCGAGGTGTCGAGATCGTGGAATAAGCCCTTCTCCTCAAGAATATCTGGCCCCAATGTCCATCTCTATTCTAATATAATGGGTGCCAAGGAGGGCTATGGGATGATGCCCAGGGTTGAAGAGTCGTTTGCATCTCATCTCTCCCCCGCCGTCGCTCCAGGTCTCGTGGGTCTGCTGCCAGGGGGCAGTCCTCCGCAGAGCCCTCAGGAAATCGATGTTGCTTCCCGCCGTTAAGTGCGCTTCGGGACGCATCAACTTCGAGCGGATGTATTACACGCAGTGTTCCTATAAAATCTATGGCCCTGACACATTCGCAACCTCTCACGAGGCCTGTAGAGAAAATTTAAACTCTGTCCACTGTATGGACGCGGCCCTTGCTCCATTGAGACTTCAGGGGATCCGTATCTTAAATTATATAGATGACTGGCTCATTTTAGCTCAGTCGAAAGAATTGGCAATTCAACATCGAGATGTTGTTTTGCGTCATTTGAGGTGCTTGGGGTTGAGACTCAATGTGAAGAAAAGTTCCTTAACTCCTCTTCAGAGGACTACGTTCCTGGGGGTAGAGTGGGACTCAGTTACGATGCGGGCACAATTGTCTCCTGCTCGTATTAATACTATCTTAAGCACAATGAAGAGTATTAGGTTAGGCCAGGCTATCACTGTCAAACACTTTCAGAGAGTTTTGGGTCTTATGGCTGCAGCTTCCACAGTAGTGCTCTTTGGTCTGCTCCATATGAGGGCCTTGCAGTGGTGGCTCAGGACCAAGGGGTTTTCTCCTCTGGGAAACCCTTTTCGCATGATCAGAGTTACGCGCAGATGCCTTTGTTCTCTCGTCATGTGGAAGAAACCATGGTTCCTGTCTCAAGGCCCGGTTTTGGGAGCACCATGTCAGAGGAAGACTTTGACTACGGATGCGTCCCTCACGGGCTGGGGTGTGGTTATGGAGGGCCGTTATACCCGAGGTACTTGGAAGGACCATCATCTCTCATGGCATATTAATCGCTTGGAGATGTTGGCTGTATTTTTTGCCCTGAGGCACTTCCTTGTGGACCTCAGAGGCCATCATGTTCTTTTTAGGACAGACAATATGTTGGTGGTCTCTCATATCAACCGCCAAGGAGGTTTGAGATCTCGCCCTCTTTGTAGACTGGCACATCAGATTCTTCTTTGGTCCCAGGATAAATTTCTCTCTGTCAGATCTATTTATATTCCTGGGGTTGAAAATTTGGGAGCAGACATCCTATCGAGGCAGGGGCTGAGGCCCGGGGAATGGCGGCTCCACCCTGAAGTGGTTGAGCTTATATGGAGAGAGTTCGGCCGGGCGGAGGTTGACCTGTTCGCTTCTCATGAGAATTCTCATTGCCCGCTCAGGTTCTCTCTCTCACATCCAGCTCCTTTGGGCTTGGATGCTATGGTACAGATGTGGCCGAGGTCACAACTGTACGCTTTTCCCCCGATCGCTCTGCTCCCTGGGGTTCTAGAAAGGGTCAGGAGGTACGGTGTAAGATCACTCCTTGTAGCTCCATACTGGCCGGCCCGAATTTGGTTCTCGGACCTTATTAGTCTCTTGGAGAGTCCTCCATGGCAAATTCCTATTAGGAGAGATCTTCTTTCTCAGGCCGGTGGTACATTATTTCATCCACGACCAGAATTATGGAAACTATGGGTATGGCCCCTGAGGGGGTCCCACCCATAAATAGGTGGCCCTTTCCACCGAGGTGGTCAGGTCATCCGTTCTAGAACCCCACTCTACTAGGAAATAAACAATTAAGTTAGGGAGGGCATTGAACCCAGTTAATTACTGCCCACTGGCTTCAGTACTGGTGTTCCATCCTGCTCTCTAACGGGATCTCCCGTTCATGCTTAGGGCCTCTGTGGCGGCCTCGGTGCCCTCCGCAAGCCTCTAAGGGTGTACACGTAAGGACATTCCCACTAAAACTCCATGTTCCTGTAGATTGGAGGATGAATCCTGTCATCCAGCCTATTGGCATCAGGCTGATGGGTTATCCCTGGCACCCATCATGTCCTGTGGATGAGATATATGAAAATATATGAATATATATGAGAATCTATTGAGTCTGCTTCCTGCTCGTCTTACTCCCTGGAAGAGTGGTGGTGCTGCCCCCTCTTACTTGCTAGTGTGGGAGCCACTCAACATTATTCTTGCCCGGTACTGAGGTGCCTGTAGACAATATCATGATTCTTCAGATATTCGATCCTCCATCGCATGTGTTGGATGGTCAAGGTCATAGCCTTGGAGGTTCCTATGTTAGGCCTCAGGCTGAGAGGAGTCAGTAGTTGGAAACTCAGAATCGACGACCAGGAGACTTGGTTCTTTCTTCAGCAGGATTCTTTATTGAGAACACGAGCTGTCAGTAGCTGCAGTCACCAAAGTCTGACTCAGGGAACGTTCTCTTACAATTTATATACATTTAGGGGCAGGAACCAAAACTTTGTGATGAGAGTGAGAGTGTTGCCACTCCTAATCCACTCAGCATATCTATTCAAATGCTGAGACTCGAGTACAGGACTGGCAGGACTCTCTTGCTAAAACAAAAGTTCCAAGAGCCATTAAGAGTTTTAGTAAAACAGGACTGGCCGAAGTCTTTTGCTAGAAACTCTGATAATCATCACCTTAACATGCTAAATTCAATGTAAACCTAAATTAAACATTTAACCCATTTAAGCCCACCGGCAACTATAGTTGCCGCAGTACATAGTTGTCATTTTCCTTTTGTAAATATTTTTCTAGATGTTGTCCATGTTTTATTTCTCAATGGAATGCAAGCAAACAACCAAATAAAGGATTTCAAGAAAAAAAAAAAGGTATTCACTTCCTCCCTGTCACATGAGGCTGTCAACTTCCTACCCCTATTTCCACGAAGCAGGGCGAAGGCAAACCCTCCCAAAGAAAGGTCATTTTCATGTTACTAATAAGTATTTTTTGTTGACATATATATATCTACATAATCATGAAGGTCTCTAGAATCAGCCAAACAAAACAAATCTTACAAGAGATCTATAGTTTTTTGTATACTTAGTCAAAAGTCCAAGCGGCAACTATAGTTGCCGGTGGGCAAATGCCTTGTAAGTACATATATCATGGGAAAATGGGGTATACTGTGTTAATAGGTTAATAAATCAAGTTTATTGGTCTTGTTTAGTGCATAAACATAACTTAACCCTTTAAATGACATCTCTATATAGATATTTTTTTTCTTCATTCTATTTATTTGTATTTATTTATTTTCATTTAACTTTTTGATAGACAATGCCCAGTTATGGCTGCACTTTGTTCTGCACTATGTTCCACAACTTTAACCCTTGTGCGCTGTTCGTTTGCGGTTTACAGTCAGGCTATTTGGGGTCTGAGAGACCCCAGGCAACAAAATGTTATTTTGTAACAACATATATATTTTAAACAAATGTAATTTTACTCAGTTTATTAATGTTTTTACTCTACATTTTGGACATTTTTACTCCACAAAATTCTCCAAAAATAAAAAATAAAAAATTTGCCTTATAAAATTCCCACATTTCTAACTTTCATTCATGGGGATAACATGGATAATTTGACATGGTTTAGTGTAAGATTTTTGGCCAAATCTTGGAAAATGCAGTTTTAAAAGTAAAAGAAAAAAAAAGAAAAATCACTTTAACCAGTAGATGGCTGCAGAGCTCTAAAAGTACTAAAAGTTTCAAACTAAAAGACATCTTTTCACAAGTTTTTTCCAGTTAGATTCATATCTACATATAATGAAATCACAATTATAACAATAAAAGTTACTTTTTGTCAAAGTTTGGCAGTTTTTGTACTGAAAAAAAATCAGTTTTTCAATAATGTTCCATTATGATTAGAATCAAACCTGATCAGGATGTTACAAAGAGAAAAGTTGGAGTTTTTAGAGTTTATCATTTATTTCAAACATCTGTTTTTCATATAATTCTACAAATTTAAAGTGTGCCACTTCATTTCTGTCTGTGTGTTCTGTGTTGTTTCTGATTTTGAGAATGAATTTTGTCCATTGATCAAATTCATTTGATTCTAATCATAATATATAACATTACTGAAAAACAGATTTTTTTCAGTACAAAAAGTAACTTTTATTATTATAATTGTGATTTCATTATATGTAGATATGAGTACAACTGGAAAAACTTGTGAAAAGATGTCTTTCAGTTAGTCAAAAAGCAAATAGTAAATAGTGGTGCTCTGCAGCCATCTACTGGTTAAAGTGATAAATTGTTACTTTTAGAACTGCATTTTCCAAAAGATTGGCAAAAATCTTTTAAAAACACTTAACCATGTCAAATTATCCATGTTATCCCCATGAATGAAAGTCAGAAATGTGGGTCAAAAAGACCCTTAACAGCGCACAATGGTTAAGGCAAATGGATTTGTTGTTTGTTGTGTTTTCATATTCAAGAGATTATAAGCTAGATGCAGTTTTTTTGGGGGTCTGCATCAAATGTTTTTCGACTTTTATACATAATTAATTTGTTTATGAATAAAGATTGATCTGTTGAAAGCAGTTATTTTGAGATAAATGCCAAATGTTCTCCTCCTATTCATATTTTACATTGAAGGGGTGCATACAACATATTTGCCCACCGGCAACTATAGTTGCCGCACATTCAAATATGATTTTCAAGAAATAAAAAAAAAACCTGGGGAAAATAAATGCAGAACATGTTCACATAGGACACTATTAACAGGATTATATGCATGAAACCATTCAGAAAAATTTGGGCACAAATGGGTTAATAAATTTGTAATACAACATTTGCCCCTTTTGAGAGTTCTAATAACTCTCACAAAATACAAATTTAGACACTTAAAAGTTCATTCTTGTAACTTGTGTAAGTTACAGGCACATAGCAAGTTCATTATTGTAACGTGTGATAGTTACAGGCACATAGCATGATCTGTGTTGTTCATCTGTAATTGCATGCTGACACAGAAACAAACATGCAATTAGGGTCCGTGAAGTTCTTACAGGTAATATTCTTTTATGGTTGGACCAGTCATTTTCTTGTGCGAGGCGTGAGTCATTTGTTGAATGAAACACTTGATACTGTGGACGCATACGTAGAACACCAGTAGGAGAAACAACAGCAGAATTGCTATTTCTTTAACCCTCTGGGGACCAAAAACGCGCCCGCGCGTTTTGCTCGTTTTTTTTTTTTAGCAATGAAAATAAACACTAAATGCTCTGTTAATTTTGATCTTTCATTTTCGTATAATACATCAATCGATCCTGTTCAGTTTCTATTTTTTTTCTGTATACTCACAAAAAAAATAAAATGTTTTGCTTTTTGACAAATAAAGAAAAATTAACATGATGCGATTTCTGCCTTCTCTCTGTCAGTAAACTCCCATTTGAAACGCGTTCGAAAATGATCTATAACTCCGCGAAAATTTAGTCAAACAGACCCACGGGCATAAAGCTTGAGATTGCATCTTTTAAATGAAGTAATTAATATAAAAAAACGAATATTCACAGCTTCTGTAATCTGTATAAAAAGAGAGCGACTCCAGTCGAGCTCATTACGAGCCATTCAAAAGTAATTTGACCACTCCCCGGAGAGCGCGTGCTATTCAAATTCAAATTCTGAGAACCATTTCAGTCTGTGAAACGCCCCCACATCAGCTGTAAACAAAGCGCCGAGAGTGAGGCATAATATAGCCTACCTTATGGAGAAAAGTTTCCTCAGAACAGAGCTGATATGAGGAGCAATATCTCCTGATATGAGGAGCAGATCCCGCTGAGGAGTGAGGTAGGCTGTTTTCTTTTCTCAAGTGTTGATGTGGAATAACGTTATGGAATAACGTTAGTGTAGGCCTATGTAAACCGCAAAAAGATGAATCGCATTTCTATAATATGACTCGCCTTTCTGTGAGATGAATGAAGGGTACATATTTGTAAAGACTGTTTAGCCTAAATATGAATCGCGCGTCTGTGTGTGAAAGAATAAACTGCTTTGCTATAGCCTACTGAGATGAGTAAAAATCGACTGGAATATGTTGAAATAAAATGTATTTGTATAAGCAACGTATTAAACTGCAAATTAGCATTTATATGCCCTAATATTTCATAAAAACAACGTTACAGTCAGTCACTTGTTGACTAGATTTGGGTACAGTTTTTAGGCTACTGTAGAATATACTGCCACATCAAATAAGCTTTTGTTTAGCAATTTCTGCTCATATCTAACGTTATATATATTTATAACTATATATATATAACTATATTATTTATATATATTATATATATTTATATATATTATATATATTATATATATATATATATATTTGCTATATTCAAACTAATGAATACATATGATAAAATGTAGGCCTATAATCTTTTTTCTTTTTCTTTTTTACAAAGAAAGAGTAAACTTGAAATATTGTTGAAATTGTAATTATTGTTGTAATTGTAACATTTTTAATAAAATAGCAAAACATATTTACAAGATAGATGTAAGCGAAATCTTAAATGGTCAATATAAGTCTTCTTCTAAATACATCTTTTGTCCTTGCATTGTGGCTCAGTCAGTGTCACACCTGAATGAATGGCTAATTATGCAGAGTCATTATGCAGAGTGGGTGGGACATTGTAATCTAAGGCAGGGTTTCTCAACCTTTTGCCTACTGCGACCCTTTTTTTTTTTGTATGCCAGTCATACGACCCAAATAATTCAATAACGAAATGCCTCTTAGATAGGCTACTACGTAGGCCTATGTTTATTATAATTAATTTCACAAAAACACAGAAACATTCAATAGACAGACAATCAAACAGAGGCAAACTGATTTTTTTTTTTTTTACTCACGTTAATGTGAAACTTGAGACTGCCGCTCTGAAATAATCATATCCAGACGCGGTGGAATTTGAGAAATTGCGACTCGTAGTGTCGCACACAAACTAGCTGTTGTCAATCTATTCCTGCTTTTTGTTTTCGTTGCAGTCACTGTTGAAAATCCTGACTCGCAAAGATAGGTAGTGCTAAATGGCAAGAGAAACTTCGTTGCACGTTCTGCAAGTTCAGGATATTCGTGTCTGGTTTGAATCCAGAATGAGCTCAGGTCTGTTTTGCGAAAAGCAAGCTGCAGGCTGCCGTCAGATGCAAGTTCCACTAACTGTGTTTGCAAATTAATGGGGAGTACAACATCCACATCACTTGGGTCTACTGAAAAAGGATCGCGAATCCACGCATTCCCAACTCTTCGGTCGTTGGGAAAATAATCAGAGAATTTCTGTGTTAATCTGGTCAGGTGTTCCCGGACAATTCTCTGTATGTCGGTGCTGATGTGAGGGAATTCCTGGAGAACATCAGTGAGGTTACAAAACATGTCAAAAATGTTCTCCTGCACTCTCTTCTCCCACAATACCAACTTCCGTTTGAATGCTTCAATTTTGTCAGCCATCAAGAAAACACTGTTGTTTCTCCCCTGAAAGGATAGGTTTAGCTGGTTTAACTGGTCAAAGATATCAGACATGTACGCCAGTTTCCCGAGAAATTCAGGCTCCGTATAATGCGTTGCCAGGGGAGACCGTTTCTCCTCCAGAAATGTGTGCACCTGCTTGCGCATTTCGAAAAGACGATTAAGAGCTTTTCCTCGCGAGAGCCACCTAATTTCACTATGATATAACAACTGGCGGTGGTCTGATTCCAGCTGGTCGCACAAAATTGAAAACAAGCGGGAACTGAGAGCACTGTTCTTCACTAAATTAATAGTTTTGACAGCAATGTCCATCACCTCATTTAAGGGTACTGACATTTCTTTGGCTGCAAGGCTTTCACGGTGTAAAAAGCAGTGAACCCACGTTGCCTCAGGTGCTCTGTCCATAATTTTTCTCACAACACCACTATGTTTGCCAGTCATTGCGGCCGCGCCATCCGTGCAAATGCCTACGCAATTATTCCAAACCAGGCCATTCTTTGTGAAATAACCATCAAGGCAATTGAAACACTCATCTGCTGTCGTCCGTGTCGAGAGCTCATTACACATCAGTAGATCCTCATGTGTTGCACCTTCCCAGTTGTAGCGTACAAATGCAAGCAATAATGCCATCTTTGAAATATCTGTTGATTCGTCGATTTGAATGGCAAACAAGGGGCTTGCTCGCACTCGATCCAAAAGTTGCGTTTCAATATCATCGCTCATGTCTATAATCCGTCTGGAGACAGTGTCGTTGGAGAGTGGGATTTCTTTTATTTTGCTAGCAGCACTTTCCCCTAGTACCTCGCGGCACATGTCAACTGCACATGGGATAACTAGCTCTTCACCAATATTAAACGATTTCTTAGCACGGGCGATATGGCCAGCTGCCAGATAACTTGCCTTCAGGGTGCTTTTTGAAGCGATTGTGAGCGACACAATACTACTTTGCTGTCTTTTAAGTAGGTCTCGCTTTCGTACAAAGTAATCCACAGGTTTACCCACACATGTTGGATGTTTAGTCTGTAGGTGACGTTCAAGTTTGGATGGCTTCATGGACTCATTTGCCAAGACCTCACCACACTCGACACACTGTGGTTTTTCATCCGACGAAGTAAATCCATATTTAATATAGTCCGGGTTGTACTTGCGTTTACATTTTGCTGCCTTTGAAGTTGAAGGAGTTTCTGAATCTTCTGCTTTTTTTCTTTTAAAAAACGGATGCATTTTGTCAAGCTAACAGGCCGTGGCTGCGTACAATTTATTAATAAGTCTGGCATAGCAGGTAGCTAGTGTTTGTAGGTTATACATTATGTAAATAGAGTAGGACATTGTCCAATAAGAGCCTTTCGCGGCAATAATAAATTATTTTGATAGGATAGTTGAAATACAGCGTTAGAAGCCACGGCAATAATGAAGTACGACATTCGAAAATCAGATTCGTTGGAGGACTGGCTATGTTTACATGCGCATCTTTTGTTTCAATCTGTGCGCGTTTATGATTAGGCTTTTTAGTCCGATTGAGCCGCCAATACGTACTAACGGATTATTTAGTTGCACGCAGTCTATTGCAAAGAGCCTATTATGAAGCCCACTTATTGGCTGTGCTAGTGAACACTGAAGTCTTGCGATCCCCTATAGAATTATCAACGACCCACTTGTGGGTCGCGACCCACCGGTTGAGAAACCCTGATCTAAGGTGTAAACTACTCCTCCCCCTCGCATATTGGCTTTCCAAGCAAAACCTGTTTTACACCATTTAAATCAATGTATTTTTTTTGTGAAGGATAAAGCAAGACTATTTTCACATAATTTTGAAGCTAGAACTCAAAGGGACAACATTCATTAGTCAAAAGTCTTGTGGACACATATTTAATATGTGTTTTGTGGTCTTAATTCAGCAACGTTCATTTAAATTTTTTCCAATAACCACGCATAAACATTATTCTCTTAAAAATACAAACATCTACATACACGTTGCTCGCATATTATGGTAGCCCTGTTTGTGCTATATAGAGTGAATTTACACCTTTGCCATTAACATGTTTATAAATAACTGAAAAAAGCACAAATGTCCGAGCATGTCAGAACATCTCAAGGACCCCAAAAACAGCTTGGTCCCCAGAGGGTTAATCCACAGCCAGGGTTTACCAATCAAGTTTCCGAACCATGAAGAATTATCTTCAGTCATCTGGTGTAGTTTTGTTGAAAGATCAAGAATGTCTTGTTGGATTTTGTTCAAGTTCTCTGTTGGATCCATTAACCCGGTGCAGCACTCAGGGCCGATAATGGT
Organism: Rutilus rutilus; assembly: GCF_951802725.1. Taxonomy (NCBI): domain Eukaryota; kingdom Metazoa; phylum Chordata; class Actinopteri; order Cypriniformes; family Leuciscidae; genus Rutilus; species Rutilus rutilus. Next base: position 45,142,780 of record NC_140214.1, on the reverse strand, counting down.
GCAGGCTCCCCCTTGTGTTGCAAGAATGTAATCCAAGGCCACTCGGTTCTGTAAGATCATTATCTTGTGTGAAGCTAGAGTGTCTGTGATGTTACCCAGGGCCAAAGCCGTATTGTTGGCCAATTTCTGTACAGAATCCGACAGGCTTCTGACTTGATCGAGAACCTGCATGACACCATACGATGGGATTAAGGCTCCAAGAGTTCTTGACCACCATGTTTGAACACAAGTGAGTCCCGGAATGCAGCCATCTTTGTTGGTAGAAGGAGCTGAATTATGTAACTGTGGAGAGCTTGGGGTGGAGTGTGTATTTTCTCTGATAGCTGGCAGAATATACACCAGGGTGCACCTGCCGTTGAATTGGCTGGGTAGGATGCTGTAGACAGAAGTTCCACATAACCAAAAAGTGCCAGTTGGTGGAGGAATCATACACAACTGATTTATTGCAAAAAGTTTCGGTAGGGATGGGTTCCTGGAGAGACATTAAAGTCATTTTCCTGTTTCTTTTCTGTAGTGGTAACGTACACATGGGATTCATCTGTTCCTCTTTCAATCACAAAACTGCAACGTTCACGAGGAATTTCACCCAGTGGAGTCGATGCTGGAGCATAATTTTCCATGCACCAGTGGAACATCATTGGCAGGAGTAGATCTGTCATGATGGGAGTAGCTGAAGTTAGGTTGCAGGATGGTAGTCCAGGAATGCAACACTGAGAAGCTGGAGGAATGGTTACGTTGTGACATGTATCCTTGTTGTATAATCCACTGGTATGATGATCGAATAAGGTACACGTCACATTTGGAGATAGGGTGTGCAACCCATGGGATTCCGGCTCCTACTGAAGGCGCATGTGGCATGCAAACGTTCTTTCCAGCAAACAAGGCATTTCTTGACTTATTCATTGATCTGTTGAGGCAATCAAAATATCATCGACATATTGGATCATAGTGGACTGTTTTACCGGACATTCTGGGTCACACAAATCACGTCTGACAGCCTGATGGTATATGGTTGGGGAGTTTTGAAATCCCTGTGGCACCATCGTGTCCACTGATATTATTCATGGTCAACTGTGAAAGCTAACCATGGCTGGCTGTCAGAGGGCAACGGTACAGAAAAGAATCCATTAAACATATCAATTACTGAAAAAATCTTATAATCTAATGGTAAGCCATTAAAAATTGTAGATGGATCTGCTACTAGCGGGGTGATTTTATCAATGTGTTTATTGGCTACTCTGTAGTCTATTGTAAGTCTCCATGTTCCATTGGATTTCTTGATGGGCCATATGGGTGAATTACATTGGCTGTTGGTTTTAACTAGCACTCCTTGCGTCAGCAACTTTTCTACAATAGCTTTGATCCCCTGTATAGCTTCCTCATTGATCGGATATTGTTTGGTGACCAGAGGTGGAGTTCCCGTCAATTTGACTGGTTCGACACCTGTCAACAAACCACAATCATCCTTGTCTTTAGCCCAAATTGGATGATTCTGTAAGAATGCATACTCTGGAGGGGTTGCATTATTGGTAGAAACTTGTACTGAGGAAATTTTAATGCTAGCAGATTCTGGAGACATGTCTAAAGTTAGATGTATTTGTCTCAGAAGATCCATGCCTAAAATTGCACCTGTATTCAATGGAGCACATAGCAATTTTGTAGTCAGAGTTTTCGGGCCAAATTGTAAGGCAAGGCAAGGCAAGTTTATTTATATAGCACATTTCATACACAATGGCAATTCAAAGTGCTTTACATAGAATAAATTAAAATAATAAAAAGAAATAAGAATAATTAAAACAGTTTAGAAAAATAAAAATAAAATACAGTCAGTACAAACAGTCGGACGAGCATTGGCACAGTGCTCATTCATTAAATGCATAGCTAAACAGATGTGTTTTGAGTCTGGATTTGAAAGTGACTACTGTAGGAGCACATCTGATCTCATCTGGAAGCTGGTTCCAGCTGCGGCTGGCATAATAGCTAAAAGCGGACTCGCCATGTTTAGAGTGAACCCTTGGTATTTCTAGCTGATATGATCCTAGTGATCTGAGTGATCTGTTGGGTTTATATTCAGTGAGCATATCTGCAATGTATTGAGGTCCTAGGCCATTGAATGATTTATATACCAGTAATAATACTTTAAAATCAATCCTAAATTTAACTGGGAGCCAGTGTAAAGACCTGAGGACTGGTGTGATATGTTCATATTTTCTGGTTCTGCTCAGAATCCTGGCGGCAGCGTTCTGTATGAGCTGCAACTGTCTTATGGTCTTTTTGGGAAGGCCAGTGAGGAGTCCATTACAATAATCCACCCTGCTGGTGATGAAAGCATGAACAAGTTTCTCTAAGTCTTGTCTGGAAACAAAGCATCTAATTATTGCAATATTTTTCAGATGATAGTATGCTGATTTAGTTATTGCTTTGACATGACTACTGAAACTAAGGTCTGACTCTAGTGTCACACCAAGATTCCTGACTTGATTTTTGGTTTGTTTGACCCCTAGAGTGAAGGTATGCGTTCACCTTGAGAACTTCATCTTTGTTTCCAAACGCAATGACTTCAGTTTTGTCTTTGTTTAACTGAAGAAAGTTTTGACACATCCAACTGTTGACTTCATCAATGCATTGGCACAGGGAATCAATGGGGCTGTAATCGTTAGGCGATAGGGCTAAGTAAATCTGTGTGTCGTCTGCATAGCTGTGGTAAGCAATTTGGTTCTTTCTCATTATTTGGCTCATTGGGAGCATGTACAGGTTGAACAGGAGTGGCGCAAGAATTGAGCCTTGAGGGACTCCGCATGTCATGGATGTCCACTCAGACTTATGATCTCCTATACTCACATAATAACCTCTCCCATCTAAGTATGACCTGAACCATTTTAGGACTATCCCAGAAAGCCCCACCCAGTTTTCCAGCCTGTCCAGAAGTATGTTATGATCGACAGTGTCAAATGCAGCACTGAGGTTGAGTAGTACCAGCACCGATAATTTGCCTGAATCAGTATTTAAGTGAATATCATTTATTATCTTTATGAGCGCTGTCTCTGTGCTGTGGTGCGGTCGGAAACCAGATTGAAAATTGTCAAAGTATCCATTCGAGCATAAGAATTTGTTCAGCTGATTGAAGACAACTTTTTCAATGATCTTGCCTATGAAAGGAAGATTTGAGATCGGCCTATAGTTGCTTAATATGGTCTTATCCAGATTGTTCTTTTTCAGGAGGGGCTTGACAACTGCAGTTTTCATGGAGTTTGGAAAACTCCCAGAGAGAAGTGAAGCATTTACCACTTCTAGAAGATCTGCTTCTAAACTGTTTAACAAACTTTTGAAAAATGATGTGGGAAGTGTGTCAAGAGCGCAGGTTGATGTTTTAAGGTGCTGTACGGTTTCTTCCAAAATGTTGCCATCAATTTCTTTGAAATCAGACATAGTAGCTACTTTCTCAGGTGGTTTGATCTGTCTGACCCCAGTGCAACTCAAGGATGTGCTGATCACCTTTCTGATATTATTGATTTTCTCAGAGAAGAAAGAAGCAAACTCACTGCACTTGCTGTCTGAGAGCATTTCACTGGGAATCTGGCTTGGGGGGGGGGGGGGGGTTGTCAGTCTCTCTACAGTAGCAAAAATAGTGCGTGTGTTGTTTAAATTGCTGTTTATAATATTTGAGAAGAAAGTCTGTCTAGCTTTGCCTAGTTCCATATTGAAAGCATGAAGGCTGTCTTTGTAGATGTTATAATGGACTACAAGTTTTGTCTTCCGCCATATGCGCTCTACTTTTCTGCATTGTCTTTTCATATTTTGCACTGCTGTTGAGTTTCTCCAAGGTGCTTTTTGTCTGCCACTCTTCTTCCTGACTTTAACAGGAGCAATATCATCAAATACACTTTTAACTTTTGAGTTAAAAGAATCAAGGAGAAAATCAACAGAGTCTGCAGATATGCTTGGTGTTAAGGATATAGCCTTCATAAATAGTACACTAGTGTTCTCATTTAAGCATCTCTTCTTGACAGACACAGATCTAGCTTCAATGGCAGGAGAGATCAATATATCAAAGAAAATACAGAAATGATCAGACAGTGCTACATCCTTAATAACAATCGATGAAATGTTTAGACCCTTACTGATAAGTAAATCTAGAGTGTGTCCACGATTGTGTGTGGGTCCATGTATATGCTGAGTCAGATCAAAAGTTTTTAAAACACTTTTGATTTCTTTTGCCATATTGTTCTCTGCACTATCTATGTGAATGTTAAAATCTCCAGCAATGGCAAAACAGTCAAACTCTGAGGTAATTGTTGATAACAGTTCTGTAAAGTCCTCAGCAAAGGCTGGAGAGTATTTTGGAGGCCTGTAAATAATGATAAGTAAAATGCGTGGAGCACCTTTTAACACAATACACAGATATTCGAAAGACAAGTAATTCCCAAATGATATTTGCTTACATTGATAAATATCTTTAAAAAGAGCAGCTAGACCCCCACCTCTCTTAACAGCTCTGCAGACACTCATAAAATTAAAGTTAGGAGGGGCTGTTTCATTGAGGACTGTTGCACTGCAGCTGTCTTCTAGCCAGGTTTCATTCAGAAGCATAAAATCCAGATTGTTTGTGGTTATTAAGTCGTTGACTAGAAGTGATTTATTTTTAAGTGAGCGGATGTTAAAGAGTGCTAACTTAACAGACTTACTTTTCCCCACAGCAATATTAGTTTGACGTGTAATAGGCACCAGATTAGTTAGGTTTGCTGTACGGCTATTGAAGGCCTTAGACTTTCTATCTTGTAATAGAACAGCAATAGAGAAAGATACAGGCACACTGGGTTCCCGCTTGTTCTGTAAACATTTGAGAAAGTTACTGTTATCAAAATGGGGACCCGACACATATCACTGAGAGCTAGTATCAGTTGTTTTTGGTTCACCTCGAGCAGATGGAGGAGGGTAAATTGTACCTCTATGGGCGGGGTTTCATACAAAACAGAATCTTCACCTATTACGCCAGTTAAAGAAAGTTTGTTTTTCTTGTACAGGACGTCTAAACCTTTAGCCAATTTTGTAGGAATTATGGTAATTTCTGCACCTGTATCAAGCAAAAAATCATTCTCTCTCTCTTGTATGCTACCTTTCACAAAAATTATTTTGCCATTGTGATGGATTACAGGGGAAAGGTAGCTACTCACAGCCCCAACAATTCGTTTTTTTCCTGTTCTTTTTGTGCTCTTAGAAGAGCCTGAGCGAGCTGTCCTAAAGTTTCAGTGGACATTGGCAGAACTACGTCAGGGTTGTAGGCAGGCTGAGAAGGAGGTTTTACTTGGGTTTTAACATTAGCATCTCTTTCCCATGTAGCTAACCTGTCTAGGTTACTTCTGAGAGTTCCGTTAGACCACGTAATATCTAGGAATGGCAAGGCTGATCTGTACTCAGCTATAAGGTCATCTGACCAGATATGAACTAAGGGTCCCTTATCATCTAACACACTTTCAGGGTCATCAACGATTCCACTGTAAGTTACAGCTGCCTGACAAAACCTCTCAGTATACTCACTAACAGTTTCTTCTTTCTTTTGTACACATCTAGTAATTCTAGACCAATCTATTTTGGGTCCTAAGATATTGTTTAGGATTTTCAAAACACCTTCTCTCAAATCGCCTTTATTGCAGACAGCAGACACAAAACTGTTGAATTCAGATTCAGTTCGAATTTGTGAATCAAGCTGTGTAACTTCTGCCAACGACATGTCATAGAGACGCATTTTACTGATCAATGCTCTTCTAAATTCAGAAAAAATTGTGCGTGCTGAGGGTAAGCTCTGGGATAGTCTCTCTACATCTTTAGGTCCTAGCGCTTTGGCAACAGTTTGTATTTGGACGACAGAAGAGTTAGGAGGAACACTTTCAGTTCCCTCAATTCCCTGAGACCTTCTCCTAGCCCCACACACCTTCACTGAATCTACGGGCTTATCAGATACTGATTGGATGGCTACATCTGTTTCAAAGAAAGCTTTTAAGTCAGGATAAATGTTATCAGGCTGACTAAATTCTGCCACATCTGTTTTTTCTGCATCTTTGTTGCGGTTTAATTTCTTAGTCAAAGAAGATATTCTAGCACGGAGCTCATTGTTCTGTTTCTCTAGTTCTGAGTTGCGTTTAGACTGTTCTGTAGCTATTGCTAAAACAAATTCTCTGTGACAACAAATAATGGCTTTCACCTTGTTCTTGTGAATACTTGCTCATAGTACCTTTTACAATCTTCCATTGACCATGCTTTGTCTGGATGAATCTCATATTTCTTTGTTAAATCCAATCTGACTGACTTTGTCACTATAGAGTCCATGTGCTCTCCCAACAATGTTTTAAATTCGCTATCTGACCACAATGGAGCCGCAAGACCACCTTTTTCAGTTGTGGGGATCAGTCTAGCATTTTTTCTAAACATTTTTTATTTATTTTCTTTGTTACCACACAATAAAAAAAAAACACTAAAACTACAACAGAGGGTACACTTGTTAACACAGCTTAACTATTGTTAACTCTCCAAATGACCAACACTTCACACTTAACATCCCTGCCAACAAAAACAGAGGATAAACCAAAATATTAGCACGTAATACTAATCTTCTCTGCCTAAAGCAAAGGATACACAAATTACTAGCACTTTACGCTAATCTACCCTACCTGAAAACAGAGGATACAATATATTAGCACTTAATGCTAATCTTCCCTAACTTTATAGAGGATAAAACACTTCCCTGGCAAAGCAGAGGATAAACAATATGAACATGTAATGCTAATCTTCCCTGCCTGGACAACAGAGGATAAATTTCATCTCTAAAAGACAACTTTAGAGGATAACTTAGTTAACAAAACCCTGCAGCTGTCTGTTAACTCTTCTCTGACGGCGCAGAGGATGACAAAATTTTACTGGTCTTTAAAGGTTCTTTTGAATAGAGTAAAACTCACCGAATCATTGGTTGTACAGACAAATTTCGTCTGGAACTCAGTCAGAAAAGTTCATTTTTGTTGAGATCTTTGAGCTTTAACCCTCTGGGGTCTAAGGTGTTTTTGGGGTCCTTGAGATGTTCTGACATGCCCTGACATTTGTGCTTTTTTCAGTTGCTTATAAAAATATTAATGGCAAAAAAAATTACACACTATTTAGCACAAATAGGGCTACCATAATATGTGAGCAACAAGAATGTACATGTTTGCATTTTTGAGAGAATAATGTTTATGCGTGGTTATTGAAAAAACTAAAAACTAAAGTTTCTGAAATAAGGCCATAAAACACATACTAAATATGTGCCAATAAGACTTTTGTCTAATAGATGTCATTGCCTAGTGTTTTTTCTTCAAAATGATGTGAAAATCACCCTGCCTAATCATTCACATAACACAATACATTGATTTGAATTTTGCAAAGCACTTTCTGTTTGGAAAGGCAATATGCGGAGTGGGCGTCACAGATCATGCATATTTAGTGGTTCACACCTTAGGAGACAATGGGGCCTGCATACTTAATTAGCCATTCATTCAGGTGAGTCACTGAGCCACAAGAATGCAAGAGCAACAGTTGGAAGCATCTCAATTCTTTTTTATTTTTCCACATATTGTGCTTGCAATTTGGCCTTATAATATCCAAGGAAAACATGTCTAGTAATTGTGCAGTTAATTCTCATACTGTATTTTCAGTTTTGCAATATTTATCCTCTCCCCAAATTTGTCACTAATAAAACACAATAAAAATTATTTAAAGAAAAGGCTTAAATTTACCTTTTAATAGTTTGTTTACATCTACCTTGTAAATATATTTTTTTATTAAAAAGGTTACCATTACAACAACAATTCAAGTGTAATCTTTCTTTGTAAAAACTAAAGTATACATTTTATCATACATATTTCAAAGTTAAGGATTTGATTGATTATTTGATTACTTTATTTTTGACAAAACATACTATATTTAACACAGCAAATATTGGCAAACAAAAGCTTATTTGAGTTGGCAGATATTTTATGTCTTATATGTCTGTAACATAGGTCTTTCATTTTTATTATAAGAAATATAAATGTTAATTTGCAGTTTAATACGTTGCTTATACAAATACATTTTATTTCAACATATTTCAGTCGATTTTTACTCAGTATAGCAATACAGTTTGCTAAAACCGAAACATTCATTCACGAACAGAAATGCCTGACTGTAACGTTGTTTTTATGAAATATTAGGGCACATAAATGTTAATTTTCAGTTTAATACGTTGCTTATACAAATAGCCTACATTTTATTTCAACATATTTCTGTCGATTTTTACTCAGCTCAGTATAGCAATACAGTTTGCTAAAACATCATCATTCATTCACACAGAGACGCAATTTAAATTTAAACTGTCTTTTTGCGAGCTGTGATAAACAGCGCGCATCTCTGCGGCTGCCGTTCATTCATTCACAGAAACGCGATTAACTTGAGAAGGAAAAAAAACTTACTACAGTATTCGGATCCTCTCTCCTCGCAATACCCGCACTCTGAGGTAGATTTTCCGTTATTATTATTCCTCACAGCGCTGCCAGACGGTGTAAACATGTAGGCTACAATGATCTGAATAAACTTGTGTTTTCTCGAGCTGATATGGAGGCGTTCACAGGTTTGCCTCAGTAATTTGCGTTTGAATAGCACGCGCTCTCCGTGGGCGGAGTCACATTACATTTGAATGAGGTCTAATTAGCTCGACTGGAATCGCTCTCTTTTAATACAGATTTCACAAGATGAGAATATTTGTTTTTTTATATAAATTACCTCATTTTAAAGAAGAGAATTCAAGCTTCATGCCTGTATGTCTGTATGCCTGTTTGACTCAGTATTCGCTGAGTTATTGTTCATTTTCGGACGCGTTTCAGAATGGTCTTCACTGACAGAGAGAAGGCAGAACTAGCATCACGTTTATTTTTCTTTATTTGGCAAAAAGCACAACAGTTTGTTTTTATTGTGAGTATACACAAAAATAATACACATTTAACAGAATCGATTGATGTATGAAACTTGCTTGTAATATCAAAGTCAACAGAGCAAAATTAATTTCTTTTGAACTGAACTGAAAAAAATCCAGCAAAACGCGTGGGCGCGTTTGCCGACCTTAGAGGGTTAAGTTTCAAGATTCAGTCTGGAACTCAGTCAGAAAAGTTCATTCTTTGAGATGTTTTTGGAGCTTGAAGCTTTCAATCTGGATTCAGGTGATTCAGTCTGGAATGCAGTCAGATCTTTCTTGAGCTTGAAGTTTCAATCTGGATTCAGAAGATTCAGTCGGGAACTTAGTCAGATCTTTGCTAGGCTTGAAGTTTCAATCTGGATTCAGGTGAGTAAGCTGGAACTCTATCCGGGTCACGTGGCAACAAAACTGTTGGAAACTCAGAATCGACGACCAGGAGACTTGGTTCTTTCTTCAGCAGGATTCTTTATTGAGAACACGAGCTGTCGGTAGCTGCAGTCACCAAAGTCTGACTCAGGGAACGTTCTCTTACAATTTATATACATTTAGGGGCAGGAACCAAAACTTTGTGATGAGACAGGTTTAGGAACCTGTTCTAGACTGAGAGTGTTGCCACTCCTAATCCACTCAGCATATCTATTCAAATGCTGAGACTCGAGTACAGGACTGGCAGGACTCTCTTGCTAAAACACAAGCTCCAAGAGCCATTAAGAGTTTCAGTAAAACAGGACTGGCCGGAGTCTTTTGCTAGAAACTCTGATAATCATCACCTTAAAATGCTAAATTCAATGTAAACCTAAATTAAACATTTAATAAATTTGTAATACAACACAGTCCATCTAGTTATGTATCAAGGGTTAGGAGCTATTTCCCTTTATTAAAAAGACAGTTGGTTATCTAAAACCACTCATATCTAAAGTAAAAGGTGCGCTTTTGCCTTCACCTCTTATCTAATACTTTCTACTGTCTGGGGTTCCCATCCATGAGGTCAGTCAAGCCTCCGGCTCCGGACCTCCCCTTCTTACACCAAATCTTAGGACAAGCTAGTTTGGATCTGCCCTCTACTTATTCTATCGTCCGTGAGTGTGCCAGATGCTTTATACCAGGGTGTTTTTCTCTCAGTGTGGTGGCGTGGGTATTCGTTCCCCAAAGTATCGAGTATCGATGCAGCGGGAGTTCCCTTTACGAAAGGGAACGTCTCGGCTTACTATTGTAACCCTTCCTGTAGGGAACGAGACGCTGCATCCCTCCGCCACACTTTTCGCGCCCCTGAGAACGAGTTGCTTTGACCGATCAGAAGCTAACATTTCCTGGTTCCTGTGACCCTTTTGTAGCTTCCGGATCACCATCACATGCGACGTCACGAGTGACGTAATGACGTTGCACCAATTAAGATTGGAATAGTTCCACAGTTGACTTCAGAAGCTTCATGCCGAAGGCATTCCCCAAAGTATCGAGTATCGATGCAGCGTCTCGTTCCCTACTCAGGGAACGAGGGTTACAATAGTAACCCGAGACGTTATGAACAGTTTTGATTCTGATGTCAGAAAAAAACATTGTTCTGCCTCTACAGTAACTGAAATAATTATTGACCCATGATCAAACTGTCTGTCTCAATCAAATATTTAAAGCTTCATATCACTTTTTAATTGTGTGTTTTTAATTGGCTGTTTAATTGTATTACTTTAAATTGTTGTGGCTCTGTGTGACGCTGAGTGAAAAACTGCTTAAAAGTAATATTATAAATAAATTAGCAATACTCACGTCAGTGTGTTGAGTTGACAGTGTTTATCCTGCAGTAGAGCAGCGATCTGATTCACTCGTGTGTCTCCTAGTTTATGTCCACTCAGATTCAGCTCTCTCTGGAGTAACGGGTTTTTACCCACAACTCTATTCACATACTGACAGGCTTCCTCTGCAGCAGGACTCAAAAACCTGCAGAAGAGTCAATTCAGTTCTCAACTAAATGTCCATTGCATTAGAAAAATGAATGATTGATATATATATATATAAGAAACTAGAGCGACACTCAGTCCTAAAGCAAACTCATAAGAACAGAAATGTCTCACAGAGCAGAAGGGCAAAAGCTCACTAGATCATGATTTTCAGTATGAATACAGAGTGTGAAATTAAGATCTTTCTGTCTTTTAACCCTCTGGGGTCTGAGCTGTTTTCTGGCCCTGGAGGTGTTCTGACATGCTCTGACATTTGTGCTTATTTCTGTTACTTGTGACATTTTCATGGCTAAAGTCTGATTACACTGTATTCAGCACAAACTCTGCTACAATAATATATCAGCAGCATGTATGTAAAAGTTTGTAGTTTTGAGATAATGACATTTATGCGTGGTTTGTGAAAATACAAAAAAAAATTGTCACTGAAATAAGGTCATGAAACCCCTACTGATTATTTCTTCACAAGACTTTTGAAAATTGTATCACGTAGCCTAGAATATTTGCTCCAAAACTATGTGAAAATAATCCTGACTGCTCATTCAGAGAAGACAATATATTGATTTAAAATTTCTAAGATGTGTTTTGTGTGAGAAAGCTTTATGTGAAAGGGGCGTGATCACCTCATTAATATGTAAGCGTTTTTACACCTGAGAAAGACAAAGACACTCCCCTAATGGCCCTATTTTAGGAGCTATCAGGCCCTATCATTCTGAGCAACCTTGCACAAAGAATGAGGAGATTTAAAAAAGAATGGCTTTTTGATTGTTTGGATTTATTTACAACACAACATAATCCAAATATGCACAACAAATGATAAAAAAGCACACTAGTGAAAACAATGATCCAAAGACAGAGACCTTTGTGCCATTCCTAAAAACATTGTGCATACCTTTCATTTCCAAGGTGTTTGATTTTCACTTTACCATGTTCATATACAGAGACTCATGTGAATGTTGAAGTCAGCAGGACTCAGTGGCATCTGGTCCCTGAAAAAAAAAAAAAAAAAAAGTGAACATACTGATATAGAGAGAAACTATAGGGAATATAGTTCTAAAATGTATTGGGAATAAATTTTTGATTTTTCTGGTTAAAATTGCTTTTTAAAATTCACAGAATACACACACACACACACACACACACACACACACACAAATGTTTCCAACAATATATAATATAATGAACACTAGGTTTGTTGTGCCTTGTAAGCATAGGCTATGCACAGTGCTGCATAAAATAATAATAATAACAATAACCTATAGCAGCATATAAATCTTCCAAAAGATTTCAGTAACAACTACGCTAGAGAACAATATATTGACTATCATATGTTACTTCAAATGTTTCCATTCGTTATGATGATATGAAATGAGATAATAGTAAAACCATGAAGCCTTTGTTTGGTGCGTTTTGCTTTTCAAACGCGATCGCGATACATTCAAAACCAGAGCTCGCTCCAAAATATGAAACATTATGGTTACCATATTATACATATCTACGTTTGAGCAGATATCCACAAACACAGTAACAGTAAACACGGGTCCAAATATTATAATATTCACCATATATCTAGCAACAGTTCAACTGCAATGTGAAGTTTATGCAACAATAACATGAACTAATAATTAAGAATTTCTTACCTTACATCTTTCTTGTCTACAAATTGCGTTCTTCTTCTTCTGAGGTAAATTCAATGTAAGCTCACGGCACGTCTTTCAAACTCGACAAAAAGCAGAGACATGTGAAGTTTGTTGGTGCTTTGTTTTTGAGGTAATGAGCGTGTTTGCGTTCCATGTGGAGATTTGCATGTGAATGTCTTTTGCGGTCGTGGGCGTGGTCAAATTAAAAATAATTAGCAAGCTCGTGATAAGCTGGACATCTTGTTGGTTTTATACAAATTACTTAAACAGAGAATATTTGTTTTCAGTTTGAATCCGATCATTTAAAAGTACACACTTAAATGTTTATAAAGGTATATGGCTCATAAATGTGTGACAAGTATTCGTTGAGTTTTGTTTCAGTTTATAGACGTTCTCAAGAAAAAAAAGTTCACCGCGACGGAGAGGCAGAACGCACACCCTGTTTATTTTCTTTATTTTACAAAAGCACAATGTTTTGATTCGATTGTAAGTGGACACATACAAAAGTAGAAATATCACAGGTTCTTTTTTTCATATTTCTTTTTTTCTGTATGACCATAAATGACGGAGAAATTTAAGTTTATTGTACTACTATGTGAAGAAAATCCGACCTCAGAGGGTTAAGCAGGAGGAGTGAGAAACGTCAGCACAGAGAAAACTGGCTTGTGAAACTGCATGTTTGTGAACATCTGGAGACTCATAGACCTGCTGTAGAGAGATGCAGTGAATCTGGGCTTGATGGAAAACTATTGTGTTCAGAAATCTATTTCACTAAAAGGTTATCTAGAATTAATAATGAGAAGTGTGCACAAAACATGTTAATTATCAAGGTATACTCCATAATAGCAGCACATATACTGACCCATAATGTCTATTTGACCTGTATCACAACTAAACTGTGTTGATGATTATCATCATCATGACAGAACCTGCAGCATCTGATCTGATCTTGATCATTTTGATGCAAAAAAATTGTCCAGCTTATTATATAACTAAAATAATATATTAGTTATGAATATTTAGCCTGCATATAGCTAATTTAATTAATTATTTGATCCCATCTCACCTCAGTGTCTTCAGTTGACAGTCTGGATCCTGTAGTAAATCATTGAGCTGCTTCACTCCTGATTGTCCAGGATCATTTCCTGTGAGATCCAGCTCTATCAGGTGTGAAGGGTTTGATCTCAGAGCTGAAGCCAGAGCTTTATACCTTTCTTCTTTTACACTGCAGTTAGAGAGTCTAGAACAGAAAGGAAAACATTCAGCTGATTAATCAGTTAAACCTGAACAATATAAATCTGAATGATCGCTCTTCCAGTCGCCTCTACAATAAGGAAGCTCCTCTTTCTGGTGGTATACGGCACATTCAGTGGTGTTTCACTGGCGTATTGCATGGACAATTGCAGCGATTCCCCCCATGGGCGCTTCAGCATAAAGAGCAGTTTCCCTAAAAGAGCAAAACTGATGTTAAGCGTCTTTTTAAAGATGCCTTTCCGTCCGTGTGTTTCTGGATGCGGTTGTTCCCTGTCCTCATCTGATGGCCACAATCTCACATGTCTGGGCCAAGAGTGTGCTGAGATAGTGTTTGTGGATGGTTCATGTCCTCACTGTGAGAACAGGACCATGTTGACCCTGCGGTCGTGACTGTCCTTCCTCGTGAAGGCTAGAGTCTCTCTGCTGTAACCCAGAGCCATCAATATGGTTAACACTGAAGGAGACCTGAGGCTCACAGTGGGAGTGTTTCCCCGCGGTTCTCCCGCTCCACTGGCCTGTCGTGTGCCATCGAGCTGCTGGGTGATGGTGCGGGGTGTTTGCTTTTCGAATCAACAATGGAGTTTAAAAAATACAACCGATGGACCGATGATGAGGTTCAGGCTTTATTAAGCTAATATGAGGAGGACGAAATCCAGCGGGAACTGGAAAGTCACACATCCTACGTCACCGGACTAATTTGCCTAATCTTCATGGTACTTTAGACTGCGATGGAAACACAGACAGCAACAGGTCTGGGGGAAAAAGATCCTGAGACAGATTTAAAGAACACCAGCTCAAATGTGAGGGGAATGTACAGTTATTGATTTACTAATTTTCATTTATGAATTATTAATAAATCAATAATTAATCATACTGGCTATCACTTACACAATTTCAAATTACCCAACAGGTAATACACAGCCCATATAGTTGGATCTCTGTATATAAACAATCAATCACAACGAATTACAATTAATTATAAATGCACAGAGGGGCTATATCAAATCTTGTGAATGCCTACCAAATCAAATTGCATCAGATAATCTGTCCGCCAAACGGATCATGCGATGTTCTTATCAACTCTCAAGGAGAGATATTCTTATAAACTCTCAAGAAGAATTATTCCCCTGGCCACAGAGAATAATTGTCTTGTGTACAAAATTATTAACTTGTAGGTCAATCACAAATTTATCGAGCTTGTAGCTATAAGATCGAACACATTTAAGAGGCTTTGTTCCGTGAGCAGCAAAACAGAGACCATCAAGAGTGTAATCAAGAGTTTACTCAGTTTTAATAAAATGCGATTATGAAGGTAACGTTACAACTACATCTAACAAAGAATATATATATATATATGGGACAGTAAAATGAAAGTAAAATAAACAGAAAGGAAAACAGCAGATTGCAGGATAGCAAACAAATCACAATAATAGTCAAGTCAAGTCAAGTATATTTGTATAGCGCTTTTCACAATACAGATTGTATCAAAGCAGCTTCACAGTATTAAATTAAAATAATACAACAAGGTTTGTTTCTAGTGGAATTTATTGATAAAATCAAATTAAATATCCCCAAAATATCCCCAACTGAGCAAGCCAAAGGCAACAGTGGCAAGGAACCGAAAAACTCCATCAAGTGACCTAATGGTGTCCTAAAACTCCATCAGGTGACCCAATGGAGAAAAAAAACCTTGGGAGAACCCAGGCTCAGTCGGGGGCCAGTTCTCCTCTGGCATTTATGAACTAGAGGCCGGATTGTAGTTTGAACTGTAAGATTAAAAATATTATATGAATGCCTGGCTGAAGAGATGCGACTTTAATCTAGTTTTAAACTGGGAGTTTTCCAGAGTTTTGGAACTAAATGTGAAAATGCTCTCCCTCCTTTGGTGGATCTGGATATCCTAGGTATGACCAAAAGCCTAGAATTTAGTGATCTTAAAGAGTGAGATGGATTATAGGTGATAGAAGATCAGTTAAATAGACTGGAGCTAAGCCGTTTAGGGCTTTATAAGTCAGTAGCAATACCTTGTAATTAATACGGAACTTTATAGGTAACCAATGCAGTGATGATAAAATCGGTGTTATATGATCATATTTTCTTGATCTAGTAAGAACTCTAGCGGCGGCATTTTGGACTAACTGTAGCTTGTTTATTGAGGATGCAGGACAACCAGCTAATAAAGCATTACAGTAATCTAGTCTCGAGGTCATGAATGCATGAACTAACTTTTCTGCATCAGAAACTGATAGCATATTACGTAGCTTAGCAATGTTTCTAAGGGGGAAAAAGGCAGTTTTTGTAACATATGAAATATGATTTTCGAAAGACAGGTTGCAGTCGAGTATAACACCCAGGTCTTTTACTGTAGAGGATAAAGTAACAGGACATCCTACGATGTTAAAGTTGTATTGCGAGAGGTTTTGTGGGTGGTTTTTTGAGCCGATGATTAGTACCTCTGTTTTGTCTGGATTTAATAAAAGAAAATTACGCGTCATCCAATCTTTTATATCTTTAACACACTCTGTCAATTTGGATAATTTAGCGTTTTCATCTGGCCGGGATGAAATATATATTTGAGTGTCATCAGCATAACAATGGAAACTAATTCCATGTTTCCTTATAATATTTCCAAGTGGCATCATATATACTGAGAATAACAGAGGGCCTAACACAGATCCCTGCGGCACTCCATAGTTTACAGGAGTTATGATCGATTTTTCTCCATTTAAATAGACAAAATGGTAGCGGTCAGATAGGTATGATCTGAACCAGCTTAATGCTTGTCCTTGAACACCAGTATAATTTTGTAGTCAATCTAAGAGTATTGTGTGATCTATAGTATCGAACGCAGCACTAAGATCAAGTAAAACTAGTATTGAGATACAGCCTTGGTCAGAAGCTAAAAGTAAATAATTTGTGATTTTAACGAGCGCATAATAATAATAGCAATAATAGCAATAATTTGCGAATAATAGCAAACCAATCACAAGAACGACCTTTGAGAACCAGCAAAGTATAAAAATCACCTTAAGCAGGGAAATGTAATACGCATTTAAATCTTGGTAAGAGATCAGAAATACTTGCATTGAAAACCTTGTGGTTGAAATGGGACGGCGAGTAGGCTTGTCCCTTCAAGGTGCGCGTCCGTCGAGCTGAAACGTTCTTATTGGATTCTTCCTGAGCACACGTCGCTGCGGGAGTTTCAAACGGTTCGCGTGTGAGCTGCTAAGACTTGATTTAAATTCGTTTCACTTTGAGGTGTAAGTGAATGAACACTAGACTATTAAAACAAGAAGTCGAAATTACGACTAAAACAAAAACAAAGTTTAAGTAAAATAAAATAAAGAGACTCGTATGAGAAAGGAAAATAACGAAAAAGCAGGAACAAAACAAGACGAAAGAAATACAGAACAGAACTGACCGGAACGCGGAGTGTAACCGCTTTTCTAGGGTACAGAAATTTCACTCCTCCCTAGCGCTTGGGCCAATTGGAACGTGAAATTCCAGGCTGGAGTTTGATTTGTTTTATGGCAGTCTTAGGATCATGCCATTTCTACTTTAAACAATTTCTACTTTAAAAAATGACTGCAGTAAAATGCATTTTATCATAATTTGATACCCATATCTTTCCTACGGGTATATAGAGGTTCAATTCTAGACCAAATTTGGTTTGTTTAAAAGCTACGGCCTAGAAGTAGCTTCTTACTCTGTAAGATAAGTATTAAAAGTTCGACGAACAAACTAGGAATAAGACTAACCTAAAATGTGATGTGCATTGGCAAATGGGAATGGAGATTGGACTTTAAAAAGACCACATGACATACCTATGATTTCGCAACAGTGTGCACCTCTGAAACATTATTCCTTGAAGGTTTACAAGAATACAAAAACACATCACAGAGAAGAACAATCGTGGAAAAGAGAAATTACATTCAGGTTTACATATTTCTTAAGTGGTTATACATATATAATATATAGGATTAACAGTTTCTTTCTACTCTGCTAGCATCTCAGTGGAATTTCCAGCTTGCTGACATTCCGTTAGGGCCATAAAATCGTTATCAACCTAACCAAAAGGGGGAGGTCTGATTGCCCGAGGATGCTGGTGAACATTCTTAAACTAGAACATTTATAATTCAAGGCTACGCATTAGAAAGTCACACCTCTATTATAAAGCAAAACTAATCACACACATGAATATAGGAAGGTACATACATTAAAAGAATATTTCTATCCTAAGTTACATGAAAAGAAAGCGTTTGTGTGTGAGTGTGTGTCTTTGTGTGTTGTGTGTGTGTGTGTGTGTGTGTGTGTGTGTGTGTGTGTGTGTGTGTGTGTGTGTGTGTGTGTGTGTGTGTGTG
This sequence comes from Rutilus rutilus, assembly GCF_951802725.1. Classification (NCBI taxonomy): domain Eukaryota; kingdom Metazoa; phylum Chordata; class Actinopteri; order Cypriniformes; family Leuciscidae; genus Rutilus; species Rutilus rutilus. The sequence goes on along the minus strand of NC_140214.1, from coordinate 45,124,599 downwards.
GACAGACCACCTGGGCCTTCATTTGCAGGGAAAGGAGGAAGATTGATAGCAATCTTTGTGATCTGCCAGTGAGGATCCTAGCGATGGTTCTGTTAAATTTCATGCTGGCATACAAATGTCAGAAGGGCAATTTGACCAAGGCTTTCGGAGCTCTTCGGGGTCCATTTGGTGTTATTCTTTGCTTTCTGGGGGGTCGTAAACACCCCAGGAGGATGGTCTCTTACAGACCAGGCGGCTCCAGTTAGTGAATTATATTTACCAGGTTAAAAGCTAAAAGCTTTCCCAAAATTTATAATGACAAGCCATCATGCGTTTCGTCCATATGCTACAGATTGTTTTGGGTAATTTCGGTGGAAACGCAGCTTTAGTTGATTATCTTATTGAAGAGCTACAGCAGCATTTAGTTTCCAATATTCTGTTTTGAAACCCAGTCACACTAGTTCTGTGTGCTGGAAGACACTGTTTCTTCTCTTTCATTTTAAGTATTTATTTGACATCTCTCTTCTTTATTCTCTGTTGAAAAGGCAGATTTCTGCATGTACACAATCAGTACATTGTATCAAATGCTGGAAATTAAACTATTACTAACTATATAAAAAACACAAAAATGTGAGCAATAGGGAAAACCCAGAAAGTGCACTGCTATAAACAATGAAACATAAGCCCTGCTGTCTTCAAATAATTGTACAATAATTGCTGTACAATATAATGATACTAACTGTAGTTTCTCCAGCTTGAATTGTGGGTCCATCAGTAGATCACTGAGGTTTTTCACTCCAGAGTATCCTACTTTATTCCAGCTCAGGTCCAGCTCTCTCAGGTGTGACGGGTTTGATTTCAGAGCTGAAGTCACATCAGAACAACCTTCATCGGTCATATCACAGGAGCTTAAACTACATTAGCAGAGAGAGAACAGAAAATAAGACAGAAGAAAAGAAAACTCTTTATTCTGTAAAGTCACATCATCTTCATAAACAAATAAAACAGACAGAGGAAGAGACATCTTCATCTTTATTTCACCAGATCACAAAAGTGTTTTAGTTTAAACTGTTGAAGTGATTTAAGCATTTTGATTCTTGTATGTGAATGTGACTGACCTCAATCTCTCCAGTTTACAGTGTGAATCCTTCAGTATGTCACATAAGTGCTTCACTCCTGTGTTTCCTAGTTTATTCTCGCTCAGGTTCAGCTCTCTCAGGTGTGATGGGTTTGATTTCAGAGCTGAAGTCAGGATGAGACTCTGTTTCTCTGTAATACTGCATCTATTCAGACTGAAGAGAGAAAGAGAAAATGACTCAGATCTATGATGATCAACAAACGTGTGTAGCATTTTTAAAAAATGACAGTTTATTTGTGTAAACTCACAATAACAAGAAAGCGTTGTGCTTTTGTAAAATAAAATAAAACAATCAGGCGCTCTTTCATGATCTCCATGAACTGGAGCGCGTCTCAAAAATGAACTGAAACAAAATATAGCCTACCTATATAAAGCTTGAAATGTCCACTTGTAAATGAACAAATTCGAATCGAAAGCAAATATCGTCTGATTATGTAATCTGTATGAAAGGTGCATTTCTCTCTAATGGCGCATCCGCTTTACAGCGGAGATGGAGTTGTTTGCAGCCAACACTGATTGAGAAAACACTAGTTTATTAATAAAAAATTGAAATGCCTCGTTATTTTTTCAGACACATTTGTTATCATTAGCCTATAAATCACCTATAAATCACCTCTCTGTATGGTTCCAGAGACATAGCTCTTCTCATTCAGCATCAGCACGGTGGTAAATGGTAATTTCCGGGTTCTAATTTGGCCTTAGAAAAACATTAAAATCGACCTCATTTCCATATTAATTTGTGAATATTTTAAATGTTTAATAAATGAGCAAAAAGTCATAAACAAAAATCTGAAAATACGTCAATAGTTGTTTTTTTTTTGCTCAGCATTTGGTGTGTAGTTCAAATTAAAATTTTGGTGTTAAATTTTGGATTTTAAAAATACAACAACCGTTCATTTTTCGTTTTTCGATTACTGGTTAAAAAAGGAAAAACGAATGGACGCAAAAGTACACGGACCTGATTCAATGGATTAATTGCATTTTGGAAAAAAAAATGTCATGGATTTATTTCATTTTGGGGGAAAAAAGAATCTGTTTTTATGATAAGTCTTTTGAAAGTTAAAATCTGAATTTTACATTTTTTATGTTATTATAACCTAATAATTCTATGTGAAAAATGGAAACAGAAAATAGTGGGTTTCATCTTGCCACTTTCTTGGTAAAGAAAACACATTTTTTACTCAAATTAATCAAAATGGATTTACTGCGTTTTGCAACCAAACTCTTCATTCAATGTTTTTGCTACAAAATTAAGTTTTATTATGCATAGACAGCACATGCTCTCTCTCCCATCTAAACGCACACATATGGACACACACTCGCACAGTGTTGTCAGCGCTGCTCTGAAGATTTTATCAGTAAAATAATTTAACAACTTAAAAGCTACAAGACATTTATCCTGGAGTGGATATACTTAGTCTCCCTATAGGAGAACCGCCTGCTGCCGAACACTGTTGAAGACACTTACCGAACAGTCACTTATCGAACACTTATCTCTCTCTCTCTCTCTCTCTGTCTATAGCAGCATTAATCAGCTAATAATTCAATGGCCCGTCGTCAATTATTCCTTACTTATTGCCGTATTCTCTGATAAAATTAGAGACTTGAGTGAAGCATGACAGCACCACCTGCGTCTTCATGTTGTAATTGTCACAGACGTATATTTTAACAGCGGACGGGCCACTTAAAATTAATCACCAGAATTTGTTGGCGGGCCTGATTAAAAGTTGTGGCGGGCCGTGTTTGGCCGGCGGGCCTTGTTATTGACACGTGCTCTACAGTAACTGAAATAGTTACTGACCCATGATGAAACTGTCTGTCTGGAAATATTATCATCAGCTAACATTACAACTAATAGTAAAGTAATATTATAAATAAATGAGCAATACTCACGTCAGTGTGTTGAGTTGACAGTGTTTATCCTGCAGTAGAGCTGCGATCTGATTCACTCGTGTGTCTCCTAGTTCATGTTTACTCAGATTCAGCTCTCTCTGGAGAAACGGGTTTTTACCCACCACTCTATTCACATACTGACAGGCTTCCTCTGCAGCAGGACTCAAAAACCTGCAGAAGAGGCAATTCAGTTCTCAACTAAATGTCCAGCTTATTGTATAACTAAAATAATATATTAGTTATGAATATTTAGCCTGCATATATAGCTAATTTAGTTAATTATTTGATCCCGTCTCACCTCAGAGTCTTCAGTTGAGAGTCTGGATCCTTTAGTAAATCATTGAGCTGCTTCACTCCTGATTGTCCAGGATCATTTCCTGTGAGATCCAGCTCTATCAGATGTGAAGGGTTTGATCTCAGAGCTGAAGCCAGAGCTTTATAACCTTCTTCTGTCACGCTGCAGTTAGAGAGTCTAGAACAGAGAGGAAAACATTCAGCTGATTAATCAGTTAAACCTGAACAATATAAATCTGAATGATCGCTCTTCCAGTCGCCTCTACAATAAGGAAACCGCTCTTTCTGGTGGTCTATGGCACATGTTGCCTTGGCTTTTGGCTTGCTTAGTTGGGGACATTTAATATTCAAAAATATTATTGATCTGTTTTACGTTGTCAAGCCTAATGGGAACAGTGTTTGTGCTCCTTTGTGCGGTTGTGTTTCTGTTTCCTTTATAGGCCACGTGACGTCCCGCCGACTGCTGATTGTGGGTGGGGGCAACTGCTTTAAAGACGCCTTGTTTGACATCCGCTCTCTCTCACTCTCACCGCAGACGGAGCGTGCTCCGAGGTGTCTCGTGTGATCGGCCCGTTATGTCTCTTTATGGAGTTTCTCGTGTCGACTTCATGATCGTGTTTCATAAGCACGTTCCCGGAGGGGAATGCACGTCTGTTAGATTCAGTTTATAACTTTATTTAGAGCTGGTGGTAATTGGTGATGGGTTTTCACATGTTATTTAGTTTAGGATTAGTTAGGGTAGCAGTCAGAGGACCCGGAAGACTCAGGGAGAATGTTGTCTTTTGTTTTCGAACGGGAGGTAGGCAAGTGTTATTTCTCCGGTTTATGTGTGCGCAGGGTTTTCTTTTTGTTTGTTTTGTTACTTTCTTTTACCACCATGCTCTGCTTATGACAAATTATTGATCATTTAAAACACTTTATAAATAAATAATTTATGCACCGTCACTGAATCTCTGTGGTCTTTATATGTTATGATGTTCCATTTTAATTTATTTGATGGGCTCGTAACAATCTGCCTTACTTAGGGCGGATGATGGCACAATTTTCTTCTAGAAACAAACTTTGTTGTATTATTTACATGTTATCACTGAGAAGTTGCTTTGATACAATGTGTATTGTAAAAAGTGCTATATAAATAAAGGTGACTTGACTTGACATTCAATGGTGTTTCACTGGTGTGTTGCATGGATAAGTGCAGTGATTCAAAAGCAGAGCCACCAATATGGTTAACACTGTAAGAGACCTGAGGCTCACAGTGGGAGTGTTTCCCCGCGGTCCTCCCGCTCCACTGGCCTGCTGCGTGCCGTCGAGCTGCCGGGTGATGGTGAGGGGTGTTTGCTATTTGACTCAACAATGGAGTTTAAAAAATACGGCCGATGGACAGATGATGAGGTTCAGGCTTTATTAAGCTTATATGAGGAGGACGAAATCCAGCGGGAACTGGAAAGTCACACACAGTCCTACGTCACCGGACTAATTTACCTAATCTTCATGGTACTTTAGACTGCGATGGAAACACAGACAGCAACAGGTCTGGGGCAAAAAAGATCCTGGGACAGATTGTTCTGGGTAATTTCAGTGGAAACGCAGCTTTAGATGATCATCTTATTGAAGAGCTACAGCAGCATTTAGTTTCCAATAGTCTGTTTTGAAACCCAGTCACACTAGTTCTGTGTGCTGGAAGACACTGTTTCTTCTCTTTGATTTTTAACTATTTATATGACATTTCTCTTCTTTATTCTCTGTTGAAAAGGCTAATTTCTGCATGTACACAATTGGTACATTGTATCAAATGCTGGAAATTAAACAATTACTAACTATATAAAAAACACATACTGTATAAATGAGCAATAGGGAAAACTCAGAAAGTGCACTGCTATAAACAATGAAACATAAGCCCTGCTGTCTTCAAATAAATAAACTTCAGTCACACTGTAATTGCTGTACAGTATAATTATACTAACTGTAGTTTCTCCAGCTTGAATTGTGGGTTCATCAGTAGATCACTGAGGTTTTTCACTCCAGAGTCTCCTAGTTTATTCCTGCTCAGGTCCAGCTCTCTCAGGTGTGACGGGTTTGATTTCAGAGCTGAAGTCACATCAGAACAACCTTCATCTGTCATATCACAGCATCTTAAACTACATTAGCAGAGAGAAGAAAATAAGACAGAAGAAAAGAAAACTCTTTATTCTGTAAAGTCACATCATCTTCATAAGCAAATACAATGTTAAAGTGTTTTAGTTTAAACTGTTGAAGTGATTTTAAGCATTTTGATTGTTGTATGTGAATGTGACTGACCTCAATCTCTCCAGTTTACAGTGTGAATCCTTCAGTACGGCACATAAGTGCTTCACTGCTGTGTTTCCTAGTTTATTCCCGCTCAGGTTCAGCTCTCTCAGGTGTGATGGGTTTGATCTCAGAGCTGAAGTCAGGATGAGACTCTGTTTCTCTGTAATATTGCATCTATTTAGACTGAAGACAGGAAGAGAAAATGACCCAGATCTATGATGATCAACTAACGTGTTTAGCTTCATCCAACAGACTTTTGCTGACAAATAAACAGGCATATCAAGGTAAAGGTAACATGAAGAAAGGTTGATTTATTATGTTAGTATACATATTCATTTCATATAATCTTTAAGGTTCTTTAATGTCAGTGTTACCCTTGGTTTGCTCACTGGGTCAAATGTGTTTATGATGGTTGTTTTCAGACACATTGTCTACTTGCTAAAACTTTACAGTAAGGTTTCATTTGTTAACATTAACTACATTAGTTAACATGAACCAGTGATGGACAATACTATACAGCATTTAATAACCTCAAGTTTAAACATTTACTAATACATTTTTAAATACAAAAGTTTTCTGTTAACATTAGCAAATCCCCTGTGAACTAACATGAACAAAGAATAATTGTATAAACTAACATGATCAGATTAAGGAATAAAAGTATTTCCTTAAGCAGAAGACAATCAAACAAGTTTTGTAAAAGGTAGTTCATCTGCTTTAGTGCTGCACTGTGAGGCAGTGTCAGTGTGTTTTATGGATGGCTCAGCTAAATAGGCCAATAAGAGACTATTAACTACTATTATTCCTTTTAATTATACTAATGTCTAATTAAAACGTCTACAAATGTATAAAACTATTCAGAGATCAGGTAAAACCCACAAACACTTGTTCAATCTCAGTGAATCTGCATGATTCATGAGTTCACAGAGATCATCGTCCCCCCAGTGGTGAACCATTGACATTTCCAAACGTTTCGAAACAGTTATGACGTAACGAAGCCTCTTTACTGAAATCACGTGACTTTGGTAGTTTGATACACACTCCGAACCACTGATTTGAAACAAAAGATTTGTAAAGGTTTCATAGCTTCATGAAGCGTGTTTCGAAAGCGCCCATCACTAGCGTTCAGTCAGCTTACCTTCAGTGGATCTTATTACAGGCAGATACTGATCACAGATTTTTAAAATGCACTTATTTAAATTTTTACAAGTTACAGTATATCTTGCACCAAAATTAGATATTTGTGAAATACAAAGATTAAATTGAAAGCAGTTATGAACAGTTCTGATCCTGATGTCAGAAAAAAACATTGTTCTGCTTCTACAGTAACTGAAATAATTATTGACCCATGATCAAACTGTCTGTCTCAATCAAATATTTAAAGCTTCATATCACTCTTTAATTGTGTGTTTTTAATTGGCTGTTTAATTTTATTACTTTAAATTGTGTACTCTGTGTGATGCTGAGTGAAAAACGGCTTAAAAGTAATATTATAAATAAATGAGCAATACTCACGTCAGTGTGTTGAGTTGACAGTGTTTATCCTGCAGTAGAGCAGCGATCTGATTCACTCGTGTGTCTCCGAGTTCATGTTCACTCAGATTCAGCTCTCTCTGGAGTAACGGGTTTATACCCACAACTCTATTCACATACTGAAAGGCTTCCTCTGCAGCAGGACTCACAAACCTGCAGAAGAGGCAATTCAGTTCTCAGCTAAATGTCTGTTGCATTAAAAAAAATTATTGATACAATAAAAAAACGTATTGTTTAAAAGACAAGCTTAAGTTAGTTATTTAGATGTACAATTTTTCTTTAAACATTTAAATACACAAATAAATATATATTTAAAAGAAACTAGAGCGACACTCAGTCGAAAAGCAAACTCATAAGAACAGAAACGTCTCACAGAGCAGAAGGGCAAAAGATCACTAGATCATGATCTTCAGTGTGAATACAGAGTGTGAAATTAAGATCTTTCTGGCTTTTAAGCAGGAGGAGTGAGAAACGTCAGCACAGAGAAAACTGGCTTGTGAAACTGCATGTTTGTGAACATCTGGAGACTCATAGACCTGCTGTAGAGAGATGCAGTGAATCTGGACTTGATGGAAAACTATTATTGTTAATTATCAAGGTATACTCCTGAATAGCAGGACATATACTGGCCCATAATGTCTATTTGACCTGTAGCTCGTATCACAACTAAACTGTTGACGATTATCATCATCATCATGACAAAACCTGCAGCATCTGATCTGATCTTGATCATTTTAATGCAACACATTGTCCAGCTTTTTGAAAAGCTAAAATAATATATTAGTTATGAATATTTAGCCTGCATGTAGCTAATTTAGTTAATTATTTGATCCTGTCTCACCTCAGTGTCTTCAGTTGACAGTCTGGATCCTGTAGTAAATCATTGAGCTGCTTCACTCCTGATTGTCCAGGATCATTTCCTGTGAGATCCAGCTCTATCAGGTGTGAAGGGTTTGATCTCAGAGCTGAAGCCAGAGCTTTATAACCTTCTTCTGTCACACTGCAGTTAGAGAGTCTAGAACAGAGAGGAAAACATTCAGCTGATTAATCAGTTAAACCAGAACAATATAAATCTGAATGATCGCTCTTCCAGTCGCCTCTACAATAAGAAAGCCCCTCTTTCTGGTGGTCTACGGCACATTCAGTGGTGTTTCGCTGGCGTATTGCATGGATAAGTGCAGCGATCCCCCCCGGGCGCTTCAGCATAAAGAGCAGTTTCCCTAAAAGAGCAAAACTGATGTTGAGCGTCTTTTTAAAGATGTTTTTCTGTCCGTGTGTTTCTGGATGCGGTTGTTCCCTGTCCTCATCTGATGGCCACGATCTCACATGTCTGGGTGTGCTGAGATAGTGTTTGTGGATGGTTCATGTCCTCACTGTGAGAACAGGACCATGTTGACCCTGCGGTCGTGACTGTCCTTCCTCGTGAAGGCTAGAGTCTCTCTGCTGTTACCCAGCACTGCCTCTGCACAAAGCAGAGCCGCCAATATGGTTAACACTGAAGGAGACATGAGGCTCACAGTGGGAGTGTTTCCCCGCGGTCCTCCCGCTCTACTGGCCTGTCGTGTGTCGTCGAGCTGCCGGGTGATGGTGCGGGGTGTTTGCTTTTCGAATCAACAATGGAGCTTAAAAAATACGACAGATGGACCGACGATGAGGTTCAGGCTTTATTAAGCTTATATGAGGAGGACGAAATCCAGCGGGAACTGGAAAGTCACACACAGTCCTACGTCACTGGACTAATTTGCCTAATCTTCATGGTACTTTAGACTGCGATGGAAACACAGACAGCAACAGGTCTGGGGGAAAAACAACCAATCCAAAAGTCACATCAGAACAACCTTCATCTGTTAAATCACAGGAGCTTAAACTACATTAGCAGAGAGAGAGAAGAAAATAAGACAGAAGAAAAGAAAACTCTTTATTCTGTAAAGTCACATCATCTTCATAAGCAAATAAAACAGATAGAGGAAGAGAGATCATCATCTTTATTTCACCAGATCACAAAATACTAAGTTTGCACAAATACAATGTTAAAGTGTTTTAGTTCAAACTGTTGAAGTGATTTTAAGCATTTTGATTCTTGTATGTGAATGTGACTGACCTCAATCTCTCCAGTTTACAGTGTGAATCCTTCAGTACGTCACATAAGTGCTTCACTCCTGAGTTTGCTAGTTTATTCCCGCTCAGGTCCAGCTCTCTCAGGTGTGACGGGTTTGATTTCAGAGCTGAAGTCAGGATGAGACTCTGTTTCTCTGTAATACTGCATCTATTCAGACTGAAGACAGAAAGAGAAAATTACTCAGATCTATGATGATCAACTAACGTGTTTAGCTTCATCCAGCAGACTTTTGCTGACAAATAAACATATCAAGGTAAAGGTAACCTGGAGAAAGACTACACATTGTTCATTCAAATATACTACAAACATTGTAACAAGAAAAAGGTTGAAAGCGTTGATCTATTATGTTAGTATATACATTAATTTCTTTTAATCTTTAAGGTTCTTTCATGTCAGTGTTTCCGTTGGTTTGCTCACTGGGTCAAATGTGTTTATGTCGGTTGTTTTCAGACACATTGTCTACTTGCTAAAACTTTACAGTAAGGTTTCATTTGTTAACATTAAGTCAAGTCAAGTATATTTGTATAGCGCTCTTCACAATACAGATTGTATCAAAGCAGCTTCACAGTATTAAATTAAAATAATACAACAAGGTTTGTTTCTAGTGGAATTTATTGATTGATAAAATCAAATTAAATTTCCCCAAAATATCCCCAACTGAATAAGCCAAAGGCAACAGTGGCAAGGAACCGAAAAACTCCATCAAGTGACCTAATGGTGTCCTAAAACTCCATCAGGTGACCCAATGGAGAAAAAAAAAAAAACCTTGGGAGAACCCAGGCTCAGTCGGGGGCCAGTTCTCCTCTGGCATTTATGAACTAGAGGCCGGATTGTAGTTTGAACTGTAAGATTAAAAATATTATATGAATGCCTGGCTGAAGAGATGCGTTAATTAATTTAGTTTTAAACTGGGAGAGCGAGTCTGAGCAACGAACAGTATCAGGAAGACTATTCCAGAGTTTTGGGGCTAAATGTGAAAATGCTCTCCCTCCTTTGGTGGTTCTGGATATCCTAGGTATGACCAAAAGCCTTGAATTTAGTGATCTTAAAGAGCGCGATGGATTATAGGGCGATAGAAGATCAGTTAAATAGACTGGAGCTAAGCCGTTTAGGGCTTTATAAGTCAGTAGCAATACCTTGTAATTAATACGGAACTTTATAGGTAACCAATGCAGTGATGATAAAATCGGTGTTATATGATCATATTTTCTTGATCTAGTAAGAACTCTAGCGGCGGCATTTTGGACTAACTGTTGCTTGTTTTAACATTAGCTACATTAGTTAACATGAACCAATGATGGACAATACTATACAGCATTTAATAACCTCAAGTTTAAACATTTACTAATATATTTTTAAATACAATAGTTTTCTGTTAACATTAGTAAATCCTCTGTGAACTAACATGAACAAAGAATAATTGTATAAACTAACATGAACAAAGAATAATTGTATAAACTAACATGATCAGATTAAGGAATAAAAGTATTTCCTTAAGCAGAAGACAATCAAACAAGTTTTGTAAAAGGCAGTTCATCTGCTTTAGTGCTGCACCGTGAGGCAGTGTCAGTGTATTTTATGGATGGCTCAGGTAAACAGGCCAATAAGAGACTATTAACTACTATTACTCCTTTTAATTATACTAATGTCTAATTAAAACGTCTACAAATGTATAAAACTGATCAGCGATCAGGTAAAACCCACAAACACTTGTTCAATCTCAGTGAATCTGCATGATTAATGGATTCACAGAGATCATCGCCCCCCAGTGGGGAACCATTGACATTTCCAAACTTTTCGAAACAGTTATGACGTAACGAAGCCTCGTTTACTGAAATCACGTGACTTTGGCAGTTTGATACACACTCCGAACCACTGATTCAAAACAAAAGATTTGTAAAGGTTTCATAGCTTCATGAAGTGTGTTTCGAAAGCGCCCATCACTAGCGTTCAGTCAACTTACCTTCAGTGGATCTTATTACAAGCAGATACTTTTCACAGACTTTTAAAATGCACTTATTTAAATTTTTACAACTTACAGTATATGCTGCACCACAATTAGATATTTGTGAAATACAAAGCTTAAATTGAAAGCATTTATGAACAGTTCTGATCCTGATGTCAGAAAAAAAAAACATTGTTCTGCCTCTACAGTAGGGGTGTCAAATTCAAACTCAGTAAGGGCCATGCTGAGGGTTGTGAATAAAATCAGGGGCCAGACATAAATTTAGAGGATTTTCCATCAATTGAAATATAAGTGTATTAGTAACTCTATAAAAAACAATAAAAAAAAAAACACATTAATTTAGTTTCAAAATGCCTTCTTAGATTACATTCTTTGAAAACGTACTTGGTTACTAACGTAACCTCTGTTCTCTCTAGAGAGGGAACGAGTATTGCGTAAGCTAGCTTACGCTGCGGGAAAGTCTCCTTTCTCGAGATACTAAAGCCAAAAATTATCCTTAATTTTTTAAATCTTGTCAACGCAGTGCGGCAGCCTGCAGACCTAGGGCAGGCGAATCACGTGCCCATTGGCTGCTCTGCGGCAACTGCAGCAGCCTATGGCTGAGCCTTGCGCGTGACGTCACGTCCAATGAGCGCGCTTGGCGCGCTTAATGCGTCACAGCCCGTCATTAGGGGTGTGGCTTAGCGTATATAAGCAAGGTACAGAGGCTGCTTCGCTGGTTTCTGTCGCATGAAGCGAATGAGCTCGTGGCGAGAGCACGGCGGGTTACGCAATACTCGTTCCCTCTCTAGAGAGAACAGAGGTTACGTTAGTAACCGAGTACGTTCTCTTACGAGAGGTTCTCTCGTATTGCGTAAGCTAGCTTACGCTGCGGGAACACCCTTGTCAACGCCGTGCGCGCGCCCAGCATCCTGAATGAATCCCATGGAGAGCCCAGGGAACGCGAAGCGGAGCTGGGCGGCCAAGATACCACAGTACACAAGCACATATTATGGGGCAGGGAGCGGCACAGCCGGTCCAACTGACACTTCCCACATAGTGCAGCTCAACCAGTAGAGCTAAATCAACAACATAGCCCGCGCACAGACAGTGGGCTGGCTTACGCGAGACTTAGACTGATAACACTTTGGCCTGCAAGGCGGGAACTTCCAGGTTGTAAAACCTAACAAATGTGGAGGGGGAGGCCCAGCCTGCCGCTGCACAAATGTCATGAATGGGAATCCCGCTGGACCACGCCCACGATGAGGCCATGCCTCTGGTGGAGTGCGCTCGAATGCCCAAAGGGCACTGCAGGTTTTTAGATGCGTAAGCAGCTGCGATAGCGTCAACTATCCATCTGGATAGGGTGTGTTTCGAGGCGGCGAGACCCTTGGTGCGCCCACCAAACGAAACAAAGAGCTGCTCTGAACGCCTGAAGGCGGCGGAGCGCGAAATATAGCTTCTCGGCGCCCTAACTGGGCAGAGGAGATTACTATCTGTCTCGCAGCCAGCATTCGGCAGGGCTGAAAGGGAAATGACCTGCGCTCTGAAGGGAGTGCCCAAAATTTTGGGGACGTACCCATGCCTCGGTCTGAGAATAACTTTGGAGTCATTGGGTCCGAACTCGAGGCACGCAGCGTTAGTGGATAACGCGTGAAGGTCTCCCACACGTTTTACTGAAGACAGTGCTATCAGAAAAACGGTTTTGAGCGTGAGGTATTTCATATCCACAGTTTCTAAGGGTTCAAAGGGATGTGCTTTCAGTGCATCGAAGACCAGTGAAAGATCCCACATAGGAACCGAAGGGGGTCGCGGGGGGTTCATCCTTCTCGCTCCTCTAAGGAAGCGGATGACGAACTCGTTCCTTCCTAATGCGCGGCCCGGCTCTGAGATAGAGAGCGCTGAAATGGCCGCAACATAGACTTTGAGCGTGGAGGGGGACCTGCCCGCGTCCAGTAGCTCTTGAAGGAAGCACAATACTTGCGAAACCCCACATGTCTGTGGATCGAGCCCTCTGGCAGTGCACCATTTGTTAAACACCGACCATTTGGACGTGTAGAGCCGCCTCGTGGAGGGGGCTCTAGATTGTATGATCGTGTTCATCACCCCTTCTGGTAGATCAGCATGTAATTGTTGAGGCTCCACGCATGCAGAGACCAGCGCTCTGGGTGGGGATGCCAAATCGAGCCGCGGGCTTGAGAGAGAAGGTCTCTCCGCACCGGAATCGGCCAAGGGGCTGAGTCTGCCAATTGTATGAGTTCCGGGAACCAAGCTTGGTTCTCCCAGAACGGGGCTATGAGGAGCACTGTGTGGCGCGCTTTCCTGACTCTCTCGATGACCTGAGGCAGCAGAGAGACCGGGGGAAAAGCATATAGCGGGCCGCTGGGCCATGTCTGGGCCAGCGCGTCCTCGCTCTTTGAAAAGAATACTGGGCAGTGTGCGTTGACTTTTGACGCAAAGAGGTCGACTTTCGCTCTGCCAAAGCGGCGCCACAGCGACTGGACTGTTTGGGGGTGTAGAGACCACTCCCCAGGGGGAACGTTGTCCCTGGACAGTCTGTCGGGGCCCTCGTTCAGATGGCCAGGCACATGCGATGCTCTCAGAGAGCGCAGAGAGTGCTGAGCCCATACGAGGAGGCGTTCCGTCAGGGCGCAGAGCTTCTTTGATCTGACACCGCCCTGGTGGTTCACATAGGCCACTACTGATGTGTTGTCCGTGCGGACTAGAACATGGTGACCATGGAGGAATGGGAGGAAGTGCATGAGCGCTTTCTCGACCACGAGCATCTCTAGACAGTTTATGTGTAGGAGATTCTCCTGGTCTGACCAGCGGCCATAGACCGGTCTGCCTTCGAAGAGCGCTCCCCAACCTAGGTTGGACGCGTCTGTTGAGACAACTTTCCGGTGTGAAATCACTCCCATAGTCACTCCAGTGTGATACCATTCGGCTGCTAGCCAGGGCTGCAGGGCTGAGACACAGACCTGAGTCACTCTGATTAGCGAGCCGCCGGTCGCCCAGGCTCGATGGGATACGTGCGCTCTCAGCCAGCGTTGAAGCAGGCGCATGCGCAGTAAACCCAGCTGAAGCACTGCTGCAGCTGAGGCCATATGCCCCAGGATGCGCTGAAATGCTTTCAGGGGAACCCGATTGCCTTCTTTGAAAGATGCAGCGAGGCGCTGGATGCGGCGCACGCGCTGCTCCGACAATCTGGCTGTCATCGCCACCGAGTCCAGTTCTATTCCGAGAAAGGAAATTGACTGACGGGGCGAGAGCGAGCTCTTGGTCCAATTGACCGCTAGACCCAGGCTTTCCAGATGGCTGAGAAGCGCTGTTCTGTGAGACACAAGTTCTGTCTCTGACTGCGCTATAACGAGCCAGTCGTCCAGATAGTTCAGAATTCGCATTCCCTGACTCCTCAGGGGAGCGAGAGCCGTGTCCATGCATTTCGTGAATGTACGGGGTGCTAAAGACAGGCCGAACGGCAGGACTGTGTATTGATAAGCTCGACCGTCGAAGGCGAATCTCAAGAATGGCCTGTGATGGGGGGTTATCTGGATCTGGAAATACGCGTCTTTCAGATCGAGAGAGATAAACCAGTCTCCTGGGCGGATCTGCGCAAGGATCTGTCTGGTTGTAATCATCTTGAACGGCCGTCTCATGAGAGCCTTGTTCAGATGTCTCAGATCTAAAATAGGTCTTAATGCTCCGTCCTTCTTGGGAACGAGGAAGTAACGGCTGTAAAAAAGCCTGACTCGCTCAAGGAAGGATGAACCTGTTCTATGGCCCCTTTTCGCAGCAGCTTCGCTACTTCTGCTTGAAGCAGATGCGCTGTTTCCAAACTCACTTTCGTTTCCGTCTGCGCTAGAAAGCGCGGAGGGCGACGAGCAAATTGGAGCGAATAGCCGTGTCTTATGGTGTTGAGCACCCATTCTGACGCGCCCTGAATAGCCTCCCATGCTTTTGCATGCATGGCTAGGGGTCGAATGGTCTCTGGGTTCAGATCGCCGCGTTGCGCGGGATGGGGAACCTGTATCAGAGAGGATGGGGCGGCGCGCGCGCCGCCGATGCTCGGAAACGAGGGCAGAAGAACAGAGCTGGCCGACTGTGCAGATTTTAGTAGCTCGATCTCGGACGATGGAGCGTGAACTGCTGTCAAATATCCCAGGCGCGAGAGCGGCGTGGGGATTATGGTGTCTGAAAGTGGGTGCGCGTGCTCGTGAGCTGACGCGGGATTTGCACTTATGACACGGCCAGTGTTTGGGAGCTTTATGAGGTTTGCAACCTGTCTGGCAGAGCGGGTAGTGGGCAGGTGTGAGCACAAAGCTGTGGGCACATTTTCTACACTTAATGCTCGAGCGGAATGTTTCCGCTTTAAGAGATAGCGCTCTGGACGCGTTGCCATGGGAACCTTGTCTGTGTGAGGCAGTGAGCACACGGGAGTGGGCACTTTTTCTACACTTAATGTCCCTGCGGCTTGAGCCGTAGCAACTTGAGGTAACTGAGTGACAGAGCGAGCAGCGAGTAGGTGTGAGCACGGAAGTGTGGGCACATTTACTACATTTAGTACTCGAGCGGTGTGTGGCCGCTTTATGAGAGAGCGCTCTGAGCGCGTTACCATAGGGATTGTATTTGTGTGAAGCAGTGAGCACATGGGTGTGGGCACATTTTCTACACTTAAAGCACTTATACTCTTTTTGAGATTTATCTGGGTCGCCGTGAAAACGGCGTTTGTGTGCAGGCGAGCGAGTGCTGTTACTGGCTCGTTGGCTGTGGTGTGAGCTGCTGCAGTAGCCTGAACATAGGGGACTGACAGAGCTGTGCGTTTTGATGGCGGTCCGGCCGTAGCGGGACTCAACCATCTTTTCCTCCTTGCGGATGCTAGGAGGACTTCGCGGGCTCGGGCTTCAACGCGATCTTGGGCCGCGGGCCCCGGGGGGGCAGCGGTCTGTGACGGCTGGTCGAGCGCGACCTAGGGCGACTGCCCTGGCGTCGCTGCGAAGCGCTGGGAGGCCGGGAAGAGCGCTGATTAGAGCTGCGCACAGGAGGCTGAGTTTGAGGGCGGCCTGTGGCTGGGCTCGATCGGCGGGGCAGGAAGAGGTTCATCGCCTGCGACGCCTTCTGTACTTCAGAGAAATGATCCACAATTCCGCTGACCGCAGGGCCAAAGAGGCCGGTGGGCGAGAGTGGTGCGTTCAGAAATACAGCGCGCTCTGACTCACTCATATCCGCGAGCATCAACCATAGATGTCTGTCGATGACGGTGAGCGCGGCCATGGATCTGCCGATGGCTTGTGCAGCGGTCTTGGTAGCGCGGAGCGCAAGATCCGTAGTGCTGCGCAGATCCGTTAAGGCAGATTGATCCGAGCCCTTCTCGTCCAGTTCACGGAGGAGTTCGGCTTGAAGGATCTGAAGAATGGCCATTGAGTGCAGGGCGGAAGCAGCCTGGCCGGAGGCGACGAAAGCGCGGCCGGCGAGAGCTGAGGTGGTCCTGCAGGCTTTAGACAGCAGGGCAGACTTTGAGCGCCATCTAGCAGACGGCGGGCAAAGGTGCGTTGCCACAGCTTCCTCAACGGCGGGGATACCGTTATAGCCGTTCTCGGCGGCCCCGTCCACTTGGGAGAGAGCCGAGGAGACTGGCGAGCGGAGTCTGGCGGAGAACGGCGCGTTCCAGGATTTTGAGAGCTCAGCGTGGAGCTCAGGCAGGAAGGGTGCTGACCTAGAGGCAGGCGCAGGGCGGCGGCTAGGTAGAAAGCATCCGTCAAGGCGATTGGGCGCCGGCTCCTTGGGTGGGGACCAATCCAGTCCCATTCTCTCGACCGCTTGAGTGAGGAGGCGGAGAAGCTCTGCGTCGACACTAGCGCGGGATCTGGCAGACTCCAAAGTCGAGGGGGCGGAGCGGTGAGAGCCCGACCACTCCTCGCTGTCAGACGCGAGCAGAGAGCAGCTGTCAGCGGCATCATCTGCATCATCCCCCAGAACGACGGCAGTGCGGGCAGAGGCCGGCCGCTGCGCGTCGGTGAAGGGTGGGGGGGAAGGAGAGAGCGAGGCTCGCGGGAGAGGTTCCGGCGGCCTTTGAGAGCGACGTTTCTTTTTACGTGGCCCGGAAGAAGTGGCCGGAGAAGGCGGAGGTTCTTCGAATTTAGCGAGTCGAGCCCGTAGGGTCGACATCGGTAATTCCTCACACTGTTCGCAGCCGCCCTCGGAGAGAGCGCGGGCTGCGTGGTCGAAGCCCAGGCAGAGAGCGCACACCACGTGGCGGTCTCCGTCGCTGAGCGCGGCTCTGCACGAGCCACAGGATGAGCGAGGCATTTGCAACAACGCCTCGCGCTCTTTTAGATGCAAGTGTGTCGCGGCGGACACACAAAACACACAACACAGAGCAAGAAAGGATATGTATGCCGGATGGCGCAGCAGGCAGGGAAGGCTGAAGGCTGAAGGCGGCGAAGCGGCCGGCGTCCTCAGGCTGAAATCCTCGGCGTGCTTCCTCAGAGATGCGATGCGAAGAGCTTCGCTGAAGAGACAGAAATCAGCGAAGCAGCCTCTGTACCTTGCTTATATACGCTAAGCCACACCCCTAATGACGGGCTGTGACGCATTAAGCGCGCCAAGCGCGCTCATTGGACGTGACGTCACGCGCAAGGCTCAGCCATAGGCTGCTGCAGTTGCCGCAGAGCAGCCAATGGGCACGCGATTCGCCTGCCCTAGGTCTGCAGGCTGCCGCACTGCGTTGACAAGATTTCAAAAATTAAGGATAATTTTTGGCTTCAGTATCTCGAGAAAGGAGACTTTCCCGCAGCGTAAGCTAGCTTACGCAATACGAGAGAACCTCTCGTAAGAGAACTGCTAGTGACTCTTGACATATGAGACACATTGGCATTTCTTTGTATTCACAGAATAAATATTCAGTTTTCCATCTTGCTTGGAATTGTCGATAGCCCATTCGCAGTCCACTTTTCTTTACTTTTTTAGCCATTATGCTAGCTTGTTTAAAGTCACATAGCATTCAGGCTACGTTGTTTACAGTTATACCACAGGCTTTTGAATGCTTGAATATGATTGGTTGATGAACGTTCTTTGGTACGCATTTTCAATGGAACGTTCTTTGGTGCACATTTTGAATGAAACGCACCGGCCAGTTATTTCAAAGGTCCTTACAGCCAACAACAGCAAAATAACCAAAACTCACAGCAATATGTGACCAAGCAAATCAATTTAGCCTAGTAAACAGGATAAAAAAGACAATTAAGAGTTTGGTTCCAAAATGCGATAAACGCCATTTTTTTAATAACTGAGAACCTGTGAAATTCAATTTTGTATCTGGTTGGTATTGAAAAGTCACTTTTTAATTTGACGTAAAATGCAATATCCGCCGTGTTATTATGTCACGTTTTCTCCCTTTCTTTCCAAACCGCGACAAACGCCAGTCTCCTTTCTCTGCAGAATGCAATAAATGCGCTCAACTAATCACAGCACACCATTCCACGCATTACAGTAACAGTACCAAACAGTAACGGCGGCGCTTTGAAAACATGTGGCTTCCTAGTTTTCCGTATCTACTTTGTACTTTTTGATCAACAAACAGACAATTTTTTTTTATAAATTTGACGGCATTGATGAACCTGTGGTGGTTTCTGTGGTAGGGAAGAAACGTAAGCCATCGAAATCTAATCATTTACGTGAGGAGATTAAGAAGATGAGGCACTCAGGAGGAGGAAAAATGCCGGCTGTTGCTTGTTCTCACATGACAGCATCAAACTTCTTTCACGCTGACACATTGACCCCAGGGGATCTTTTGAAAAACTTGTTTTCAATTGTTTTAAGTCAACGGAAACTGAGCAGGACCAAGCCATTTTACAGCTGATCGCCATCCAAAAAGTTCCTAATCCGCGCTCTCAGATTTGTAAACTGTGCCTTCAGTTTTTGCAATCTGTACCCACAAATTCATAAACCGTGCCCACGCTTTCACAATCCGTTCCCACAGGTTTGTAAACTGTACTCACGGATCTGTGGCCCCCTTCAACCAGGCCACCTAGGTGCTGGATGCATTGCATTGTGTTTAAACTTAAAAAAAAATTATTGATGATTTCTTGAATTTTCTAAAAAACGACATTTAAAAACAATTATAGTTTATTTGTGTAAAATCACAATAACAAGAAAGCGTTGTGCTTTTGTAAAATAAAATAAAACAATCAGGCACTCTTTCATGATCTCCATGAACTGGAGCGCGTCTCAAAAATGAACTGAAACAAAATATAGCCTACCTATATAAAGCTTGAAATGTCCACTTGTAAATGAACAAATTCGAATCGAAAGCAAATATCGTCTGATTATGTAATCTGTATGAAAGGTGCGTTTCTCTCTAATGGCGCATCCGCTTTACAGCGGAGATGGAGTTGTTTGCAGCCGACACTGATTGAGAAAACACTAGTTCATTAATAAAAAATTTAAATGCCTCGTTATTTTTTCAGACACATTTATTATCATTAGCCAATAAAGCACCTATAAATCACCTCTCTGTATGGTTCCAGAGACATGGCTCTTCTCATTCAGCATCAGTACGGCGGTAAAAATATCATTTCCGGGTTCTAATTTGGCCTTAAAAAAACATTCAAATCGACCTCATTTCCATATTAATTTGTGAATATTTTAAATGTTTAATAAATGAGCAAAAAGTCATAAACACAAATCTGAAAAAAAATATTTTTTTTGCTCAGCATTTGGTGTGTAGTTCAAATTCAAATTTTGGTGTTAAATTTTGGATTTTAAAAATACAACAACCGTTCATTTTTCGTTTTTCGACTACTGGTTAAAAAAGGAAAAAGGAATGGACACAAAAGCACACGGACCTGATTCAATGGATTAATTGCATTTTGGAAAAAAAATGTCATGGATTTATTGCATTTTGGGGGAAAAAATAATCAGTTTTTATAATAAGTCTTTGAAAGTCAAAATCTGGATTTTAAATTTTTTATGTTATTATAACCTAATAATTCTATGTGAAAATTTGAAACAGAAAATAGTGGTTTTCATCTTGCCACTTTCTTGGTAAAGAAAACACATTTTTTTACTCAAAGTAATCAAAATGGATTTACTGCGTTTTGCAACCAAACTCTTCATTCAATGTTTTTGCTACAAAATTACGTTTTATTATGCATAGACAGCACATGCTCTCTCTCCCATCTAAACGCACACATATGGACACACACTCGCAGAGTGTTGTTAGCGCTGCTCTGAAGATTTTATCAGTAAAATAATTTAACAACTTAAAAGCTACAAGACATTTATCCTGGAGTGGATATACTTAGTCTCCCTATAGGAGAACCGCTGCTGCCGAACACTGTTGAAGACACTTACCGAACAGTCACTTATCGAACACTTATCTCTCTCTCTCTCTCTCTCTGTCTATAGCAGCATTAATCAGCTAATAATTCAATGGCCCGTCGTCAATTATTCCTTACTTATTGCCGTATTCTCTGATAAAATTTGAGACTTGAGTGAAGCGCGACAGCACCACCTGCGTCTTCAGGTTGTAATTGTCACAGACGTATATTTTAACAGCGGACGGGCCACTTTAAATTAATCACCAGAATTTGTTGGCGGGCCTGATTAAAAGTCGTGGCGGGCCGTGTTTGGCCGGCGGGCCTTGTTGACCCATGACCCATGATCAAACTGTCTGTCTGGAAATATTATCATCAGCTAACATTACAACTAATAGTAAAGTAATATTATAAATAAATGAGCAATACTCACGTCAGTGTGTTGAGTTGATAGTGTTTATCCTGCAGTAGAGCAGCGATCTGATCCACTCGTGTGTCTCCTAGTTCATGTTTACTCAGATTCAGCTCTCTCTGGAGTAACAGGTTTTTACCCACAACTCTATTCACATACTGACAGGCCTCCTCTGCAGCAGGACTCACAAACCTGCAGAAGAGGCAATTCAGTTCTCAACTAAATGTCCAGCTTATTATATAACTAAAATAATATATTAGTTATGAATATTTAGCCTGCATATATAGCTAATTTAGTTAATTATTTGATCCCGTCTCACCTCAGTGTCTTCAGTTGACAGTCTGGATCCTGAAGTAAATCATTGAGCTGCTTCACTCCTGATTGTCCAGGATCATTTCCTGTGAGATCCAGCTCTATCAGGTGTGAAGGGTTTGATCTCAGAGCTGAAGCCAGAGCTTTATAACCTTCTTCTGTCACTCTGCAGTTAGAGAGTCTAGAACAGAGATGAAAACATTCAGCTGATTAATCAGTTAAACCTGAACAATATAAATCTGAATGATCGCTCTTCCAGTCGCCTCTACAATAAGGAAACCCCTCTTTCTGGTGGTCTTCGGCACATGTTGCCTTGGCTTTTGGCTTGCTTAGTTGGGGACATTTAATATTCAACAATATTATTGATCTGCCTTACTTAGGGTGGATGATGGCGCAATTTTCTTCTAGAAACAAACTTTGTTGTATTATTTACATGTTATCACTGTGAAGCTGCTTTGATACGTGTATTGTAAAAAGTGCTATATAAATAAAGGTGACTTGACTTGACATTCAGTGGTGTTTTGCTGGCGTATTGCATGGAAAAGTGCAGTGATTCCCCCCCCCCAAAAAATGTATGTTGAGCGTCTTTTTAAAGATGCCTTTCCGTCCGTGTGTTTCTGGATGTGGTTGTTCCCTGTCCTCATCTGATGGCCACGATCTCACATGTCTGGGCCAAGAGTGTGCTAAGATAGTGTTTGTGGATGGTTCATGTCCTCACTGTGAGAACAGGACCATGTTGACCCTGCGGTCTGGACTGTCCTTCCTCGTGAAGGCTAGAGTCTCTCTGCTGTTACCCAGCACTGCCTCTGCACAAAGCAGTGTGGCCAATATGGTTAACACTCTAGGAGACCTGAGGCTCACAGTGAGAGTGTTTCCCCGCGGTCCTCCCGCTCCACTGGCCTGTCGTGTGCCGTCGAGCTGCTGGGTGATGGTGTGGGGTGTTTGCTTTTCGAATCAACAATGCAGTTTAAAAAATACGACAGATGGACCGACGATGAGGTTCAGGCTTTATTAAGCTATTATGAGGAGGACGACATCCAGCGGGAACTGGAAAGTCACACACAGTCCTACGTCACCGGACTAATTTGCCTAATCTTCACGGTACTTCAGACTGCGATGGAAACACAGACAGCAACAGGTCTGGGGAAAAAAAGATCCTGGGACAGATTGTTCTGGGTAATTTCAGTGGAAACGCAGCTTTAGATGATCATCTTATTGAAGAGCTACAGCAGCATTTAGTTTCCACTAGTCTGTTTTGAAACCCAGTCACACTAGTTCTGTGTGCTGGAAGACACTGTTTATTCTCTTTCATTTTAAGTATTTATTTGACATCTCTCTTCTTTATTCTCTGTTGAAAAGGCAGATTTCTGCATGTACACAATCAGTACATTGTATCAAATGCTGGAAATTAAACAATTACTAACTAGATAAAAACACATAAAAATGAGCAATAGGGAAAACCCAGAAAGTGCACTGCTATAAACAATGAAACATAAGCCCTGCTGTCTTCAAATAAATAAATTTCAGTCACACTGTAATTGCTGTACAGTATAATGATACTAACTGTAGTTTCTCCAGCTTGAATTGTGGGTTCATCAGTAGATCACTGAGGTTTTTTTCTCCAGAGTCTCCTAGTTTATTCTCGCTCAGGTCCAGCTCTCTCAGGTGTGACGGGTTTGATTTCAGAGCTGAAGTCACATCAGAACAACCTTCATCTGTCATATCACAGGAGCTTAAACTACATTAGCAGAGAGAGAGAAGAAAATAAGACAGAAGAAAAAAAAAATCTTTATTCTGTAAAGTCACATCTTCTTCATAAGCAAATAAAACAGAAAGAGGAAGAGACATCTTCATCTTTATTTCAACAGATCACAAAATACTAAGTTTGCACCAATACAATGTTAAAGTGTTTTAGTTGAAACTGTTGAAGTGATTTCAAGCATTTTGATTCTTGTATGTGAATGTGACTGACCTCAATCTCTCCAGTTTACAGTGTGAATCCTTCAGTATGTCACATAAGTGCTTCACTCCAGAGTCTCCTAGTTTATTCTCGCTCAGGTTCAGCTCTCTCAGGTGTGACGGGTTTGATTTCAGAGCTGAAGTCAGGATGAGACTCTGTTTCTCTGTAATTCTGCATCTATTCAGACTGAAGACAGAAAGAGAAAATGACTCAGATCTATGATGATCAACTAACATGTTTAGCTTCATCCAGCAGACTGTTGCTGACAAATAAGCAGAGATAGTATCTCTGTCAAAAAATGATTGATTGACAGGTGCCCCGCCCCTTCCGGTGACAGGTGACCCGCCCCTTTTGGCATAGGATCAAAGGGATCAAAGGGGATCAAAGGGGTTAACCTGTGACCCGGCTATCCATGTGGTTTGACAATCATGTGGTTTGACAGTTAGTTTGACCTATTGACCCGACTAGCCCTTGATAATGTAGTTTTTGACAGAAAGTTTTGTTTTTGAAGCCTTTTGAACCTTGTTATTGACAGAAAGTTTTGATCGTTTGAAGACGCTGTTATAATATGTCATGGTATGACAAAGTTTTTTTTTAAGTTGTTATAATAATATGTCATGGTATGACAGAAGGTTTTGGGTTTTGAAGTTGGTATCACAGGATACTCCTACATATTCCTGAGCGTATCTGGGCTGTAATGTGAAACTGATAAGAAAAAACTGTGGAAGTTTATCTCACACAAATGTTGAAAAACCATTCAGTTCTTTTAAAAGAATATAATTGATTATAAAATAAAGATCTTACTAGAACCTCACACAAAAAGTTTAAATAAAATGGATTTAGAAAAAAGTCTCTCAAAGCACCGTCTCAAAACATTGGGAGTGCGTGTCTGTCTGTGTGTGTGTGTGTGTGTGTGTGTGTGTGTGTGTGTGTGTGAGTGTGTGTCAAAGCAGGGCTAGCGGAGCGGGCGTCTATGTATGTGTGTGTGTGTGTGTGTGTGTGTGTGTGTGTGTGTGTGTGTGTGTCACAGGCGCCCCCTCCACATCATGCACTGTGAAAGTGAGAAAAAGAGATTTTATAAAAATGATGTATATTTCACACAAATAATATAATATACAATAACATCTTACTAAAATCTACTGAAACCAATTCTTTCAGTTTTAGATAAACAAAAGAATAAAAAATCATCTTACATAAAACATTCTGTTCTTTTTAAAAGTGTATAAATTAAAATATATAAAATAATTATCGTGCTAATTTAACTAAAGTTGAAAAAACATTCTGTTCTTTTTAAAAGTGTATAAATGAAATGGTTATAAAAAATATCTTACTAAAATCTACTGAAACCAATTCTTTCAGTTTTAGATAAACAAAAGAATAAAAATCATCTTACATAAAAAATTATGTTCTTTATAAGTACATAAATTAAAATATATAAAATACTTATCGTGCTAATTTAACTGAGGTTGAAAAACATTATGTTGTTTTTAAAAGTATATAAAAAAAATATAATATAAAACCACAGAGTGGTTCTCTCTCTCTCTCTCTCTCTCCAGCTCCGTCTGTCAGTCACTGACTCAGAGGGGCCCTCACAACCTCTGTATTCCTGAGCGCACTGGGGGCTTTCCATAGCCATAATGATTTTTGTACCGTAACTGCATATTCGATCATGTACACCTAAACACGACCATCACAGAAAACTATAAAATAAATAAATAATTTAATATCATTTCTAAGCTGTATTGCACGCGCGCACACACGGTTCTAAAAAATGAACTAATCTCTATGTGCATCATGTCACAGCGTATGTACCCATATGAAAAAAACCTGCATGGATCAGATACAGCAACCATATATCTTCCTTTACTTAAATCGGCCAGAATTACCTTCTGTGTTTCATATAATGCCAATACATGTCCTATACAAAATCAGACCGATTATGGCCCATTTCATACTAAATAGCACACATACAACTTGTAGGGGATTTTTGCATTATATTTGAATAATGTTAAAAGACTTGTATGAGTTTTACATGACAAAAGTATGCAAATGTGTATGGTATTAGTAGAAATATATAAAACTCATATAAAACTCATATATAAATCATTTAAAGTTCTTATATTGAATCATATGCTAGTCAAATTAAAGTCATAAACAAATGACACAAAATGTGTATAAATTCTATGTGTTTCATACAGATTTCATGTTTTGATGACCAACATCTGATTCACTTATATGCAGTTGGCAAATTTTTAAAGGGATACTCCACTTTAAAATGAAAATTATGTCATCATATACTCACCCTCATGTTGTTTCAATCCTTTATAAATTTCTTTCTTCTGCTGAACAGAAAGGAAGATATTTAGAAGAATATCAGTAACCAGACAGTTTCTGGTCTCATTGACTTCCATAGTATATTTTTTTCCTACTATGTAAGTCAATGAGACCAGAAACTGTCTGGTTACTGACATTCTTTAAAATATCTTCAATTCTGTTCAGCAGAAGAAAGTAATTCATAAAGGATTGGGGGGGGGGGGGGGATAAAATCAGAATAAAATCAGAAGCGGCACCGCCAGGGTTGCGGTGCCACCGGCTTGGGCCCGTAATCGCTGCTCGCAGCTATATTTATATATATATAAATGCCTCTGGGTTAATGCGAATTAGCTCAAGGATATAGGGAATTTTAGAAATATTAATAATCATAACTGATGGTCATAATTCATAAATCGCATATGCATTTACTTTATCAATTATAAGAAATGCCTTGTTCTGTAACTGGTCTCGTCATCCGTTATTCGTCCAGCGAATAAATGTAAGACTATCACCGTTAAGAAGAAGTATTCCTGTTTACAAAACTCCAAGAAAGTTTATCTTCTGGCCACGAAGATAAAGCCTTTTGGGGTTTATAAATTAAAACTACTCAAGGTAGTCTGATAGCCTAATATAGAGCCTGTAGCTTTATAGATCTTTTGTTTCATTGACTTTATAAAAAGTGGGTTTTCAAACACAGAGACAGTTAAAAGTATAAATGGGTTTATTAATAAAATGGCACACGCTAGAGATTATAAGCTACAAATATAAACGTACGTAAAATGCAAACAATAAAACAAACAAACATTTAAACAAACAAGAAAATATGTGATCAGAATAAAATGAAACGAAAGAAAGAAAGCAAGAACGAAATAAAGAGATAAGAGATAGACGGTAACTTAATTCACGGACCTACGAGCTAGACACCAGGAATCAGCTGTTAGAGATCAAAAGATACTTGCAAGTCTGTTCTCTGTTCGGGTGAGGCTGAGACAGGAAGGAAGCACGGACAGTGTCCTGTTTCTGTTGCGTCTTCTGGTGTCGCGGGAAGCTTGAAAGGCTCACTGAATTTAACGTTACCGAGAAAGTTCAGATCGTTTCCCTTTGGAGGGGAAAGGCACGTATGAGCTTAGTTGCAAAGACCGGCAGCTTCTACATGATGCGAGGGCATGCGTCCCCGAGGCCAAAGCATGGCCTGTCCCGCTGGTTCCTCTGGGAGGAGGAGAGCTGCGCGTGGAGGTCAGAGCGATCGAAGAGAGGAGAGCGATCGAAGAGAGAAGAGAGAGAGGAAACTGAAGGTTTGGACTTTTATCAGTGTCCCAGGTACCGTCCCCTTCTTCGTGGAAGACGAATCAGATGTCGAGATTTTTCCTAGCGGGAAGATCCCTTTGTTTGTCTGAAACAGTCTCCTGGCTCGGGTTACAGTGTCGATTGACTTAAACCTTTCGGTTCCAGAAATATGAAGTGTGTAAACAATATATATTACTGCATTCTGCTATTGGAATTCGACTCTGTTAGATTGAGAGAATTTCAGAGATATCAAACGCATCACATGAAGGTTGTAGAAATGCAACGTTACAGGAGATATGCAGAATTACACACATTTAAAGTTGTGATTACCACATGACAAAATCATAGACACCCCAATATGACATGGTCATAACAAAAGGCACCTCAGAAATATATCAACATTTTGGTAATGTCTTATGTGGGAAAGTCAATGAAAAATCTGTGTGTGTGTGGTGCGTTTGGGATGTGATTCGCTTGGAATGTTTGCCTTTTCCTGGGTCGTAAAGTTTTATGGTCTGGAGTAGGGTTACGAAACCATGATTCTATTTGAGACCCTAAATTGGGAGAAACATCCTTTCGATAAACACTTAGAATTCAAGACTACACATTTAGAAAACCAAACCTCTATTATAAGGTAACACTAATCACACATGCATATAAGAATGTACATACATTGGGAAATAAAATAAAAGATATTTCTCTTATTCTCAGTTATACACAAAAGGGTGTTTGTGTGTGTGTGTGTGTGTGTGTCATGAGGTTGTAAAGGGATACGAGTCACATGGGTGCTGGTAAATTGGTCCTCGTGGGGCAATTATTAACCAGCAAGGACAAAGACGATGTGTTTTACCATCACACGATCCACTTAATGCGAAAAGCAGATGTCATTGTTGCTACAATATATATATATAAGACAGAAAATATTACTTGTCTTACCTTATTCTGATTTTATGATACACTCAAAATATTCCACAATTATTATTATTTTATTATTATTAGGGCCCAAGCCCTGAAAGGGCGAAGGCCCTATTGTTTTCGTAAGGATTTTTATTTTTATTTTATTTATTTATTTATTTATTTTTTCTTGCCTTTTTGCCACTTTTGGGGCCACTTTTTTTTGGGGGAAATTTTGCACACACTTCAGAACCTGCGGCCATCAGATCTGGGCTGAAGCTGGTACCCGGGCGTGGCAGGGGGGCTCGACAGCGCCCCCTGGAATGGGGTCCGAAAACTTGGTCCATAAATCAAACACGCTTGCATGTAATAATATGAAACTCAGTACACATATAGATCTCATCGGGCCGAACAACTTTCGTGCTCTAAGTTTTACAAAAGCCCAAAAGAAAGTCGGTTATTATACGTTGTTTGGAAAACGCATACAATGGAATGTGAAATACTCCTCCTAGGGAATTCATCCGATCGCCACCAAACTCGGTGTGAATGAAGTCAAGACATTGAGGATGAATTCTTGCGAACAGATTTTTGATATCTCGAACGGTTTGGCCGTGACGAGGAAACGAATTTATGGCGATTAATGGGACACACAAAGTGGTATAACTTCTGCACACATTAACTGATCTTGATGAAACTTAAGCAGTGTGTTCGTGGTAAGAGGCTGATCAGATGGATGTGACTATTGTGAGTCAAAGTTATAGCGCCACCAACTGGCAGCAGGAAGTGTGTCACTTTCAAAATGTTTTTGACAAAAGTGGGGGGGTTAGTTTTACCCACAATTACAAAAATCAGTACGTATATTGTGCTCATCGAGCCGGACAACTTTCTAATTTACAGGCATTAGCTGCAACCAACAGGAAGTCAGATATTTTGGTCTGAATATGGATTTTTTTGTTAAATCAGCCTCTGAGTTTTTAGTTACTCCTCCTAAAAGGTTTATTTTATTCCCACCAAACTTTTTCAACATGATAAAAATATATTAATGATGCTAAATTGTAAACGGATATTGAATATCTCAAACGGTTTTGCTATGGCGAGGGATTAAATTAATGTCAAAAAGGAAGCAGGAAACATCTCATAACTTCTAAAAATGTAATTATACCATTTATTTTTATATAAAATTATACAAATATTAGAACTAAACCTATTTTATTCTGTTTTTGCAATTCAAGAAGTATGAAAAAGTTAAAAACAGGCTATTTAGTGCTATTTGGTTCAACAAAAAAGCAAACATAGGGCTATACTGCCCTCTTGTGTCCAAAAGGATATCAAAATAGTATATAAAACGTTTTACTAGGTAGGCCTATTGTATTTAAATATAAATGTATTAGGTATATGACTGTGAGGATATTTTCCCATCGGTTAATCGACGTGTGACACGAGCGGGTGCTTTTAAATCGCTAATATAAAAGTGAAAGTAAAAAACGGACGTCCGCACAGACATTGATAATGGTGCACGTTGGAAAAAATTATACTTTTAAACATAACACTAAACCGCCATTAGGTGTCGCCAGGCGACCATCTTAATGAGCGAGTCATTGATTTATTCATTCAAACGATTCGTTCCAATGACTGAGTCATTCATGATTGAGACAGATGTTTATGGATTGACCATTGAATCTTTGAGTCAACCGATTCGTTTCAAAATGCTGAATCATTCAGTAATGAGAAAACAAGTTGCTGTTAGAGGCGCGATGGTTCTGCTGTGATCTTTGTTTAACTATTTTTGCTGCTGAAACAGAACAAAAACAGTCAATATTGCATCTAAAATGTAAGTGACTTAATTGTAACTTAATTAATGTTTCAATCGTGATTGTATTCAGGAAATAGTTGCCTACTCGTCAAGTGAGGTTGCTTAACTCTATCATATGTTATAAAATATATAAAAACTCCATATTTGTAATTTTTATAGTCAGTATGTTGTTAACTGGGTTGCTTTTTTGTGTGCTGCGATCATTTGTTTACAATTCTCCTGGAGAAGCAGCATGAGCCTCAGCAGTGCAACCTTGTTACCATTGATCAGTAATACATTCATTATAACTGCTGATTGCAACTTAAAATGAATGTAATGAAATTAGAATAATCTCTCGTTTTAGTGACTCCCAAGTTTTTTTTTGTTATTGACGTTCTAATCAGGCTATACTCTGGTCGAGCAAGTAAAATTCTCTTTCAGGTAGGCCTATTGTATTTATATATAAATATATTAGGGATGTGACTGTGATAAAATTTTCCCACCGGTTAATCGACTTGTGACACCGCTGAGGGCTTTTAAATCGCTAACTATAGTATACTATATACTAGTAAAATACAGACGTCCGCACAGACATTGATAATGGTGCGGAGTAGAGCGAGCATTTTCAATGTATTCCTATGGATGTAGGAATTAACTAAAACATTTTATTATGTTTTTGTGTCCACTGTTCAACTGCAACCGCGTCACACACACACACACACACACATTCCAGAATTGCAATCTTGACATCGCAGCCTGTTCATTATAGCCCTAATACAATATAATAATAAAAATAGTCAACCTAACATAAACGAATTACACTGCTCTGTTTAAATAGTCAGTAGTACAATTTGTACTATTCACAGAAAGCAGAGCTCCACTGTGATGTTTCCAAGCACATTTTTGCGCGTGTGAAGAGGATGATTTTTTCCATCGATATTGGAACACGAATGAAGTACAAAGCCTATAATAAAGAATAGTTTAGCATCCAAATACATCGCAAATATTGAAACATTTTGATTCTAATGAGAAGGTTACGTGAGACAAACACTGCTTACTTTTGTTTTTATTTTTACATTAAATTTAAAGGATTTGTTGTGGAATATTTTGAGTGTATCATAAAATCAGAATAAGGTAATACAAGTAATATTTTCTGTCTTATATATATATATATATATATATACAGTATATGTATATGTATGTGTGTGTGTGTGTGTGTATATATATATATAGATAGATAGATAGATAGATATAGATATAGATAGATAGATATTTATATATATATATATATATATATATATATATATATGTGTGTGTGTGTGTATATATATATATATATATATATATATAGCTGCGAGCAGCGATTACGGGCCAAAGCCGGCGGCACCGCCATCCCTGGTGCCTTTAGGTAACTAAAGGCACCGGGGTTGCGGTGCCACCGGCTTGGGCCCGTAATCGCTGCTCGCAGCTATATTTATTATTATTATTATTTTTCTGTCAAACTTTCGGGCACTTTTGAGACCCTTAACGTGCTCAAAAATTCTTGAAACTTTGCTCACAGGTCAGAACCCGCGGCCATCAGGGCTGAAGCTGGTACCCGGGCGTGGCAGGGGGGCTCAACAGCGCCCCCTTGAACGGTGTCCGAAAACTTAGTCCATAAATCAGACACGCTTGCATGTAATAATATGAAACTTGGTACATATATAGATCTCATCGGGCCGAACAACTTTCGTACTTTTAATTTTTACGCCAGCCCAACAGGAAGTCGGCTATTATGGGTTGTTTCGAAATGCATGCTGTGGAATTTGATGTACTCCTCCTACAGAATTCATCCAATCGCCTCCAAACTCAGTCAGCATGAAGTCAAGACATTGAGGATGCTAAATTGCGGACGGATTCTCGAACGGTTTGGCCGTGGCGAGGAAGCGAATTTATGGCGAATAAGGGACACAGGAATGTATTATAACTTCAGCATGAATTAACTGATCTTGCTGAAAATTCCGCAGTGTGTTCGTTGTCAGAGGCCGATCACATTGATGTGAATACTGTGAGTCAAAGTTATAGCGCCACCAACTGGCAGCAGGAAGTTTGTCACTTTCAAAATGCTTTGAAATCACTCTCTTATTTTTACCCGATTTGCTTCAAACTTTATGTGTATAATGTAGAGACACGGCAGATGTAGACCTGTAAAATGTTTATTGATATCTTAGATACTGTTGCCGTGGCAACGCATCAAACTTTAATATTCTTTTCAGATGCTTTTGAGACTCTTAACATACTTGAAATTGGATGAAACTCGACAGACACATCACATTTATTAGCCAGTAGACATGTGTAAAGTTACAGAAACGGGCGTGGTGAGGGGCTCAGTAGCGCCACCTTTAGTCAAAAATGGGGGCTTAGTTTTAAGTAGAGTCACAAAAATCGTTATGTATATTGTTCTCATCAAGCCGGACAACTTTCTAATTTATAGTCATAAGCTCTGACAAACAGGAAGTGAGATATTTTGGTTTGAATGTGATTTTTTGGAGAATTCTCTCTCTCTCTCTCTGTATCTGTGTGTGAGGGGTGCGGGGATTTGTCTGTTAGCAGAAATTTGCTTTTATAATTGTTTTTCAAGGTTTCAGGGGCTTTTGGGGCCCTTAACATGCTCGAAAACTCTTGAAACTTTGCACACAGGTCAGAACCTGCGGCCATCAGGGCCGGCCTGAAGCTGGTACCCGGGTGTGGCAGGGGGGCTCAACAGCGCCCCCTTGAATGGGGTCTGAAAACTTGGTCCATAGATCAAACTAGCTTGCATGAATTAATATGAAACTCGGTACACATATAGATCTCATCGGGCCGAACAACTTTCGCACTCTTAAGTTATACACCAGCCCAACAGGAAGTCAGCTATTATGGGTTGTTTGGAGAACGCTTGCTGTGGAATTTGAAACACTTCTCCTAGAGAATTAATTAAATCGCCACCAAACTCGGTGTGCATGAAGTCAAGACATTGAGGATGCTAAATTGCGGATGGATTTTTGATATCTTGGACGGTTTGGTCGTGGCGAGGAAACGAATTTATGGCGAGAAAAGAGAAACACAAAGTGTTATAACTTCTGCACACATTAACTGATCTTGATGAAACTTCAGCAGTGTGTTCGTGGTAAGAGGCCGATCAGATGGATGTAACCATTGTGAGTCAACTTTTTCAACTTGATGAAAATACATTAAAAGATGCTAAATTGTAAACAGATAATAAATATCTCAAACGGTTTTGCTATGGCGAGGGATTAAAGTAATGTCAAAAAAGGAAACACTAAAAGCCTCATCTCTTCTAAAAATGTAGCCTAATTATACACCATTTATTTCTATATAAAATTATACAAATATCAGAACTAAACCCATTTTATTATTTTTTTTTCAATTGAAGTATTGTTTAGTACAATTTGTACCATTCACGGTTAGCAGTGCCTTCACTGTGATGTTTCCAAGCACATTTTTGCACGTGTGAAGAGGATGATTTTTTCTGTCGATATTGGAACACGAGTGAAGTACAAAGCCTATAATAAAGAAAAGTTTAGCATCCAAATACTTCGCAAATGTTGAAACATTTTGATTCTAATGAGAGTTACGTGAGCCCAACACTGCTTACTTTCATTTTTATTTTTACATGAAATTTAAAGGATTTGTTGTGGAATATTTTGAGTGTATCATAAAATCAGAATAAGGTAATAAGGTTTCTGTCTTATATATATATATATACATATATATATATATATATATATATATATATATATATATATATATATATATATATATATAAAATATAGCTGCGAGCAGCGACGAAGGGCCAAAGCCGGCGACACCGCCACCCCGGTGCCTTTAGGTAACTAAAGGCACCGGGGTTGCGGTGCCACCGGCTTGGGCCCATAATCGCTGCTCGCAGCTATATTTTCCTATGTTTTTACATCATTTACAGTTGTATGTAGGACATATATGACATAATATGATTAAAAATACATTAATATTATGCAATTTATATATGTGGTTCCCTTTCAGTCGCTCACGTTCGACGTAACGTCAACGTGACGACGTAATTGGGATCACTTCAGGGAGCCCTATCAACTTCGAGTGTCTACAGAACGAGCCAATGAACGTTGGCGTGCGTGAGTCGCGTCACGCGCCCCGCCCCGCAGCCCGGGTATAAACAGGAAGCGGGCGCACGCACACATTGTCTTTCACTTCGGAGCCGAGCTTTTGCTTTCACTTCCGAACTCTACAGGAAAAGACTGCCTTTGAGAACGAGAAGAGGACTCTCCTTGTGTTGGTGTGACGGTGCAGTGGCCGCGAGCATTGCAGCTCACAACTGCTGTTTTCACAGCACTATTGTTCTGTGTCTGTGTGTGTGTGTGTCGGTTCGGTGGGCGTTTCCCTGTGTGTTCATTCACACCGCAGCTACCCCTGGGTGCCTCAGCACTGAGAGAGTTATTTTTCTATTTTTTTAGTTTTCACTAAAAGAGCAACACAAGCGTGACCCTGCATCTTTTTCAAGATGTCATTCCGCTTGTGCGTTTCTGGATGCCGTTGTACCCTGGCGCCAGCAGATGGCCACAATAGTTGCATCTCGTGTTTGGGCATTCAACACGCTGAGGCAGCTTTTGTGGATAGTTCATGTTCCAATTGCGGGAATATGACTATCTCAGCGCTTAGATCGAGACTCACTTACCTCAAGGGAGGTGCAGTCCCCTCGCCTATGCCCCGATCTAGCGTTTATTCTGCCCCGCAGAATAGACCTACTTCGGTGCATGACCAGGGTGATCTGAGGATTACCGTGAGGGCTTCCCCGTCGAGTCAACCTCCGCGGGCCCCTCACGCCTCACAAGCGCTGTTGCCATTGGGGCCCCTCAGTGAACGTCTTGGTCCTTCTCCGGAACGACCAACCGTTTCCTTTGGGGCTCCAGCTGACGATCAGATGTCGATCGCAGCATCGGAGGGGGAGCTTCAGTCCTCTGGAGATGACGACTCGGCTGCGTTGCCCCCTTAAAGGATTTGTTGTGGAATATTTTGCCACAACACGTGCTCCGAGACCGATCCAGAATGGGCGGCTATGCTTTCCCAGGCCGCCGAGAAGGTTGGGCTTGCGTGGAACCCTCCACCACGTCCCGAACCTTCTCGGTTGGACGATTGGTTTCTCGGGGTGGGCCGTGCTGGTTCTCAGTGCGCCGCCCCGGTACCTTTCTTTCCGGAGGTGCATGAGGAGCTTTCTAGGACGTGGAAGGCACCGTATAGTGCCCGAAGCCGTTCTAGTGGCTCCTCCCCCCTCGCCACCCTCGACGGCGGGGCAGCTAAGGGGTATGTGGATATCCCCCCAGTGAGACGTGTGGCACACAGCTGGCCCCGGGGCCTTCGCAAGTAAGCATTTCCCCCAGTGAGACTTCTCGCACAGACCTTGTGCAAAGTCAGGGCGGACGAGGAGCAGGTCTTGTTAGTTGCGCCGTATTGGCCCAACCGGACCTGGTTCCCGGAACTAGTGCTCCTCGTGACAGCCCCTCCCTGGCCCATCCCTCTGAGAGAGGACCTGCTCTCTCAGAGACGGGGCACCCTGTGGCACCCGCGTCCAGACCTCTGGAAACTCCATGTCTGGTCCCTGGACGGGACGCGGAGGTTCTAGGTGACCTACCCCCTGCGGTAGTTGACACCATCACTTCCGCTAGAGCCCCCTCTACGAGGCACCTCTATGCGTTGAAGTGGAACCTGTTCGTTGACTGGTGCTCCTCTCACGAGGAGAACCCCCGATCTTGCTCGATCAGAGCCGTGCTTTCCTTCCTGCAAGATGGGCTGGAGCGAAGGCTGTCTCCCTCCACCCTTAAAGTGTATGTTGCCGCTATTGCCGCACATCACGATGCTGTTGATGGTAAGTCTTTGGGAAAGCACGACCTGATCGTCAGGTTCCTGAGGGGAGCGAGGAGACTGAATCCTCCTCGCCCACTCTCTATACCCTCTTGGGATTTGTCTCTGGTCCTTTCGGCTCTTCAGAGACCACCCTTTGAGCCTCTGCAATCAGCTGAGTTAAAAATCCTGTCCTGTAAAACAGTACTCCTGGTTGCATTGGCCTCTATCAAGAGGGTAGGGGACCTGCATGCATTTTCGGTCGACGAATCGTGCCTAGAATTCGGCCCGGATGACTCCCACGTGATCCTGAGACCCTGGCCCGGATACGTGCCCAAGGTTCCTACCACTCCCTTCCGGGACCAGGTAGTGAACCTGCAAGCGCTGCCTTCGGAGGAGGCAGACCCAGCCCTGGCTTTTCTCTGTCCCCTTCAGGGAACGAGGGTTACATCAGTAACCGAGACGTTTTTGCAGCATATATGTCCCTTACAATATTCTGTTGGAACATATAAGAATCACAAGAGTTTTTAGCAAACCTTTTCCATATGGGTAATGTTAGTCTGCTAACACCTTTACAGAGCCAAAGTTTTGTTCATACTAAATTTATTTCAAAGCATAATCATAAAAGTTTAAATATGATCTTTTAAAATGAAAGGTTGATTAAATTAAATCTTTAAAGTTTGAATACATTCATATCTTCTATTTTTCTTTTAGAAGATTACTGTAATGATTTTGTTTAACGGTGACCCTAAAATATAATTTTTATTAAACAATGTCTGTTCAAAAACTTTACATGGTTGAAAAACCATATGTTTCTCTGGTAATGTATGTGTTCCTATGGTGATGTAGTTTTTTTCCTTGGTTAGAAGTATAAAAACCAAGCCCTTTTGTCCGAGGGTCGGGAAGAGATGGAAAGGCTGCCTCAGACCTTAGTTTCAGTAGTCATGTCAAAGCAATAACTAAATCAGCATACTATCATCTGAAAAATATTGCAAGAATTAGATGCTTTGTTTCCAGACAAGACCTAGAGAAACTTGTTCATGCTTTCATCACCAGCAGGGTGGATTATTGTAATGGACTCCTCACTGGCCTTCCCAAAAAGACCATAAGACAGTTGCAGCTCATACAGAACGCTGCCGCCAGGATTCTGAGCAGAACCAGAAAATATGAACATATCACACCAGTCCTCAGGTCTTTACACTGGCTCCCAGTTAAATTTAGGATTGATTTTAAAGTATTATTACTGGTATATAAATCATTCAATGGCCTAGGACCTAAATACATTGCAGATATGCTCACTGAATATAAACCCAACAGATCACTCAGATCACTAGGATCATATCAGCTAGAAATACCAAGGGTTCACTCTAAACATGGCGAGTCCGCTTTTAGCTATTATGCTGGAACAGCTTCCAGAGGAGATCAGATGTGCTCCTACAGTAGTCACTTTCAAATCCAGACTCAAAACACATCTGTTTAGCTATGCATTTAATGAATGAGCACTGTGCCGCTGTTCGTCCGACTGTTTGTACTGTACTGTACTGTATTTTATTTTTTATTTTTCTAAACTGTTTTAATTATTCTTATTTCTTTTTATCATTTTAATTTCTTCTATGTAAAGCACTTTGAATTGCCATTGTGTATGAAATATGCTATATAAATAAACTTGCCTTGCCTTGCCTTGCCTAAGCTGTTTTGTGCACGTGCACACACACGGTTCTAAAAAAATCTCTATTTTAAATTAAATTATTAATAAAATATATAACCAATGAATAATAACATATCTTACTAAAATGTATTTAAAAATGTAAAAAATTTTTAGCTAAATAAATATATAAATAAAAAACCTTACATTTCCAGAGAGGTGAAGTAGTTCTTTATGCAACGATAAAAAAGCAAATAGTTTAAGTTGTCATAAACAAAACATCCCCAGATCCTTCAGGGATAAACTACAGTGTGAACTGAAGCTTCAGGATATAGGGTGACAGACCAGATGAGTCTCGGGGGATAATGTCACAGTAAATCTAGTCTGCGTTCCAGAGTTTATACTAAATTCATGTAAAAGCATAACCTTAAAAGTTAAGGTTAAATTAAATAAAAATGATATCTTCTATTTATCTTAGAAGACTTATGCATGATGTAAATGATTTTGCTTAAATTTAACCTAAGGTATTATTTTTACTAAACAGCGTCTGTTCAAAAACTTTAGATTGTTGAAGTCGATTGCTGGCAAATCGATCGTGGCAGTCGATTGCTCCTGTCTGCTCTGCTGCTGCTGCGTTGCATTGTTTTGCGTCTGTAAGCTTTGTAACTTTCTGTTTTAATCACTATTTACTATCATTCCTTGTTATTTATACTGCTAAATATAACTTAATCAACATCACACATTAACCGGACATCGCTAGCTTCAATCTAAATCGTTATTGCTAGCACAACACGCTAGTAATTCGCTAGCCTGTTAGCGTGCCATCCGTGCGCTCTTTATTTATTTATTTATATTCTCTAGTGCGCTCGCGCCTTCCGTGCACTCTTTATTTATTTATTAAGTGTGCTTGCTGAAAGCAGCACACTTATTGTTCTTCTTAAGTTTTCTTCTTCTTCTTCTTCTTCTTATTCCCGGGAGATACATTTTGGCCAGCTCCTGCGCCTAGGCCTTTTGAGACAGAGACACCATTCCAACTTTAAAACGTCCGATCAGTACCGGTGTAAGTTGCTCGCAAAGATGACATCACAAGTCCATGTCGTTCATCCACCATATTGGATTGAACAGAAAGCGAAACTAAATTTTCACAGGTCACAAATGTGGTCCAAACTTCACGAAACTGGACGTACATGATCCTTAGACCAAGCCTCACAAAAGTTACTAGAAGGATTTTTGATTTTCAGAAGCATTTGCCCGTCACAAAACAGGAAGTAGTTCATATTTCAGGAACGCTGTCACGTATAGAAACCAAACTTTGTACATTAACTCGAGACTCCAATGTGAGGATGCACAAGATCTGAATTTTTTTATTTTATTTTTTTTTTAGGCTAATTGACAAACCCATTTACCTATGTCTATGCAAAAGAGTTTAACCTCACACTTTTAATGTTAATGCATTTAGACAGTAGGTGGCACTGTTGTATTACATTTCACAGAGCTGCCAAGTCAGTGTATAGACTGCATTCGTTTTTACCAGGTTTGTCTTAATAAATGCAGGGCCTGAATAACTTTTGATGCATCGGTCTAATTTAATCATCTTCATTTATTAATATCTACAGATTTGTATGCATGAATTGTGCATTTCCAGTTCTCAAAACAGTTAATAATAAAAAATAAAAAAAAACTTTATACAAAATACATCATGCTCTTCTTCGCTAACCAAACAAACAATTCATTGTCTGTGGCTGTGTTTGTGCGCGCGGGAAATATGCTGTGCATAACAATAGAAAACAAGGAGAAACGCGCAGTCACATGCTCAAACAATCAACAACGTCGCTCTAGAGGTGCGTTCCATTTGACCGTAAGTGGACTGCGAAGTGGACTTCACAGGGTTTTCCGCCATCTTAAGTGAGATTCCAATCCGAAGGGAGCGAACATGTTCAGTTCAAAGGGCACTGCGCACAGCATAAGGAATAAGGGAACATCGATACATCACTTCAGAGGAAGTGGAGAGTGATGATCACCCAACTGTCATTTCGCGCACCACGTCATCACCAGTCAGAACGGTCATAACTAACGATGGAGGAGTTTACGTATGTGTGTAAGTATTCATACATTTCGCCATTGTTATACAAATGACAGTATTTTTAACGGTTATTGTTGTGAATATTACATATACTATTTTTGATGATTATAATTTACCTCAGTGAATGCAGCCAGCTTAGCTAGTTTGTGAAGTAAAGTGATTTTATTTTAGGAAGTTGTAAAATAGTGCAATATAATTGTAAATATATAATATAATATAATAATACAAATTAAAATACGAATGTAGTCCTACAGTAAATGAAGACTGTCAACTTCTTTTCAATAGGCTACTATTTCATCACCCAAAACACTCCCACTCTCTGCTGTATATTCATAACCAATTATTTCAAAACCAACAACCAAGCCACATAAACAATGCCATTGGCATTAGTCTACACTGCAGACATGTCTCTTAATGCACATAACTTTTCACCTTTTTGCACAATCTTGAAAAAAGTACTATTGTTGAAATTCTCAGATCAAGCAAACTTCAACGCACCCTTATCCACTACCTGCTAACGTTAGTGAACCGCACCGAGCAAGCACACTTTGCAGTTCCTCCGGAAATGCATTTATCTAGTTTATTTATTTGTTTATTTATTTGTTCTCTAGCACGCTCACGCCTTCCTTTGCGCTCTTTACTTTTTTTTTTCTTTTTTTTTTCTCGCGTGCCTTTTACGAGTTCATCAAAAAACTGTGGTGAGTATCAGTCAACAAACACGGTGAGTCATGTCATCTTCTCCTCTTATTGTCACTTGCACCTCATGTAACATGTATAGCATAGCCTTCTCTGTCAGCACAGGGTTTACATGTGATAAATGCAGGGAGATAGTAAAGCTGAGGGGGAAGATTTCAGAACTAGAGACACGCATCCAAACTTTAATCGAGGTTAATTGTAAGAGTGCAAGGGCTTTAGATACTGCTTTGGATGCAACTAGCTTAGTGAACTCTGTACATGGTTCGGTTCCGGCCACAGAGCCCGTGCAGCAGGGCGATTGGGTGACGGTAAGACGCTCTAGTCATGGGACAAAACACCGCTCTTCCGTTCCGATTACAACATCAAACAGGTTCTCCCCACTCAGTGAAACACCCACTTAGAATCCTGTTGATTGTGCCCTCGTTATTGGCGATTCTATTACACGGAACGTGAAAATAGAGACACCAGCCACCATAGTCACATGTTTGCTGGGAGCCAGAGCGCCCGACATCAAAGCAAATTTAAAAGTGCTGGCTAATGCTAATCGTAAATTCTCTAAGATTATTATTCACGTCGGCACTAATGATTTTGGACTCCGCCAGTCGGAGATCACAAAAATTAACATTAAAGAGGTGTGTGAACTCGCAAGAACGATGTCAGGCACTGTAATTTGCTCTGGCCCCCTTCCTGTTCGGCGGAGTGATGAGATAGTTAGTAGATTGTCCTCACTCAATGGCTGGCTGTCGCGGTTTTGTCCCCAAAATAATAATAAGTTGCTGTAATTTATAGTAATATCCTCAGAATTACTGAGAAGTCTTGTTTTAAATATAATTATTTTGAAGTGTTGTTGC
Organism: Rutilus rutilus; assembly: GCF_951802725.1. Lineage (NCBI taxonomy): Eukaryota > Metazoa > Chordata > Actinopteri > Cypriniformes > Leuciscidae > Rutilus > Rutilus rutilus. The sequence goes on along the minus strand of NC_140214.1, from coordinate 45,083,973 downwards.
TAAATGTAACAATATCTAGTGTAAATGATAAATCACGTTTAACATTTGTGCTGGCTACTGTATACAGGCCACCAGGGCACCATACAGACTTTATCAAAGAATTTGCTGATTTTCTATCAGAGTTAGTACTGGCTACAGATAAAGTACTAATTGTTGGTGATTTTAATATACATGTAGATAACGAAAAAGATGCATTAGGATTGGCATTTAAAGACATTCTTAACTCTATTGGAGTTAGACAACACATGTCAGGACCTACTCATTCTCGTAATCATACTCTAGATTTTATATTATCACATGGAATAGATGTTGATGCCGTTGAAATTCTGCAGCAGAGCGATGACATCTCAGATCATTATCTAGTCTTGTGTAAACTTCATTTAGCCAAGGCTGCAAAGCCGACTCCGTGTTACAAATATGTTAGACCTATCACTTCTGCCACTAAAGATTGCTTTATCAATAATCTTCCTGATCAGTTTCATCATCTCAGCATCCCAGATAACTTTGAAGAACTTGATATTGCGACAGAAACTTTTAACTCTCTCTTTTCCAGCACTTTAGACACAGTTGCTCCTTTGCGCTTAAAGAAGATTAAAGAAAATAGTCCAACGCCGTGGTACAACGAGCACACTCGGGCCCTTAAGAGAGCAGCCAGAAAAATGGAGCGTTGCTGGAAGAAAACAAAACTAGAGGTATTTCACATTTAATGGAAAGAGAGCTCGATTGCATACAGAGAGGCCTTAAAAGCTGCTAGATCTGCTTATTTTTCAACCCTATTAGAAGAAAATGAACAAAACCCTAGATATTTATTTGAAACAGTGGCTAAACTAACGAAAAATAAATCTTCAACCCCAGATGTTTCCAAGCAGCACAGCAGTAATGACTTTATGAACTTCTTACTAACAAGATTGATAATATCAGGGAGAAAATTATAACTATGCAACCTTCTACTACAGTATCGCATCAGGCAGTGCATTGTAGTCTCATTGAAGAAAAATTTGATTAATTCGTTGCTATAGGAGAGGAAGAATTTACTAAACTCGTTAAATCATCTAAATCGACAACATGTATGTTAGACCCTATACCGACTAAGCTACTGAAAGAGATGCTTCCAGAAGTCATAGATCCTCTTTTTACTATCATTAATTCATCTTTGTCACTAGGATATGTACCGAAAACTTTTAAGCTGGCTATGATTAAACCGCTTGTTAAAAAAACGCAACTTGATCCTACAGAATTAGTCAATTATAGGCCGATCTTGAATCTACCCTTTTTGTCAAAGATACTAGAAAAGGCAGTATCCTCACAACTATGTTCCTTTTTGGAAAGAAATTATATCTGCGAGCATGATTAAGTGCATGCTGTTTTACACTAAAACTATTACAACAGAATCACATCTGACTATTGCACTGAGAGAGGCATATTCATCAAAGCTTGAGGCTGTTAAACAAAGTTCCACACTTTGGAAAAAAAAAACTGCTGATAAAATTGCACAAAAGTAAATTCTAGAGGTCAACTGGGTTAAAAGTAAATGCATCATCATGAGCCATTTAAACAAATACAGACAAGCCACTATAGTGATCAGTTTTAGCTTTTTAATTGACATTTTACATACTAGTCAATAACGCTGTTTACATCTTGTTTTGTACAGTTTGCAAAAAGTACATAGTCTCAGAGCGTGGTCAAACATGTTCATATAGAAATGTATGAAAACCATGAACAAATATTGCATAAAGAGAATTAAATGACGGCCCTTCTATTATGAGAGTGTTTAAGACTAAACAAATCATATTTATTTTAGAACATCTATCTGCTATGTCTACGACATCAAAGATGAGTATTGCTGTTTTTCTGTTACCTTCAGTGTCACTAAACAACAGTTAAGCTAATGAATTACAGTTGATACGTGGTATTTTTACGTGAAAGGAGGGGTGATTCATTTTTTTTATTCTGTCCACACCAATACCTTGACACCAGAGTTTTAGGCCCGATCCAGAAAACAGACGTTGTGTTTTATGTCTTGATAATTGTTCTTCTTTTTAACATATTGTAAGTTTCAATGGTTAGATAAATCATCTAACTATTATATGTGAAACATATAATATGTAACACAGTCGCATTAGAGTTGGATTCTTGTTTATATTGAACCGCATGTTTAACAGCGCTATTGTTCTCGGCCACCACATTTTGTTTGCATTTCTTCTGAAACACCCTGTTTTGAAATTGTTTAACACGATTTCATTTTTAACATCACTAGCGTAATACTTATCATATTGCCGGGTGTGATTGTAATGTTTTGTATGGCATTTTCTTTACACTTTCCCCCGGATATCTGTTTCCTACAGTTAGCTGTAATGTTAGTGAACTCTAGGTCTTCTCTTTGTTCATATACGACAGTATTCACATGAATTGGTTTGATTTGATAAAATTATGGTTTAAACCATCATCTTCACATGAGACATTATATACCGTCCTAGTTTTTAAATAGCGCTAAAATGTATATTTTATATTTTAACCCTTTATGCGGATATAGAATGCCGCACAAGGTTCTCTGAAATATCTTATCGTGTAAAACATCTATGTAGATCTAGCTATGTTTTTAAAAATACCGCAAAACAAAGACAAGGACACATCTTTCTATAAGCGACCCTCAAAATCTGTGCATACAACAAAACACATGCAGGTGTACGATGATTTATCAGAAAATTACTTTTGTTTGAAGAAAAACTTAAATCAGCTGGTGCTTGATAAGTATTGAAGTTATTAAATATACGGTAATGATGTGTTTAATGCGATATGGATATCACGTTTTAATTTTAACTCAATGCACTAAAGGTCTATGAACTTTAACATCTTAATAGTTGGTAAAATTAACTTAAAGCCTGCACAAAATGAAATACATCCTAACTACTTTCTAAATGTTTGTTACAGAACTTATGGTGAACAATTCACCCGTGCATATGTTTAATCAGATTTTGTAACTGGATTGAGTGAAAATAATAAACTTCTCTCTGGTGGCATATGCATAACTTCTCCATCACGTTACTTCTGTTGAATCGTGACTATAATTTACATAGTTATTTATGGCTTCCCTGATGATGACACCCCGTACATTCTACACAACAGTGGGGCGAGGGGGCGGACCCCAATCGCTGTCCTGATAAACTCTGCACCGCCTCAGTTATCGCACACAATCCCGGTTACCTAACTGAAGGGCTCTAGCTCTACTAGCCTCGGACTGTTGTGCTACTGCATCATCTAATTGATCAAAAGTTGAAGGAAAAAGTTGAAAGTCCTGTTTGCCTGAACCTGACGCAAACTACGCTTCTGACCCAAAAACACAAACTTCCACGCATTAATGCACAAACCCTGGACGACTGTGCCACAATGACTCACTCAGGAGATTCCAGGAACATTCCAGGAACGAAAAGCTGAAAACTTCTGAAATGGCTAAGCAAAAACGGATGGAGAACAAGTATCATCCGGCGTGTGAGTGCGCCACAGGCAAAGAGTGTCCTTTAAGAGCTACGCTAGACTGTATGTTTAAAGATCATTTTAGAGGCCAAATGGTTGGCTTGATGCAAAGGATCATCGATGCTGCGTGTGATATGAAAAACGATTGTGCGCTGGATACCAAACGTGTGACAAATCTCAAAAATGAAATGGATGTTGTAAGAGGCCTGACAAAGTCATGGACTGATGTAACGCCCATGTTTTTTAACGGCAAAGAGCCGAACTGCGTAATCCTCAGAAACGTTCTGGATGTGTTGCGTGCATGTTCTGAAATTCGAAATCACCGAGATACTCGATATTTGTACTTTTGTAACAGATCTCTGTGTGTCACTGGTGTCAAAAAATGCAAAAACTGACATTGGTGAATTAGTTGAAAGTCTGGTCAACTACATCCTATAGCAAGACATGATAGCCTGCAGAGATTTTCTATTCTGGTTAGACCATCTGTAAATGTCGTTATTGTTTTACTTTATATACGTAATGACGGTCTTTCATTTTCTTCACTACTTCAATGTATACTCGAAAGTATAATGTTGAAATAAAAAAATAAAAAAATGACTATTGTGGTAATGTCTGAGTTCATAAAAATAGTATTATAATAGTATACATAATAATAATAATATTATTTAGAATAATTAAAAGTACTACATGATTTAAAAGATTAAATATTTCAATATTTCAATATTTGTTTTCTGCATTTGAATTACTGTATTCCCGAGGTGGCAACCATTTCCATTCCATAGATGCGCTGCGCCACGGAACACAGAGGCACATCGCGTCTCTGAAATTGTGTGGTGATTTTTCAAATGATACAACTAATTTGCCCGCTGTGTACAGAACAGAAAAAAAGGACATTTTGTGGTGTTGAACAAAATTAGATTTTGTTCTTAGCATCGGTTCCTGCATCATAGAGGGAGGAAGCACATACCCCCTACGTCGACCTTCTATCTGTCCAGGAGTTCATTAAATTTTTTAATAAGATTATGTGTTCTGTCATGGACGACTAGACACTAGTCATGGGATGTCCAGCAGAGAGAAGGGCTTGAGTGGACACACCCTGTAGTCACATTTTTATGTCTTCATCCAGAGTTTACCCGCCACCGCAAACCTCCTGTCGTCCTCTCACTCTGCCTTTTCCCCCGCTTCGCAACGTAGCCATCCTACAGCTTTCCGCCCCTGCAACAGCCGTAACATCGACCACCACGGCATCCGTTTCAGGCCAAACGGAGGAGCAGGTGGGTTACTTAAACATGGCATTCAGCAACCTGGCACCCTCCAGTCCCATTTCCTCCCGTGGAGTTAAGGATATGTCTCACCAGTGACCTCCGGCTTGTCACAATCCTGGCATGCGTCGGGAACAGGAACGCCTTGACAGCTTTCAGAATTGGACTCTTGCTACAGTAACTCCAGCCGAGCTTGCCAAAAGTGGTTTCTACTACCTTGGCCAGGGCGACAGAGTGGCTTGCTTCAGTTGTGGAGGCCAGCTTAGCAACTGGGAACCGGGAGATCGTGCAGTATCACAGCACCAGAGGCATTACCCCAACAGCCGCTTCGTTCGAGGTGACTGTGCAGATAATGTACCTTTATCTGGTGGCGGCCTTTCCAATGTATCTAACTCGGCAATGCAACAGTGTGAAGAAAGGTTGCTCACATTTGTCAACTTTTCTTAAGAAACATCATCTTGCCATGTCACAGCGCCTAAAAAGTGTGCAGAGCTTAATGGACCATCTTCTAGAGGAGAGCGTCATCTCACAGAAAGAGTATGACATTATTCGTAACTGCACTACAGTCAAGCAGCAGACAGAGCAGCTCATTGAGTTAGTCCTGTTGAAAGGAAATGCAGCAGCAGAGGTCTTCCGCAACTGGATCAAGAAGAATGATGTCTGCCTGCTGAGAGAACTGATGGCCCAGACAAATGAAGCTGCATCACCGAGTCAAGATCTTTCAGACTTGCCTATGGAGGAACAGTTAAGAAGACTTCAAGAGGAGCGCACATGCAAAGTTTGCATGGTTAAGGAACTGAACATTGTCTTCATCCCCTGTGGTCACCTAGTTGTGTGCAAAGAATGTGCACCTTCTCTGCGCAAGTGCCCCATATGTAGAGGCTTGGTCAAAGGCGCTGTCCATACTTTCCTATCATAAAGTTAAGATATTCATCATCCAAGTAACAGCAGTTTTTGGATTTGCAAATTTACATTTAACTTGATGAATAAAAACAGTTTTAGAGGTAACAGAAAAACAGCAATACTCATCTTTCACGTCGATGTTTCGTAGACATAGCATAAAGATGTTCTAAAATAAATATGATTTGTTTAGTCTTAAACACTCTCATAGAAGGACCATCATTTAATTCTCTTTATGCAATATTTGTTCATGTTTTTTCATACATTCCTATATGAACATGTTTGACTATGCTCGGAGACTATATACTTTTTGCAAACTGTACAAAAAACAAGATGTAAACAGCGTAAAATTGACTAGTATGTAAAATGTCAATTACAGACATTCAAAAAGCTAAAACTGATCACTATAGTGGCTTTTCTGTATTTGTTTTAAATGGCTCATGATGATGCATTTACTTGGTTGACCCGGTTGACCTCTAGAATTTACTTTTGTGCAATTTTATCAGCAGGTTTTACCAAAGTGTGGAACTTTGTTTAACAGCCTCAAGCTTTGATGAATATACCTCTCTCAGTGCAATAGTTTAAGTGTAAAACAGCATACACTTTGTGTGATTCGTAGATAGAGGAAAAGTTGCACTAAACTAAGTATCAATTTAGTCAAACAGAAAGACTATCGCTTAAATTCTTAATTGTCATTTATTTCTATAAACACTGAATGTTGACGGCTCTCAAAGAAACGTCTTCACCTAAAACACATACAGTCCAACATACAAAATGTGAAACAGTGTCGTCTGAACAAGATGACTAAATCTAGCGGAGTAATAAAACCATCATTTGGAAACGGCTCTTTTCTTAGTGATTTGGTCTTTTGAATCTTACATTGATTGTAAGGACACGCGTGATTCCTGTATAAAGATTATGTTTTAAAGTTAGTCCATAGGGTGTGGAACTTTGCATCACTATGGTGTGTAAAAATACACCCAAAGAATTAAGCACAACTATTTACACACATACTAAGTAGGAGAATATCTAACTGAATATTGTGAACATTCCATTATCTGTTTATTTGGGGTCAGAGAACATCCTTAGCTCATATATCTCTTTAATTTTGTGCTTTAATTTAATTCTTAGTTAAAAGATGAAGGTTTTAGTTAATAACAAACAAACAAAAAACTTTAAATCAACATGAAGCCATAATATTAATAAATAAAATATGGTATAATTACAATTACAGTACAATGACTTCCATAATATTTTATTTTAGTAAAGGTATGCCTGGATCACCCAACACAAAGTTGTGCGTTGTGAGTGAGACCTCGCAAAGATAACACCGATATTAGATTTCTCGAACATTGCGTGGTTGCACTATGCCTGAAACTTAGTAATCAACTTGCATTTATGTAGGACTGTCAAAAAATCATCTGTTATCATGGTTTAGTTGTATTTTAAAACACTATTTTTTCTTAAAAACGCTGTGTCAGACGTATTTGGTAGCATGATTATCTGGTAACCCTTTCTTTTACAGTCCCCTAATTACTAGGTATTTACCTGGTAAATATATGGTAAGTTATAGTTGGTTATTGGTAATTACCACAGGTAACAAGTATGTAAATCCAGAGAAACTACAAACTAATTACTAGGTATTTACCTGGTAAATATATGGTAAGTTTTAGTTGGTTATTGGTAATTACCACAGGTAACAAGTATGTAAATGCAGAGAAACTACTAAGTATTTACCTGGTAAGCATATGGTAAATTATAGTATTTTAGTGTGTAATTACTTAAGGTGATTAGTATGCAATTACAGAGAAACTACCAGGGAAAAAACACCACTGTTAAAGATCAACTCAACAAAGTACTGTGTACTTGTTACCTGTTTAGGTTGGTAATAACTCAGATTTAATTGTGTACTTCCTCAGAATGTAGGCAGACTATTTTTAGAAACACCTCCAGTATTACCCATCAATTCAAGTTAGGTTTGTAGTTATCCTAGGGATATGTTGGTAACAGTCCATGTTTATTTATTACTATCTTGAAATTAAGACGTAGTTTCCAAAAAATTACCTTGTCTTACATAGTTGTTGTTCATTTCTACACCCATTTATAGAGGGTTTATCAAATAATTTACCTTACACTTACCTGGTAACTACCCCGCAGGAACAGTTTTCCCTAATGTCATGGCACATCTTAAATACTGGGTATGTTCTTGCAGATGTTTTTACAATTTACTCAGTAAGTAAAGTGAAACTGTACTGTAAAATGAAGCCTTGTTTATTTCCATGGTATTATCGGAATTGTACCATATAACTTGATCATTCCCGTTTCCATATAGTCACAATTTTTTACCTCATATGTCCTGCAACGTTACCAAGGAAAACATGACAATTTACTCAGTAAGTAAAGTGAAACTGTACTGTAAAATGAAGCCTTGTTTATTTCCATGGTATTATCGGAATTGTACCATATAACTTGATCATTCCCTTTTCCATATAGTCACAAATTTTTACCTCATATGTCCTGCAATGTTACCAAGGAAAACATGACAATTTACTCAGTAAGTAAAGTGAAACTGTACTGTAAAATGAAGCCTTGTTTATTTCCATGGTATTATTGGAATTGTACCATATAACTTTATCATTCCCTTTTCCATATAGTCACAATTTTTTACCTCATATGTCCTGCAAAGTTACCAAGGAAAACATGACAATTTACTCAGTAAGTAAAGTGAAACTGTACTGTAAAATGAAGCCTTGTTTATTTCCATGGTATTATCGGAATTGTACCATATAACTTGATCATTCCCTTTTCCATATAGTCACAATTTTTACCTCATATGTCCTGCAATGTTACCAAGGAAACCATGACAATTTACTCAGTAAGTAAAGTGAAACTGTACTGTAAAATGAAGCCTTGTTTATTTCCATGGTATTATCGGAATTGTACCATATAACTTGATCATTCCCTTTTCCATATAGTCACAATTTTGAATATGTCCTGCAACATTACCAAGGAAAACATGACAATTTACTCAGTAAGTAAAGTGAAACTGTACTGTAAAATGAAGCCTTGTTTATTTCCATGGTATTATCGGAATTGTACCATATAACTTGATCATTCCCTTTTCCATATAGTCACAATTTTGAATATGTCCTGCAACGTTACCAAGGAAAACATGACAATTTACTCAGTAAGTAAAGTGAAACTGTACTGTAAAAGGAAGCCTTGTTTATTTCCATGGTATTACCAGACTCTTACCACATCCTTTGCTACTGCTTAAACATTTTTGAAATCACAAACTTTTACCGTGTGTTCTGCAACTTAACTAAAACATTCCAGCCTGGTCTCATTGTTAATACGTAGTATTAACACGTAATTTTCAAAGATAGAAAACTACATAGGCTACAGTTATGAAGAAAAACAACATACGTGTAATCACAATAATTTATTTATTGTGAAAATGTCAAAACCGGTACCAAAAGTCGTTCACATGACGATGTGTTGCAGTCACAGTCCTCTCTTTCAGTATATAATAGTTTTGAATGAGGTACAGAGCAGAATTTAAGTTATTAATCCATGAAAATGTTAATCCGGCTTCGCTCTGTGTGAAGGCGCGCGCGCTTCTCCATTTCAAATATAGTTTACCGACTGAAATACGGCATGTCGCAATCTGTGACGAACATAGACGAACAGGCGAGAGCCAATGAGCGTTTGATATCACTGCCGTAAAACATGTCTTAACGCTTCTTGAGGGCGCAATTTTTGAATTTGAATTCATCATCACGAGCGCGGGTCCGCGGCGGGATTTGACAGTTATAGACTGCGCTGTTGTTAAAGCCTGTGGAATGGAGATGAAGATCACTCACTGGATAAAGGGCTGAATTTTGATCTCTTTCTTGCAAACGTATGGATTCTAAAGATTTGGATTATATCAAGTAGGCTATAATAAAATTGATGTCTTTTGTGAATTTATGTTGGGTTTTGGTGTATTATTGTTCTATTGGAGAAAACGCATTTTGTGTCTCACTGTAAATAAACTAAATATTAAAATGGTTAAACGATTAAATAAGGTACTTTTAAGGTTTTAAAGTGTATTCTTGTTTAACTGCATGCTAATCCTCCGAAACGAGTTTGCAGCAGAAGGCACGAACAGAGCGAAATGTTATTAGTCTATTTCTTGAGTAAACTGCATAAATGCGACTGAAAACGTAATTGATAAGACATTTGAATGCAATAGAGTCAAAACATTAATGCCACGATTTTAATATGCATAAATAAGAATGCGTCGGTATAGAGTTGTTCATACGTAAATAATTTATGTTTTTGTGCTGTTATGCAAACATTTTACGTTTTAGTGCTGTAAATACTATACGTTTCTGTGTGTATAAAACGTAAGTAAATGTACGTATGGTAGAATTACACTTAACGTAAAAATACACACATATTCTCATGAGATCACGTTGAACATTCTCAGTAAGTAAAGTGAAACTGGAACGTTACTGTAAAAGGAAACCTTTTTTTTTCATGGAATTACTGGGATCTTACCCTATAATCTGTAATAGCTACAGTTACGTAGCTATAACAGATTATAGGGTAAGATCCCAGTAATTCCATGGAAATAAAAAGGCTTCCTTTTACAGTACAGTTTCACTTTACTTACTGAGTAAATTGTCATGTTTTCCTTGGTAACGTTGCAGGACATATGAGGTAAAAAATTGTGACTATATGGAAAAGGGGAATGATCAGGTTATATGGTACAATTCTGGTAATACCATGGAAATAAACAAGGCTTCATTTTACAGTACAGTTGCACTTTACTTACTGAGTAAATTTTCATGTTTTCCTTGGTAACGTTGCAGGACATATGAGGTAAAATAAAAATAAAAATGTGACTATGGAAAAGGGAATGATATGGTACAATTCCGGTAATACCATGTAAATAAACAAGGCTTCATTTTACAGTACAGTTTCACTTTACTTACTGAGTAAATTGTCATGTTTTCCTTGGTAACGTTGCAGGACATATGAGGTAAAAAATTGTGACTATATGGAAAAGGGAATGATCAAGTTATATGGTACAATTCCGGTAATACCATGGAAATAAACAAGGCTTCATTTTACAGTACAGTTGCACTTTACTTACTGAGTAAATTGTAAAAACATTTGCAAGAACATACCCAGTATTTAAGATGTGCCATGACATTAGGGAAAACTGTTCCTGCGGGGTAGTTACCAGGTAAGTGTAAGGTAAATTATTTGATAAACCCTCTATAAATGGGTGTAGCAATGAACAACAACTATGTAAGACAAGGTAATTTATTGGAAACTACCGTCTTAATTTCAAGATAGTAATAAATAAACATGGACTGTTACCAACATAACCCTAGGATAACTACAAACCTAACTTGAATTGATGGGTAATACTGCAGGTGTTTCTAAAAATAGTCTGCCTACATTCTGAGGAAGTACACAATTAAATCGGAGTTATTACCAACCTAAACAGGTAACAAGTACACAGTACTTTGTTGAGTTGATATTTAACAGTGGTGTTTTTTTCCCTGGTAGTTTCTCTGTAATTGCATACTAATCACCTTAAGTAATTACACACTAAAATACTATAATTTACCATATGCTTACCAGGTAAATACTTAGTAGTTAGTTTGTAGTTTCTCTGCATTTACATACTTGTTACCTGTGGTAATTACCAATAACCAACTAAAACTTACCATATATTTACCAGGTAAATACCTAGTAATTAGTTTGTAGTTTCTCTGCATTTACATACTTGTTACCTGTGGTAATTACCAATAACCAACTATAACTTACCATATATTTACCAGGTAAATACCTAGTAATTAGGGGACTGTAAAAGAAAGGGTTACCGATTATCTTTTTTAATCGTGTATTAGGTCCATATTTATCAGGTTGATATTTGTAGAAATAAGCAAAATACATTTATAAAACAAAAAGAACAAGTTAATGGCCTTTTGTTAGAACACAACAGGTATGAAGATATGTTTGGTTTTTAACTTTTTATTCTAACTTTAAAGCTAGATTATCCTTTGAAAAGTGTAATACAGTATTTGATTTTTACAAATGCAGTGTTTTCGCCAACTGACCTAAACCGTTGACCCTGAAGTTATGACTTCTGAAGGCCTAGATTCACTCGGTTGAAAAATGGTATTTTGTAATTTAGGCATAAACATCTGAAATTAAAGGTACAGTAGTTTTTAAAAGTATTTTATTAGCTGAAATCATTGTCTTTATTCATAAATATGTCCTCATTGGTGTAAAATGACCTCTGCCAATGATCTGACTTATCCTCGTAAGCGAAGAATTTCTTATCTTTATTTACATGGGACGGGTAATTCCATGGAAGCTTCCATGTCGTTCCGCCACCTTGAAAAACTATAATAGCAGAGAGGGACAAAAAGCACTAGTCTACCTCAACATGTTTCATCATCAACGTGTGTTCGTTCAGAGCCGGCTGCCGGAGATCGTTATTGTCTGTGAGAGGAAATCTGTGAGAGGCACTTGTCACTGCCCCGGCACATTTGAAAGGCTGCACTGCACTGCACGGTACAATATAATGCAGGATCATAGTTATGCAGAGCCACAGGAGAAGGTATCCTCGTCACCAAAAAGCACCATCTGTCAAAAAATGATTGATTGACAGGTGCCCCGCCCCTTTTGGCATGGGATCAAAGGGATCAAAGGGGATCAAAGGGGTTAACCTTTGACCCGGCTAGCCATCGATCATGTGTTTTGACAGTTAGTATGACCTATTGACCCGACTAGCCCTTGATCATGTAGTTTTGACAGAAAGTTTGAGGTTTTGAAGTTGGTATGACAGAAGGTTTCGGGTTTTGAAGCCTTTTGAAGTTTTTGAACCTTGTTATTGACAGAAAGTGCTGATCGTTTGAAGACGCTGTTATAATAATACGTCATGGTATTGACAGAAGGTTTTCGGTTTTTAAGTTGTTATAATAATTCATGGTATGACAGAAGGTTTTGATCGTTTGAAGTTGGTGTCCCTTCACATTCCTGAGCAGTGTATATAAATGGGGTCAGTGTGTTCTACAATCACCAGAAAGATAAACATGAGCTACATGAGCATGGACGGTTTATCCTCCTCCTCCCCTCAATCCCCAGAGGCGGGGCTGAGCAGCAGGATGATAGAAAGTCTGACTATGGCGCAGAGAAAACCTTTTGGTCACATCCGTTTGACAAATTCTCTCCATGAAATTTCGGAATGGACTAAAAGTTAATTTATGATGTCTAGTAACCGTGTATTCGGGTACAAATTTCATAAACCAACTCGAGTTGTTATGCGCTACACCGCTGACGGCGTCGGCGAGTTTCAGGCTGGGGAAGACGCGTGTATGGTATTTCCTGAAAAATACTGGTCTCTATTTTACAAATTTGTCTGGAAGGATCTGAACGACGGCGGCGAGGAGCCTTTGTACGTTGCGGAGTGGGACGGGGCAACCTCGAATGTCCGGTACAGAGTGGTAGGTGACCATACTAAAAAGAAGCCGAATGATTCTGTTTACACATTCTGCTGTAAAGACAAGACAAAGCTCAACAACACTCGGTCTGGGGCCGTCCTGCCTAACGAGCCACTTGTTCAAGTGGTGCGATCTGGATCTGCTGAATAGTGTTTTTTCAATCATCAACAAAATGTTCAAATGGTGTGACATACATGACGGATACAACAGAATTAAAGCGCAGCTGTCCCACCCTGAGAGATGTGCGCGCAGCAGTACATATGCTCTGCCGTCCACACCCATTCACTTCAGCCGTGATTTATAAACGACGTTTGGGAGGGTCTGACTTTCGAGCTTTATGATGGCTGTAGTGAATGGGCGTGGACGGCAGAGCATATGTACTGCTGCACGCACATCTCTCAGGGTGGAAGAGCTGCACTTTAATTTTGTTGTATCTATGTAAAATAGAGACCAGTCTTTTTCAGGAAATACCACACATGCGTCTTCCCCAGCCTGAAACTCGCCAACGCCGTCAGCGGTGTAGAGCATAACAACTCGAGTTGGTTTATGAAATTTCGGAAATTTTATGGAGAAAATTTGTCAAACGGATGTGACCAAAGGTTTTCTCGGCGCCATAGTCAGACTTTCCAACATCCTGCTGCTCAGCCCCGCCTCTGGGGATTGAGGGGAGGAGGAGGATAAACCTTCCATGCTCATGTAGCTCATGTTTCTCTTTCTGGTGGTTGTAGAACACACTGACCCCATTTATATACACTGCTCAGGAATGTGAAGGGAGGGGGGCCCTGTGACACCAACTTCAAATGATCAAAACCTTCTGTCATACCATGACATATTATAACAACTTCAAAACCCCACACTAACTGTCAATAGTCAAAACCCAACTTCAAAACCCCAGAACTTTCTGTCATACCATGAATTATTATAACAACTTAAAAAACAAAAACCTTCTGTCAATACCATGACGTATTATTATAACAGCATCTTCAAACGATCAGAACTTTCTGTCAATAACAAGGTTCAAAAGGCTTCAAAAGGCTTCAAAAACCTTCAAGTTGGTCATACCAACTTCAAAACCACAAACTTTCTGTCAAAACTACATGATCAAGGGCTAGTCGGGTCAATAGGTCATACTAACTGTCAAAACACATGATCGATGGCTAGCCAGGTCAAAGGTTAACCCCTTTGATCCCCTTTGATCCCCTTTGATCCCCTTTGATCCCTTTGATCATATGCAGCCTGCCGGATCCAGGCCGTATCCAGATCTGACGAAGGACCTTCGCCTGGACCGATGACAACGCAGTGCTGAAGTGCCAACTAGTCTCTCTCTATGGAGGATCCCTCTACCACTATACAGATAAGGTGTTGTCGGGAAAATCCGTTTCGCGTTCCTACCCCAAAGCAACAAAATAAAATTAAATTCTTTATCAAAATTTATAAGGAAAGACAAGTACTTTGTTTAGGCTTGGCTTGTAGGGAATTCCAAACCTGCGTATTTTCAAATGCACATAACTATAGAACCCATTCTAAATGCGCATGTGAACGCCATCAGCGTTTCTCACAGGTTCGCGTTTAAAGTCTGTGTAGAGGGAATGGTGTCGTCTTAGCGGCCCCTAATTTAATAACAAATGATCGTTGCGACGGAAGCAAATAAATCAAAACTTTAGATGGAAAATAACTTAACTCTGCTATAAAGCCAAAACAATCTCTGTTACCTTAAATTATACGCTTATCTCTGTGAAGCTGCTTTGAAACAATCTACGTTGTTAAAAGCGCTATATAAATGAAGATGACTTGACTTGACTTGACATGCCAAAAGGGGTGGGGCACCTGTCAATCAATCATTTTTGACAGGTGGTGTATGGTATTCACTACTAGAGATATCAAGGTAAAGGTAACATGGAGAAAGACTACACATTGTTCATTTAAATATACTCCCAGCATTGTAACAATAAAAAGGTTGAAAGCGTTGATCTATTATGTTAGTATACCCATTCATTTCATATAATCTTTAAGGTTCTTTCATGTCAATGTCACCCTTGGTTTGCTCACTGGGTCAAATGTGTTTATGTCGGTTGTTTTCAGACACATTGTCTACTTGCTAAAACTTTACAGTAAGGTTTCATTTGTTAACATTAACTACATTAGTTAACACGAACTAATGATGGACAATACAATACAGCATTCAATAACCTTAAGTTTAAACATTTACTAATACATTTTTAAATACAAAAGTTTTCTGATAACATTAGCAAATCCCCTGTGAACTAACATGAACAAAGAATATTTGTATAAACTAACATGATCAGATTAAGGAATAAAAGTATTTCCTTAAGCAGAAGACAATCAAACAAGTTTTGTAAAGGGTAGTTCATCTGCTTTAGTGCTGCACCGTGAGGCAGTGTAAGTGTATTTTATGGATGGCTCAGCTAAACAGGCCAATAAGAGACTATTAACTACTATTACTCCTTTTAATTATACTAATGTCTAATTAAAACATCTACAAATGTATAAATTCAGAGATCAGGTAAAACCCACAAACACTTGTTCAATCTCAGTGAATCTGCGTGATGTATGGGTTCACAGAGATCATCGCCTCCAGTGGTGAACCACTGACATTTCCAAACGTTTCGAAACAGTTATGACGTAACAAAGCCTCGTTTACTGAAATCACGTGACTTTGGCAGTTTGATACACACTCCAAACCACTGATTCGAAACAAAAGATTTGTAAAGGTTTCATAGCTACATGAAGCATGTTTCGAAAGCACCCATCACTAGCGTTCAGTCAACTTACCTTCAGTGGATCTTATTACAGGCAGATACTGATCACAGACTTTTAAAATGCACTTATTTAAATTTTTACAAGTTACAGTATATGCTGCACCAAAATGATATATTTGTGAAATACAAAGATTAAATTGAAAGCAGTTATGAACAGTTCTGATCCTGATGTCAGAAAAAAACATTGTTCTGCTTCTACAGTAACTGAAATTATTAAACTAGGAAAGTCACATTGAGGTTAAAACCTTTTTTACAAGTGAGACCTAGTCAAGATAGGGTCAGATAGCAGGATTAGACAATAACAATAAATAATTATTGACCCATAATCAAACTGTCTGTCTTTATCAAATATTTAAAGCTTCATATCACTTTTTAATTGTGTGTTTTTAATTGGCTGTTTAATTTTATAACTTTAAATTGTTGTGTGCTCTGTGTGATGCTGAGTGAAAAAATGCTTAAAAGTAATATTATAAATAAATGAGCAATACTCACGTCAGTGTGTTGAGTTGACAGTGTTTATCCTGCAGTAGAGCAGCGATCTGATTCACTTGTGTGTCTCCTAGTTCATGTCCTCTCAGATTCAGCTCTCTCTGGAGTAACGGGTTTTTACCCAAAACTCTATTCACATACTGACAGGCTTCCTCTGCAGCAGGACTCAAAAACCTGCAGAAGAGGCAATTCAGTTCTCAGCTAAATGTCTGTTGCATTAAAAAAGATTGATTTATACGATAAAAAAAACTTATTGTTTTAAAGACAAGCTTAAGTTAGTTATTTATATGTACACTTTTTCTTTAAACATTTAAATACACAAATAAATATATATTTAAAAGAAACTAGAGTGACACTCGTCGAAAAGCAAACTCATAAGAACAGAAACGTCTCACAGAGCAGAAGGGCAAAAGCTCACTAGATCATGATTTTCAGTATGAATACAGAGTGTGAAATTAAGATCGTTCTGTCTTTTAAGCAAGAGGAGTGAGAAACGTCAGCACAGAGAAAACTGGCTTGTGAAACTGCATGTTTGTGAACATCTGGAGACTCATAGACCTGCTGTAGGGAGATGCAGTTGGGCTTGATGGAAAACTATTGTGTTCAGAAAACTATTTCACTAAAAGGTTATCTAGTATTAATAATGAGAAGTGTGCACAAAAAATATTAATTATCAAGGTATACTCCATAATAGCAGCACATACACTGACCCATAATGTCTATTTGACCTGTAGCTCGTATCACAACTAAACTGTTTTGACGATTATCATCATCATGGCAGAACCTGCAGCATCTGATCTGACCTTGATAATTTTAAAGGGATACTCTGTGGGAATTGCAGTAATTTGCAAGAGACAACTTCTCACTTTGAGTACACAAATGTGTGTTATTTATTTTTCAAGGTAAACAAAACCACAGAAGAATGGCGCTGATCCGAGTCCCTCGTCATCACGCCTTCCCCATCTTAAAGGGACCGCGATCCCTGAACAGTTATGCAGAAAAACCGTGTACAGAACTACACTTAATAACAAAGGTGAATTATGTCTTTCACATTCACTACACACGTCCCCCCAGAATTCACCATAACAGAAAAACCAAACAGCCAATGTGGAGGTGGGCGTATCAACCGGCCACAACGACTGCGCTGTACCGAAGGTCGAGGAGACCCCAATGCAGCCGGTGTAACGTCATTACACGGGTGAGGGGCATGGAGTGTGGGAGGCTTGAGTGGGATAGGAGCACAGGGTGGGGGCAGAGCAGGAGGCCGTCCGCGTCATGGGGGCTGGGCCAGATCAATGGGCCTGGCCACGTCCAACTGAGCCGGTTTAAGGCGGTCGATAGAGAGTCGCTCCGGTTTGCCACCCCTGTCCACCACAAAGTGTTTGTCCCCTGTCTCCAGAACCCGGAAATGGGCCCTCGTAGGGCGAGCGTAGTGGTCCCCTGTGGGCATCGTGGCGAATGAAAACATTGTCGGCTGTTTGAAGTCCTGCGGGGATGTGCGACTGAGGGAGGCCGTGACAGGAAGAGGGGATGAGGACTGAAGGTCCTCCTTTGGTGCAGTCCCTGGTGCAGTTGCTGTCTTTGAGGCTGGCACGCAGGGAAGCCTTCATCGACCTATGAAAACGTTCACAGAGTCCGTTAGCCTGCGGGTGATATGCAGTCGTGCGGTGGAGTTTCACTCCGAGGCTCTGTGCGACAGCGTCCCAAAGCTCAGACGTGAATTGCGCACCTCGGTCAGAGGAAATGTCCGAAGGAGTACCAAAACGGGCAATCCAGGTGCCAATAAATGCCCGTGTCATCTCGACAGACGTCACAGATGTCAGTGGCACAGCCTCAGGCCAACGGGTGGTCCTGTCAACCATGGTTAACAAATATGTGAAACCTTGAGAGCAGGGCAGAGGACCAATCAGGTCGACGTTTACGTGGTCAAAACGCCTCTCAGGAACCGGGAATGATTCTAATGGGGCTTTAGTGTGGTGGTGTACTTTGGCCCATTGGCACTCAACACAGGTGTTAGCCCAGTCCCTAACGTCCTTCTTGAGGCCGTGCCAAACAAATTTAGCTGCAACAAGTCTCTGTGAAGCTTTCGCACCTGGGTGGGAGAGACCATGGATGGCATCAAACACTTGTCGTCTCCACCCCGAGGGAACAATTGGCCGAGGACTACCTGTGGAGATGTCACACAGGAGCGTTGTGCCGGCATCGGCAAAAACCACGTCCTCAATCTGCAGCCCAGTAGTAGAGTTTTTCAGATGTTGCACGTCTGGGTCTGTGGTTTGAGTTGCGGCCATGCGGTTGTAATCTAAACCAAGATGGACTGCCCCTGCCACGGCCCGTGATAGGCAATCCGCCACGTGGTTGCTCTTACCGGCAACGTGCTGCAAGTCCGTGGTGAACTCGGAAATGTAAGACAGATGCCGTTGCTGGCGGGCGGACCACGGCTCAGCCACCTTGGCCATGGTAAAAGTCAGCGGCTTGTGATCCACAATAGCGGTGAAATGTCGGCCTTCTAGCAGGGAACGAAAGTGTCTAATGGCGAGGTAGAGACCCAGCAGCTCCCGGTCGAAAGTGCTGTACTTCCACTCACAAGGGCGTAGCTGACGGCTAAAGAAAGCCAGCGGCTGCCAGGCCCCGCCTACCCACTGCTCGTAAACAGCGCCGACAGCGTAATCCGAGGCGTCCGAGGTGATAGCAATGGGGGCTGTAGGAGAAGGATGCGCCAGCATGGTGGCGTTCGCTAGTGCTGTTTTAATGGCATCAAAAGCCTTGACTCTGCTCTCAATCCAGTCCACAGCGTGTTTGGGTTTACCCTTCAGGGCCTCGTGCAAAGGCCCCATGAGCTGAGCGGCTCGAGGGATGAAGCGGTGATAAAAATTTACCATGCCGAGGAACTCCTGCAGGGATTTGACAGTGGGTGGGCGTGGGAACTGTATGACTGCCTCCACCTTTGATGGAGAGGAACTGCCTCGTCCTTAGTGACTCTGTGTCCTAGGAAGTCGATGGTGGAGAGACCAAACTGGCACTTGGCGGGGTTGACAATTAGTCCATGGTGGCTAAGCCGGTCAAAAAGGGTTTGGAGGTGCGCCAGGTGCTGAGACTTGGACGTGCTTGCTACCAGGATGTCATCCAAGTACACAAAAAGGAAAGGCAGGTCCCGCAAAACAGAGTCCATGAGGCGCTGGAAAGATTGGGCGGTGTTTTTAAGGCCGAACAGCATGCGCAGGAACTCAAACAGACCAAACGGCGTGATCACTGCTGTTTTGGGAATGTCCAGTGGGTGTACCGGCACCTGATGATATCCCCGGACGAGGTCCACCTTGGAAAAAATTACCTTGCCAGCCAGGTGTGCTGAAAAATCCTGTATATTCGGGATTGGGTATCGATCAGGTGCCGTTGCCTCATTAAGCCGCCGGTAGTCGCCACACGGGCGCCAGCCGCCGCCAGGTTTGGGGACAATGTGGAGGGGTGATGCCCATGGGCTGTCGGATCGGCGTACTATGCCCAGGCGTTCCATGTTTGCAAACTCAGCCTTTGCAACGGCAAGCTTGGTCGGGTCGAGGCGCCGAGCGCGGGCGTAAACGGGTGGACCAGCAGCGGCAAGATGGTGCTCCACAAGATTCTTCACCGTAGATGCAGAGAAAGTGGGCTGAGTGAGGGCTGGGAAACTGGCCAGTAGACGTTGGAAGTCATCAGAAGCTGAGAGCATGTTAGACAGTCGGACGGGGTCAGCCTCATTGAGCGTACACCAGTGATGCGCGGGTTGATCCGAAATTACCCGCGGTTACGAGTCATCCAAAAAATATTTTTAATGATATTCGGGTCGCGGTCGGTCAGGTCGTTTGAAATAAAGATGCCAATTAAACCTTTGTAATTTATATATTACTAGACACTATTTTCAATGAAATACATAGGTCTACACTTTATTGGCTGAATAACTGGCAAGAAGTACGATGACGCACGAGCTCAGTCTGCAGGTAGAGATGGAGGCGGCAAGAGAAAAGGTGAAGACTGGGGAGTGGAAGCTGTGGGAGTGTGGGAGACATTTGCCGAAATAATGAAAGATGATGACCAAAGTGCTGGCTTTGTCATGTGTACTTCTTGCGATGCTATTTACACATTTGATAGCCACAAAACTGGCACGACCAACCAGGCACGGCGCCAGGATTTCAGTTTTGGATAAGCCAGACCAATTGTGGGTGGGCCTTAAATTAAAAACGTTAAATAAAAAAAATAAAAAACGTTATCCAATCACTGCTTAACTTAATAAAAAAAATATTGACTAATATAGCTGTTATTATCTGTGCGTGCGTATACATAATATAGATTTTAATAGCTTGATGCTCTTTAAATATTTTGTTGCATTGTTAAAAGTTTCGGTGCATAGGATGGACCTATCCGCAATCGCTCTCCATGGTTCTGACCAAAGAAGAGCGCTTTGGAATCTCCATTACGCATCATACCTTGGCTGCATTTTCCGAAAATATTGTCTATTAGCGCGCTACGAAGACTCTTAAGGTATAACTTAACTAAAGGTATACTACCACTAATGTATAGGCTATCATTGCTAGGCGTCTTCATCATCCACTCGCGAGGCAGAGCTGCTGAGAGGCAGAGGTGCTGGCGCCCTCCTAGCAATGGCGCAGTTTTTGGTAAAACATGATTTTGACGACGTTTTGTTTTATTGAAAACTCTTTTTAAAAGATTTTCGTTTTGTATAAATTGTATCTTAATTTTGATCAATGTTTTATCAATCAATTGTCTACTTTTAAACGAAAATATTCAAACCAAAATAAATAGGCTACTCTCTGATTATGTAATCCAAATGAAATGTGCATTTCTCTCTGGTGTTCATGGCGAGTCCGAATTGTCAACTTCATCTTTGCAGCGACACAGAAAACACCAGTTTATTACTAAACAATTAAATGTCTCCTTGCTAATTTAGACACATTCATAATCATTACTTTAACCGGTTCTTTGTGGCAAGCTTTATGCGTGCGGTCATAACGCTTATTATACATAGGCTATAGCCTATTTAAGTAGGCTAATTAAATTAATATAAAGGGGCGATTTGTCCACGAATGGCTTAAATGAACAACTACTAGTCGACTAGAAAAAAAAAAATTAGTCGGAGGTAGCACTTATTCCACATATTTTCGAACCAGCAGGCCATTCTGGGTTGAGCGAGTGACCCTGCGGAATGAGTGAGCGGAGCGGAATAGGTTCAGCTCTCCGCTCACAAGCTCGGAACAAACCCGAACCTCACTGTCTGCTGAACTTGCACAGAAACATCAAAATAGACATAGCCAGCTTTAAAATTGTTGTTAAAACTAAACATTTAGACTATTTACAAATTAGGAGCTTATTGACGATTTTTTTATAATTCTTGACAAAATTAGAATAGCCTAGGCTATATTCTTTTTTTTTTCAACGACGCAACGAAGAGCATTTACTACTTTCAAAAAATGCGGGTCAGGA
This sequence comes from Rutilus rutilus, assembly GCF_951802725.1. Taxonomy (NCBI): domain Eukaryota; kingdom Metazoa; phylum Chordata; class Actinopteri; order Cypriniformes; family Leuciscidae; genus Rutilus; species Rutilus rutilus. The sequence continues at coordinate 45,062,088 of NC_140214.1, read as the reverse complement.
AGCGGGTCGGGTACAATATTTTCTTTTTCTTTTTTTTGCGGTCCGAGTTGCGGGCGGGTTAGTTTAAAACGTCGGTCGGGTGCGGGTTGTTTATACATTGACCCGCGCATCACTGGCGTACACGTATAAGAACAAAACGTGACAGCATCAATCAGACGGCGGTTCTTAACATCTACCAACAGTCCATGTGCACACAAAAAATCAGCGCCGAGGAGGGGAACGGCAACCTTTGCCGTAACAAAATCCCAACCGAACTGCTGTCCTCCGAAACACAGTTCGACATACCTTGTTCCATATGTGCGGATTGGGCTACCGTTGGCAGCTTCCATAGGGGGACCATGGCTGTCGGTCACCATGTCCAAACGGGACGCAGGCAGAACGCTCCTTTGTGCTCCCGTGTTGCACAGAAAACGGCGACCGGAGATGCTATCGCGGATGAAAAGCAGTCTGCCTACTCGGCCGACACTCAAGGCCACTACTGAGCGCCGGCCCTGGCATTTCCCGAAACACCGAAACTGCATGGTGGACGGCATTTGTTGGCCTTGGTTCCAAACTTTGCATGATAGAAACACAATCCTGAGAGCTGTTGGGTGCCAGAAAACTGCTGCCGACGAGAAGTAGTCGCAGCAATGAGTGTGGATTCGTCATGTGTCACTGAAGAGATATGCACGGGAAAAAACGCGGCCGCACAATGTCCCTGACTCGCCAGGAAAAATTTATCAGCCTCTTCAGCTAGTTTACGACAGTCAGTGATTGTGGTGTTGGCTAATGCAGCTCTCACTTGGGAAGGCAGCTGACGCAGGAAAAGCTGGATGAAAAGAAAGTCAGGTCTGTGTTCGCCCAAAAGATCCAGCATACGGTCCATGAGCTCGGACGGTTTGCTGTCACCCAGTCCTTGAAGTGAGAAAAGCCTGCTGGCTCTCTCAGTGTCCGACAGTTCAAACGTTTTCAACAGGTGGGTTTTAAGTGCTTTATACTTCTCATTTTCAGGAGGATTTGTAAGAAGGCTAACCACCCTGGATGCTGTTGAATTTCCGAGAGCAGACACAACGTAGTAATATTTAGTCGTATCCGCGGTGATCTCACGCAGCGCGAACTGCGCTTCAGTCTGGGCGAACCTTGCAGATGCTGACGATTCCCAGAATTCGGGGAGTTTGAGGGTGACAGCGTTCGCGGTCATGATCGCGTCGTGTCTCTGGATACGTCCAGCAGACTAATGTCGGGGTCACCAGTGTGGGAATTGCAGTAATTTGCAAGAGACAACTTCTCACTTTGAGCACACAAATGCGTGTGTTATTTATTTTTCAAGGTAAACAAAACCACAGAAGAATGGCGCTGAACAGCGTCCCTCGTCATCACGCCTTCCCCCATCTTAAAGGGACCGCAATCCCTGAACAGTTATGCAGAAAAACAGTGTACAGAACTACACTTAATAACAAAGGTGAATTATGTCTTTCACATTCACTACAACTCCACTTTAAAATGAAAATTCTGTCATCATATACTCACCCTCATGTTGTTTCAAACCTGTATGAATTTCTTTCTTCTGCTGAACAGAAAGGAAGATATTTAGAAGAATATCAGTAACCAGACAGTTTCTGGTCTCATTGACTTCCATAGTAGGAAAAAATATATACTATGGAAGTCAATGAGACCAGAAACTGTCTGGTTACTGATTTTCTTCTAAATATCTTCCTTTATGTTCAGCAGAAGAAATAAATTCATAAAGGATTGAAACAACATCAGGGTGAGTATATGATGACAGAATTTTCATTTTAAAGTGGATTATCCCTTTAATGCAACAAATTGTCCAGCTTTTTGAATAATATATTAGTTATGAATATTTAGCCTGCATATAGCTAATTTAGTTAATTATTTGATCCCGTCTCACCTCAGTGTCTTCAGTTGACAGTCTGGATCCTGCAGTAAATCATTGAGCTGCTTCACTCCTGATTGTCCAGGATCATTTCCTGTGATATCCAGCTCTATCAGGTGTGAAGGGTTTGATCTCAGAGCTGAAGCCAGAGCTTTATAACCTTCTTCTGTCACACTGCAGTTAGAGAGTCTAGAACAGAGAGGAAAACATTCAGCTGATTAATCAGTTAAACCTGAACAATATAAATCTGAATGATCGCTCTTCCAGTCGCCTCTACAATAAGGAAACCCCTCTTTCTGGTGGTCTACGGCATATTCAGTGGTGTTTCACTGGCGTATTGCAAGGGATAAGTGCAGCGATTCCCCCCTGGGCGCTTCAGCATAAAGAGCAGTTTCCCTAAAAGAGCTAAATTGATGTTGAGCGTCTTTTTAAAGATGCCTTTCCGTCCGTGTGTTTCTAGATGCGGTTGTTCCCTGTCCTCATCTGATGGCCATGATCTCACATGTCTGGGCCAAGAGTGTGCTGAGATAGTGTTTGTGGATGGTTCATGTCCTCACTGTGAGAACAGGACCATGTTGAACCCTGCGGTCGTGACTGTCCTTCCTCGTGAAGGCTAGAGTCTCTCTGCTGTTACCCAGCACTGCCTCTGCACAAAGCAGAGCCGCCAATACGGTTAACACTGTAGGAGACCTGAGGCTCACAGTGGTAATGTTTCCCCGCGGTCCTCCCGCTCCACTGGCCTGCTGTGTGCCGTCGAGCTGCCGGGTGATGGTGAGGGTCGTTTGCTTTTCGATTCAACAATGGAGTTTAAAAAATACGACAGATGGACCGACGATGAGGTTCAGGCTTTATTAAGCTTATATGAGGAGGACGAAATCCAGCGGGAACTGGAAAGTCACACACAGTCCTACGTCACCGGACTAATTTGCCTAATCTTCATGGTACTTTAGACTGCGATGGAAACACAGACAGGAACAGGTCTGGGGGAAAAAGATCCTGGGACAGATTGTTCTGGGAAATTTCAATGGAAACGCGGCTTTAGATGATCATCTTATTGAAGAGCTACAGCAGCATTTAGTTTCCAATAGTCTGTTTTAAAACCCAGTCACACTAGTTCTGTGTGCTGGAAGACACTGTTTCTTCTCTTTAATTTTTAACGATTTATTTGACATCTCTCTTCTTTATTCTCTGTTGAAAAGGCAGATTTCTGCATGTACACAATCAGTACATTGTATCAAATGCTGGAAATTAAACAATTACTAACTATATAAAAAACACAAAAATGTGAGCAATAGGGAAAACCCAGAAAGTGCACTGCTATAAACAATGAAACATAAGCCCTGCTGTCTTCAAATAAATAAATTTCAGTCACACTGTAATTGCTGTACAGTATAATGATACTAACTGTAGTTTCTCCAGCTTGAATTGTGGGTTCATCAGTAGATCACTGAGGTTTTTCACTCCAGAGTCTCCTAGTTTATTCCCGCTCAGGTCCAGCTCTCTCAGGTGTGACGGGTTTGATTTAAGAGCTGACGTCACATCAGAACAACCTTCATCTGTCATATCACAGGAGCTTAAACTACATTAGCAGAGAGAGAGAAGAAAATAAGACAGAAGAAAAGAAAACTCTTTATTCTGTAAAGTCACATCATCTTCATAAACAAATAAATCAGACAGAGGAAGAGAGACCATCATTTTTATTTCACCAGATCACAAAATACTAAGTTTGCACAAATACAATGTTAATTTTTTTTAGTTTAACCCTTTAGGCGCCAGAGGTTTTTTCCTAAAACGTTCGATTTTGACATCTTAATTTCAAAAGGCTATATATTAAAAGTGATAAAAGATAGAGACTTTCTGTAAATTAGAGAAATATTAAGGATGACCCAAAGTTTATGTAGGAATTACATTTTCCCATCTAATTTGCATATTATGACGTCATATAGTGGCGGCCATCTTGGATTATAGAATTTTCATGAAAAGTCACATGTTTAAAAGATAAAATGCAGCACTTCTTTCCCCCAAAAATGTCCCTCACCTTCTGTATGCTATATTGCACAATACTGAATGCTCAGGTAAATAGTAAGTAGTGAACAAACTGTGTAAATCATTACTAATAATAGAAACAAACTGAATGCATGTAGCGATTGGCCTTTTGCTGTAGTGATTTTCCATTTACTACATACAGTAGGCACTCTGATTCCATGTATGGTGCACATATTATTCATATGACACACAAACACAAGTAGACAAAACCTGTTTAGTTCAAAAGCTCACTCGCCATGGCATGCCACAGATCATGAGTGAGATGACGAGACAAGACGAGAGACAATGTTAGTTTTTTTTTTGTGTGTGTGTGTTTTTTTTTTTTTTTTTGGTTGTTGTTTTTTTAGCTGACATAGACGCACACATCATAAGGACATGAACACACAAAAAAGAACACATATTGTACACTAAAATGGTCAGGGAAATAGATAGTAAATCAACAGTGTAAATCATTACTAATAAATGGCAGACAAAAAAAAATGTTTATGTTGCAGAGCTTTTGCTGTAGAGATAATGACTCCCTATCCATCCAGGTGACATTTCTTGTAGTGTTTCATGGTGTGGTCTTGCGATATCCACGTGTCACACCGCCTCTGCTCCTGCTACGAGCAGCGCGGGCGCGGCCAGATCTGTCTCGCGCGCGCGCCGAGTGTGCACAGCTCGGACTACTGTCTTTGTCATTGCGACTCCCCACCCTGCCTCCACGTTGCCCCCTAACTGTCCTATGAATACTTCGACCTCGTCTAACATACCCAGTGGCATTAGACAAAGCCTCCACCACAATACTGTCGCCGCGATTGCGGAGAGGCACGCGGTCACCATGGCGAGCGCGGTAAACATCTCCCGCCTCGTTCCCAACAACACTAACACGCCTGCTAACTTCGCAATGAACACTCCGACCCCGGGAAACATTGTTCCCACCACTGACATTGGGCAAAGGACCATATATATTGGGCAAAGGATTCACCGTTTGTGCTTGGTGTAGGGCTATACTTTCACTTTCAGAATCACCGTCATTTTCTGAAGGCAGATAACGTTATTCCCCTTCAGAATCAGGGTCCGCGAATAGAACACCCAACACTTCATTGCGGGTAAGCTTTATTGATGCCATTAGATGATAATAATAATAATAATCTAATGCAAATACTCGCTGACGTTGACAATATTGATCTGATAAAATGGCTCACTCGCACACTAGCTCCGCTTTTGTTCGCACTGATTCAACGCGCTCTAGCTCGAAGATTTTGTATAGAAACATGACATTTTTTTGAGTCGGGGATGAAGTATGACATGTATGCTAACTAGTGGAGGGGAGGTCGAACGAAATTTGAGACCCTGTTTGACAAAATCGGCCGTTTTATTCAGTGCCGCATCTTGTCGAGTAAACTCGACTGTGGCGGCTAGAGGGTTAAACTGTTGAAGTGATTTAAGCATTTTGATTCTTGTATGTGAATGTGACTGACCTCAATCTCTCCAGTTTACAGTGTGAATCCTTCAGTATGTCACATAAGTGCTTCACTCCTGTGTTTCCTAGTTCATTCCCACTCAGGTCCAGCTCTCTCAGGTGTGACGGGTTTGATTTCAGAGCTGAAGTCAGGATGAGACTCTGTTTCTCTGTAATACATCTATTCAGACTGAAGACAGAAAGAGAAAATGACTATGTCTATGATGATCAACAAACATGTTTAGCTTCATCCAGCAGACTTTTACTGACAAATAAACAGGGATATCAAGGTAAAGGTAACATGGAGAAAGACTACACATTGTTCATTCAAATATACTACCAACATTGTAACAATAAAAATGTTGAAAGCGTTGATCTATTTATGTTAGTATACACATTCATTTCATTTCATTTTTAAGATTCTTTCATGTCAATGTTACCCTTGGTTTTGCTCACTGGGTCAAATGTGTTTATGTCGGTTGTTTTCAGACACATTGTCTACTTGCTAAAACTTTACAGCAAGGTTTCATTTGTTAACATTAACTACATTAGTTAACATGAACCAGTGATGGACAATACTATACAGCATTTAACCCTCTGAGGTCGACAATCACGCCGGCGTGATCTGCGCGCTTTTTTCCTTAGTGCAAAGGAGACTCCAAAATAATCTGTTGATTTTGATTTTACATTCTTGTATTATACATCAATCGATCCTGTTAAGTGTGTATTTTTTTTGTGTATACTCACAATAAAAACAAACTGTTGTTCTTTTCGCCAAATAAAGAAAAATAAACATGATGCGCGTTCTGCTTTCTCTCTGTCAGTGAAGTCTAATCTGAAACGCGTCCGAAAATGAACTGTAACTCAGCGAATACTTCTCACACAGACACGTGAGATGTGTCTTTATGAAGCTTGAAATCTCTTCTTTTAAATGAAGTCATTTATATAAAAAACAAATGTTTTCAACTCATGTAATCTGTTTGAAAGCAAGGAGAGGTACCGTTTTTTCCTTATGCCTCATTATCTCTAATAAGCTGCGGCCGCCCCGCCCCCGGCGCTATTCACATGGTAAATAGTTTAGGTGATTTAGTATGCATCGCATACGCCCCCCGATCAATGCCTTAAAAACACGAAGTTTCATCAGATCAGATTGACTGATAGTTCATCGCGTTTAGAGAGGATGGCTCACTTCTCCAGTAAAGACGCCCTTCAGATGATTCTGGACAGCGAGGAAGAATTCACATTTTCCTCAGAGGAAGATTGTAACTCAGACGAGGAATGGCAGCATTTTCAAGAGCGAATTGATCCCGCAGAGGACACACGTTCGGAGTAAGTTGTTTACTGTTATATTTCCTAATTATAAATATATATATATAGGCTATAATTCCTTTTCTGATGATATAGAACTCATATGAATTTTCAGACTATATTTTCCCTAGTTTTGGCTAGCTTTTGACACCTTACAGGAACAATTGCCTTACAATATTCCTGTATGTGTAAGTGGTCTAGGGGTAGAACTTCTGCAAAGTGTGTCAGAGGTTCTGGGTTCGAATCCACGCTCATATAGGTTTTTTTTTTTTTTCTCAAAACCGATTATGTTTTTCAGTGGTTGTATATCAGGCAGGGACACTTTGTGTGTATTTGTTTTTCTAATTTCACCGGAACGAATAGAGAGTCTCTCGTGCGCGTCCGAGTGAAGACTGTGCGCGAGCCAGAAACAAACATAGTATCCGCGCCACTGATCGCAGCGGCAGCGCGCACTTTGGTCAGTTGATTTAAAACAAAACAACACATTTCATAGCTAGAGCGCCTCTTATTTAAAAAACGAACGAAAAGAATGCTCTGCTAGTTAACTGGAGATGTTTTGTTTATTTGTATTGGTACATTCGTGCCGTGAGATGTTTCAAAAGTGGTGGGGACAATATCGACCTTAGAAAATAGTGGTGGGGACATGTCCCATACGTCCCACCCGCAAATTACGCCTATGAGACGTAATATTTTACAGATGAAATGTAGCCTAATTGTGTTTACATCATAATAATATAAAAGTAGCCTACCTATTCTTGTGTGAAATTACAAAAAACGTTGTCTTTTTTTTATCCGTGGCCATTAGTGATTGATAATGATAATACAATTTATTTAATTGTGTTATCAGCATGCTCACATGTTTTTTTTGTTTTGTTTTTTTACAGATGTGACAATGAACATGTCCAAGCACCTGTCCCGAAGAGAGCAAAGGCAAACAAGCAGGCAAGCAACAGGCAGTCCACTCTGACATGGAAAACATGAGTTGTTTGAACATTGCTTTGTTTATAGCAGACTGGTTATTTTTTTATTTTGCTCACATTTGATTTGCTTAGAGCAAATTTAGAACATTTAGTTCCTCCACATAGAGGAATTACAATAAAACAGATTGAAAAACAAAACCTTTGAATCTCCTCTACTTCTTCCAGGCTCCTTCATGGCCCAATGATGGCCCATTAACCTGTGGGTGTGTGTCACACCCCTGGTCTGAATCTCATTAATATTGATAGGCCATCACCACTCCCACGCATAAACCTCTTCTGACAAAAATACTGACTTGCAAAGTTTATATCAATGTATTGTTTTATTTGAACGATTAGGCAGGATGATTTTCACATCATGTTGAAGCCAGAACTCAAAGCGAACACATCCATTAGTCAAAAGTCTTGTTCACACATATTTAGTATGTGTTTTGTGGTCTTATTTCAGCAACTTTAATTTTTTATTTTTTTCAATAACCACGCATAAACATTATTCTCTTAAAAATTCTAACATATACATTCATGTTGGTCACATATTATGGTAGCCCTGTTTGTGCTATATAGAGTAAATTTACACCTTTGCCATTAACATGTTTATAAATAACTGAAAAAAGCACAAATGTCAGAGCATGTCAGAACACCTCCAGGGCCCAGAAAACCCCTCAGACCCCAGAGGGTTAATAACCTTAAGTTTAAACATTTACTAATACATTTTTAAATACAAAAGTTTTCAGTTAACATTAGCAAATCCCCTGTGAACTAACATGAACAAAGAATAATTGTATAAACTAACATGATCAGATTAAGGAATAAAAGTATTTCCTTAAGCAGAAGACAATCAAACAAGTTTTGTAAAAGGTAGTTCATCTGCTTTAGTGCTGCACCGTGAGGCAGTGTCAGTGTATTTTATGGATGGCTCAGGTAAACAGGCCAATAAGAGACTATTAACTACTATTACTCCTTTTAATTAAACTAATGTCTAATTAAAACGTCTACAAATGTTTAAAACTGATCAGCGATCAGGTAAAACCCACAAACACTTGTTCAATCTCAGTGAATCTGCAAGATTTATGGATTCACAGAGATCATCGCCCCCAGTGGGGAACTATTGACATTTCCAATCGTTTCGAAACAGTTATGACGTAACAAAGCCTCTTTACTGAAATCACGTGACTTTGGCAGTTTGATACACACTCCGAACCACTGATTCGAAACAAAAGATTTGTAAAGGTTTCACAGCTTCATGAAGTGTGTTTCGAAAGCGCCCATCACTAGCGTTCAGTCAACTTACCTTCAGTGGATCTTATTACAGGCAGATATTTATCACAGACTTTTAAAATGCACTTATTTAAATTTTTACAAGTTACAGTATATGCTGCACCACAATTAGATATTTGTGAAATACAAAGATTAAATTGAAAGCAGTTATGAACAGTTCAGAAAAAAAATAAAAATAAAAAATATTCTGCCTCTACAGCAGGGGTGTCAAATTCAAACTCAGTAAGGGCCATGCTGAGGGTTGTGAATAAAATCATGGGCTTCTTCCAGGCTCCTTCATGGCCCAATGATGGCCCATTAACCTGTGGGTGTTTTTTCATCAATTGAAATATAAGTGTATTAGTAACTCTATAAAAAAAAAAAAAAAACTCTCAATTCATGTTTCGTTTCGAAATGCCTTCTTAGATTACATTCTTTACAAACTGCTAGTGACTCTTGACATATGAGACACAATGGCATTCCTTTGTATTCACAGAATAAATATTCGGTTTCCCATCTTGCTTGGAATTGTCGATAGCCCATTCGCAGTCCACTTTTCTTTTCTTTTTTAGCCATTATGCTAGCTTGTATAGAGTCACATAGCATTCAGGCTACATTGTTTACATTTATACCACAGGCTTTTGAATGCTTGAATATGATTGGTTGACGAACGTTCTTTGGTGCGCATTTTCAATGGAACGTTCTTTGGTGCGCATTTTCAATGAAACGTTCTTTGGTGGGCATTTTCAATGAAACGCACCGGCCAGTTATTTCAAAGGTCCTTACAGCCAACAACAGCAAAATAACCAAAACTCACAGCAATATGTGACCAAGCAAATCAATATTGCCTAGTAAACAGGATAAAAAAGACAATGAAGAGTTTGGTTCCAAAATGCGATAAACGCCATTTTTTTTTTAATAACTGAGAACCTGCAAAATTAAATTTTGTATCTGGTCGGTATTGAAAAGTCACTTTTTAATTTGACGTAAAATGCAATATCCGCCGTGTTATTATGTCACGTTTTCTCCCTTTCTTTCCAAACCGCGACAAACGCCAGTCTCCTTTCTCTGCAGAATGCAATAAATGCGCTCAACCAATCACAGCACACCATTCCACACATTACAGTAACAGTACCAAACAGTAACAGCGGCGCTTTGAAAACACGTGGCTTCCTAGTTTTCCGTATCTACTTTGTACTTTTTGATCAACAAACAGACAAAATAAAAATAATAAATTTGACGGCATTGATGGTGGTTTCTGTGGTAGGGAAGAAACGTAAGCCATCGAAATCTAATTTTCGTAATTTTCGTGAGGAGATTAAGAAGATGAGGCACTCAGGAGGAGTAAAAATGCCGGCTGTTGCTTGTTCTCACACGACAGCATCAAACTTCTTTCACGCTGACACATTGGCTCCAGGGGATCTTTTGAAAAACTTTCAATTGTTTTAAGTCAACGGAAACCGAGCAGGACCAAGCCATTTTACAGCTGATCGCCATCCAAAAAGTTCCTAATCCGCACTCTCAGATTTGTAAACTGTGCCTTCAGTTTTTGCAATCTGTACCCACAATTTCATAAACCGTGGCCACGCTTTCACAATCCGTTCCCACGGGTTTGTAAACTGTACTCACGGATCTGTAGCCCCCTTCAACCAGGCCACCTAGGTGCTGGATGCATTGCATTGTGTTTAAATTTATTTATTTTTTTAATGATAATTTCTTGAAATTTCTAAAAAACGACATTTTAAAAAAATGACAGTTTATTTGTGTAAACTCACAATAACAAGAAAGCGTTGTGCTTTTGTAAAATAAAAGAAAACAATCAGGCGCTCTTTCATGAACTCCATGAACTGGAGCGCGTCTCAAAAATGAACTGAACAAAATATAGCCTACCTATATAAAGCTTGAAATGACCACTTGTAAATGAACAAATTCGAATCGAAAGCAAATATCGTCTGATTATGTAATCTGTATGAAAGGTGCATTTCTCTCTAATGGCGCATCCGCTTTACAGCGGAGATGGAGTTGTTTGCAGCCAACACTGATTGAGAAAACACTAGTTTATTAATAAAAAATTTAAATGCCTCGTTATTTTTTCAGACACATTTATTATCATTAGCCTATAAATCACCTATAAATCACCTCTCTGTATGGTTGCAGAGACATGGCTCTTCTCATTCAGCATCAGCACGGTGGTAAAAATATAATTTCCGGGTTCTAATTTGGCCTTAGAAAACCATTAAAATCGACCTCATTTCCATATTAATTTGTGAATATTTTAAATGTTTAATAAATGAGCAAAAAGTCATAAACAAAAATCTGAAAATATGTCAGTAGTTGTTTTTTTATGTGCAGAATTTGGTGTGAAGTTCAAATTCAAATTTTGGTGTTAAATTTTGGATTTTAAAAATACAACAACCGTTCATTTATCGTTTTTCGATTACTGGTTAAAAAACGAAAAACGAATGGACACAAAAGTACACGGACTTGATTAATCCGTGTATCATTCGTTCAGTCGTTTTTTTATTTAATATTGAAAGTAGAAAAATGAGAAAACAGTTCCTTTTTCGATTTTCATTTTTTCCAAAAAAACGAAAAACAAGAATTCAGCTTGAGTTTTCGTTTTTCGTTCTGAGGTAGAAAAATGTATAAACAGCTGGAATATTCGAATTTTACACGTGGGTGGGAATGAAACGCCCCTTTCCTTTGATTTGTCAGCCGAAGATCAAACTGTCCCGTCATCAGTTCTTCCTTAGTTCTGCACTGCAGAATAAAAGTCCTCGCGTTGTGATTCCTAACACGTTTTTTGCAACTACATTTCATCTTTTTTTCCCATCAAATAACCAGACTAACATGGCTCGACACAACCCGTACTGGGAAAAACACTAGACAGGGCTTTCTTCTGTGTAGATATAAATTCACCTACGCTTTGCATCAGCTGGGTATGCCTAAATGACGGCTGTTAGCCTACATGGTCGCCCTCGCCCAGTAATTTTTTAAAAAAATAATAAATGAAGATATAAATCAATATAATTAGTTGTAAATTTAATATTTTTAACACTAATACAAAAAGAAAAGAATAATGCATTGACAATATAATATTTCTATATTAACGTAAACGCATGACATTCAGACTGACTATCTAACAACCGGAGAACAGAGAACAACAGAGATATTAAAATACACACTCTTCTGAGTTTTATGATGTAGGCCTTGTGTTTTATTAAAATTTATTAATTTATATCTCAAAGATGTGCGCTTGTACGCAGCACACCGGGTCATGTTGAGAGGGAAACAAACGCATTTTATTATTAGCCTATTCAGAAATAGTGTAAAAGATCGGTAAATAAAATGCAACATTAACATTATAAACACTATTAATAACATATAGGCTATGTCTATGCGTATTTTACTTCCCCTTACTGTAGCCTATGTCAAATCCTTAAATGAATGGTAGGCCTAGAAAACAACAAGAATGAAAAATAAGTAGCCACGTATAATAAAAATATAGCCTAATAGCTTATAAAAATAGCCTATTTTGTCCTTTATTATAAACAACATTTAGCCAATTTTAAACGCCAAGCCTAAACGAATTTATTTGAATCGAAACTGAAACTGTACCGACGTTGGTTTCGCGCATCTCTCATTCGGTCCAAAGTTTCCATATTTGCAATGTAACATTTGGATGCTAACTAGTAATGTAAAGAAGGCTTTATACTTAAGTCGAGTCCCAATACACGTATAGGCTAAATCAGCATCTTCACAGCAAGGGAAATGAGTTTGGAATAACAGCAAGTAGCCTACTGTGCGGCACAGCCTTTATATTGTACAACAGACCAATTAAATTAAGCAGAATAACTTTTTATATGTTTGGTTGACTGTGTTTTATTTTAATAATGAACAGGCTGCGATGTTAGCCATGCCGGAAGTGAACTGATAATAGCCTATAGATGCTGTGTGAGCGAGCGATGCGCCGGCGACATCACTTGGATTTGTTGCTCAGCAGGGGAAATAATAATATTCTGTCGTTTAATACTCTGTCATTCGAAACAGTAACATTTATATTTTTATTTGTGTACATTCAAAATGACTACAAAATGTCATGCCTTTGGAAAATAAAGAAAACAATATGATGCGCTGCTTTAGCGCGTCTCAGTCTCCTTGAACATCTTTCTGGCGCACATCAAAAATGAACTAAAATAGAGTGAATAGCCTTCTGACGCACCTACTTTTCAAAGTCAACATTTAGATTATTTTAAGTAAAATGCATTATATAGTCACTTAAGAATATAACACAGCGTGGTTCATGATAAAAAAAAAAAAAAAAACGTGACTTTACAGTTCGGAAATAGGAAAATAGCAAACCCCTGGCACTTGAGAACTCCTGGTCTACACAGAAGAAAGCCCTGTCTAGTGTTTTTCCCAGTACGGGTTGTGTCGAGCCATGTTAGTCTGGTTATTTGATGAAAAAAAAAGATGAAATGTAGTTGCAATAAACGCGTTAAGAATCACAACGCGAGGACTCTTATTCTGCAGTGCAGAACTGAGGAAGAACTGATGACGGGACAGTTTGATCTTCGGCTGACAAATCAAATGAAAGGGGCGTTTCATTCCCACCCACGTGTAAAATTCGAATATTCCAGCTGTTTATACATTTTTCTACATCAGAACGAAAAACGAAAACTCAAGCTGAATTCTTGTTTTTCGTTGTTTTGGAAAAAATGAAAATCGAAAAAGGAACTGTTTTCTCATTTTTCTACTTTCAATATTAAATAAAAAAACGACTGAACGAATGATACACGGATTTTGATTCAATGGATTAATTGCATTTTGGAAAAAAAAATGTCATGGATTTATTGCATTTTGGGGGAAAAAATAATGGGCCCTATTTTAACGATCTGAAACGCAAGTGTCAAAGCGCACAGCGTAAGTAACTTTGTGGGCGGGTCTTGGCGCTGTTGCTATTTTCCCGGAGGGATAAATGACTCTTGCGCCAGGCGCAAATCTAAAATGGGTTGGTCTGAAGTAGCTTCATTATTCATAGGTGTGGTTTGGGCGTAACGTGAAATAAACCAATCAGAGCGACATCTCATATTCCCTTTAAGAGCAGGCGCGCTTGTTCTAAAGCGGATTCCTATTATAACGGCGGATTTGCCAGGAGCGGTTCACAGCCAAGGAGAGCAACGCTCTCGTCAGGGACGTTGGGGATGGAGAAACCCACCCAAATTAACTTCGGTTAAAAAGGCGTATGATAATTTGGGTAAATGTGTAAGCTAGATGTATGCTTTTATAATAAATTATCTATCTATCTATCTATCTATCTATCTATCTATCTATCTATCTATCTATCTATCGTAATAGTGTATGATTTGCAAAAATGAAAACTGCTGCTTCTGTGTAGATGAGAGAATTAAAGTGTATGCGCGTTGTGCACACACTACATTGATTATGGTCAAGCATGCGCCCTTAAAATAGCAAATGAATAACATGCGCAACGCGCCACTGACTTTAAACTATTTTTTCCTGGTTAGTGGCGCAATTGTTTTCTAATCCTGCAAAATAGCATGAAGGAACGTTTGTGCCGGAACACGCCTCCTCTTTGCGCTGAACCGCCCAGGGAGCGCAAGTTCATTCCCTAGTTTAGCGACGTGCTTCTGTGGAGGGAAAAGTGCGCTTTGCGCGGGTGCAAACTATGAATGATACATGCGTCAGTGTACAAAGTCAATTGCGCTGGGTGCAAGATAGCGTTGCTCTCCTTGGCTGTGAACCGCTCCTGGCAAATCCGCCGTTATAATAGGAATCCGCTTTAGAACAAGCGCGCCTGCTCTTAAAGGGAATATGAGATGTCGCTATTTGAGCGAGGATGACACGCACTCGTTCTGTGTTGTTTGTCTGGGAGTGGAACATGCACGGGCAGTGCTCGAGGGCGCTGTCTGTGCAAACTGTTTTCAGTTTCCTATGAAAAAGCTCCGCTCCCATTTGAGCCTGTTCAATCAATTAGATCAGGCTCGCGTTCCCAGTGTATCAGGCCGCTTGTATGCATGGGATTCACACGTGGGGCTGGCATATAATACTGAGACGGTTGCGACCCTTTCTCAGTGTTTATTAACCAGCTCCACTGGTCTCGCGCACGGTTTGGAAGCCCGCGCTGCGGCTTCTTCCGACCGTGTTAAAGACCCGACGTTTGATTTATCTGGCTCCGAGGAGTTAGATATTCTCAACACCGAATCACGTGGATATGGGGATTCGCCACCCCATATTCCCGTTATTGAGGAGTTGCTGGAGGTTGTAACCAGGGCAGTGGCTAAATTAAATGTTGAATGGCCATCTAATAAGCAGGAAGCGACTAAGAAAAATAAAATGGATGAGCACTTCCTGCAGACCCAGTCACAATCTTCGTGTCAGAGCCTTCCCTTTTTCACTGATCTCCATACTGAGGTATCGAGATCATGGAAAAATCCATGTTCATCTCAATCATTTTCCCCACATGTATATATTTACTCATCCATTAGGGAATCTAATGAGAATGGTTATTAGGTGATGCCTCGGGTTGAGGAATATTTTGCGAAATATTTTCTCCCCAACATTGCGTCACCCCTGATAGCTCAGACACTACCCTCCAAATCTCGTACATCGAATTTGTTAGGGAAAGCATATATGGCGGTGGGTCGAGCCGGTGTATGCCTAAACACGATGGGGTTATTACAGGCATACCAGGCTGACCTCCTCAAGAAGGTGGATGATGACAGGGAGGTCTCACTCGACGGTATTACTGAATTTCGTAGAGTGGCTGACTTATCTCTCCGTATTATTAAAGAGACGGCCCGTGCCATTGGCTGTTCTATGGCAGCACTAGTCGTCTCAGAGAGACATTTATGGCTAAATAACTTGGGGATTGGGGAGAAGGACAGGGCCTTCCTTCTCGATGCCCCCCTTTCGCCTTCTGGCCTCTTTTGCGACACGGCAAGAACCGTTGTCGAGAGGCTTCAGGAGGCAGAGCGACAATCAGCTATCCCCAGTTGTCAGTCCAGGTCTCATGGGGTTGCTGCCAGGGGGCAGCCTCATGGGACAGCCGCCAGCTCCTCATATTTTGAGAAGGTTGCCTCTCGTACTAAGGCTTGGGGCCAGAAGAAACATTCTCGCACGAAGCCCTCCATACCGAAGACAGGTCTGAGGACTGTCTCTCGGGTTAAGATGGCTTCGACTAAGAGATCTTGTCGTAACACGCAGACCCTTATGGGCGTTCCCCCAGGAGAGCGAGTACAAGAGTCTCATCCCATTATGCAGCCCTTCGGAAATCGATGTCTGCTTCCCCGGCTTCCAGCAAACACAAATCGCAGTGTCTGCCCGGAGACGTTGCGGCCCTGTCGAGTTTGCCGCCTCTCAGGAGGTCTGTAGAGAACATATTTTGGTTAGTTCCTGCCAGTTAGCTGCTTCAGGTCACCGAAGCCATTTGGAAATTTATAGCCGAGGCCAGTCTCGAGGGACTGGTCCCCATAATGGCATATTTAGATACCCCGAGGGGTCCTCAAAATATAGCCTAGAGGGTCCTGCTTACAGTGGAGCTAATATACAAATACAATATCGTCACCTTCCTAAAATAATTGCCTAAGTCATTTTTCAGGTTTCTCAGAAAATACAAAAAAAATGAAAAATAACTTCAGAGGTTCGTTCTTCTTGATGCAGCTCCCATCTTGAAAAGCTTGTAAAATCTCCTTTTAAAATTGCTTGTAAAATCTTTTGACTTAGGCCAAATAAAAAGTCACACTCTTGACATAGGCCATTACACTACAGGGGTAGAACTGCATGAACTGTTCAACTGAGGATGTGGGGATTTTACCAGAGGTGGCCAGCAACATGAGGAGATGACTTATGCAAAAAAATTATTTTTGTCAAAAAATGACTTAGGCAATTATTTTAGGAAGGTGACGATATATTAGTTAGGCCTTGTTTTGGATCTCAAGGTACTGGATCAACCTCCGAGGGGGTTCAGATTCAAGATACCGACTGTCAGTCAGACCAGCTCCGAGGACTGGTCTGTCGTGATAGATCCACAAGCTCCTTAACTCCTCGTTCCCTTCTAACCCCATCACAGGAAGTTTCCAAGATCTGCTTTTGGGGGAAAAGAGCATCAGTTCCGGACTCTTCCATTCGGCCTAGTATTGTATCCCCGCACCTCCTTGGAATGCATGGTCACTGTCCTAGCTCAATGGAGTCTTCAGGGCATCCTCATTCCCATCCATTGACTACTAGAGCAGACGGTTCAATACTGAGGTGTTGGATGTCTCGTGGGGTGCTAGGGAATATGGCTCAGAGTCTAGGAAAAATCACTAGTTCCTCTTCAGAGAAACCGATTCCTAGGGGCGGTGTAGGTTGTAGTCACGATGCAGGCACAATTGTCTCCAGCTCAAACATTCACTTTACTGACCATAGTCATGAATATCAATCTAGGCTAGGTCACCACTATATGACCTTATCAAAGAGTGGGCTCGCTGGAAGCAGTGTTCAACATACTATTCTTTGGCCTGCTGTACGTGGGGGCCCTGTAGTAGTGGCTCAGGACCAATGGGTTTTTCCAGAGAGGGAACCCACTCCGCATGACCAGACTTACGCGCATATGCCCTCGTTTTCTGATCATGGGGAGGAAGTTATGGTTTCTGCTTCTAGAACCTGTGTTGGAAACACAGGGTCTGAGGAAATTTCAGAGAGGCCATTCAAAATCCACCCCAAGTTGGCTTTAGTCGGGATGGAGGTCGGTTTGTCAGAGGTGGTCCCGTTTCCCCTTCATGCGGACGGCCACCTTCCGCGCCACCTCTCCCAGGCTCCTCCTGCTCCGCTGGGTCTGGATATCATGATACAGACATGGTTGAGGCCACGTCTTGTATGTTTTCCCCGATTGTTCTGCCCCCGGGGGTTCTAGAGTACAAGAGGGTTCAGCAGTAAGGGATCAGCTTACTCTTAGTAGCCCCGTACTGACTGGCCCGAATATGGCTTCCAAACATTTGGGCTCTCCTGGCAGGCCTTCCGCGGTAAATCCGGATCAGGATGGTCCTCCCTCCTCAGTCCGAGGTCGTGATATTTCACCCTTGGCTGAAGCCCAAGAAGCTGCTGGATTGGCCCCTGAGGGGGACCAATTCACAAATTCTGGTCTCTCAACCGAGGTTGTTGAGACCATTCTAAACTCTAGAGCCCCCTCCAAGAGGAAACTTTATGCATTTAAATGGAAAATTTTCATTCCATGGTGCAGAGAACGTCAGTTGGACCCAATTAACTGCCCAGTGGCTTCAGTACTGGAGTTCCTCCAGAATCGTTTCTCTGACGGGCTCTCCCCGTCCATGCTTAGGGTCTATGTGGCGGCTATATCAGCCTTCCACACGCCTTTAAGGCTGGGCACTCTGGGGACACACCCACTCATAATTCGTTTCCTTCTTGGAGCCAGGAGGATGAGGCCTGCCATCCAGCCTACGGTCCCCACGTGGGACCTGGCAGTGATCCTCGAAGGGTTATCCCTGGCACCATTCGAACCCCTGGATAAGGTGTCTGAGAATTTTTTATCCTTTAAGGTAGCCTTCCTGCTCACTATTAATTCCCTGAAACGAGTTGGCTACCTGCAGGCGCTATCTGTGGCTCCCTCTTGCCTCGAGTTCGCTCCTGGCAAAGTGAGAGCCATTCTCCACCCTAGACCTGGCTATGTGCCTAAGGTGCCCACGAATGTGGCATGGTCTATAATCCTTCAGGCCTTTCATCCTCCACCGCATGTGTCGGCTGATCAAGCTAAACTACACTTGTTATGCCCGGCCCGGGCTCTTGAGGCCTATGTACATAGGACCTCGGGCTGGAGAAAGTCGGACCAGCTGTTTGTGTGTTTTGGGTTATCCAAGAAGCCTAGTAGAGGCTATTTCTTCAGCTTACGAGGTGCGCAATCTGCCTTCACCTCTCCTGATAAAAGCCCACTCAACTAGAGGAGTGGCATCCTCTAGAGCCTTGCTAGCAGGGGTTTCTCTTCAAGATGTCTGTGATGCCACTGGCTGGGCCTCACAAGTTCTCATGTCTTGAGTGTGCCAGATTGCTTCACACCAGGGCGGGGTCTCTCAGTTTGGCGGTGTGGTTATTCATTTCCCAAAGTGTCGAGTATCAATGCAGCGGGAGTTCCCTTGCGAAAGGACGCTGCGTCCCTCGGCCACACTTTTCGCGCTCCTGAGAACGACTTGCTTCAACCCTTCAAAAGCTGACGTGGCTATGTTTCGATGTCCTTTTATAGCTTCTGGATCACCGTCACATGCAACGTCACGAGTGACAAAAGACGCAGCACCAATCAAGATTGGAGTAGTTCCACTATAGACTTCAGACGCATCATGCCGAAGGCATTCCCCAAAGTGTCGAGTAGCGACGCAGAGTCTCGTTCCCTATTCAGGGAACGAGGGTTACAATAGTAACCCGAGACGTTTTCATCTTGCCACTTTCTTGGTAAAGAAAACACATTTTTTACTCAAATGAATCAAAATTGATTTACTGTGTTTTGCAACCAAACTCTTCATTCAATGATTTTGCTACAAAATTACGTTTTATTATGCATAGACAGCACATGCTCTCTCTCCCATCTAAACGCACACATATGGACAGACACTCGCACAGTGTTGTCAGCGCTGCTCTGAAGATTTTATCAGTAAAATAGTTTAACAACTTAAAAGCTACATGACATTTATCCTGGAGTGGATATACTTAGTTATACTTGCTGCTGAACACTGTTGAAGATATTTATCGAACAGTCACTTATCGAACACTTATCGATCACTTCTCTCTCTCTCTCTCTCTCTCTCTCTCTCTTTCTCTCTCTCTATTTCTCTCTCTCTCTGTCTATAACAGCATTAATCAGCTAATAATTCAATGGCCCGTCGTCAATTATTCCTTACTTATTGCCGTATTCTCTGATAAAATTAGAGTCTTGAGTGAAGCGCGACAGTACCACCTGCGTCTTCATGTTGTAATTGTCACAGACATATATTTTAACAGCGGACGGGCCACTTTAAATTAATCACCAGAATTTGTTGGCGGGCCTGATTAAAAGTCGTGGCGGGCCGTGTTTGGCCGGCGGGCCTTGTTATTGACACATGTGCTGTACAGTAACTGAAATAATTATTGACCCATGATCAAACTGTCTGTCTGGAAATATTATCATCAGCTAACATTACAACTAATAGTAAAGTAATATTATAAATAAATGAGCAATACTCACGTCAGTGTGTTGAGTTGATAGTGTTTATCCTGCAGTAGAGCAGCGATCTGATTCACTCGTGTGTCTCCTAGTTCATGTTCTCTCAGATTCAGCTCTCTCTGGAGTAACGGGTTTTTACCCACAACTCTATTCACATACTGACAGGCTTCCTCTGCAGCAGGACTCAAAAACCTGCAGAAGAGTCAATTCAGTTCTCAACTAAATGTCCAGCTTATTATATAACTAAAATAATATATTAGTTATGAATATTTTGCCTGCATATAGCTAATTTAGTTAATTATTTGATCCCGTCTCACCTCAGTGTCTTCAGTTGAGAGTCTGGATCCTGTAGTAAATCACTGAGCTGCTTCACTCCTGATTGTCCAGGATCATTTCCTGTCAGATCCAGCTCTATCAGGTGTGAAGGGTTTGATCTCAGAGCTGAAGCCAGAGCTTTATAACCTTCTTCTGTCACACTGCAGTTAGAGAGTCTAGAACAAAGAGGAAAACATTAAGCTGATTAATCAGTTAAACCTGAACAATATAAATCTGAATGATCGCTCTTCCAGTCGCCTCTACAATAAGGAAGCCCCTCTTTCTGGTGGTCTACGGCACATGTTGCCTTGGCTTTTGGCTTGCTTAGTTGGGGGCATTTAATATTCAACAATATTATTGATCTGCCTTACTTATTTAAAGCGTCTTTTTAAAGACGCCTTTCCGTCCGTGTGTTTCTGGATGCGGTTGTTCCCTGTCCTCATCTGATGGCCACGATCTCACATGTCTGGGCCAAGAGTGTGCTGAGATAGTGTTTGTGGATGGTTCATGTCCTCACTGTGAGAACAGGACCATGTTGACCCTGCGGTCGTGACTGTCCTTCCTCGTGAAGGCTAGAGTCTCTCTGCTGTTACCCAGCACTGCCCCTGCACAAAGCAGAGCCGCCAATATGGTTAACACTGTAGGAGACCTGAGGCTCACAGTGGGAGTGTTTCCCCGCGGTCCTCCCGCTCCACTGGCCTGCCGCATGCCGCCGAGCTGCCGGGTGATGGTGCAGGGTGTTTGTTATTCGACTCAACAATGGAGTTTAAAAAATACGACAGATGGACCGACGATGAGGTTCAGGCTTTATTAAGCTTATATGAGGAGGATGAAATCCAGTGGGAACTGGAAAGTCACACACAGTCCTACGTCACCGGACTAATTTGCCTAATCTTCACTGTATTTTAGACTGCGATGGAAACACAGACAGCAATAGGTCTGGGGGAAAAAGATCCTGGGACAGATTGTTCTGGGTAATTTCAGTGGAAACACAGCTTTAGATGATCATCTTATTGAAGAGCTTATCCACTAGTCTGTTTTGAAACCCAGTCACACTAGTTCTGTGTGCTGAAAGACACTGTTTCTTCTCTTTCATTTTGAGTATTTATTTGACGTCTCTCTTCTTTATTCTCTGTTGAAAAGGCAGATTTCTGCATGTACACAATCAGTGCATTGTATCAAATGCTGGAAATGAAACAATTACTAACTAGATAAAACACATAAAAATGAGCAATAGGGAAAACCCAGAAAGTGCACTGCTATAAACAATGAAACATAAGCCCTGCAGTCTTCAAATAAATAAACTTCAGTCACACTGTAATTGCTGTACAGCATAATGATACTAACTGTAGTTTCTCGAGCTTGAATTGTGGGTTCATCAGTAGATCACTGAGGTTTTTCACTCCAGAGTCTCCTAGTTTATTCCAGCTCAGGTCCAGCTCTCTCAGGTGTGATGGGTTTGATTTCAGAGCTGAAGTCACATCAGAACAACCTTCATCTGTCATATCACAGTGGCTTAAACTACATTAGCAGAGAGATAGAGAAGAAAATAAGACAGAAGAAAAGAAAACTCTTTATTCTGTAAAGTCACATCATCTTTATAAGCAAATACAATGTTAAAGTGTTTTAGTTTAAACTGTTGAAGTGATTTTAAGCATTTTGATTCTTGTATGTGAATGTGACTGACCTCAATCTCTCCAGTTTACAGTGTGAATCCTTCAGTACGGCACATAAGTGCTTCACTCCTGAGTCTCCTAGTTTATTCCCGCTCAGGTTCAGCTCTCTCAGGTGTGATGGGTTTGATTTCAGAGCTGAAGTCAGGATGAGACTCTGTTTCTCTGTAATACTGCATCTATTCAGACTGAAGACAGAAAGAGAAAATGACTCAGATCTATGATGATCAACTAAAATGTTTAGCTTCATCCAGCAGACTTTTGCTGACAAATAAACAGGAATTTCAAGGTAAAGGTAACATGGAGAAAGACTACACATTGTTCATTTAAATATACTCCCAGCATTGTAACAATAAAAAGGTTGAAAGCGTTGATCTATTTATGTTAGTATACATATTCATTTCATTTAATCCTTAAGGTTCTTTCATGTCAATGTTACACTTAGTTTGCTCACTGGGTCAAATGTGTTTATGTCGGTTGTTTTCAGACACATTGTCTACTTGCTAAAACTTTACAGTAAGGTTTCATTTGTTAACATTAGCTACATTAGTTAACATGAACCAATGATGGACAATACTATACAGCATTTAATAACCTTAACCTGTTAACCGTTGCCAGTGCGCCCGCGCACTGAAGCGTTATTTATTTATTTAATTCAAAATTACTATCAGATTTAATGTTATACCTTGACAAACTATACATAATTAAAAAGATATAATACTCAAGTTTCAGTATTTGACCACTATTGTATTCTGAGAAACTCATAGTGACAGTTATGTCTTAATTTGTGTCAGGAGTTATGAAATGAAAAAATGAGTCGATACCTTTAATATGAATTATGCGCGTCAGCCGCTTTTATTCATAAAAAAGTCCGTGCTGTCGTCATGACAGCGATACACAAAACAACGTCCTTCAGGGCTTTAGCTCAAAACTGTGCAGATTTGGAGAAATATTGATAGATTCTCATAGATTTACATCATATTTCTATAGACAGGAATAATATTTATTGAATTTATACCCAAATGCGTCGATGTAATCTTTATGAGCATTTGGTATTCCGATACTGTGTTTTTTAATTCATACCAATAGCCTGAGGGCGCTACATGCACAATAATAGTCCATATATGGAACATGAAGAAGAGCCATGACCATGTGACATTCCAGGACGTCACTGATACCTGACTGATACACACAAAGCTAACAAGAGATCGCGCTGTAACATGCAGATACAGATGTTTTGAAGACAATAAACATGATTGCACTGATATTTGAGTTACCTGTGTTTTTCAAGCCATGCCAGGTATTTTCATAATAATAGATTATATTTATAATGTAATGCTAATCTATATAGACTATCATTGTGCAGAACACTATCCAATAGTATATTTTCTGTCTGATTTTTTTATCTGAAGCCAAATTAGATCACAGAAGATTATTTAAAATACTCAACGTGCGTTAAAAAGTAAGTTTAGAGCACAAACATGGTTTTAATCTCATAAATTGTCGTGTATTGATGGTGTGCTAAGCTAACATGCTAGCTAGCCCTAGGTGCACCTGCTACCTAGAAGTTATACTTTTATTATTTTTTGAATGCTACCTGAAATGTGTCTTTATTCAAGAAATGCATTTGATACAGTTTAAAATGTGTGGTAAACTTTGAGAAAAGAAATTAGGGACTGAAACCCTATGAATAGCCTGTGAATAGCCAGTCGTTAGTAGCTATAATGCAGACAAAAGAAATGCATATTTCGAGCCATAACCAGGCTGGAGAAGTGTGAATGTGTGCAGGGGGAGACTGAGACTGAATGGGGATCGTTTGCACCACAAAACAATAGAGACAATATACTGGATAGATGGTTAGAAGATGACAATAAACATCAGTAGCATTTTAGCGTCAAATCAAAATAAAGTCATTTGACATGGTCTTGAAAAACATTTAACCAAATACAGAGTTTTGGACTTATTATCTTCAGATTTTAAACATAGAATGTTTAGACATATGGCTTTAGCTGTAGTGCATTTCTAGATTGCTCCAGTGCCAACTTCAATTTTATTTTCATGAGGATGTTTCATAAAAATTAATTTCTAATAATTTTACAAAACTTTGAAGCTATTTATAACAATTTTTGTCATTATGACAATAATTAATTCTACATTTACAATAAACTGCCAGGTGTCAGCTTTCAAATGAGATCATAATTGTGCTTTTAATGCAAAGGGTTCATGAACTGTATCTGTTTCAGTTTGGGTATGTCATTTCTGGGGATTTTTCAAAAGTGGGGTTGCAGCTTAACAGGTTAAGTTTAAACATTTACTAATACATTTTGAAATACAAAAGTTTTCTGTTAACATTAGCAAATCCCCTGTGAACTAACATGAAGAAAGAATAATTGTATAAACTAACATGATCAGATTAAGGAATAAAAGTATTTCCTTAAGCAGAAGACAATCAAACAAGTTTTGTAAAAGGTAGTTCATCTGCTTTAGTGCTGCACTGTGAGGCAGTGCCAGTGTATTTTATGTATGGCTCAGCTAAACAGGCCAATAAGAGACTATTAACTACTATTATTCCTTTTAATTATACTAATGTCTAATTAAAATGTCTACAAATGTATAAAACTATTCAGAGATCAGGTAAAACCCACAAACACTTGTTCAGTCTCAGTGAATCTGCATGATTCATGAGTTCACAGAGATCATCGCCCCCCAGTGGTGAACCATTGACATTTCCAATTCTTTCGAAACAGTTATGACGTAACAAAGCCTCGTTTACTGAAATCAAGTGACTTTGGCAGTTTGATACACACTCCGAACCACTGATTCGAAACAAAAGATTTGTAAAGGTTTCATAGCTTCATGAAGTGTGTTTTGAAAGCGCCCATCACTAGCGTTCAGTCAACAAACCTTCAGTGAATCTTATTACAGCCAGATACTGATCACATATTTTTAAAATGCACTTATTTAAATTTTTACAAGTTACAGTATATGTTGTAGATATTTGTGAAATACAAAGATTAAATTGAAAGCAGTTATGACCAGTTCTGATCCTGATGTCAGAAAAAAACATTGTTCCGCTTCTACAGTAACTGAAATAATTATTGACCCACGATCAAACTGTCTGTCTCAATCAAATATTTAAAGCTTCATATCACTTTTTTTTTGGCTGTTTAATTGTATTACTTTCAATTGTTGTGTGCTCTGTGTGATGCTGAGTGAAAAACTGCTTAAAAGTAATAAAATAAATAAATGAGCAATACTCACGTCAGTGTGTTGAGTTGATAGTGTTTATCCTGCAGTAGAGCAGCGATCTGATTCACTTGTGTGCCTCCTAGTTCATGTCCACTCAGATTCAGCTCTCTCTGGAGTAACGGGTTTTTACCCACAATTCTATTCACATACTGACAGGCTTCCTCTGCAGCAGGACTCAAAAACCTGCAGAAGAGGCAATTCAGTTCTCAGCTAAATGTCTGTTGCATTAAAAAAAAAAAGATTGATACAATAAAAAAAAACGTATTGTTTTAAAGACAAGCTTAAGTTAGTTATTTAGATGTACAATTTTTCTTTAAACATTTAAATACACAAATAAATATATATTTAAAAGAAACTAGAGCGACACTCAGTCGAAAAGCAAACTCATAAGAACAGAAACATCTCACAGAGCAGAAGGGCAAAAGCTCACTAGATCATGATTTTCAGTGTGAATACAGAGTGTGAAATTAAGATCTTTCTGTCTTTTAAGCAGGAGGAGTGAGAAAGGTCAGCACAGAGAAAACTGGCTTGTGAAACTGGAAGGTTTTTTTTTTTGTGACAAGATGGCGCCAGGTTGTGTGTTGGCTTGCCGTCGCTCCACATTTATTATGTCTGTTTTTTGTTTATTTGTTTTACTTTTATGTTTTATCAATCATTTGGATTGCTCACAGTTGATCTATGATCGCCTTTCGTTGCTAAGTCTTCGATCTACGGCCTTGGATATGTGCAGCCGTGATTTGAACTTGAAATTGTTCGCTGAACAGCCATGCATGTTCCAGCCACCGATGAAAGTCTGTCAGGTAACTGGATGCGCGTGCTGGAAGAGGAGACGCCGCAGGAGACGAGGCATACGGGCTGGAGTCTTGGTGAAACTTAAGAAATTGAGGATCCTGAATAGTGGAGTTAGAACAACGGCGGAGTCGCGACCTTCCTATTTGATACATGTTCTGCCTGCCACATCAACATTATTGCGTTGGAGGCGTGGTGCATTCAAATTTGCGCTCCGTGAGATGAGCTGGGGAAATGAAGCTAAGTGCTGTTTCTTCCTCTAATCGGCCCGTTGAGTCGACCACAGTGCTTATGGCTTTGATAAACGCACGCTCAGTTGTCAACAAAACATTCATCCTGAATGACTATTATGTAACGTATGGGCTGGACTTTCTTTTTATTACTGAAACTTGGTTAAATGATGCTGATACGAGTCCTCTTGTTGAGCTTTTACCAAGGGGATGTAGCTATTTAAGTACTTCGAGAAGTAATCGTCGAGGTGGAGGCTTGGCTGTTATTTTTAATAACATGATGAAGTGCAAGTTACTGCCTGTTGAAAGTTCCAAGAGTTTTGAAGTTCAATTAATGAAGATTGACTTGCCCTCACCAGTGATTTGTGCTTTGATATGTAGGCCTCCTGGTTATAATAAGAATTTTCTTGATGAATTTTGTGAGTTTTTATCTGTGGTTGTTCCATCTGTGGACAGGATTTTGATTATGGGTGATTTTAATATTCATGTTTGTTGTCCTGGTAAACCCATGACCAAGGAATTCTTGAATTTAGTTGATTCTTTTAACTTATCTCAATGTGTCTCCGGACCAACACACGATCATGGCCACACACTTGACTTGGTCTTTTCTTTGGGGATAACGATAGCAAATATTTGTGTTGAAGAAATGGCCATCTCGGATCATATGCCTATTAGGTTTAATTTTTACCTCTACAACAAATGACTGTCATCAGCCTCCATCATTCTTGTCCAGGGTTATCACTACTTCTACATCTAGTGCGTTCTCAGCTGCCTTTACTGAATTAGCCCCTCGTATTGAGCCTACCATATTGTCAGTTGTGGGACCTGATGAATTGGTGGACTCTTTTAATCATGTTTGCTCTGAGATATTGGATAATGTTGCGCCTTTTAAAATGAGATGTCAAAAAGTAAAAAAACGACCATGGTTAAATGATGTAACGCGTAATTTGAGGCAGGTTTGTCAGCTTGCAGAGCGTAAGTGGCTGAAAGATAAATTGCAGATATCTTATGATATTCTTAGAGAATCTCTATCAAACTATCAAAACGCTGTTAGAGCCGCTAGATCTTCGTATTTTTCGCGAATTATATCACATAATGCAAATAATCCGAAGGTACTATTTCAACTATAGATAAAGTACTGAGTCCGTCTATCAATTATTTTCTTCCCCGTCTAAGGATCTGTGTGATAGTTTTTAAAAATATTTTATTGATAAGGTTGTTCTTATTCGGTCGAATATTGTGCCTGTAGGCAATGTTGTAGCCAATATAATTAATCCTTTTCGTTGTTTAAGTAAATTTGAATCTATTACATTAGCTCAGTTGGAAAAGATAATAATGCATTTAAAGCCGACTACCTCACTTTATGACGTTCTCCCATTGCGATAGTTTAAAGAGGTTGTAGACACTATTGGTCCTTGTATACTATTGATTATCAATAGTAGTTTATATCATGGAACTGTGCCATCAGGGTTTAAGCATGCTGTTATTGAGCCGGTTTTAAAAAAACATAATTTGGATTCACATGAGTTAAATAATAATAATAATAATCAACTTACAGATTTCTTGATTGTAAATAACATAATGGATATTTTTCAGTCTGGATTTAGGACCAAACATAGCACAGAATCAGCATTATTGAAGGTTACAAATGATATTTTGTTAAGTATTGACTCCGGGAAAAGTGTTGCCTTAATGATGTTAGATTTAAGTGCAGCCTTTGATACTTTAGGTCACGCAATTTGAATAGACCGCCTTAGAGATTACGTAGGGATAAATGGTGTAGCCCTTAAGTGGCTTTCCTCTTATTTGCATGACAGGACATGCTCTGTTAAAATTGGAAATTATGTCTCTGCATCCGCTGCTATTTCTTGGGGGGTTACTCAGGGATCAATCCTTAGTCCGACTCTGTTCTCACTGTATATGTTACCCCTGGGGTCTATTTTTAAGCAGCATAATATTAACTATCACTTGTATGCTGATGATTTACAATTGTACCTTCCTTTGGAGTGTGATGGCTGTGCATCTTTTACTAATTTTTATAAGTGCTTGACTGAGGTAAAGGGATGGCTAGCACAAGGAGCTTGGGAATGCTCTGGCTGGAAATTATAGACTACTGTCCAACAATATGCAAAGTTATGTAAAGAACCTTGGAGTATTTTTCGATTCTGAATTACGCTTTGATCGTCAAGTTAACAGCGTTGTGAAATCATCTTTTTTTCAGTTAAGAAAACTGTCTAAACTGAAACCAATCCTTTCGTACAAGGACTTGGAGATTGTTGTGCATGCCTTTGTTTCAACCCGGCTGGACTATTGTAATGCTCTTTATCTGGGCATAAGTGAATCACTGGTTACTCGTCTTCAGCGTGTCCAGAATGCTGCAGCGAGATTTTTAACAAATACCAGAAAACGGGATCACATAACACCTTTATTGATATCCATTCACTGGCTACCTGTTAGATACAGAATACAATACAAGGTGTTGATGTTTGTTTTTGAAGCACTACATGATCAAGCTCCTGAGTACATAAAAGACATGTTAATTCCTTATCAGTCTCAACGTCACCTTCGCTCCTCTCAGAATATGCTCCTAACCGTCCCGCGGTCTCGCTTGAGGCGTAGTGGAGATCACGCTTTTTCTGTTGCGGCTCCTGCACTTTGGAATGTGTTGCCACTTAAAAACCTCTTCAGGCACGGATATTTTTAAAAAGGAATTGAAGACTTATTTATTTAATCAAGCCTTTGGCGTTTGATTAGGTCTGAGAACTGTGAGTGATTTGTTGTTTGATTCTCTTGTGTCTTGTTTTAATGTAACTTAATGTTTGGATGTATTTTAGAGTTATTGATTAGCCTACTTATTTTATAGCCTATATATAGCCTACTTAGTTATTGATTAGCCTACTTTTGAAAGTGAAAAACCATTAGAATGGACTTCTTTATAGAATATTATTCTTTATAAACCATTAGAATTCTTCTTTATAAATAAAAGTTGAGTTGAGTTGAGTTGAGTTTGTGAACATCTGGAGACTCATAGACTTGCTGTAGAGAGATGCAGTGAATCTGGGCTTGATGGAAAACTACTGTGTTCAGAAAACTATTTCACTAAAAGGTTATCTAGAATTAATAATGAGAAGTGTGCACAAAACATATTAATTATCAAGGTATACTCCATAATAGCAGCACATATACTGACCCATAATGTCTATTTGACCTGTAGCTCGTATCAAAACTAAACTGTGTTGACGATTATCATCATCATGACAGAACCTGCAGCATCTGATCTGATCTTGATCATTTTAATGCAACAAATTGTCCAGCTTTTTGAATAGCTAAAATAATATATAAGTTATGAATATTTAGCCTGCATATAGCTAATTTAGTTAATTATTTGATCCCGTCTCACCTCAGTGTCTTCAGTTGACAGTCTGGATCCTGTAGTAAATCATTGAGCTGCTTCACTCCTGATTGTCCAGGATCATTTCCTGTGAGATCCAGCTCTATCAGGTGTGAAGGGTTTGATCTCAGAGCTGAAGCCAGAGCTTTATAACCTTCTTCTGTCACACTGCAGTTAGAGAGTCTAGAAAAGAGGAAAACATTCAGCTGATTAATCAGTTAAACCTGAACAATATAAATCTGAATGATCGCTCTTCCAGTCGCCTCTACAATAAGGAAGCCCCTCTTTCTGGTGGTCTATGGCACATTCAGTGGTGTTTCGCTGGCGTATTGCATGGATAAGTGCAGTGATTCCCCCCCGGGCGCTTCAGCATAAAGAGCAGTTTCCCTAAAAAAGCTAAATTGATGTTGAGCGTCTTTTTAAAGATGCCTTTCCATCCGTGTGTTTCTGGATGCGGTTGTTCCCTGTCCTCATCTGATGGCCACAATCTCACATGTCTGGGCCAAGAGTGTGCTGAGATAGTGTTTGTGGATGGTTCATGTCCTCACTGTGAGAACAGGACCACGTTGACCCTGTGGTCGTGACTGTCCTTCCTCGTGAAGGCTAGAGTCTCTCTGCACTGCCTCTGCACAAAGCAGAGCCACCAATATGGTTAACATTGTAGGAGACCTGAGGCTCACAGTGGGAGTGTTTCCCCGTGGTCCTCCCGCTCCACTGGCCTGCCGTGTGCCGTCGAGCTGCCAGGTGATGGTGCGGGGTGTTTGCTATTCGACTCAACAATGGAGTTTTAAAAATACGGCCGATGGACCGACGATGAGGTTCAGGCTTTATTAAGCTTATATGAGGAGGACGAAATCCAGCGGGAACTGGAAAGTCACAGACAGTCCTACGTCACTGGACTAATTTGCCTAATCTTCATGGTACTTTAGACTGCGATGGAAACACAGACAGCAACAGGTCTGGGGGGAAAAGATCCTGGGACAGATTGTTCTGGGTCATTTCGGTGGAAACACGGCTTTAGATGATCATCTTATTGAAGAGCTACAGCAGCATTTAGTTTCCAATAGTCTGTTTTAAAACCCAGTCACACTAGTTCTGTGTGCTGGAAGACACTGTCTCTTCTCTTTCATTTTTAACTATTTATTTGACATCTCTCTTCTTTATTCTCTGTTGAAAAGGCAGATTTCTGTATGTATACAATCAGTACATTGTATCAAATGCTGGAAATGAAACAATTACTAACTATATAAAAAACACAAAAATGTGAGCAATAGGGAAAACCCAGAAAGTGCACTGCTATAAACAATGAAACATAAACCCTGCTGTCTTCAAATAAATAAACTTCAGTCACACTGTAATTGCTGTACAGTATAATGATACTAACTGTAGTTTCTCCAGCTTGAATTGTGGGTTCATCAGTAGATCACTGAGGTTTTTCACTCCAGAGTCTCCTAGTTTATTCCAGCTCAGGTCCAGCTCTCTCAGGTGTGAGGGGTTTGATTTCAGAGCTGAAGTCACATCAGAACAACCTTCATCTGTCATATCACAGCAGCTTAACCTACATTAGCAGAGAGAGAGAGAAGAAAATAAGACAGAAGAAAAGAAAACTCTTTATTCTGTAAAGTCACATCATCTTCATAAGCAAATAAAACAGACAGAGGAAGAGAGATCATCATCCTTATTTCATCAGATCACAAAATACTAAGTTTGCACAAATACAATGTGAACTCAGACTCATTGTGAGATATTGAATATAACATGTTTTAGTTTAAACTGTTGAAGTGATTTTAACCCTCTGGGGACCAAGCTGTTTTTGGGGCCCTTGAGATGTTCTGACATGCTCTGACATTTGTGCTTTTTTCAGTTATTTATAAACATGTTAATGGCAAAGGTGTAAATTCACTCTATATAGCACAAACAGGCCTACCATAATATGCGAGCAACATGTATGTAGATGTTTGTATTTTTAAGAGAATAATGTTTATGCGTGGTTATTTAAAAAAATAAAAATGAAAGTTGCTGAAATAAGACCACAAAACTCATACAAAATATGTGCCCACAAGACTTTTGACTAATGGATGTTTTCTCTTCGAGTTCTAGCTTCAAAATTATGTGAAAATAGTCTTGCTTTATCGTTCACAAAAAAAAATACATTGATTTAAATGGTGTAAAACAGGTTTTGCTTGGAAAGCCAATATGCGAGGGGGAGGAGTAGTTTACACCTTAGATTACCCAGTCCCACCCACTCTGCATAATGACTCTGCATAATTAGCCATTCATTCAGGTGTGACACTGACTGAGCCACAATGCAAGGACAAAATAGCCTATATATTTAGAAGAAGACTTTTATTGACCATTTAAGATTTTGCTTACATCTATCTTGTAAATATGTTTTGCTATTTTATTAAAAAGGTTACAATTACAACAATAATTACAATTTCAGCAATATTTCTGCAAAAAAAGTACTCTTTCTTTGTAAAAAAAAAAAAAAAGATTATAGGCCTACATTTTATCATATGTATTCATTAGTTTGAATATAGCCAACATTGGAACATCTAGTCTATGACTTTATTTTTGACAAAATAGTATTTTATATATATGAGCAGAAAAGCTTATTTGATGTGACAGTATATTCTACAGTAAAAACTGTACCCAAATCTAGTCAACAAAATATTGTCTTTCATACTTCGCCTGACTGTAACGTTGTTTTTATTAAATATTAGGGCATAGCCTATAAATGTTAATTTGCAGTTTAATACGTTGCTTATACAAATACATTTTATTTCAACATATTTCAGTCGATTTTTACTCATCTCAGTAGGCTCTAGCAAAGCAGTTTATTCTTTCACACACAGACGCGCGATTCATATTTAGGCTAAACAGTCTTTACAAATATGTACCCTTCATTCATCTCACAGAAACGCGATTCATATTTAGGCTAAACAGTCTTTACAAATATGTACCCTTCATTCATCTCACAGAAACGCGATTCATATTTAGGCTAAACAGTCTTTACAAATATGTACCCTTCATTCATCTCACAGAAACGCGATTCATATTATAGAAACGCGATTCATCTTTTTGTTTACATAGGCCTACACTAACGTTATTCCATAACGTTATTCCACATTAACACTTGAGAAAGGATAA
This sequence comes from Rutilus rutilus, assembly GCF_951802725.1. Classification (NCBI taxonomy): domain Eukaryota; kingdom Metazoa; phylum Chordata; class Actinopteri; order Cypriniformes; family Leuciscidae; genus Rutilus; species Rutilus rutilus. The sequence continues at coordinate 45,029,171 of NC_140214.1, read as the reverse complement.
CTTAGCCTACCTCACTCCTCAGCGGGATCTGCTCCTCATATCAGCACGGAAAATTTTCTCCATAAGGTATGCTATATTATGCCTCTTTGTTTACAGTTGATGTGGGCGTTTCACAGACTGAAATGGTTCTCAGAATTTGCGTTTGAATAGCACGCGCTCTCCGGGGCGTGGTCAAATTACTGTGAATCATCTCGTAATGAGCTCGACTGGAGTCGCTCTCTTTTTATACAGATTACAGAAGCTGATAATATTTGTTTTTTATATAAATTACTTCATTTAAAAGCTGCGATCTCAAGCTTTATGCCCGTGGGTCTGTTTCCCTGTTTGACTGAATTTTCGCGGAGTTATAGATCATTTTCGAACGCGTTTCAAATGGGAGTTTACTGACAGAGAGAAGGCAGAAATAGCATCATGTTAGTTTTTCTTTATTTGTCAAAAAGCAAAACACTTCATTTTTATTGTGAGTATACAGAAAAAAAATAGAAACTGAACAGGATCGATTGATGTATTACACGAAAATGAAAGATCAAAATTAACAGAGCATTTTGTGTTTATTTTTCATTGCTAAAAAAAAAAAACGAGCAAAACGCGCGGGCGCGTTTTTGGTCCCCAGAGGGTTAAGCATTTTGATTCTTGTATGTGAATGTGACTGACCTCAATCTCTCCAGTTTACAGTGTGAATCCTTCAGTATGTCACATACGTGCTTCACCCCTGAGTCTCCTAATTTATTCCCGCTCAGGTCCAGCTCTCTCAGGTGTGACGGGTTTGATTTCAGAGCTGAAGTCAGGATGAGACTCTGTTTCTCTGTAATACTGCATCTATTCAGACTGAAGACAGAAAGAGAAAATTACTCAGATCTATGATGATCAACTAACGTGTTTAGCTTCATCCAGCAGACTTTTGCTGACAAAATAAACAGGGATATCAAGGTAAAGGTAACATGGAGAAAGACTACACATTGTTCATTCAAATATACTACCAACATTGTAACAATAAAAAGGTTGAAAGTGTTGATCTATTTATGTTAGTATACACATTCATTTCATTTAATTTTTAAGATTCTTTCATGTCAATGTTACCCTTGGTTTTGCTCACTGGGTCAAATGTGTTCATGTCGATTGTTTTCAGACACATAGTCTACTTGCTAAAACTTTGCAGTAAGGTTTAATTTGTTAACATTAACTACATTAGTTAACATGAACCAATGATGGACAATACTATACAGCATTTAATAACCTCAAGTTTAAACATTTACTAATATATTTTTAAATACAATAGTTTTCTGTTAACATTAGCAAATCCCCTGTAAACTAACATGAACAAAGAATAATTGTATAAACTAACATGATCAGATTAAGGAATAAAAGTATTTCCTTAAGCAGAAGACAATCAAACAAGTTTTGTAAAAGGCAGTTCATCTGCTTTAGTGCTGCACCGTGAGGTAGTGTCAGTGTATTTTATGGATGGCTCAGGTAAACAGGCCAATAAGAGACTATTAACTACTATTACTCCTTTTAATTATACTAATGTCTAATTAAAACGTCTACAAATGTATAAAACTGATCAGCGATCAGGTAAAACCCACAAACACTTGTTCAATCTCAGTGAGTCTGCATGATTTATGGATTCACAGAGATCATTGCCCCCCCAGTGGGGAACCATTGACATTTCCAAACTTTTCGAAACAGTTATGACGTAACGAAGCCTCTTTACTGAAATCACGTGACTTTGGCAGTTTGATACACACTCCGAACCACTGATTCAAAACAAAAGATTTGTAAAGGTTTCATAGCTTCATGAAGTGTGTTTCGCAAGCGCCCATCACTAGCGTTCAGTCAACTTACCTTCAGTGGATCTTATTACAGGCAGATACTTATCACAGACTTTTAAAATGCACTTATTTAAATTTTTACAACTTACAGTATATGCTGCACCAAAATTAGATATTTGTGAAATACAAAGATTAAATTGAAAGCATTTATGAACAGTTCTGATCCTGATGTCAGAAAAAAAAAAAAAACATTGTTCTGCCTCTACAGTAGGGGTGTCAAATTCAAACTCAGTAAGGGCCATGCTGAGGGTTGTGAATAAAATCAGGGGCCAGACATATATTTAGAGGATTTTTCATCAATTGAAATATAAGTGTATTAGTAACTTTATAAAAATAAAAAAAAACTCTCAATTCATGTTTCGGTTCGAAATGCCTTCTTAGATTACATTTTTTGAAAACCACTAGTGACTCTTGACATATGAGACACATTGGCATTTCTTTGTATTCACAGAATAAATATTCGGTTTCCCATCTTGCTTGGAATTGTCGATAGCATATTCACAGTCCACTTTTCTTTTCTTTTTTAGCCATTATGCTAGCTTGTTTAAAGTCACATAGCATTCAGGCTACGTTGTTTACAGGCTTTTGAATGCTTGAATATGATTGGTTGACAAACGTTCTTTGGTGCGCATTTTCAGTGGAACGTTCTTTGGTGCGCATTTTCAATGGAGCGCATTTTCAATGGAACGTTCTTTTTTGCGTATTTTCAATGAAACGCACCGGCCAGTTATTTCATAGGTCCTTACAGCCAACAACAGCAAAATAACCAAAACTCACAGCAATATATGACCAAGCAAATCAATATAGCCTAGTAAACAGGATAAAAAAGACAATGAAGAGTTTGGTTCCAAAATGCGATAAACGCCTTTTTTTTTTATAACTGAGAACCTGCAAAATTCAATTTTGTGTCTGGTCAGTATTGAAAAGTCACTTTTTAATTTGACGTAAAATGCAATATCCGCCGTGTTATTATGTCACGTTTTCTCCCTTTCTTTCCAAACCGCGACAAACGTCAGTCTCCTTTCTCTGCAGAATGCAATAAATGCGCTCAACCAATCACAGCACACCATTCCACGCATTACAGTAACAGTACCAAACAGTAACGGCGGCGCTTTGAAAACACACGGCTTCCTAGTTTTCCGTATCTACTTTGTACTTTTTGATCAACAAACAGACAAAAAAAATGAATAAATTTGACGGCATTGATGAACCTGTGGTGGTTTCTGTGGTAGGGAAGAAACGTAAGCCATCGAAATCTAATCATTTACGTGAGGAGATTAAGAAGATGAGGCACTCAGGAGGAGGAAAAATGCCAGCTCCCAGCCAACAAACCCATGTGGGGCCCAAAGGGGTTGCACTTGGGCTGATATCTGGGGCCTACCTGGACTACCCAACTTGGACCCAGCTAAATTTGGCCTCAGTTTCCATGGAGGCCCCACATGTATTAGCCCAGATGGGTTGATGATGGGCTCTTGATGGGCTCCATATCTGGCCCATATGGGTTACCTAGGTAGCTCCCATTTAGGGCCTAGAGGAGTCTGCCCACATGGGTTGATGATGGGACCCAGATAGGTCTTATCTAGGGCTCTTATGGGCCACAACGGGTATATATATATGGGCTACTGTATTTGTCTGTTTGGGTTACCTTATTTTACAGTAAACCCCTAAATACAAACATTACATGTAATCCACTAAACTATACTAAAATGTTAAAGGTATTCAATGAACAGAAACCAGTAGTTCACTTTTAAAGTTACTTTATTAAGCAAGTACAAGTATCACAAAACAAGAAAAGAAAAAAGTTATATATGCATATCTGAAAATTTAACTATTTCACAAACAAAACAATAACAGTGCATCTTCTCACTCCTCTGTTGTCGCTCTCCCAACGGCCCTTTGAAAAGAGAAAATAAATCAATCAACCATTATGCCACTTTTTTTATTCCTTTTCACAGTTCAAACAGATGTGTCAGGTTAGCCTTTTGGTGCCCCACATCAAGTTTATCTAGGTAAGAGGTTTGCAAACCTGTCCTGGAACTCAGAATGGTTACTGCTCAAATAAATAAATAAACTAAACTAAACTAAATCAGTTTTGTGAGGCACCTTAGTGTGTAAACGCTGCCTGGTAAGTCGTGGCCTGATAGGGCAGCGAGGCAGTGAGTCAGTTGCCTAAGTTTTCCAGATGCAGACTTTGTACGTTTCCCTCATCTAATATACCTGATTCCTCACATTAGCTCATTAATAGACACTGCAAGATCTGAAGTGGGTGTGCAGTACTGAGGGTTCCCAGGACAAGTTATAAAACCAAACATTTGCCCATCATTCATCCAACTCAAATATTGCTTATCACTTGAAACATGTAAGTAGTAGCAACTTTACAAAGTCTGCTCGCTCTAATGTTACAGAACATATTTCTCCTGTTTTACAACATTTGCACTGGCTCTTAGTTAAATTTAAAAAACTAAACAAGTTGGCTCCTTTATATCTTCTTCATATACACTCCCTCCACTACATCCTAAGATCGGCTTCAGCACTTACACTTGTTCTTCCACGCACTCGGACAACTTCCATGGGGTCACAAGCTTTTGGTTTTGCTGCTTCCTATGCCATCACTTCCTCTTCACTTCTTGCCCGCTGTCTGTACTATCCTGTATAAATAAAAGCAAGAAAACTGAATACAAAATAAGTCATGTACAAGATTTTAACTTTACAATTCAATTAGAGTCGGATAGAAAACAAAGTATAATAAGATGGAAAAATGCAGTTTTACAGATACTAGACACATGACTTTCAAATGAAAGATTGGTATCAAAGAGCACACCCAGGTTCCTAACCGACGACGAAGACTTAACAGAGCAGTCATCAAGTGTTAGACAGTATTCTAGGTTATTACGTGAGGAAGTTTTTTGTCCAATAATTAGAATCTCTGTTTTTTTCTGAATTTAGAAGTAGGAAATTACAAGTCATCCAATTTTTTATATCAGCTATGCATTCCGTTAATTTTGTGAATTGGTAAGTTTCGTTAGGTTTTGAAGAAATATACAGCTGAGTATCGTCGGCATAACAATGAAAGCTAATTCCATGTTTCCTAATGATATCTCCTAATGGTAGCATGTACAGAGTGAACAGCAACGGTCCTAGTACTGAGCCTTGTGGTACGCCATACTGAACTTGTGATGAGACATCTCTTCATTTACTGCTACAAACTGATAACGGTCAGATAAGTATGATTTAAACCATGCTAGTGCAATTTCACTAATGCCAACATAATTTTCGAGTCTATTTAGTAAATTCTTCCTCTCCTATAGCAATGAATGAATCAAATTTTGGTCTGTTGCTCTTTGACATATCTTTCAGTGCAGGTAAATATTGTTTCAACAATTTTTGCCTGGCCGCTGGGGGCTGTAGCGTCTGGACCAATCGGACACACACAATTCATTTATTTAATGAATAATCCAGCAAACTCACTGTGAAACTTTCACCAAAACTTAACATCCCAAGTGAAGCTAACACACTGGGAGGACGGTGACTTGTTACAGGGAACACAGAGAGTTTTACAACCCAAAAGAATGTGGCCGCATGTGCAGGAGAGAGACAATGGGAAGACAGTAACAATCTTCCATGCAGACTTCACTGCATTAATCAGAGACGAACTGAGCTAGAAATGAACGTGCATCCCAGAAACTGTGTGAATGAGTGTGATGTTTCGTGTCCTATTATGTATACACCATGGTATGTATTTTATTATACAACCAACGGTCAATGTAACTTTACCTGTTTCATGTCTCCTATCTAATTAATCCTCCTTTGATGACTCACGCTTTGATGTACATCACCTTCTCTTAGAATGCAGCGTGGATTTGTTATATCTATCTATTTGTTAATTATGTATTAATTAACAGAAAAGAGGTAAGGCAGATTTGAGATAGCGTCATAAATCTTCACCACAGAGGAAACTCCTGCCAGACAGTCCACCCTTCTCATTGGTACAGCAAACCCAGAGAGGGGTGGCCATTCTCAGGCTTTATTAGAGACTGACCACAGTGACCGCCCTCTCTTTTCAGCGCTTCTCATCCGACAACAACGCAGTGTCTGCTGTTACTGGGGGAGGGCCCCCCCCCACTGGGGCCCAGCTCCCTGGGCCCAACAGGCCTGAGAAATGCCTGCCATGCTTTCATATTCCCAAAAGGGAGTCAGACTTTTCTTCAATCCAGAAAACAACTGCAACTTTACCATCACTGACGCAACGATCCACTCCTGGTCTTCTCGGCACTTGGGGACGCCGCGCCGTCCAGCGTGCCCTCAGCAAGCCAGAGCAGCAGGCTTCGACTCACAACAGCCATGTGCTCTAAGCCACCATGCTCTTCTTCAATGCCACAGACCCATCAACGAATTCAATCTTCATCCACTTCAAGAATTGTCCACGATTGCAACTGGCCATGCAAGTAAATCAATTTAATGAGGTGCTCTGAAAATGAAAATTAGCTGATGGTCCTTTTCATACTTAAATAGATCTTTTCCATAGTTCTATTTCCTGTTTCTGGTTCCACATCACTCACAATGAACCGGCACAGGACAGCAAACACAAAGGGATAAAATAGGGAGAAACTAATGAGGGAAACAGGTGACAAGGGTAAAGCAATGATGACTAAACAAGGATAACAAGGGGGGCGGGACAGAGAACGAGACAACGCAAGCACACAGCCCAAACAAATGGCCATGTGCTTACACATAAACCATGGGTCTGCCATGATCCTGCCTCAAGACCAGGGAAAATTAAAGACTAGATGGCAGGATCATGACATAAAATAAAAAATAACACAAAAGGGCAATGAATCCGTACCAGAAGTGATGGCCAGTAATCAGCTGGATCCTTGGCGAATCTGAAGGGGGGAAAGAAGAAATGATTCAATGAAAAGTCCATTAAAAGCAGTATATATATATTTTTTTACCATTCCTTTAAACAATCTTAAAATTGATTTAAATTGTAAAAACGTTTACCATTATAACATTCACACAACATGAACTGAGTAATGTCATCTTTGAGACTGTTAGTTATTACATGATTAAAAATGTAAACATAAACTTAAAGCATGGCAATCCCATCAGAAATGTGTATCAAACCATCAAATAATTTTACCTGCAGCCGCATTTATCCTGTTATGACACGTCTGAGAGTCTTTCCCTTAATGGTTTCCAGTGATTAAAGAAAGGAATGATGAAGGTGACATGAATCCACTTTCAGTGCGCCACTTCAGCAGAAGAAAGACAAAAGGACTTTCTCTATATAATACTATATATTAATCCCAGTGAGTGTAGGGTTTCGAACAGTGGGTGAAATTGACTCACTGTAGTTGGTGAATGGATCTTTCTGTTGGGTGTTCTCCCCCGATAAAAATTATTCCAATGCTTGATCTAAAAAAAAAAATGTAAACAAATATATTTTCAATATCGTTATCAGTGTTTGAAGAGGCTATGTAAACATACTTCTAACAAATAGGCCTAAATGACTGTTTTATCACTTTACTCATTCCCACGCTTTTTTACCTCTCATGCGTTTTTAAACTAACATTAGCTGACAACATTAAACACATAACGTTAACTTTACCAACAACAAAACACAGCAATGTCAGATGGTACTAACTTACATAGAAATACGTGCTTATATCGCTACGGTAATAATGAAGCAGTAAAAAAAACACACACAGAGATAACTTATTTAACGTTATCTTATGAGGTTGCAGTAAGCCTATGACCGTTATCCGTGTCCCTAGACGTTAATTTAACTGACTGTTAAGGACTGAAAAATGTTTTCTTACCTGATATCGCCAGTATTTTTACAGACCACGTACGACCCCTTCCTCTGTTCACATTCCAGCTTTTGTTCTTCATTGACATATCAACTCAAATTCGCTCAAAATGTAAGAATTCAACAGGCAGATATAATCCAGGTCTGACCGAGTAATCAATGCAAGCAGCAGCTGCTCACACACCGAGAGAAACAGACGTATTTTCAAACTTAAAATAGGCGCTCAGACAGACAGATTAACCAATCATGCTCAAAGTAAAACGGCGAAACAACCAATAACAATAGTTTGCGCGAGTTAACATAGCGGTGTATTGAGTTTTATTTGCAGTCTGTATTATTATTTAATTAATTAGTCAAATGACATGACAGTGTATGAATGCAAATGTAATAATGCAATGTAAACTGTTAGGCAAGCAGACAAAATTGTAAATTCACACAAAATCACATAAGGCAAAAGGTTTCTGCTGCACTGCTCTCTTGAGGGTAAAACTATTATTGTTAATAATGATAATTATATTTTAACATATATACTGAAGAGCTGTTATGATAAAAAATTCATGAAATGCTAATTATCACAATAATGTTAAAAGGCAGATATTTCTGTTGTATGTTGTTTCAACGTACAGATCTTGTAAAATTTCAACGTTGATTTAGAAGTGTTTTTGTTAATCTTTTTCAACAACAACTGACATTATTTCAACCATATTTCAACGTTGAAGGTCGGTCATGTGCCGGCTGGGATGTACTCATTTCCCATTAGTGAACTAACTAGGTCCCACATAGTTTGCCCATGCTGGACCTACTTAGTTGACCCAAGTGGGCCCCAAATAAGATGCCCATTTTGAGCCCATGCCAACTCTGTACCCCTGTAGCCCATTTGTAACCCATATGGGCACCAGATAAGATGCCCATTTTGAGCCCATGCCCACTCTGTACCCCTGTAGCCCATTTGTAAGCAAATATGGGCCCCAGATAAGATGCCCATTTTGAGCCCATGCCCACTCTCAATTGTTTTAAGTCAACGGAAAACAGGCCCAAGCCATTTTACATATTTGCAAACTGTGCCTTCAGTTTTTGCAATCTGTACCCACAAATTCATAAACCGTGCCCAAGCTTTCACAATCCGTTCCCACGGGTTTGTAAACTGTACTCATGGATCTGTGGCCCCCTTCAACCAGGCCACCTAGGTGCTGGATGCATTGCATTGTGTTTAAACTTAATTTTTTTTAATTGATGATTTCTTGAATTTTATATAAAAAATTTTTTTTTTTTTAAATGACAGTTTATTTGTGTAAACTCACAATAACAAGAAAGCGTTGTGCTTTTGTAAAATAAAAGAAAACAATCAGGCGCTCTTTCATGATCTCCATGAACTGGATCGTGTCTCAAAAATGAACTGAAACAATATATATTTCATATATAAATATGAAACCTATATAAAGCTTGAAATGTCCACTTGTAAATGAACAAATTCGAATTGAAAGCAAACATCGTCTGATTATGTAATCTGTATGATATGGAAGCTTATGGGTAGCAAATTTCAATTTGAAATGTAATATGCAAAATGACAATGCAATATGTAAAATGGAAATGCATTTCTGTATTTCAATTTTAATTTTCCAATACATTTGTGCAACGTTTGGTGCAAAATGAAAATGAAAATTCAATTATAAAATTTACATTTGCCATTTCATACACTAGTTTTAGTATGTACACTGAATCCATAATTTAACGTTTTATAAGTTGCGCAATTAAAATTAAAATGTATTACAGAAATGATTAGATATGTTTAACATGTTCAAGCAAAAACTGTGGCAAAATTGTAATTTAAATGTTATTTTTTTCTTAATTGCATTTAGACTCACAGTTAAGACACTTTCGATTGCATTTCCATTAAGTGTCCCGCAATGAATGTAGCAAAATTCAATGTGCAGTTTGAAAATGCATTCTGAGCCAATCACGTGCCCGTCCCGCCGTCAATCACTGCGTGAAGTTGGCCCTGCCCCCAACCCAATACAAAACGTCGGCAAAATAGGCCACATTCACCCAAAATAGACTCATATGTTTGTTCTAATTTGCGCCGATAAACGTTTATTTTGTGCTGCTTCGGTTTCTTAAATATTAAAATAATATTTATTGGTCATTCTGAGGTCACTCAGCCCATAGACTCAGCCCCCCTACCTGCTCCACATTCACCCAAAATAGTCTCGTTTGTTTGTGCGATCGTTTGTGCTGGTTAAAGTTTAGTGTGCTGCTTCGTTGTTTAAATATATATTTTTTATTTTTTTATTTTTTTATTAGATATAAAGAAACAAAAGTCAACAAATAATGAGTTCTCAACATGAAAACACGAAACGGAACATACACCAGAGGAGAGAAGAATAATAAAAAATAAAAAGATAAAAAATAAATAGGAAACAGACAAAAATTACAATAATAATAATGATAATAATACAAGAAAAGATAAGAAAAGCTAATAAATGAAGGAGATACAATCAATTAGAGCATGTTAGGAAAGTACAATGTGACAAAATTTAAAGGGGGATTTTAAAGAGAGCACAAAAAGACAATGTTTTCCTTGCTTTGTTCTTCTCTGAAACAGAAAGCGTTTGAAGGTATTGATGGAATTCGTCGAGAAAAACTTTGAATAATGGCTTTTGATTGGAAAATTTACATTTATGAATATGAAATTTTGCTAGGAGAAGTAAAAGATTTATAAAGTGAAATTCTTTCTCCGTATTAATAAATCCAAATATAACATGTTTCCAAAATAAGGAAAAATGAGGGTACACAAAATCAATAATATACCTGCAAAAGTTCTTCCAAAACATTTTGGTATAGCTACAGTCCCAAAACAAGTGTACAGTAGTTTCATCTTGTGCATTACAGAAATCACATTTTATATCAATGTCAGGTTTAAACTTTTTTGGGTAACTTTTCACTGGATAGAATCTATGAATTAATTTAAATGACACTTCTCTGACTTTATTTACTATAAGGTATTTATGTGGCAATAACCAAACTTTTCTCCAGTCAACAATATCCACAAAATTGCTCCAATAGGTAATTACATAAGGTTTGGTAATAATATCTTTTTGAAAGAGAGCACGAATGGACCTATTGCTAGGATGTGGTAAACAAAGTCCTATCCAAACCTCTAAACAATGTAATAACACCTGTGGGAATAGCATCGAAAACGATGGCGAATTCTCTAGGCGTGACAGGAAAATTAAACTTTTCCAGGAATTCGCCATATGTATATAGACATCCATCATCATTAAAAGATCACGTACTAACGTAATACTGTTATCATGCCAGTTTTGAAAAAATAAGGACTTGTTTTTATAGAGAATATTATGATTGTTCCATATGAAATATGAATGTGGGGAAAAGTTGTGTTTATAAATAAGAGACCAAGCCAGAAGCATTTGTTTGTGGAATGAAGAGAGCTTTCCAGGTAATTTTTCAATGTTATAATTGCATAACGAAAGAATCTGAAGACCACCCAGCTGGGAAAATATATAATTTGGGATAAAGTTCCAAATTGAAGAGGGGCATTTTAAGAAGTGTTTCATCCAATTAATTTTAAAAGTGTAATTTAACGTTTTAAAATCTAGAAAATTTAGTGTTCATTACCACAGTTTTTTTTAATATAGTGAGTACGATTCCTCCAAACAAAATTGAATAAAAGATTGTCTATCATTTTACAAGTTTTATTGTCCAAATATAAAGCTATTGCTGCATATGTTAATCTAGATAACCCTTCAGCTTTAGTAAGCAAGACCCTGCCTTTTAATGAAATATTTCTTTGGAGCCACTGGTTGAGTTTTTTACGGGTTTTGTCAATAGCTGGAATAAAATTTTCAGAACATCGTGTAGCTTGATTCCTAGTTATAACAACTCCTAAATACGCAACTTTTTCTCTGACAGGAATATTACAAATGGATGAAATATCACACTCTGTAATAGGTAATAACTCACACTTAGATATATTAAGGAATAAACCAGAAGCTTTAGAGAATGCATCAATTACCCCTAGAGCTACTGCAACTTGATCACTATTTTTTAAGAAGAGAGTGGTGTTATCAGCCAACTGGCTGATGATCACCTCCCTGCCTGCAATTGAGACACCTACAAGGTTGCTTTGCTTAATATGGTCTACTAAGTGTTGAGCTGCTAATAAAAACAAATAGGGAGATTTGGACAACCTTGACGTATACCCCTTTTAACATCAAATCTAGAAGAAGTCCTGTGTTTTAGTTTAATTGAACTGTTGGCATTACAATATAAAGTTCTAACTGCATCACAAAAAAAGGGCCAAAACCAAATCTTTCCAGAGTAAGAAAAATAAATTTGTGCTCAAGAGTATCAAATGCTTTGCAGAAATCCCAAAATAAAATATAACTTTGATCCGAAATCAAATGAGAAATATAGCTGCGAGCAGCGATTACGGGCCCAAGCCGGTGGCACCGCAACCCCGGTGCCTTTAGTTACCTAAAGGCACCGGGGATGGCGGTGCCGCCGGCTTTGGCCCTCCATCGCTGCTCGCAGCTATATTTATATTTATATATCTATATCTATATCTATATCTATCTATATCTATCTATCTATCTATCTATCTATCTATCTATCTATCTATCTATCTATATCTATATCTATCTATCTATCTATCTATCTATCTATCTATCTATATATATATATATATATATATATACACAGACACACACACACATACATATACATACATATATATATATATATATATATATATATATATATATATATATATATATACACACGTATATATATATATATATATATATATATATATATATATATATATATATATATAAGACAGAAAATATTACTTGTCTTACCTTATTCTGATTTTATGATACACTCAAAATATTCCACAACAAATCCTTTAAATTTAATGTAAAAATAAAAACGAAAGTAAGTAGTGTTGGTCTCACGTAACCCTCTCAATAGAATCAAAATGTTTCAATATTTGTGATGTATTTGGATGCTAAACTATTCTTTATTATAGGCTTTGTACTTCACTCGTGTTCCAATATCGATGGAAAAAATCATCCTCTTCACACGCGCAAAAATGTGCTTGGAAACATCACAGTGGAGCTCTGCTTTCTGTGAATGGTACAAATTGTAATACTGACTATTTAAACAGAGCAGTGTAATTCATTTATGTTAGGTTGACTATTTTTATTATTATATTGTATTAGGGCTATAATGAACAGGCTGCGATGTCAAGATTGCAATTCTGGAATGTGTGTGTGTGTGTGTGTGACGCGGTTGCGGTTGAACAGTGGACACAAAAACATAAATAAAATGTTTTAGTTAATTCCTACATTCATAGGAATACATTGAAAATGCTCGCTCTACTCCGCACCATTATCAATGTCTGTGCGGACGTCTGTATTTTACTAGTATATAGTATACTATAGTTAGCGATTTAAAAGCCCTCAGCGGTGTCACACGTCGATTAACCGGGGGGGAAATTTGATCACAGTCACATCCCTAATATATTTATATATAAATACAATAGGCCTACCTGAAAGAGAATTTTACTTGCCCGACCAGAGTATAGCCTGATTAGAACGTCAATAACAAAAAAATAACTTGGGAGTCACTAAAACGAGAGATTATTCTAATTTCATTACATTCATTTTAAGTTGCAATCAGCAGTTAATAATGAATGTATTACTGATCAATGGTAACAAGGTTGCACTGCTGAGGCTCATGCTGCTTCTCCAGGAGAATTGTAAAGAAATGAGCGCAGCACACAAAAAAGCAACCCAGTTAACAACATACTGACTATAAAAATTACAAATATGGAGTTTTTATATATATTATAACATATGATAGAGTTAAGCAAGCTCACTTGACGAGTAGGCAACTATTTCCTGAATACAATCACGATTGAAACTGTGACATTGATTTCATACAACAGGTTAATAAACAGTTACAATTAAGTCACTTACATTTTAGATGCAATATTGACTGTTTTTGTTCTGTTTCAGCAGCAAAAATAGTTAAACAAAGATCACAGCAGAACCATCGCGCATCTAACAGCAACTTGTTTTCTCATTACTGAATGATTCAGCATTTTGAAACGAATCGGTTGACTCAAAGATTCAATGGTCAATCCATAAACATCTGTCTCAATCATGAAAAACTCAGTCATTGGAACGAATCGTTTGAACGAATGAATCAATGACTCGCTCATTAAGATGGTCGCCTGGCGACACCTAATGGCGGTTTAGTGTTATGTTTAAAAGTATATTTTTTTCCAACGTGCACCATTATCAATGTCCGTGCGGACGTCCGTTTTTTACTTTCACTTTTATATTAGCGATTTAAAAGCACCCGCTCGTGTCACACGTCGATTAACCGATGGGAAAATATCCTCACAGTCATATACCTAATAAATTTATATTTAAATACAATAGGCCTGCCAGATGGCTTTACGGTAGAATTTTTAAAAATGTTTAAAGGGAAACTAATGCCTCTGCTACTTGCTGTATTTGAGGAATCATTCTCCATAGGCCGCCTCCCACATACGTTTTATCAAGCGACAATTTCGGTTTTACCTAAGAAAGGAAAAGACCCTCTAAGCTGTAGCTCATTTCGGCCTATATCTTTACTCAATGTGGACTGTAAAATATTGGCAAAGATTCTAGCCCGAAGACTGGAGAACATCCTCCCTACTATTTTGGCTCCAGATCAGACTGGCTTCATTAAAAAACGCTTCTCTTTCTTTAATATACGCAGAGTATTCGATATTATTTATTCTCCTGACTCAAATAAGCATATACCTGAAATTTTAATATCTTTAGATGCTGAAAAAGCATTCGATAGAGTGGAGTGGAGCTATCTTTTCAGTTGTTTAGAGAGATTTGGTGTGGGTCCAAATATTTTGTCCTGGATACAACTTTTATATACTTCTCCCTTTTCTTCCGTTATTACAAATAACACTAGCTCACAATATTTTCCATTGTATAGAGGAACTAGACAGGGTTGCCCTCTGTCCCCCTTATTATTTGCAGTGGCGATTGAACCTCTGGCCATCTTGCTAAGGTCAACTTCAGTTATCCAGGGTATATCCAGGGGGGGCAGTGAGCACAAACTGTCGCTCTATGCAGATGATCTGCTACTATTTATCGCAGACCCACATAACTCTCTCCCTCATGTCATGATGGCACTTGAGCGTTTCAGTCGCATTTCGGGATATAAACTCAACCTCTCTAAAAGTGAACTATTTCCTATTAATTGTGTAGCAAAAAATTCTTCTTTTTCTGCTTATCCATTTACAGTAGCTCCTGATAAATTTACATATTTAGGTGTGGTTGTTTCGAGAAATATTTCTGAACTGTTTAAGCTCAACTTTACTCCCCTCTTGGAACAAACTAGGATATCCCTCGAGAAATGGTCTAAGCTTCCCATCTCTCTGATTGGTAGGATCAACGCAATTAAAATGAACACACTCCCTAAATTTTTATATTTGTTCCAAACTATTCCTATTTATATTAAGAAATCTTTTTTTACTAATTTAAATAAGATAATCTCATCTTTTCTTTGGAACAAGAAACCCCCTAGAATACGTCTGTGTTTTCTGCAAAACCCTAAAGAACAAGGGGGGATGGCTCTCCCAAATTTTCAATTATATTATTGGGCTTGTAACCTAAGAGCTCTGACTTACTGGCAAGGGTCACATCATATAAATCACTTACCAGACTGGGTCCAGATAGAATCCTCGGCCTGCCTTCCTTCCTCACTTCCAGCCCTCCTTTTCTCACCCTTACCACTTGGTCTAGAATCTCACATGTTGCACCCTATGGTTTGGAACTCCATCCAGATTTGGGCCCAAATTCGCAAATTTTTTGGATGGCAGAGAGGTTCAACTTGTGCCCCAGTTGCCAGAAACCATCGATTCACTCAGCCTATAAATGATCAGGCATTCTTGCTATGGCAAGAAAAAGGAATCTTAACATTCAAAGATCTTTTCGCTGACGGTTCCTTCTTATCTTTTGTGCAATTGGAATCTCGTTTTGAATTACCTAAAACACACTTTTTCAGATATCTACAGGCACGCGATTTCACACGCAAGAATTTTATCTCTTTTCCTTCCCATCCCGATCCAAACCCTATTGACCTACTCTTTCCTGATGACCCGGAGCAAAGGGGAACTATTTCTAGCTTATATGTGACCCGATCTGGCGAAATGAGTCGGAAGTCGCAACGTTCCATTTTAAGATATGGGCCGTTTATGTGGAAAAACAATGAAATAATATTTTTTTTTTTTTTTTTTTTGTGCTAAATTTCAAAGAACAGACATTCAAAAATAATCTCCTAAAGTTTTGTAGTCCAGATAATTGAGTAAAGGTATTTAAATGACTATTAAAGTTTACAAAGTTTTACTAAATTCGCTGGAAATGAATATTGCTTTTCTCAACTCCTCTCGTCACCTCTGAGCATTTCCCGGGTATCCCCTGAAACGTCTCTGCTCTCCAAATATGGTGTTACACGTTGTATAGAACCAATCAAAAAGCTTAGAAATGTACACAAACGCTGATCATTTGTCAATGGGAAGCCCCATTTCGACTGACCGGCACGCGATTGGTCCAGCCATCCTCCTGTCAGACTCGCGCCTGTCAGACTCTGTGTAAACAAGCTAGCAGATCTCCTCAGAAAGATTCAATATTATTAATTTGAGAAATGTCGCTGTCAAAAGAGAGCAAAGTCGCCAAAAAGTCGCCAAAAGCGTTGAACTCACTGGAGGCTTCTAACCTAAGCTCTGCTGCTGGTCATCAAGGGTGGCTAAGGCTAGTCAGTGATTGTTTTGAATCTGGAGACGTGTCATCCTCTGATGACAGCGACAGCGAAAGTGACAGCCCTGTGGTATTTATCGTGTATGGATGTGAGTGAGTGCAATTATTCTGTGAGTGTATTTATCTGCAAGGAGAATCTATTACAATGTGTTTGATTTATTTTAACCCAATATTTAACTGTTGGTATATCCGTTATGAATATGTTACACTGTTATTGTCAACTAGCCTACACAAAGATATGATTGCATAGGCTAACATTATTTGTTCTCTGTTTCCTTGTCTCTCTGCCTCTCTCACTCTCTCTCTCTCACACACACACACACACACACACACACACACACACACACACACACACACACACACACACACACACACACACACACACACACAGACACACACACACACACACACACACACAGACACACAGACACACACACAGACACACACAGACACCCTCTCTCAAGCAAAATGTAGCACCTTAAAATAATTTGAGCTTCAGCCTGGCGTAATAGCATATATTAATGTCTTTGGTCAAATTAAGCTGTACAATAAATAGTTCATCCCTTTAAATGCAATGGATTTTGAAAGATATCAACAAAAAACGGGCAAAAAACTTTAAAAGCGATTTTCTCAGGTTTTCAATTGGAAAAAGAGGGCAGACGACCACAATTCAAATGTGTATATATTTACAACCATTCAAGGTATGACTTTGACTAGGATATCATTTGAAAGCTTATGGTCTCCTCTTTCCATTAATACCAAAATATCAGTTTTGAAATTTGGGTCACTGTGACTCATTTTGCTGGATCAGGTCACATATATAAAACTTATATCATTATTATCCACTTCTGTTAATGCACAAAGAGATTCCTGGCAACTGGATCTCAATATTTGTCTGACAGACAAGGAATGGAATGAGGCTAAATATAGAATTCATGGCTCTTCTATCTGTGCTAGACACAGCCTTATTCAATTCAAAGTGGTACACAGGCTTCATTTATCCAAGGCCAAGCTGGCAAAGATGTATTCCTCTGTTGACCCTACCTGTACAAGATGTAAGCAGTCCCCTGCTACCTTAGCTCATATGTTCTGGTTATGTCCTAGGCTGTCTTTTTTTTTGGTCGCAGATTTTTGTATCTTATTCTAGAATTTTTAGTAAAGATGTTTGTGCAAATCCTTTAACTGCCATCTTTGGTATTGTGTGTGAAAAAAACGCTTTGTCAAAAAGCGAATTGGACTGTATAGCCTTTACTTCCCTACTGGCAAGGCGCTTAATTTTGATTAATTGGAAACAGTCCTTCCCCCCTTCTTTTAAACAGTGGGCCAGAGATGTGTTACATTTCCTGAGTTTGGAAAAAATAAGACTTAATTTAAGGGGCTCCGGGCCTAAGTTCACTGTCATATGGCGTCCTTTCATAAATTATCTCCAAAACCAATTATAACTATAACTGGACGAATTGATGCTGTCGTCAGGTTTTGCCTTTGATCTACTGATGTTATTATTTCTCCTTACTGTTTTCTTTATATACACGATGTAAAAGCACAATGTATGTCTGGATGCATGTTGTGTTGTTGGTTGTGTTGTTATGTGAGTTTGTATGTTGATTGTTGTTTAAATAAAAATGTTTAAAAAAAAAAAAATACAATAGGCCTACCTAGTAAAACGTTTTATATACTATTTTGATATCCTTTTGGACACAAGAGGGCAGTATAGCCCTATGTTTGCTTTTTTGTTGAACCAAATAGCACTAAATAGCCTGTTTTTAACTTTTTCATACTTCTTGAATTGCAAAAACAGAATAAAATAGGTTTAGTTCTCTTAATAGTTTAAGAGGAGTGGCTAAAAATTCAGAGGCTGATTTTGCAAAAAAAATACACATTCAGACCAAAATATCTGACTTCCTGATGGCCGGAGCTAATGAATGTAAATTAGAAAGTTGTCCGGCTCGATGAGAACAATATACAAACTATTTTTTTTTTACTGTAGTTAAAACTAATCCCCCCACTTTTGTCAAAAGCATTTTGAAAGTGACACACTTCCTGCTGCCAGTTGGTGGCGCTATAACTTTGACTCACAATAGTCACATCAATGTGATCGGCCTCTGACCACGAACACACTGCTGAAGTTTTATCAAGATCAGTTAATGTATGCAGAAGTTATAACACACTTCCTGTTTATCTTTTCTCGCTATAAATTCGTTTCATCGCCACGGCCAAACCGTTCGAGATATCAAAAATCCGTCCGCAATTTAGCATCCTCAATGTCTTGACTTCATGCTGACCGAGTTTGGTGTGGATCGGATCAATTCCCTAGGAGGAGTACATTAAATTCCACAGCATGCGTTTTTCAAACAACCCATAATAGCTGACTTCCTGTTGGGCAGAGCTAATAACTTAGAGTGCGAAAGTTGTTCGGCCCGATGAGATCTATATGTGTACTGAGTTTCATACTAATACGTTCTTGTATGTGTCCAAGATTTAAGATTGTGTTCTAGGGGGCGCTGTTGAGCCCCCCTGCCACGCCCGGGTACCAGCTTCAGCCCGGCCCTAATGGCCGCGGGTTCTGACCTGCGTGCAAAGTTTCATGAGTTTTTGAGCACGTTAAAGGCCCCAAAAGCCCCCGAACCCTTGAAGAACAATAATAATAATAATAAATATAGCTGCGAGCAGCGATTGCGGGCCCAAGCCGGTGGCACCGCCACCCTGGTGCCTTTAGTTACACTAAAGCCACCGGGGTGGCGGTGTCACCGCCTTGGGCCCTCCATCGCTGCTCGCAGCTATATTTATTTATATATATATATATATATATATATATATATATATATAAATAAATATATAAATATATATATATATATATATATATATATATATATATATTTATATTTATGTATATGTATATATATATATATATATATATATATATATATATATATGGCGAGGCGAGGAACGGGCAGAGAAGAGCAAACGTTTTTGGACATTCATCATATTGCATTGGTTTTCATTTCTTGTCCTCAAACCGAGCACTAATCTGTTTATTTTTAAGTCACACATTCTCCATTGATTAAAAAAGGGGTGGTGTGGCGCAATGGATAAGACACATGCCTTTGGTGTGAGAGACCTGGGTTCGAATCCACTGTGAGACACCAATGTGTCCCTGAGCAAGACACTTAACCCCTAGTTGCTCCAGAGGCGTGCGACCTCTGACATATATAGCAATTGTAAGTCGCTTTGGATAAAAGTGTCAGCTAAAATGAATAAATGTAAATGTAAGACAATCAAATGTATTTTTTAATGGTAGTATTATTTTATACAGAAATAAATAATTTATAACTCAGATGAGAATAAAGTTAGTGTTAATTAAAATTGTAAGGAAAACAAATATATTGATCTAAAATCTACTATCATTTGCTGCAAATAGGTTGACTATTTATATTTATTATTATATTTTATTACGGCTGTAATGAACCGGCTGCGATGTCAAGATTGCAATGCTGAAATGCACAGTGTGTGTGTGTGTGTGAGGCATGGGCGCAATCGAACAGTGGAAACATAAAAACATAGGCTACTCCGTCGGTTTGTTCATACAGGACATCATTTAAACTGCACTGTGTTTACTTATATTTATGTACACTCGCAATAAAACACAACATTGTGCTTTTGTAAAAAAAACATTCAAGCAATCCCACCCCCGAAATGGCGCTATTTTTTAAATGAAACTAAAATGCTCACGGCTGCATGGGCAATAACGCGTCTACAGCGAGGAACGAGCAGAACAGAGTGAATGTTTTTTAGTTCATTCCTACTGGACGTCCGTATTTCACTTTCGCTTTTAAAGGGATACTCCACTTTAAAATGAAAATTCTGTCATCATATACTCACCCTCATGTTGTTTTAATCCTTTATGAATTTCTTTCTTCTGCTGAACAGAAAGGAAGATATTTAGGAGAATGTCAGTAACCAGACAGTTTCTGATCCCATTGACTTCCATAGTAGGAAAAAATGTATACTATGGAAGTCAATGAGACCAGAAACTGTCTGGTTACTGACATTCTTCTAAATATCTTCCTTTCTGTTCAGCAGAAGAAAGAAATTAATAAAGGATTGAAACAACATGAGGGTGAGTATTTGATGACAGAATTTTCAATTTAAAGTGGAGTATCCCTTTAAGTTAGCGATTTAAAAGCCCCCGCCGCGGTGTCACACATCGATTAACCAGTGGGAAAAAATTCTCAGTCACATCGCTATTATATTTATATATAAATACAATATACAATGGGCCTACCTGATTTTGAACACAAGAGGGCAGTATAGCCCTATGTATGACTTTTTTTTTTTACTAAATAGCGCATTCTGGCTGATTTTAAACTTGTACATAATTCTTGAATTGAAAAAAACTGAATAAACCCAAAACTAGTTCTGTTTCGGTTTAGTTCTGATATTTGTATAATTTTATATAAAAATAAATGGTGTATAATTAAATTTTAAGAAGATATGAGATGTTTTCTGATTCCTTTTTTGACATTATTTTAATCCCTCGCCATGTCAAAACCGTTTGAAATATTTAATATCCGTTCACAATTTAGCATCTTTAATGTATTTTCATCGTGTTAAAAAAGTTTGGTGTGAATAAAAAAAAAAACACTTAGCAGGAGTGGGTAAAAAGCAGAGGCTGAATTTGCGAATAAATCCACATTCAAACCAAAATATCTGACTTCCTATTGGTCGAAGCTAATAACTGTATATTAGAAAGTTGTCCGGCTCGATGAGACCAATGTACGTACTGATTTTTGTAACTGTGGGTAAAACTAACCCCCCCACTTTTGTCAAAAGCATTTTGAAAGTGACACACTTCCTGCTGCCAGTTGGTGGCGCTATAACTTTGACTCACAATAGTTACATCCATCTGATCGGCCTCTTACCACGAACACACTGCTGAAGTTTCATCAAGATCAGTTAATGTATGCAGAAGTTATTCCACTTCGTGTTTCTCTTTTCTCGCCATAAATTCGTTTCCTCGCCACGGCCAAACCGTTCGAGATATCAAAAATCCGTCCGCAATTTAGAATCCTCAATGTCTTGACTTCATGCACACCGAGTTTGGTGGGGATTGGATGAATTCTCTAGGAGGAGTACTTCGCATTCCACAGCAAGCGTTTTCCAAACAACCCATAATAGCCGACTTCCTGTTGGGCTGGCGTAAAACTTGACCAGGGGAGGGTTGTTCGGCCCGATGAGATCTATATGTGTACCGAGTTTCATATTAATTCATGCAAGCGTGTTTGATCTATGGACCAAGTTTTCGGACCCAATTCAAGGGGGCGCTGTTGACCCCCCCTGCCACGCCCGGGTACCAGCTTCAGCCCGGCCCTGATGGCCGCAGGTTCTGACCTGTGTGCAAAGTTTCAAGAGTTTTTGAGCACGTTAAGGACCCCAAAAGCCCCTGAAACCTTGAAAAACTCAATAAAAGCAATAAACAAATCCCCCCCTCCCCTCACACACACAGAGACACAGAGAGAGGGAGAGAAAATTCTTCAGAAAATCCACATTCAAACCAAAATATCTCTCTTCCTGTTGGTTGGAGAAAGTTCATGTAAATTAGAAAGTTGTCCGTCTTGATGAGAACAATACACATACCAAGTTTTGTTGCTGTTGATAAAACTAACCCCCCCACTTATGACTAAAGGTGGCGCTACTGAGCCCCTCACCACGCCCGTTTCTGAAACTTTGCACATGTCTACGGGCTAATAAATGTGATGTGTCTGTCGAGTTTCATCCAATTTCAAGTATGTTAAGAGTCTCAAAAGCATCAAAAAAGAATATTAAAGTTTGAAGCGTTGCCATGGCAACAGTATTAAAGATATCAAAAATCCTTTCACAGGTCTACATCTGCCGTGTGTTTACATTATACACATAAAGTTTGAAGCAAATCGGGTAAAAATAAGAGGGTGATTTCAAAGCATTTTGAAAGGGACACACTTCCTGCTGCCAGTTGGTGGCGCTATAACTTTGACTCACAATAGTCACATCCATGTGATCGGCCTCTTACAACGAACACACTGCTGAAGTTTAATCAAGATCAGTTAATGTATGCAGAAGTTATAACACACTTCCTGTTTCCATTATTCGCCATAAATTCGTTTCCTCGCCACGGCCAAACCGTTCGAGATATAAAAAATCCGTCCGCAATTTAGCATCCTCAATGTCTTGACTTCATGCTGACCGAGTTTGGAGCCGATTGGATGAATTCCCTAGGAGGAGTACATTAAATTCCACAGCATGCGTTTCCAAACAACCCATAATAGCCGACTTCCTGTTGGGCTGGCGTAAAACTTAGAGCACGAAAGTTGTTCGGCCCGATGAGATCTATATCTGTTCCGAGTTTCATATTATTATATGCAAGTGTGTTTGATTTATGGACAAGTGTTCGGATTCCGTTCCAGGGGGCGCTGTTGAGCCCCCCTGCCACGCCCGGGTACCAGCTTCAGCCCGGCCCTAATGGCCGCAGGTTCTGACCTGTGTGCAAAGTTTCATGAGTTTTTGAGCACGTTAAAGGTCCCAAAAGCCCCCGAACCCTTGAACAACAATAATAATAATAATAATAATAATAAATATAGCTGCGAGCAGCGATTGCGGGCCCAAGCCGGTGGCACCGCCACCCTGGTGCCTTTAGTTACACTAAAGCCACCGGGGTGGCGGTGTCACCGCCTTGGGCCCTCCATCGCTGCTCGCAGCTATATTTATTTATATATATATATATATATATATATATATATATATATATAAATATATAAATAAATATATATATATATATATATATATATATATATATATATATATATGTATATGTATATGTATATATATATATATATATATATATATATATATATATATATATATATGGCGAGGCGAGGAACGGGCAGAGAAGAGCGAACGTTTTTGGACATTCATCATATTGCATTGGTTTTCATTTCTTGTCCTCAAACCGAGCACTAATCTGTTTATTTTTAAGTCACACATTCTCCATTGATTAAAAAAGGGGTGGTGTGGCGCAATGGATAAGACACATGCCTTTGGTGTGAGAGACCTGGGTTCGAATCCACTGTGAGACACCAATGTGTCCCTGAGCAAGACACTTAACCCCTAGTTGCTCCAGAGGCGTGCGACCTCTGACATATATAGCAATTGTAAGTCGCTTTGGATAAAAGCGTCAGCTAAAATGAATAAATGTAAATGTAAGACAATCAAATGTATTTTTTAATGGTAGTATTATTTTATACAGAAATAAATAATTTATAACTCAGATGAGAATAAAGTTAGTGTTAATTAAAATTGTAAGGAAAACAAATATATTGATCTAAAATCTACTATCATTTGCTGCAAATAGGTTGACTATTTATATTTATTATTATATTTTATTACGGCTGTAATGAACCGGCTGCGATGTCAAGATTGCAATGCTGAAATGCACAGTGTGTGTGTGTGTGTGAGGCATGGGCGCGATCGAACAGTGGAAACATAAAAACATAGGCTACTCCGTCGGTTTGTTCATACAGGACATCATTTAAACTGCACTGTGTTTACTTATATTTATGTACACTCGCAATAAAACACAACATTGTGCTTTTGTAAAAAAAACATTCAAGCAATCCCACCCCCGAAATGGCGCTATTTTTTAAATGAAACTAAAATGCTTACGGCTGCATGGGCAATAACGCGTCTACAGCGAGGAACGAGCAGAACAGAGTGAATGTTTTTTAGTTCATTCCTACTGGACGTCCGTATTTCACTTTCGCTTTTAAAGGGATACTCCACTTTAAAATGAAAATTCTGTCATCATATACTCACCCTCATGTTGTTTTAATCCTTTATTAATTTCTTTCTTCTGCTGAACAGAAAGGAAGATATTTAGGAGAATGTCAGTAACCAGACAGTTTCTGATCCCATTGACTTCCATAGTAGGAAAAAAATGTATACTATGGAAGTCAATGAGACCAGAAACTGTCTGGTTACTGACATTCTTCTAAATATCTTCCTTTCTGTTCAGCAGAAGAAAGAAATTAATAAAGGATTGAAACAACATGAGGGTGAGTATTTGATGACAGAATTTTCAATTTAAAGTGGAGTATCCCTTTAAGTTAGCGATTTAAAAGCCCCCGCCGCGGTGTCACACATCGATTAACCAGTGGGAAAAAATTCTCAGTCACATCGCTATTATATTTATATATAAATACAATATACAATGGGCCTACCTGATTTTGAACACAAGAGGGCAGTATAGCCCTATGTATGACTTTTTTTTTTTACTAAATAGCGCATTCTGGCTGATTTTAAACTTGTACATAATTCTTGAATTGAAAAAAACTGAATAAACCCAAAACTAGTTCTGTTTCGGTTTAGTTCTGATATTTGTATAATTTTATATAAAAATAAATGGTGTATAATTAAATTTTAAGAAGATATGAGATGTTTTCTGATTCCTTTTTTGACATTATTTTAATCCCTCGCCATGTCAAAACCGTTTGAAATATTTAATATCCGTTCACAATTTAGCATCTTTAATGTATTTTCATCGTGTTAAAAAAGTTTGGTGTGAATAAAAAAAAAAAACACTTAGCAGGAGTGGGTAAAAAGCAGAGGCTGAATTTGCTAATAAATCCACATTCAAACCAAAATATCTGACTTCCTATTGGTCGAAGCTAATAACTGTATATTAGAAAGTTGTCCGGCTCGATGAGACCAATGTACGTACTGATTTTTGTAACTGTGGGTAAAACTAACCCCCCCACTTTTGTCAAAAGCATTTTGAAAGTGACACACTTCCTGCTGCCAGTTGGTGGCGCTATAACTTTGACTCACAATAGTTACATCCATCTGATCGGCCTCTTACCACGAACACACTGATGAAGTTTCATCAAGATCAGTTAATGTATGCAGAAGTTATTCCACTTCGTGTTTCTCTTTTCTCGCCATAAATTCGTTTCCTCGCCACGGCCAAACCGTTCGAGATATCAAAAATCCGTCCGCAATTTAGAATCCTCAATGTCTTGACTTCAGGCACACCGAGTTTGGTGGGGATTGGATGAATTCTCTAGGAGGAGTACTTCGCATTCCACAGCAAGCGTTTTCCAAACAACCCATAATAGCCGACTTCCTGTTGGGCTGGCGTAAAACTTGACCAGGGGAGGGTTGTTCGGCCCGATGAGATCTATATGTGTACCGAGTTTCATATTAATTCATGCAAGCGTGTTTGATCTATGGACCAAGTTTTCGGACCCAATTCAAGGGGGCGCTGTTGACCCCCCCTGCCACGCCCGGGTACCAGCTTCAGCCCGGCCCTGATGGCCGCAGGTTCTGACCTGTGTGCAAAGTTTCAAGAGTTTTTGAGCACGTTAAGGACCCCAAAAGCCCCTGAAACCTTGAAAAACTCAATAAAAGCAATAAACAAATCC
Organism: Rutilus rutilus; assembly: GCF_951802725.1. NCBI lineage: Eukaryota > Metazoa > Chordata > Actinopteri > Cypriniformes > Leuciscidae > Rutilus > Rutilus rutilus. Next base: position 45,003,235 of record NC_140214.1, on the reverse strand, counting down.
CCCCCTCCCCTCACACACACAGAGACACAGAGAGAGGGAGAGAAAATTCTTCAGAAAATCCACATTCAAACCAAAATATCTCTCTTCCTGTTGGTTGGAGAAAGTTCATGTAAATTAGAAAGTTGTCCGTCTTGATGAGAACAATACACATACCAAGTTTTGTTGCTGTTGATAAAACTAACCCCCCCACTTATGACTAAAGGTGGCGCTACTGAGCCCCTCACCACGCCCGTTTCTGAAACTTTGCACATGTCTACGGGCTAATAAATGTGATGTGTCTGTCGAGTTTCATCCAATTTCAAGTATGTTAAGAGTCTCAAAAGCATCAAAAAAGAATATTAAAGTTTGAAGCGTTGCCATGGCAACAGTATTAAAGATATCAAAAATCCTTTCACAGGTCTACATCTGCCGTGTGTTTACATTATACACATAAAGTTTGAAGCAAATCGGGTAAAAATAAGAGGGTGATTTCAAAGCATTTTGAAAGGGACACACTTCCTGCTGCCAGTTGGTGGCGCTATAACTTTGACTCACAATAGTCACATCCATGTGATCGGCCTCTTACAACGAACACACTGCTGAAGTTTAATCAAGATCAGTTAATGTATGCAGAAGTTATAACACACTTCCTGTTTCCATTATTCGCCATAAATTCGTTTCCTCGCCACGGCCAAACCGTTCGAGATATCAAAAATCCGTCCGCAATTTAACATCCTCAATGTCTTGACTTCATGCTGACCGAGTTTGGAGCCGATTGGATGAATTCCCTAGGAGGAGTACATTAAATTCCATAGCATGCGTTTCCAAACAACCCATAATAGCCGACTTCCTGTTGGGCTGGCGTAAAACTTAGAGCACGAAAGTTGTTCGGCCCGATGAGATCTATATCTGTTCCGAGTTTCATATTATTATATGCAAGTGTGTTTGATTTATGGACAAGTGTTCGGATTCCGTTCCAGGGGGCGCTGTTGAGCCCCCCTGCCACGCCCGGGTACCAGCTTCAGCCCGGCCCTAATGGCCGCAGGTTCTGACCTGTGTGCAAAGTTTCATGAGTTTTTGAGCACGTTAAAGGCCCCAAAAGCCCCCGAACCCTTGAACAACAATAATAATAATAATAATAATAATAATAATAATAATCCTAACGAAAACAATAGGGCTCTGCGCCCTTTCAGGGCTTGGGCCCTAATAATAATAATCCTAACGAAAACAATAGGGCTCTGCGCCCTTTCAGGGCTTGGGCCCTAATAATCCTAACGAAAACAATAGGGCCTTCGCCCTTTCAGGGCTTGGGCCCTAATAATCCTAACGAAAACAATAGGGCCTTCGCCCTTTCAGGGCTTGGGCCCTAATAATAATCCTACCGAAAACAATAGGGCCTTCGCCCTTTCAGGGCTTGGGCCCTAATAATCCTACCGAAAACAATAGGGCCTTCGCCCTTTCAGGGCTTGGGCCCTAATAATCCTACCGGAAACAATAGGGCCTTCGCCCTTTCAGGGCTTGGGCCCTAATAATCCTAACGAAAACAATAGGGCCTTCGCCCCTTCAGGGCTTGGGCCCTAATAATCCTACCGAAAACAATAGGGCCTTCGCCCTTTCAGGGCTTGGGCCCTAATAATCCTACCGAAAAAAATAGGGCCTTCGCCCTTTCAGGGCTTGAGCTTCTCTTCATTAGATGGAGAGCCCGCATAATCATCTCTCAGAAGAGCTTTTTTAGATGCAGGAGGCTTACATGGTGTAGCCGGATACGAGGGAAAATCATCTTCAGAGGCCATCAAGGACAGCTGGCCTACCGAGTTAGAGTAGTCATGACAGCTGGACACGAGAGGGTTTGCCGAACCTGTTGCAACTGCCTGTTTAGCAGCCTTCATCGCTCTCTTTTTAACCCGTGTAGACATATGGGTAATCGATTGATCATATCCAGACTCTGCTCAGGATCTAAATATAGTCAGTTACTTAACTTTTGTATTTTTTGCACACGCGCTCGGTAAAACAGGAGCGGTTAGGTCGCCATCTTGGAAACCCCCCGCTTCGTTGTTTAAAATATTAGACACTGAATTATAGACGATGACGTCACCAGCCCTCGACCTGCTCCACATTCACCCAAAAAAGGCTAGGTCGATTAATTTGACCCGTCAGATTCCGTGACCATGTTCATGTGTATTAATACCTTATCAATATGCTTTATAAAATGGAAAGGGACTCGCATGTCTGCCTCATATTTTATGATTATACAGCTGAATAAACAGAGATGGTCACACATCACATTCGTCACTTTATTGAACATTACAGTCAGTTATAAATAAATCCTTGCGATCTCAGAGTAATAGGTCTATGCATTTGTAAGGAAAAACAATAGGATCTCTAACATTATTGAGTATTACAGTTAATAGTAAGCTAATAAGAATAAAGATAAGCATGTATCAGACAATGATAATATTTTATACAAAACGAAACCATCAACACAGTCCAGCATCAGACAACAGCAGCGCAGCAGAATGTTGCCATGGGTGTTGACGCTTGATAACATTCTCCCAGACCCAGACGGTCCAACATCGTACTGGTTCTATCACCTGCAGACGCGTAATAATCTTCGGAAACACTACCATTTCTCTGTCCACGCTCCACTTCATCTGCTAGTGAATGTAACGCTAGTATCAGCTCTGCCGCCGCCGTGTTTCCTTCCAACACCTCAAAATACCATAGACAGTATACGCACCATAGCCTATGTTGAGCCACGCCTTCACGCAGTGATTGACAGGGCGGGGCGGGCAAGTGATCGGCTCAGAATGCATTTTCAAATTGCACATTGAATTTTGCTACATTCATTGCGGGACACTTAATGGAAATGCAATCGCAAGTGTCTTAAATGTGAGTCTAAATGCAATTAAGAAAAAATTACATTTACATTACAATTTTGCCACAGTTTTTGCTTGAACATGTTAAACATATCTAATCATTTCTGTAATACAATTTTTAATTTAATTTTAATTTTGCAACTTATAAAGCGTTAAAATATGTATTCAATTTACATATTAAAACTAGTGTATGAAATGGCAAATGTAAATTATATAATTGAATTTTCATTTTCATTTTGCACCAAACGTTGCACAAATGTATGGGTAAATTAAAATTGAAATACAGAAATGCATTGCCATTTTACATATTGCATTGTCATTTTGCATATTACATTTCAAATTGAATATTGCTACCCATAAGCTTCCATAGTATGAAAGGTGCATTTCTCTCTAATGGCGCATCCGCTTTACAGCGGATATGGAGTTGTTTGCAGCCGACACTGATTGAGAAAACACTAGTTTATTAATAAAAAATTTAAATGCCTCGTTATTTTTTTCAGACACATTTATTATCATTAGCCTATAAATCACCTATAAATCACCTCTCTGTATGGTTCCAGAGACATAGCTCTTCTCATTCAGCATCAGCACGGTGGTAAAAATATAATTTCCGGGTTCTAATTTGGCCTTAGAAAACCATTAAAATCGACCTCATTTCCATATTAATTTGTGAATATTTTAAATGTTTAATAAATAAGCAACAAGTCATAAACAAAAATCTGAAAATACGTCAATAGTTGGTTTTTTTGCGCAGCATTTGGTGTGTAGTTCAAATTCAAATTTTGGTGTTAAATTTTGGATTTTAAAAATACAACAACCGTTCATTTTTTGTTTTTCGACTACTGGTTAAAAAAGGAAAAACGAATGGACGCAAAAGTACACGGACCTGATTCAATGGATTAATTGCATTTTGGAAAAAAAATGTCATGGATCTATTTCATTTTGGAGGAAAATATAATCCGTTTTTAGTCTTTGAAAGTCAAAATCTGGATTACATTTTTTTTTTATGTTATTATAACCTAATAATTCTATGTGAAAATTTGAAACCGAAAATAGTGGTTTTCATCTTGCCACTTTCTTGGTAAAGAAAACACATTTTTTACTCAAAGTAATCAAAATGGATTTACTGCGTTTTGCAACCAAACTCTTCATTCAATGTTTTTGCTACAAAATTACGTTTTATTATGCATAGACAGCACATGCTCTCTCTCCCATCTAAACGCACACATATGGACACACACTCGCACAGTGTTGTCAGCGCTGCTCTGAAGATTTTATCAGTAAAATAATTTAACAACTTAAAAGCTACAAGACATTTATCCTGGATATACTTAGTCTCACTATAGGAGAACCGCTGCTGCCGAACACTGTTGAAGACACTTATCGAACAGTCACTTATCGAACACTTATCTCTCTCTCTCTCTCTCTCTCTCTCTGTCTATGACAGCATTAATCAGCTAATAATTCAATGGCCCATCGTCAATTATTCCTTACTTATTGCCGTATTCTCTGATAAAATTAGAGACTTGAGTGAAGCACCACAGCACCACCTGCGTCTTCATGTTGTAATTGTCACAGACGTATATTTTAACAGCGGACGGGCCACTTTCAATTAATCACCAGAATTTGTTGGCAGGCCTGATTAAAAGTCGTGGCGGGCCGTGTTTGGCCGGCGGGCCTTGTTATTGACACGTGCTCTACAGTAACTGAAATAATTATTGACCCATGATCAAACTGTCTGTCTGGAAATATTATCATCAGCTAACATTACAACTAATAGTAAAGTAATATTATAAATAAATGAGCAATACTCACATCAGTGTGTTGAGTTGACAGTGTTTATCCTGCAGTAGAGCAGCGATCTGATTCACTCGTGTGTCTCCTAGTTCATGTTCTCTCAGATTCAGCTCTCTCTGGAGTAACGTGTTTTTACCCACAACTCTATTCACATACTGACAGGCTTCCTCTGCAGCAGGACTCAAAAACCTGCAGAAGAGTCAATTCAGTTCTCAACTAAATGTCCAGCTTATTATATACTTAATACTATATTAGTTATGAATATTTTGCCTGCATATAGCTAATTTAGTTAATTATTTGATCCCGTCTCACCTCAGTGTCTTCAGTTGATAGTCTGGATCCTGTAGTAAATCATTGAGCTGCTTCACTCCTGATTCTCCAGGATCATTTCCTGTGAGATCCAGCTCTATCAGGTGTGAAGGGTTTGATCTCAGAGCTGAAGCCAGAGCTTTATAACCTTCTTCTGTCACACTGCAGTTAGAGAGTCTAGAACAGAAAGGAAAACATTCAGCTGATTAATCAGTTAAACCTGAACAATATAAATCTGAATGATCGCTCTTCCAGTCGCCACTCGCCAAATTAAGGAAACCCCTCTTTCTGGTGGTCTACGGCACATGTTTCCATGGCTTTTGGCTTGCTTAGTTGGGGACATTTAATATTCAACAATATTATTGATCTGCCTTACTTAGGGTGGATGATGGCGCAATTTTCTCCTAGGAACAAACTTTGTTGTATTATTTACTAGGGGTGTAACGGTTCACAAAATTCACGGTTCGGTTCGATACGATACACTTGTGTCACGGTTCGGTTCGGTACGGTTCGGTACGTTTTTGATACAGCAAAAAGAAAGAAATGTCAGATAAATTTCCTTGATTACATTTTTTTTATTATTTTTTTATTATTAAAACTAACATCATAAAGAATGATATTTTTTTACTTTGAGCAATTCTAGAGCTATAATTGACTCTTCTTATGAGCATATAAAACAAAACAGCTCCTTGGAAAAAAATTAAATGTAATATTAACAAAGGTTATGTAGTTATAAACAAAGGTTTGAAATAAAATGGCTCTTCTCATGGCTCTTCTCATTCAGCATCAGCACGGCGGTAAAAATATAAAGGAAACATATTTAGGAACAAAAGAAACAAAATGAAATGTAGTTATAAACAAAGGTTTATTTTAGTTCAGATTAACATTTGAGGGCAGCAATTGTATTCATAATGTCAAAATAAAACCAACGTAATGTTACTTGAAGGCATTATAGCCTACTATTCCTGCCAAACTTGCATGGTTACAGTTAGTGTTACTACAGTAAATCCATGGTGAATGTTGCAGATCTGTGGACACTGGATAGTTCATTCATGGCACAATGTTTCTTCCTGGTTTCCACGTCAGCGCTGTTTGATCCGTTAATAACGGAGAAATGTGAATGTTTCTCACTAGATCTCGCAGCGATGTTATTACTTCTGTGGTGAATTCAAATGCTTTCTTTACTGGATCTCTTATTAGCGCTGAGTAACAGTGTTGCATGATCACGATCGGCTCGCGCTGCACTGGTCCAAACTGATAAACGGTCCTTCAACCACACAATAACGGGTATCTTTTACATTATGAGCGCGCTTGACACGCGCAACGCGCCTACATTTGAAATAACGGAATTTTGGTCGGCAGGAAAAATGGTCCAACGTTCGGTTTGAAAATGCATACCGAAAACCGAACCGAAAGCCTCGTACCGAACGGTTCAATACGAATACGCGTATCGTTACACCCCTATTATTTACATGTTATCACTGAGAAGCTGCTTTGATACAATGTGTATTGTAAAAAGTGCTATATAAATATATAAATAAAGGTGACTTGACTTGACATTCAGTGGTGTTTCACTGGCGTATTGGATAAGTGCAGTGATTCCCCCCCGGGCGCTTCAGCATAAAGAGCAGTTTCCCTAAAAGAGCAAAATTGATGTTGAGCGTCGTTTTAAAGATGCCTTTCCCTCCGTGTGGTTCTGGATACGGTTGTTCCCTGTCCTCATCTGATTGCCACGATCTCACATGTCTGGGCCAAGAGTGTGCTGAGATAGTGTTTGTGGATGATTCATGTCCTCACTGTGAGAACAGGACCATGTTGAGCCTGCGGTCGTGACTGTCCTTCCTCGTGAAGGCTAGAGTCTTTCTGCTGTTACCCAGCACTGCCTCTGCACAAAGCAGAGCTGCCAATATGGTTAACACTGTAGGAGACCTGAGGCTCACAGTGGGAGTGTTTCCTCGCGGTCCTCCCGCTCCTCTGGCCTGTCGTGTGCCGTCGAGCTGCCGGGTGATGGTGCGGGGTGTTTGCTTTTCGAATCAACAATGGAGTTTAAAGGGGTCATATAATGAAACTGAAATGTGTGTTGGCAGTGCCTGTACACAACCATCATAAAATGATAAAAAATCCATCCAGTGTTTTTTTTTTAAATCTTCTTATATGTTTCCCCCTCTCCTGAATCAAGCTGTTCGATTTTGTGACGTCACAAAATCGACGCCCCTCCCACAATGGTTGATTGACAGCAGAGTTTCAACACAGACCCGCTATCGCGAGCGAGCTGTCAATCATAGCCCGCGCGGACCGGCGCGTTCAGTGTTGATAGCTGGAGCACTGAGTAGAATGGCGTCTAAACGATTATGGTGTTCTGTTCTTGGGTGTAATAATGAACACCGCAGTCATTTTGATGTTCCTAAATCCGAACTGCTGAAGACGCAGTGGCTGAGTTTGTTTTCGAAGGGAATTCCCCACGATCAACGTCAATGCTTTCATGTTTGCGCGAATCATTTCACCAGACTGCTTTACAAACGAGGGTCAGTATAAAGCTGGTTTTACTAAGAAGCTGCTCCTGAAAAAAGGATCGGTACCAACTATTCATGTTCCTGCTGCAGTGAGTGAGTGTAACGTTTTATTAACCTTTATATTAATCTTTATATTAATCTTTGCAAATCGCTTTCTGCACGCTTCACGATGAATGCGGCTATTTTACACTCAGGGTACATTACAGCATGTTTTCTATGTATGATGTTCTCAATATAATTCATAATCCCATGTTTAGGATTCACTTCCTGCTCAGCTACTGTTCGGACGCTCTTGCTTACTGCTCCGCGCTCTGCTCTATCGCTTTTACATTTTATCTCCTATATTTTTATATTTTATTTCCTTTTATCACCTAATTTTATCTTCAGCAATCAGCACAGTGCTCAGACAACAAAGTTTGGATTACTACAAAAACGCAGAATTCTTTTACCCGACCAGCTTACATTCCGGGAAAGGAAAACACAACTGCCTACATTCATAAGGATAAGAGAGAAAATGCCTCTTCAGGTTCAAGAATCTACTTGCTGCACCAACTGCCACAGACTTTTACAAAGGATTGCAGTTCTTGAAACAAAGTTACTTACGGGACCACCAAACCAGACGGAGCACACAACAGAGCTTCGTCATGGACACCCACAGCATACCGGTGAGTCCCATGAAACTAGTGCTCCTCGACAGGTAGAGAAACAAGCCGATCGACTTACAAATCGATGGCACACACAGGGAGCGAGACCCAAAGGCACTCGAGACATCAGATTGTCACGAGCATCACATATTGCCGCAGTAGCATCCTCTACCCCAGATACAGCTCTGACAAGGATTGCAAACACTGGTCTGCTACCACCGCCTATACATCTTGAGAACAGATTTGAAGTACTAATGAATGTAAATGAGGAATCCCCAAATGTGATGAATGTGATCGAAAACAGACTGAATGGGCCAGTAGCTAACACTGATGCTAACTGGCGCTCAAGGTCGAGCAGACAGCGGCACTCAGCTCAGAGCGCAGCCGAACCCAGGACTCTGATAGTGGGGGACTCCATAATCAGAAACATTAGCAGCAGGGATACAACTACGTGCTGCCTTCCACAAGCAACAACTTCTGATGTAAACAGGGATCTTCAGAACATTCTAATGAAACATAAGACTGCAAATCGACTCATAATTCATGTGGGGAAGAATGATATTCATAAAGAGCAGTCAGAACTCCTTAAGAAGGATTTCAATGAACTTTTTGAAACACTTAAAAGACTGAAAGTTCAAACATTCATCAGTGGACCACTCCCAGCAAGAGGAACAAACAGGTTTTCACGGTTGCTTGGGCTAAATACATGGCTGCAAAAAACCTGCAATATAAAAGGAGTAAACTTCATTGACAATTTCAATCTTTTCTGGAGTCAGAGACAACTTTTTCATCGGGATGGCCATCACCCAAACAAACTTGGTTCAAGAGTGTTAAAGGACAATTTCTACTTCTCCCTCAATCATCCTTCTGCAATGTGTGCCAATCCACTCAATCTGAATGGCACACACACACACCTGGACACAGTATGACTGACCACAGGACTTCACTTCAGCAGCAAAATGGACATGCGGTTGACATATCACACAAGGACAATGATAACACCACTCCGCCACAACAACCTCTGCTCACGGACTCAATCTCAGCTGAGCCCTGCCCACAGAGCTCACCACAGACACACATATTAGAAATGCTCCAAGATTCAGCACCCAAGGACGACTTCCTGGAAAACAGCCAGGGAAGCAGGACAGCATATCACAGCCTCCTTTAACACCAGAGCAACAGCCCCTTTCACCAGACACATTTTCCCTCTCCCCAGCATCATCATCGCCACTTCTGTGCTTCTCACAGAAAATGGAAGAACTGGTGTATGCTGGAACCAAACTATCCCACTCTTTTGCTGCAAGCCCCCAGATACCAACCAAAAAACGACAGGCACCGCTGCCACCAAAGCCTGCGGGCCCAGCTCGCCCTCCCCCTCCTCCTGTGAGAGCTCTTCGGCCTCTGCCACAACGCCAGGGCCCACACCCTCCTCCATCTGCTCGAGGTGAACCAAAAACAACTGATACCAGCTCTCAGTGATATGTGTCGGGTCCCCGCTCTGATAACAGTAACTTTCTCAAATGTTTACAAAACAAGCGGGAACCCAGTGTGCCTGTATCTTTCTCTATTGCTGTTCTAATACAAGATAGAAAGTCTAAGGCCTCCAATAGCCGTACAGCAAACCCATCTAATCTGGTGCCTATTACACGTGAAAGTGAGATTGATGTGGGGACAAAAAGTACGACTGTTAAGTTAGCACTTTTAAACATTCGTTCACTTAAAAATAAATCACTTCTAGTTAACGACTTAATAACCACAAACAACCTAGATTTTATGCTTCTAAATGAAACCTGGCTAGAAGACAGCTACAGTGCAACAATCCTCAATGAAGCAGCCCCTCCTAACTTTACTTGTATGAGTGTCTGCAGAGCTGTTAAGAGAGGTGGGGGTCTAGCTGCTCTTTTTAAAGATATCTATCAATGCAAGCAAATATCATTTGGGAATTACCCTTCTTTCGAATATCTGGGTATTGTGTTAAAAGGTGCTCCACGCATTTTACTTATCATTATTTACAGGCCTCCAAAATACTCTCCAGCCTTCGCTGAGGACTTTACAGAACTGTTATCAACAATTACCTCAGAGTTTGACTGTTTTGCCATTGCTGGAGATTTTAACATTCACATAGATAATGCAGAAAACAATATGGCAAAAGAAATCAAAACTGTTTTAAAAACTTTTGATCTGAATCAGCATGTACATGGACCCACACACAATCGTGGACACACACTAGATTTACTTATCAGTAAGGGTCTAAACATTTCATCGATTGTTATTAAGGATGTAGCACTGTCTGATCATTTCTGTATTTTCTTTGATATATTGATCTCTCCTGCCACTGAAGCGAAATCTGTGTCTGTCAAGAAGAGATGCTTAAATGAGAACACTAGTGTACTATTTATGAAGGCTATATCCTTAACACCAAGCATATCTGCAGATTCTGTTGATTTTCTCCTTGATTCTTTTAACTCAAAAGTTAAAAGTGTAATTGATGAAATTGCTCCTGTGAAAGTCAGGAAGAAGAGTGGCAGACAAAAAGCACCTTGGAGAAACTCAACAGCAGTGCAAAATATGAAAAGACAATGCAGAAAAGCAGAGCGCATGTGGCGGAAGACAAAACTTGTAGTCCATTATAACATCTACAAAGACAGCCTTCATGCTTTCAATATGGAACTAGGCAAAGCTAGACAGACTTTCTTCTCAAATATTATAAACAATAATTTAAACAACACACACACTCTTTTTGCTACTGTAGAGAGACTGACAAACCCCCCAAGCCAGATTCCCAGTGAAATGCTCTCAGACAACAAGTGCAGTGAGTTTGCTTCTTTCTTCTCTGAGAAAATCAATAATATCAGAAAGGTGATCAGCACATCCTTGAGTTGCACGGGGGTCAGACAGATCAGACCACCTGAGAAAGTAGTTACTATGTCTGACTTCAAAGAAATTGATGGCAAAATTTTGGAAGAAACCATGCAGCACCTTAAAACATCAACCTGCGCTCTTGACACACTTCCCACATCTTTTTTCAAAAGTGTGTTAAACAGTCTAGAAGCAGATCTTCTAGAAGTGGTAAATGCCTCACTTCACTCTGGTAGTTTTCCGAACTCCCTGAAAACTGCAGTTGTCAAGCCCCTCCTGAAAAAGAGCAATCTGGATAAGACCATATTAAGCAACTATAGGCCGATCTCAAATCTTCCTTTCATAGGCAAGATCATTGAAAAAGTTATCTTCAATCAGCTGAACAAATTCTTGAGCTTGAATGGATCCTTTGACCATTTTCAATCTGGTTTCCGACCGCACCACAGCACAGAGACAGCGCTCATAAAGATAATAAACGATATTCGCTTAAATACTGATTCAGGCAAATTATCAGTGCTGGTGCTACTCGACCTCAGTGCTGCATTTGACACTGTCGATCATAACATACTTCTTGACAGGCTGGAAAACTGGGTGGGGCTTTCTGGGATAGTCCTAAAATGGTTCAGGTCATACTTAGTTGGGAGAGGTTATTATGTGAGTATAGGAGACCATAAGTCTGAGTGGACATCCATGACATGCGGAGTCCCTCAAGGCTCAATTCTTGCACCACTCCTGTTCAACCTGTATATGCTCCCAATGAGCCAAATAATGAGAAAGAACCAAATCTCTTACCACAGCTATGCAGACGACACACAGATCTACTTAGCCCTATCGCCTAACGACTACAGCCCCATTGACTCCCTGTGCCAATGCATTGATGAAGTAAACAGTTGGATGTGTCAAAACTTTCTTCAGTTAAACAAAGACAAAACTGAAGTCATTGCGTTTGGAAACAAAGATGAAGTTCTTAAGGTGAACGCATACCTTCACTCTAGGGGTCAAACAACTAAAAATCAAGTCAGGAATCTTGGTGTGACACTAGAGTCAGACCTTAGTTTCAGTAGTCATGTCAAAGCAATAACTAAATCAGCATACTATCATCTGAAAAATATTGCAAGAATTAGATGCTTTGTTTCCAGACAAGACCTAGAGAAACTTGTTCATGCTTTCATCACCAGCAGGGTGGATTATTGTAATGGACTCCTCACTGGCCTTCCCAAAAAGACCATAAGACAGTTGCAGCTCATACAGAACGCTGCCGCCAGGATTCTGAGCAGAACCAGAAAATATGAACATATCACACCAGTCCTCAGGTCTTTACACTGGCTCCCAGTTAAATTTAGGATTGATTTTAAAGTATTATTACTGGTATATAAATCATTCAATGGCCTAGGACCTCAATATATTGCAGATATGCTCACTGAATATAAACCCAACAGATCACTCAGATCATTAGGATCATATCAGCTAGAAATACCAAGGGTTCACTCTAAGCATGGCGAATCTGCTTTTAGCTATTATGCCAGTCGCAGCTGGAACCAGCTTCCAGAAGAGATCAGACGTGCTCCTACAGTAATCACATTCAAATCCAGACTCAAAACACATCTGTTTAGCTATGCATTTACTGAATGAGCACTGTGCCACTGTTCGTCTGACTGTTTGTACTGTATTTTATTTTTCTAAACTGTTTTAATTATTTCTTTTATTACTTTAATTTCTTCTATGTAAAGCACTTTGAATTGCCATTGTGTATGAAATGTGCTATATAAATAAACTTGCCTTGCCTTGCCTTGCCATGTTTATAATAAACAACGCGTTATGGTTATTGTGTTATTGTGTTACAAACGGTGTACGCACAGAACAGAGGGGCGGGGTGAGCAAAGCTCATTAGCATTTAAAGACCCATGCACTCAAACGGCGTGCTGAAAACAGAGCTGTTTTTGACCAGGTAAAATTTGTGTTTTCTTACAATACTAATGAGAATTTTTAATTAAAGTATATTACAAACTTTTAATTTAGACCCTAAAGAATCATATTAGCTTGTACAAAAATGACATTATATGACCCCTTTAAAAAATGCGTCAGATGGACCGAAGATGAGGTTCAGGCTTTATTAAGCTTATATGAGGAGGACGAAATCCAGCGGGAACTGGAAAGTCACACACAGTCCTACGTCACCGGACTAATTTACCTAATCTTCATGGTACCTTAGACTGCGATGGAAACACAGACAGCAACAGGTCTGGGGGAAAAAGATCCTAGGACAGATTGTTCTGGGTAATTTCAGTGGAAACGCGGCTTTAGATGATCATCTTATTGAAGAGCTACAGCAGCATTTAGTTTCCAATAGTCTCTTTTGAAACCCAGTCACACTAGTTCTGTGTGCTGGAAGACACTGTTTCTTCTCTTTCATTTTTAACTATTTATTTGACATCTCTCTTCTTTATTCTCTGTTGAAAAGGCAAATTTCTGCATGTACACAATCAGTAAATTGTATCAAATGCTGGAAAATTAAACAATTACTAACTAGATAAAAACACATAAAAATGAGCAATAGGGAAAACCCAGAAAGTGCACTGTTATAAACAATGAAACATAAGCCCTGCTGTCTTCAGATAAATAAACTTCAGTCACACTGTAATTGATGTACAGTATAATGATACTAACTGTAGTTTCTCCAGCTTGAATTGTGGGTTCATCAGTAGATCACTGAGGTTTTTCACTCCAGAGTCTCCTAGTTTATTCCAGCTCAGGTTCAGCTCTCTCATGTGTGACGGGTTTGATTTCAGAGCTGAAGTCACATCAGAACAACCTTCATCTGTCATATCACAGTAGCTTAAACTACATTAGCAGAGAGAGAGAAGAAAATAAGAGAGAAGAAAAGAAAACTCTTTATTCTGTAAAGTCACATGATCTTCATAAGCAAATACAATGTTAAAGTGTTTTAGATTAAACTGTTGAAGTGATTTTAACCCTCTGGGGTCTAAGGTGTTTTTGGGGCCCTTGGGATGTTCTGACATGCCCTGACATTTGTGCTTTTTTCAGTTATTTATAAACATGATAATAAAGGTGTAAATTCACTCTATACATCACAAACAGGGCTACCATAAAATGTGAGCAACATGTATGTAGATGTTTGGATTTTTAAGAGAATAATGTTTATGCGTGGTTATTGAAAAAAATAAAAATGAAAGTTGCTGAAATAAGACCACAAAACTCATACTAAATATGTGTCCACAAGACTTTTGACTAATGGATGTTGTCGCTTCGAGTTCTGGCTTCAAAATTATGTGAAAATAGTCTTGCTTTATCGTTCACAATAAAACAATACATTGATTTAAATTGTGTAAGACAGGTTTTGCTTGGAAAGCCAATATGCGAGGGGGGCGTAAAGGGGGAGTAGTTTACACCTGAGAATACAATGTCCCACCCATTATGCGTAACGTCTTGCATAATGAGCCATTCATTCAGGTGTGACACTGACTGAGCCACAAGAATAAATGCAAGGACAAAAGATATATTTAGAAGAAGACTTATATTGACCATTTAAGATTTTGCTTACATCTATCTTGTAAATATGTTTTGCTATTTTACAATTTAACAACAACAAAACCTTTACAAAGGTTACAATTACAACAATAATTACAATTTCAGCAATATTTCAAGTGTACTCTTTCTTTGTAAAAAAATGACTATAGGCCTACATTTTATCATATGTATTCATTAGTTTGAATATAGCCAACATTGGAACATCTAACATCTTAGTTTATGACTTTATTTTTGACAAAAATAGTATTATATATATATATATATAGAACATATGAGCAGAAATTGCTAAACAAAAGCTTATTTGATGTGGCAGTATATTCTACAGTAAAAACTGTTCCCAAATCTAGTCAACAAAATGTTGTCTTTCATATTTTGCCTGACTGTAACATTGTTTTTATGAAATATTAGGGCATATAAATGTTAATTTGCAGTTTAATACGTTGCTTATACAAAGACATTTTATTTAAACATATTTCAGTCGATTTTTACTCATCTCAGTATAGCAAAGCATTTTAGTTGATTAAAGCGGTTTATTCTTTCACACACAGACACGCGATTCATATTTAGGCTAAACAGTCTTTACAAATATGTACCCTTCATTCATCTCACAGAAACGCGATTCATATTATAGAAACGCGATTCATCTTTTTGCGGTTTACATAGGCCTACACTAACGTTATTCCATAACGTTATTCCACATTAACACTTGAGAAAAGAGAATTTAGCCTACCTCACTCCTCAGCGGGATCTATTGCTCCTCATATCAGCACTGTTCTGAGGAAACTTTTCTCCAGGATTATTAGGTAGGCTATATTATGCCTCACTCGCGGCGCGCTGTGTTTACAGCTGATGTGGGCGTTTCACAGGTCGGAAATGGTTCTCAGAATAGCGCACGCTCTCCGGGGCGTGGTCACATTACATTTCAATGAGCTCTAATGAGCTCGACTGGAATCGCTCTCTTTTAATACAGATTTCACAAGATGAGAATATTTGTTTTTTATATAAATAAATATATTTTATAAATATAAATGAATTCTTCATTTAAAAGAAGAGAATTCAAGCTTCATGTCTGTATGCCTGTTTGACTGAGTATTCGCTGAGTTATGGTTCATTTTCGGACGCGTTTCAGAATGGACTTAACTGACAGAGAGAAGGCAGAACTCGCATCACGTTTATTTTTCTTTGTTTGGCAAAAAGCACAACACTTTGTTTTTATTGTGAGTATACACAAAAATAATACACACTTAACAGGATTGATTGATGTATGAAACTTGTTTGTAATATCAAAGTCAACAGAGCAAAATGAATTTCTTTTGAACTGATAAGAAAAAAAGCGAGCTGGTATCGCCGGCGATACCGCCGACCCCAGGGGGTTAAGATCAACATTTTGATTCTTGTATGTGAATGTGACTGACCTCAATCTCTCCAGTTTACAGTGTGAATCCTTCAGTACGTCACATAAGTGCTTCACTCCAGAGTCTCCTAGTTTATTCCTGCTCAGGTTCAGCTCTCTCAGGTGTGATGGGTTTGATTTCAGAGCTGAAGTCAGGATGAGACTCTGTTTCTCTGTAATACTGCATCTATTCAGACTGAAGACAGACAGAGAAAATTACTCAGATCTATGATGATCAACTAACATGTTTAGCCTCATCCAGTAGACTTTTGCTGACAAATAAACAGGGATATCAAGGTAAAGGTAACATGGAGAAAGACTACACATTGTTCATTCAAATAAACTACCAACATTGTAACAATAAAAAGGTTGAAAGCGTTGATCTATTTATGTTAGTATACACATTCATTTCATTTAATCTTTAAGGTTCTTTAATGTCAGTGTTACCCTTGGTTTGCTCACTGGGTCAAATGTGTTTATGACGGTTGTTTTCAGACACATTGTCTACTTGCTAAAACTTTACAGTAAGGTTTCATTTGTTAACATTAAATACATTAGTTAGCATGAACCCATGATGGACAATACTATACATCATTTAATAACATTAAGTTTAAACATTTACTAATACATTTTTAAATACAAAAGTTTTCTGTTAACATTAGCAAATCCCCTGTGAACTAACATGAACAAAGAATAATTGTATAAACTAACATGATCAGATCAAGGAATAGAAGTATTTCCTTAAGCAGAAGACAATCAAACAAGCTTTGTAAAAGGTAGCTCATCTGCTTTAGTGCTGCACCGTGAGGCAGTGTCAGTGTATTTTATGGATGGCTCAGCTAAACAGGCCAATAAGAGACTATTAACTACTATTATTCCTTTTAATTATACTAATGTCTAATTAAAACATCTACAAATGTATAAAACTGATCAGAGATCAGGTAAAACCCACAAACACTTGTTCATTCTCAGTGAATCTGCATGATTCATGAGTTCACAGAGATCATCGCCTCCAGTGGTGAACCACTGACAATTCCAAACGTTTCTAAACAGTTGTGTCGTAACGAAGCCTCTTTACTGAAATCACGTGACTTTGGTAGTTTGATACACACTCCGAACCACTGATTCGAAACAAAAGATTTGTAAAGGTTTCATAGCTTCATTAAGCGTGTTTCGAAAGCGCCCATCACTAGCGTTCAGTCAACTTACCTTCAGTGGATCTCATTACAGGCAGATACTGATCACAGATTTTTAAAATGCACTTATTTAAATTTTTACAAGTTACAGTATATGTTGCACCAAAATTAGATATTTGTGAAATACAAAGATTAAATTGAAAGCAGTTATAAACAGTTCTGATTCTGATGTCAGAAAAAAAAAAAAACATTGTTCTGCCTCCACAGTAACTGCAATAATTATTGACCCATGATCAAACTGTCTGTCTGGAAATATTGTCATCAGCTAACATTACAACTAAAAGTAAAGAGATATTATAAATAAATGAGCAATACTCACGTCAGTGTGTTGAGTTGACAGTGTTTATCCTGCAGTAGAGCAGAGATCTGATTCACTCGTGTGTCTCCTAGTTCATGTTCTCTCAGATTCAGCGCTCTCTGGAGTAACGTGTTTTTACCCACAACACTATTCACATACTGACAGGCTTCCTCTGCAGCAGGACTCAAAAACCTGCAGAAGAGTCAATTCAGTTCTCAACTAAATGTCCATTGCATTACAAAAATGATTGATATGATAAAAAAAAACTTAATTATTGTTTTAAAGACAAGCTTAAGTTAGTTATTTAGATGTTACATTTTTCTTTAAAAATTTAAATACACAAATAAATATATATATTTAAAAGAAACTAGAGCAACACTCAGTCTTAAAGCAAACTCATAAGAACAGAAATGTCTCACAGAGCAGAAGGGCAAAAGTTCACTAGATTATGGTTTTCAGTATTAATACAGAGTGTGAAATTAATATATTTCTGTCTTTTAAGCAGGAGGAGTGAGGAACGTCAGCACAGAGAAAACTGGCTGGAAACTCATAGACCTGCTGTAGAGAGATGCAGTTGGGCTTGATAGAAAACCTGCAGCATCTGATCTGATCTTTATCATTTTGATGCAACAAATTGTCCAGCTTATTATTTAACTAAAATAATATATTAGTTATGAATATTTAGTCTGCATATACAGTAGCTAATTTAGTTAATTATTTGATCCCGTCTCACCTCAGTGTCTTCAGTTGACAGTCTGGGTCCTGTAGTAAATCATTGAGCTGCTTCACTCCTGATTCTCCAGGATCATTTCCTGTGAGATCCAGCTCTATCAGGTGTGAAGGGTTTGATCTCAGAGCTGAAGCCAGAGCTTTATAACCTTCTTCTGTCACACTGCAGTTAGAGAGTCTAGAACAGAGATGAAAACATTCAGCTGATTAATCATTTAAACCTGAACAATATAAATCTGAATGATCGCTCTTCCAGTCGCCTCTACAATAAGGAAGCCCCTCTTCCTGGTGGTCTACGGCACATTCAGTGGTGTTTCGCTGGCGTATTGCATGGATAAGTGCAGCGATTCCCCCCTGGGCGCTTCAGCATAAAGAGCAGTTTCCCTAAAAGAGCAAAATTGATGTTGAGCGTCTTTTTAAAGATGCCTTTCCATCCGTGTGTTTCTGGATGCGGTTGTTCCCTGTCCTCATCTGATGGCCACGATCTCACATGTCTGGGCCAAAAGTGTGCTGAGATAGTGTTTGTGGATGGTTCATGTCCTCACTGTGAGAACAGGACCATGTTGACCCTGCGGTCTGGACTGTCCTTCCTTGTGAAGGCTAGAGTCTCTCTGCTGTTACTCAGCACTGCCTCTGCACAAAGCAGAGCCGCCAATATGGTTAACACTGTAGGAGACCTGAGGCTCACAGTGGGAGTGTTTCCCCGCGGTCCTCGCGTTCCACTGGCCTGTCGTGTGCCGTCGAGCTGCCGGGTGATGGTGCGGGGTGTTTGCTATTCGAATCAACAATGGAGTTTAAAAAATACGGTAGATGGACCGATGATGAGGTTCAGGCTTTAGTAAGCTTATATGATGAGGACGAAATCTAGCGGGAATTGGAAAGTCGCACACAGTCCTACGTCACCGGACTAATTTGCCTAATCTTCACAGTACTTTAGACTGCGATGGAAACACAGACAGCAACAGTTCTGAGGGAAAAAAGATCCTGGGACAGATTGTTCTGGGTAATTTCGGTGGAAACGCGGCTTTAGATGATCATCTTATTGAAGAGCTACAGCAGCATTTAGTTTCCAATAGTCTGTTTTAAAACCCAGTCACACTAGTTCTGTGTGCTGGAAGACACTGTTTCTTCTATTAAATTTTTTACTTTTTATTTGACATCTCTCTTCTTTATTCTCTGTTGAAAAGGCAGATTTCTGCATGTACACAATCAGTACATTGTATAAAATGCTGGAAATTAAACAATTACTAACTAGATAAAAAACACATAAAAATGTGAGCAATAGGGAAAACCCAGAAAGTGCACTGCTATAAACAATGAAACATAAGCCCTACTGTCTTCAAATAAATAAACTTCAGTCACACTGTAATTGCTGTACTTTATAATTCAAGTCAAGTCATCTTCATTTATATAGCGCTTTTAACAATGTAGATTGTTGCAAAGCGGCTTTACAGAGATACAAGGGTAGTTTAAAGTAACAGAGATTGTTTTGGCTTCATAGCAGTTCTTGAATAAAGTTATTTTCCAGCTAAAGTTAATTTGATTGATTCACTTCCATCGCAACGATCATTAGTTATTAACTTAGGGGCCGCTAACACGACACCGTTTTAACAGGAAACTCTACACAGACTTTAGACGCGAAACCTGTGAGAACGCTGATGGCATGCACATGTGTATTACGAGTTCAGTCTATTGGTATGCGCGTTTGAATATATGTGCGCAGGTTTGTAATTCCCTACAAACCAAGCCTTAAAAAACTACTTGTCTGGCCTTAACATTTTTGATACAGAATTTTATCACTTCGGGGTAGATATTTTCCTGACAATGCTTTATCTGTAGAGTGGTAAAGGGATCCTCCATAAGGGGAAACTAGTTGGCACTTTAGCACCCCGCTATGACATCGGGTCCAGGCGCAGGTCCGGATTCAGTGTAATTGCCTATTCACTAAGCTACTCCAATTGAGCGATCAAATCGCGTGCATGCATTCATGTGCAGTGTTTATGTGTAAGAGAAAGTTTGTGACAAAGTAAGTTCTCCTTTTATGTATATTGTTAATAACAGATTGTCACACTGTATCCCAACTGTGCTAAGTTAGACCATGTTTGTGGTGTAGTTGATGTTTAGCGATCTTTCTTAGTGTAATTTGATCTTGCTAAACGAGCGGATTATCCCACTAGCATCGCGGCTCGTACTGTTCATGTTTACTAGTTATTAGCTTGAAGTGAATTTCTCCATGGGTAATATCTTTCACTGGTTGTCATTTATTACTGCCTGTATTACTGAGACCAATTTCTATAATCCACATTTTGGTGATTTGTCAATTTCATTGCATTATGCAGTTTATTACAGACTCATACTAATATATTTCTCGATTTATATTTCATGTATCAATGCCCTTTACAGAGATGTTTATATTTGAGTTTGCAATCTCTTAAGTTGTTGAATAATTTTAGACAGTGAATATTTATTTCTGTTATATTATTTATTTCAGAAACTACCTCAAGTACACTATTATGTGTATATGGTCACTCTTGTGCAATAAACGGCTAAACTCTATCCGATGACTCCGACTCCCTGACCAGAGTTCTGCAGCGGTCAATAATATAATCCACCAGTTTTCAGTGGGGCAATCCCCAACATCGGGATAAACAAAAACACTAAAATTAGCGTAGACACCATTCTTCTTATGATGTAACGAGTACATCAGGATTTATGGGAAGTGTTCCTGGTTCCGGCTGACCTGATCTATGCAGCCTAACATTGAATTATAGAAGTCTATAATGTGTTATGTGTATGCTAGGTCAAAGAGATGTGTTTTAGTCTAGCTTTGAACTGACAGAGTGTGTCTGCTTCCCGGAAAATGGTAGGAAGACTGTTCCAAAGTTTTGGTGCTAAATAGGAGAAGGATCTACCGCCAGCAGTCAATTTTGATATTCTAGGTATTATCAACTGGCCAGAATTTTGTGTTAAGAACTATAATGTGTTAAGAGCTCGCTCAAGTACTGCGGAGCTAAACCATTTAGTGCTTTGTAAGTAATCAGCAATATTTTAAAATTTATACAATGTTTAATAGGGAGCCAATGCAGTGTTGACAGAACAGAGCTAATATGGTCATACTTCCTGGTTCTAGTAAGAACTCGAGCTGCTGCGTTTTGGACCAGCTGTAGTTTGTTTATTAAGCGTGCAGGTCAACCACCCAGTAGAGAATTACAATAATCTAGCCTTGAGGTCATGAACGCATGGACTAATTGTTCCGCATTTGTCAATGAGAGCATATGGCGTAATTTAGATATATTTTTAAGATGGAAAAATGCGGTTTTACAGATACTAGACACGTGACTTTTAAATGAAAGATTGGTATCATGATGGTATAATTGGTATAATGATACTAACTGTAGTTTCTCCAGCTTGAATTGTGGGTTCATCAGTAGATCACTGAGGTTTTTCACTCCAGAGTCTCCTAGTTTATTCCAGCTCAGGTCCAGCTCTCTCAGGTGTGACGGGTTTGATTTCAGAGCTGAAGTCAGGATGAGACTCTGCTTCTCCGTAATATTGCATCTATTCAGACTGAAGACAGAAAGAGAAAATGACTCAGATCTATGATGATCAATTAATGTGTTTAGCTTTATCCAGCAGACTTTTGCTGACAAATAAACAGAGATATCAAGGTAAAAGTAACATGGAGAAAGACTACACATTGTGTTCAGGTGTTCTTGTTTATTAGTGTCTGTGTGTAGTGGGGGGGGGGGGTTCTGGAATCCACTGCTGCCTCAATGTATATGTAACGAATGATTATAATCAAGGTATTAATCAATATGTTTCCTTCTAAATATCAAATTAATTGAATGACTTCTCTGGAGATTTTACTTTGTTATAGAAGTTACCAGTATTATAACTGAAATGTTATTTTCATGTATTCTTTAATGTCTGTATTTGATATCTGAATGCAGTAACAGTGCTTGCTTATTTAGCCCGGCTTCCGGAAATGAAATATGGACTTGTTTTGTGTTTGAAAAAGGTCTTCAACGTGTTAAAACATATAGGGGTCATTGAAGCCAATAGTTTAAGGGACCATTGCTTTGTTAAAGCCTTACTTTCCAGTTAGACTGAAGTGTAGCTCTCCTTGAGAGAAAGAACGCATTATCTTGATGGTTTGAGAGGACTCTCCTGTTTATAGTTAGAGCCTGGCCAAATCCAACCTTGGAAAAGCTGTGTGAGTTAGACTGTGTGTTAGTCTTCTTGGTTACAGGTTAAGGAACAAGTGGCATTATTGGAGATTGACTGAGTTGTTGTTCTGGACACGCTGGCGCCCAGCAACCCAAATCTGCAACCTGGAAGGTCACGACGTGCCTAACTTCAGGGTCTGAGTTTCAGCTGCATAATCGATGGAGATATGCTTCAGTCTATCTGTATATGTGTGGAAAATTACTATGTTTATCTATTCTTAGCCAATCAGAAACTGCAACCTGAAGCAAGGACGTAGCTTAGACCTTGGTGTAGGGTATAACTGCTGTGATCTCTGTAACTGTAAGCGAGGCTGTCACGGTTCATCGATCCGTGTGTTCATTTTGTGTATCTGCTGGTTGACATGGGTGTGGGGTCTGAGTGTGTGTTGCTTGTTTGTTGCTTAGTAACCAGCTGATCACTTAATCAGCCCGCAGCTGCAGCTAGTTAACCCATTTGTGCCCACATTTTTCTGAATGGTTTCATGCATATAATTGTGTTAATAGTGTCCTATGTGAACATGTTCTGCATTTATTTTCCCCAGGGTTTTTTTTTTCTTTCTTTCTTGAAAATCATATTTGAATGTGCGGCAACTATAGTTGCCGGTGGGCAAATATGTTGTATGCACCCCCTCAATGTAAAATATGAATAGGAGGAGAACATTTTGCATTTATCTCAAAATAACTGCCTTCAACAGATCAATCTTTATTCATAAACAAATTTATTATGTATAAAAGTCGAAGAACATTTGATGCAAACCCCAAAAAAACTGCATCTAGCTTATAATCTCTTGAATATGAAAACACAACAAACAACAAATCCATTTGCCTTAACCATTGTGCGCTGTTCAGGGTCTTTTTGACCCACATTTCTAACTTTCATTCATGGGGATAACATGGATAATTTGACATGGTTTAGTGTAAGATTTTTGCCCATCTTTTGGAAAATGCTGTTTTAAAAGTAACAAATTATCACTTTAACCAGTAGATGGCTGCAGAACTATTTGCTATTTGACTAACTGAAAGACATCAAGTTTTCCCAGTTGTATTCATATCTACATATTATGAAATCACAATTATAATAATAAAAGTTACTTTTTGTCAAAGTTTAGGCACTTTTTGTACTGAAAAAAAAATTAATTATCTGTTTTTCAGCAATGTTATATTATGATTAGAATCAAATGAATTTTATCAATGGACAAAATTCATCCTCAAAATCAGAAGCAACACAGAACACACATAGACAGAAATGAAGTGGCACACTTTAAATTTGTAGAATTATATGAAAAACAGATGTTTGAAATAAATGATGAACTCTAAAAATTCCAACTTTTCTCTTTGTAACATCCTGATCAGGTTTGATTCTAATCATGATGTAACATTATTGAAAAACTGTTTTTTTTTTTTTTTCAGTACAAAAACTGCTAAACTTTGACAAAAAGTAACTTTTATTGTTATAATTGTGATTTCATTATATGTAGATATGAATCTAACTGGAAAAACTTGTGAAAAGAAGTCATTTAGTTTGAAACTTTTAGTACTTTTAGAGCTCTGCAGCCATCTACTGGTTAAAGGGATTTTTTTTTTATTTTTTATTTTTTTTACTTTTAAAACTGCATTTTCCAAAATTTGGGCAAACATCTTACACTAAAGACTAAACCATGTCAAATTATCCATGTTATCCCCATGAATGAAAGTTAGAAATGTGGGTATTTTATAAGGCGAATTTTACATTATTTATTTATTTTTTATTTATTTTGGAGAAATTTTTTTTTCTTTTTTTCTTTTTTTTATATTTTGTGGAGTAAAAATGTCCAAATGTGGAGTAAAAACATTAATAAACTGATTAAAATTACATTTATTTGATATATATATATATATATATATATATATATATATATATATATATATATATATATATATATATATTGTTACAAAATTACATTTTGTTGCCTGGGGTCAGGGGTTGGGGGTTGCCTCAGACCCCAAACAGCCTGACTGTAAACCACAAACGGTTTACAAACAGCGCACAAGGGTTAAAGTTGTGGAACATAGTGCAGAACAAAGTGCAGCCATAACAGGGCATTGTGTATCAAAAAGTTAAATGAAAATAAATAAATACAAATAAATAGAATGAAGAAAAAAATATCTATATAACAAAAAAAGGCAAATAACAAAAATAACAGTAATTTATGAACAGTAGAGTAGTCATTTAAAGGGATAAGTTATGTTTATGCACTAAACAAGACCAATAACCTTGATTTATTAACCTATTAACACCGTATACCCCATTTTCCGATGACATATTGACTTACAAGGCATTTGCCCACCGGCAACTATAGTTGCCGCTGAAGACTCAAATCTCATCATTATCTAATATTGTTTTTAGTATTATTATTACTTTTTATTAATATTCATAATCAGTAGTATTATTAATCAGTAGTATTATGTATCTGTGTTATAATTTTTATATACATTTATAATCATTTGTAATCAATTGTATTTTGTGAATCATGGAGGGGAGACTTTGAGAGACTTTGGGGGAGTTAGACTGAAATGTATGTGCAGTGTTTTCACCGAGCATAGCATAAAGAGATACATTGTTAATAGGAACCACATGTTTCTCTGGTGATGTACTGTTTTAGTTACATTATAATCATGTGTTTTTCTGATAATGCAGTTTTCTGGTCAGCATATACAATAACTGATAGTCTTTGTCTATGGCAGAGAGATGACGAGATGTTGACTAGTGGTATAAAAACCAAGCCCCTCTGTCCGAGAATTGGGAAGAGATGGAAAGGTAGAGAACATGACTGAGAAGCTGAATCAAGACCTTCGTTTTATCCATTGTCTCTTCTTCCTATGTCTTATATAAAATAAATAAGAGATCTCTTGGCAAAATCACTGGTGTCTGCTTCCATGAAATCAAACAACAGGGGAAAGCAAGATTTTTAAATCAACACCGCTTGGACTTTTGACTAAGTATACAAAAAACTATAGATCTCTTGTAAGATTTGTTTTGTTTGGATGATTCTAGAGACCTTCATGATTATGTAGATATATATATATATATGTCAACAAAAAATACTTATTTGTAACATGAAAATGACCTTTCTTTGGGAGGGTTTGCCTTCGCCATGGTTCCTGGAAGTAGGGGTAGGAAGTTGACAGTCTCATGTGACAGGGAGGAAGTGAATAAATTTTTTTTTTCTTGAAATCCTTTATTTGGTTGTTTGCTTACTGCTTACTGTTACCCCCTAACAGTATATATAGCCCTCATGTTACCATTGTCTTCTTTCTATCTTTGTCCCCTGTAACTGCTGATGGTGTTGTTCATATTTCTTAGTCAAGTCTTTCTTTTTTTTTCTTTTCAAAGCTTTGAATCAATTAAACCAATTTATTCACAAAATGATTCACTGTTTCACACCCATTACTAGTGTTCAGTCAACTTACTTATAGTCTAATAGTCAGAGTTATTTAAAAGAAACTAGAGCGACACTCAGTCAAAAAGAAAACTCATAAGAACAGAAACGTCTCACAGAACAGAAAGGCAAAAGTTCACTAGATCATGATTTTCAGTGTGAATACAGAGTGTGAAATTAAGATCTTTCTGGCATTTAAGCAGGAGGAGTGAGAAACGTCAGCACAGAGAAAACTGGCTTGTGAAACTGCATGTTTGTGAACATCTGGAGACTCATTGACCTGCTGTAGAGAGATGCAGTGAATCTGGGCTTGATGGAAAACGTCTCGAGTTATGACTATAACCCTTGTTCCCTGAGAAGGGAACGAGACACTGCGTCGTTGAAAACGACTCTTTGGGGAACGCTCCCTTAGCGTGCGCCTCTGAAGTATGAATGAAACTATTCCAATCCTGATTGGTGTTGCGTCATGACGTAACATGTGACGGCATAACCGGATGCATAAAAGTGACGCTGGCACAAACACACATTAGCCTAGCGATGAAGCAAGCCGCTCTCAGGCATTGAGGGGCGTGGCAGGACGACGCAGTGTCTCGTTCCCTTCTCAGGGAACAAGGGTTATAGTCATAACCCGAGACGTTCCCTTTCGAGGGAACTCGCACTGCGTCGTTGAAAACGACTCTTTGGGGAACGAATGCCCACTAGGCCACGCACCGAGAAAAGGCCTGCCCTAGAGTGAAACTGATCTCAGGCACCCAGCTAGGACGAGAGCACATGTGCGCCAGGCGTACTAGGAAGGTGCAGACTAAAAAACCTGATAAAAGTGTGTGGGGTAGCCCAACCGGCTGCCTCACAGATCTCCTGGAGGGGCACTCCCGAGAGGAGGGCTCTAGAGGACACCATGCCTCTAGTAGAATGAGCCCTTACGGCCAAAGGTGAAGGCAAATTGCGCACCTTGTAGGCCTACTTATGGTTTGTTTAGCCGGGAGCCCCTCATTAGGTGACCCGAAACACACTACAGTAAGTCCGACCTCCTCCAAGAAGAGGACCTCTCAAGGTAATACTCGGAACTCTGACTGGCAGAGCAAGGAACCTCTTCTCTTCTGCCGACACATGTGGTGGAGGATGAAATGCTTGCAGGACCATGGACCTAGCCATGTTAAATTGCACTTAAGGCACATAGCTGGGTCTCGGATGCAGGATGGCCTTAACTCCGCCGGGGCAAACCCCAAGCAAGCTGGCGTTAATGCCAGGGCTTGGAGGTCTCCCAGTCTCTTTATAAGAAGTAGCTAAGAGAAAGGCTATCTAGAACGTGAGGTCCTAGGCAAAGCCGACTGAAGGGATTCGAAGGGAGCCAGGGATAGCCCTTCGAGAACCACCGCCAGGTACCAGGAAGGAACCCTGGACCTGACTGTCAGTCTCATCCTCTATGTACCATGGAGAAATAGTATGACCAGTTGGTGCCTCCCCAAAGGCCCAACACTCAGTGGTGCATGGAACGCCGCAATGGCAGCCACGTACACCTTACGTGTGGACGGGGAGAAATTCGTAGAGAAACGATCTTGAAGAAACACCAGAACTGAAGCCACTGGGCAGTTAGCTGGACCTAACTCATGTTCTCTACACCAAGTGGAAAAAACATTCCACTTGAGGCCATATAATCTCCTAGTAGACAGAGCCCTAGAGATAAGTATGGTTTCGACCACCCCAGATGATGGACAGCATCTAGGTACTGAGCCCCCTCAAAGGCCAGACCCACAATTTCCACAGCTCTGGGCGAGGATGGAATATAGTGCCCTCCACCTGAGACAACAGATCCCTCCTCAGAGGAATCTGCCCTGGCGGAGCTATCAGGAGTGAAATTAAGTCCGAAAACCATACTCGGGCCGGCCAAAACAGGGCTACCAGAAGAAGACTGATGCCCTTCTGACGGACCCTCTCCAGGACTCCCGGGAGCAGAGCGATCGGGGGAAAAGCGTACAGGCGAAGCCTCTGCCAGGCCTGTACCATGGCATCCAACCCCAGCGAGGCTGGATGAGTGAGGGAGAACCAAAGTGGACAGTGGGACGTCCCTCGAGACGCAAAAGATCCACTTCCATTGGTCCAAACCTCTGCCATATCAGCTCCACCACCTCTGGATGGAGTCTCCATTCCCCGGGCCTCAGCCCCTGCCTCGACAGGATGTCTGCTACCTGATTCTGAACCCCCGGGACATATATTGCTCTTATAGATAATATTTTCCCTTGGGACCCTAAAATAATCTGATGCGCCAATCTGGATAGAGGGCGCGATCTGAGTCCCCCTTGTCTGTTCAGATACACTACCACTGATATATTGTCCGAACGTATCAAGACGTGGTAACCTTTGATGTCTGGGAGGAAACTCCTCAGAGCCCTGAACACAGCCAACATTTCTAGGCAATTTATATGCCAAGAATGATGATGGTCTTACCACAGCCCCTGGCAAAGCGGCCGATAACCGCGCCCCAGCCAGTGAGGGAAGCGTCTGTTGAAATGGTTTTCCGGCGACATGACGCCCCTAATACTGGCCCTTGGGACAAGAACCAAGATTTCTTCCATATTTATAAGGAACGAAGGCATTTGCGCGTAACCTTTATTATACGGAACGGATTCCCCTTGGGAAAAACCCCTTGGCTTTGAGCCACCACTGAAGGGGCCTCATGTGAAGAAGGCCCAAAGGAATTATGTTGGATGCCGCTGCCATGAGGCCCAGCAGTCTTTGAAATTGCTTTACAGTGATGGCCTGGCCTAGCTTTATCCCTGACACCATGGTCAGGATGGATTTCGACACGTGCGGGAGACATACGTGCCTGCACCGTAACCGAATTCCATACTATGCCCAGAAAAGTAGTTTTCTGAGCTGGTTTTAACACACTTTTCCTAGTGTTGAGTCTCAACCCCAATTTCTGAATGTGGCCAAGAACGACATCTCGATGCCGAATTGCCATATCTCGAGACTGGGCCAATATGAGTCAGTCATCGATATAATTCAGAATACGGATGCCCTGAAGCCTCAGTGGAGCCAGAGCTGCATCCATACACTTAGTGAACGTGCGGGGAGAGAGTGCTAGGCCTAACGGAAGGACCCGATATTGGTACGCTTCGCCCCCGAAAGCGAACCTCAGGAACCTCCTATGACATGGAAGGATGGAGACATGAAAATAGGCGTCTTTTAGATCTATCGTGACAAACCAATCCTCAGATCTGATTTGATTCACGATGATGGGAATAGTGAGCATCTTGAACCTGAATCTCCTCAGAGAACGATTCAACTGCCTCAAATCTAAAATCGGCCTCAGCTCGCCATCCTCCTTTGGAACTATAAAGCACTGGCTGTAAAACCCGGACTCTTTCTCTGGTAGGGGAACAATTTATATGGCCCCTTTGACCAGTAGAGTTCTGTACCTCTTGTTCCATAACCCGAGCCTGTTCTGGAACCACTGCAGTCGGTACCACCCCAGCAAACTTGGGAGGTCGGTGACCGAACTGCCGTCTTTACCCATATTTTATAATATTCAGGACCCATATAGATATATTCGGAAGGCGTTGCCATTCTTCTACAAAATCTACTAAGGGAACCAGTCCCTCGAGACTGACCTTGGGTGTTTTTCGAGCACTATTCTCGACCTCCTGAAGCGGAGGACCGGCAGGAAAAAGTCGAGAAAGATTTTGTGACCATAGACGGTGCCCTATTGCTAGCGTTTGGGGTGAACGCCACGGTGTGCGTTCGCTGGAAATCATTGTGGCCCGAAGCGCACTTTACGGCGGGATACAGATATCGATTTCCTGAGGGCTCCCCCAGAGGGGAGACTCTTTGGGTTTCATTCTCGACACCCTGAAGCGGAGGACCGGCAGGGAATAAATCGAAAACAGTTCCGATGGGCGAAACGAACACTGCCTGGCCACAAGCCTTTTGGGCGCCTTTTACAGCGTGCATTCGCTGAAAACCGATGTGTCCCGAAGCACACTTGAAGCTGCACAAACATCGATTTCCTGAGGGCTCCGTGGAGGAGCGATTCTCGCTCATCCCTCCACTGGGGGGACAGCCATCTTCGTCTCGTTTTCGATACCCTGAAGCGGAGGACCAGCAGGGAAAAATCTTAAACGATTTTCGACGTTCGCTGCTCATCATTTTAATTCTTCATAATTAAATGCAGCCAAAATCACCAGACAATACTGTTTTAATATTTATTTATAGGGTCTCGTAATCTACACGCTGCCTCGGCAAACGCGAGATTCGAGCCGTTACAATATATTTGGCTTTCATCCCTCGAGAAGAAAGTCATCAGGTGCGAGGTTGAAACATTCGACAGCGCACGGATTGCACGCGCGCCGATATATTTCTCAGTGAACACTGCCAGCACCCTCAGGAGCTGATTGTGAATGCCTCGCACCCAAACAGTATTATTTCACAGATCGCGTGTGTCCCTTTTTTTTGCAGACTCGTAATCTAAGCGCTGCCTCGACAAACGCGAGATTCGAGTCGTTCACAATATATTTGGCTTTCATATCTTCGAAAAGAAAGTCAACGGGCGCGAGGCTTAAACACCCGAAACGCACGGCTGTGTGCGTCGAGATATTTCTTAAAAACCACAGCCAGCACCCTCAGGAGCTGACAGTGCATGCCTCGCACCCACACAGAATCTTTATTGCAGAGTAGCCGTCATCTACGCGCTGCCTCGACTAACGCGAGTTTCGAGCTACTATAGATTCTGTATTGCAATGTAGTGGGACAACTTTTTATTTTTTGGTTACAACAACACCGGCGAGTGTGACTCATGTTCCTCGTTCCCGATGCTGAGCACATCCACTTCCTCAGAAGCAGATAGCTCGAGCATCGGGCACTCGTCACGGGCAGAAGAAACCACATCGGGGGCTTCTGCGTCGTGAGCGAGCGTTATAGAATCTGCGGATGATGAACATGAAAGTGCCTCGGCAGTCTCGTTCTCATCCGCGAGATCCTTCTGCGATCCCCACGTTCTAAGCCGCCGCGCCGCCTCAACGGACGCGGGACCCGAACCGCGGGGATCGCGAGCCAAGTGGGAGCGCAGCACTCTATAGTACTTTCACAGTGTTCACAGGCAGCCCCCTCGAGAACTGCCTGTGCGTGCTGCGCTCCTAACAGTGTACACACAACTGATGCGTGTCCCCACCCGTGAGAAATATAGGGCAGGGGTGCACACACTTAGTGTATCTTTCACTCGCCATAATATAGAGGATTTCACTGACAAACAACATCAAATAAGACAGACAGTTTCACAGAGAGCGCTTGCTGAAGAGCGAAAAGCTAATGTGTGTTTGTGCCAGCGTCACTTTTATGCATCCGGTTATGCCGTCACATGTTACGTCATGACGCAACACCAATCAGGATTGGAATAGTTTCATTCATACTTCAGAGGCGCACGCTAAGGGAGCGTTCCCCAAAGAGTCGTTTTCAACGACGCAGTGCGAGTTCCCTCGAAAGGGAACTATTGTGTTCAGAAAACCATTTCACTAAAAGGTTATCTAGAAATAATAAAACAAAATTATGCATATTAATTATCAAGGTACACTCCAGAATAGCAGCACATAAACTGACCCATAATGTCTATTTGACCTGTAGCTCGTATCACAACTAAACTGTGTTGATGATTATCATCATCATGACAGAACCTGCAGCATCTGATCTGATCTTGATCATTTTGATGCAAAAAATTTTCCAGCTTATTATATATCTAAAATAATATATTAGTTATGAATATTTAACCTGCATAAAGCTAATATAGTTAATTATTAGATCCCGTCTCACCTCAGTGTCTTCAGTTGACAGTCTGGATCCTGCAGTAATTCACTGAGCTCCTTCACTCCTGATTGTCCAGGATCATTTCCTGTGAGATCCAGCTCTATCAGGTGTGAAGGGTTTGATCTCAGAGCTGAAGCCAGAGCTTTATAACCTTCTTCTGTTACACTGCAGTTAGAGAGTCTAGAACAGAGAGGAAAACACTCAGCTGATTAATCAGTTAAACCTGAACAATATAAATCTGAATGATCGCTCTTCCAGTCGCCTCTACAATAAGGAAGCCCCTCTTTCTGGTGGTCTACGGCACATTCAGTGGTGTTTCACTGGCGTATTGCATGGATAAGTGCAGCGATTCCCCACCGGGCGCTTCAGCATAAAGAGCAGTTTCCCTAAAAGAGCAAAACTGATGATGAGTGTCTTTTTAAAGATGCCTTTCCCTCCGTGTGTTTCTGCATGCGGTTGTTCCCTGTCCTCATCTGATGGCCACGATCTCACATGTCTGGGCCAAGAGTGTGCTGAGATAGTGTTTGTGGATGGTTCATGTCCTCACTGTGAGAACAGGACCATGTTGACCCTGCGGTCTGGACTGTCCTTCCTCGTGAAGGCTAGAGTCTCTCTGCTGTTATCCAGCACTGCCTCTGCACAAAGCAGAGCCACCAATATGGTTAACACTGTAGGAGACCTGAGGCTCACAGTGGGAGTGTTTCCCCGCGGTCCTCCCGCTCCACTGGCCTGTCGTGTGCCGTCGAGCTGCCGGGTGATGGTGTGGGGTGTTCAGGCTTTATTAAGCTTATATGAGAAGGACGAAATCCAGCGGGAACTGGAAAGTCACACACAGTCCTACGTCACCGGACTAATTTGCCTAATCTTCACGGTGCTTTAGACTGCGATGGAAACACAGACAGCAACAGGTCTGGGGGAAAAAGATCCTGGGACAGATTGTTCTGGATAATTTCAATGGAAACGCGGCTTTAGATGATCATCTTATTGAAGAGTTACAGCAGCATTTAGTTTCCAATAGTCTGTTTTGAAACCCAGTCACACTAGTTCTGTGTGCTGGAAGACAC
Source organism: Rutilus rutilus (assembly GCF_951802725.1). NCBI lineage: Eukaryota > Metazoa > Chordata > Actinopteri > Cypriniformes > Leuciscidae > Rutilus > Rutilus rutilus. The sequence continues at coordinate 44,970,585 of NC_140214.1, read as the reverse complement.
CGTTTCTTCTCTTTCATTTTTAACGATTTATTTGACATCTCTCTTCTTTATTCTCTGTTGAAAAGGCAGATTTCTGCATGTACACAATCAGTACATTGTATCAAATGCTGGAAATTAAACAATTACTAACTAGATAAAAACACATACAAATTTGAGCAATAGGGAAAACCCAGAAAATGCACTGCTATAAACAATGAAACATAAGCCCTACTGTCTTCAAATAAATAAACTTCAGCCACACTCTTCATTTATATAGCACTTTTAACAATGTAGATTGTTCCAAAGCGGCTTTACAGAGATACAAAGGTAGTTTAAAGTAACAGAGATTGTTTTGGCTTTATAGCAGTTCTTGAATAAAGTTATTTTCCAGCTAAAGTTAATTTGATTGATTCACTTCCGTCGCAATGATCATTAGTTATTAATGATCGGGGCAGCTAACACGACACTGTTTTAACAGGAAACTCTACACCGACTTTAAACGTGAAACCTTTGAGAATGCTGTAGAGCAGGGATAGGCAACTCCGGTCCTGGAGGGCCACTGTCCTGCAGAGTTTAGCTCCAACCCTAATTAAACACACCTGAACAAGGCAATCAGTGTTTTCAGGATTACTAGATAGATACAGGCAGGTGAGTTTTTATCAGGGCTGAAGCTAAACTCTGCAGGACAGTGGCCCTCCAGGACCGGAGTTGCCTATCCCTGCTGTAGAGTATTGACTATGGACTAAGAAATCATGATTTGTTCGTTATAGCAAATAATGCACATTCTGAAATCCAAAGCTTTTAGCCTCTGAACTCATGAATGCAAATCATGCGTTAGGTTCCAGCTAGTCTGCAATAAGATGGTCTGGGTGACAACTTTTATGGCACCTTGAGTGTTAACAGATCTTCTCCTGGCTTTGCGAGCTTCAAAAGAATTCCACCCCCATCTCGAATCTCGATAATAGATTGCAATGATATGATTATTACTATATAAATCATCTTTCTAGAGTATAAAGGCTCAAAGTTTGACACCACCATAACTCATCCAAGTGGGTGTCTCTCAAGACACAAAAGAACTTTTCCCGCTTCAGATTCTCGGACGGTCATTGGTTGTTCGCGCGAACAGAGGCTTGAACCCAACCTTTCCATAAGAAGACCACACCCGAAATCCCTCCTGGCACTTCGTCAGTGGAAGGGTTTCCGGTTCCACAACTCCTTAAGGACTTTCTCCGATTTTCTTTTCTTTTCTTTAATCTTTGTCTTTATTTTCGTCTTCGGACTTTTCCTACGTTCAGTGAAGTGAGCGTAGCCGGCAACTTTAACTTTGAGTAGACTTTTTAAACTTCCCGCGAACTCCGTTTGCTCCAGAAGTACGAGAAGAACGCCCAGCTCCAAAAAGGACACACGCACGCTGCTTTCGCAGTCACACCAAGACTTTAATGCAAGTATCACCTTCATTTGAAATCTAAGGCTGTGTTTACCTTTGGGTATTCTAATCTTGGTGTCTCTCACAAATAACTGTTTGAAAATTGCCATCCTGAGATTTTACTTTCACTTTCTCTCTCTCATCCTCTCTCACTCTCTCTCTCTCTCTCTCACTCTCATTCGTTATTCGTTATCCTGTGTTGTTTTACTAGTTGTACTCTGTATATACATGTATTCCATGTATAACGGTAGTCATGTATTCGTAGTTTCATTTATTAAAACCATATATCCCTGATTGCTTCTGTTTGCTCAACATTTCAAAATCCCTGAAGCGTTACGATCTAAAGATACAAAGCTTTACAATTTGTTACTATTTCAGTAACCTAAATTTTATAAGAACAGGAAGGTGATAATTGATCCGAAGAATGGACCGTTGATATATTAATGATTAAATTATAATTCATTGTGATGGGTTATTGATATATACAATTGATCTATTTTTCAGCTTCAATAATTTTATTAACTCTGTATGCGAAGTAAATGAATCATAACCCCGATTCATCATTATTGATTCCCTATATCTGGGTGATCTGTGACGTCCGAAGCTTCGTTTCCACACACAGTCTGACTTTCGATTGCGCATGCGTCGTGTCTGAACGCGTTGTTGTCTTTGGAGCTCTATCGATTTGATTTATAATTCTTGATTTTTCTCTTTAAACTCACTTACAACGAACATTTTCTACTTTTCCTCACTGAGAAGCACTACTGCTCAAACCTCATAGTTACAACGCGGACTGTTGAGCAGACGCGTCTCAAGCCTATTAGTGATCCAACGCTGGATACTCTTATAGGTTACTCCCGTGGATCATGGCTGAACGCGTCTTCTCCACACTCACTTACAAATAAACATTTTTGATTTATTTTTCGCCTATTGTGCGTCTACTCTACACCCTTACCACTAAAAAGACGGATTATATCTAAGACTTCAGTCATAAATTAGTATTAATATTGATAGCATCACTGGTAGCTTCGTTGCTAACTTACTGTCCATCTGTTAAAATGGCGAATATATCAGATGTAGGTAGTCTACCTTTTGGTGCAGGTGAGGACACATTTGAGCTGCACGCACTACAGTCTGAGCTGGAAGCTGCTGAGAAACAGATCCACGACCTTTTATTGAGACAAACCGAACTGATAGACCGGCGGTTAGCTCTTGAAACATCACGCGCCGATGCACACAAATCAGTGATTAACGTTACTAACCCGCTGACTCCGACCTCGTCTACTCCGTGCGTTTCTCAACATCGGTCCCGAGCGCCGAGGTCGCGATCAGCCATGGTCTCGTTCACTCCGGCTCCAACACGCCACCAGGAAGCCTGGGTGGTTCCGCAGCGGAAGAGACGAGTCAGGTCTAGACCAAGACTCTCTCCGACCCTCCCGGTTTTCGAGTTATCCACACAAAACCGCTTGTCCCCTCTTCGCGAAACAGAACGCGATGCTGTGATCATCGGCGATTCCATCGTTCGGCATGTACGCGCTACGTTAGGTAAAAGTAAGGTGCACAGTCACTGCTTTCCTGGTGCTCGTGTTTCTGAAATCGCTACTCACGTTCCCAAGATTCTGAACGGTGACGAGCGCGTCGGAACTGTTGTCCTGCACGCGGGAGTGAACGACATCAGGCTACGCCAGACGGAGGTTCTGAAGAAAGACTTCAGGAATCTGATCGATATGGTACGCAGCACATCGCCTGAAACAACGATCATAGTGTCAGGACCGCTTCCCACGTACCGACTGGGCATGAAAAGTTTAGCAGATTATTTGCGCTAAATGAATGTTTAATGTCATGGTGCAATGAGCAGAAACTGCTCTTTGTAAATAATTGGAATCTGTTTTGGGAGCGTCCTAGGCTCTTCCGTGCTGATGGCTTGCACCCAAGCAGATTCGGAGCAGATCTTCTGTCGGATAACATCTCCAAAATGTTAAATACCTTTTGACTAGTAACCAAAAGTCCAAATCATAGTCTCTGCTGCACCAATTTAACTGATATAAATACTAGTGTAGAACATTGCATAGAAACCGTGTCTATTCCTCGTTTAGTGAGATCAAATAATAAATCTACTGCAGATCTAGGAAAAATCTAATTGTTATTAAAACAGAAAATGTTGCTATTAGTAAACAAAAACAATTTCTAAAACTAGGTCTTCTAAACATTAGATCACTCACACCTAAGGCAGTTATTGTAAATGAAATAGTCACAGATAATAGCTTCGATATACTTTGCCTTACTGAAACCTGGCTTAAACCAAATGATTATTTCGGTCTAAATGAGTCTACTCCATCTGGATACTCCTATAAGCACGAGCCCCATCTGATTGGTCGTGGCGGCAGTGTTGCAACAATCTATAGAGATATTCTCAATGTTACTCAGAAAACGGGTTATAAGTTTATTTCGTTTGAAGTACTTGTACTAAATGTTACGCTCTTAGATGTTAGAAAAACATCCCTATTATCTCTAGCCTTGGCACCGTTTATAGACCGCCTGGGCCTTACGCTGATTTCCTAAAAGAGTTTGCAGATTTTCTCTCAGACCTATTAGTCAATGTCGATAAAGCATTAATTGTTGGAGATTTTAACATACACGTAGATAATCCAAATGATGCGTTAGGGGCTGCGTTTACAGATTTATTAAATTCATTTGGGGTCAAGCAAAACGTCACCGGACCAACTCATCGTCTTAATCATACACTCGATTTAATTATATCACATGGGACCGATCCAACCGATATAGATATTATACCGCAAAGTGATGAAGTCACTGACCATTACATGGTAACTTGCATATTACGTACTGCTGTAATATGTCATGCGGCGCCGCGTTATCAACTAGGCAGAACAATCCTTCCATCCACCATAGATAATTTCTCAAATTGCTTATCCGATCTGTCTCAGCTGCTCAGTGAACCCAAACAAACAGATGAACTAGAAGAACTAACTAGCACTATGAGCACCATTCTCTCTAGAACATTGGATGTTGTTGCACCTATTAAATTAAAAAAGGTCAGAGAGAAAAGTAAAGCACCGTGGTACAACAATACTACGCATGTTCTAAAGAGAGAAACCCGTATTTTAGAGCGTAAATGGAAACAAACTAATTTAGAGGTCTTTAGAATCGCGTGGAAAGACAGTATGTCACGTTATAAAAAGGCCCTAAAAGCAGCCAGGGCTGAGCACCTCCGCAAACTAATAGGAAATAACCAAAATAATCCAAGGTTTTTATTTAACACCGTGGCAAGACTAACAAATAAACAGACGTCACCCGAACAAAATATCCTGTTACAGTTCAGTAGTAATGATTTGATGAAGTTCTTCACTGAGAAAATAGAAAGCATCAGAACCACAATTGTAAACATTCAATCTTCAATTGCGCCTTATAATTCAGCCTCAATTATCACCCTGCAAGAACAATTACAGTGCTTTACAACTATAGAACAAAAAGAGTTAAAGGGATACTTCACCTCTGGGAAGATGAATGTGTATTTAAAATAGGTCATTTAAGTAGAAGAAATGTGAAGAAATTTTTGAATTTGGAGCTTTCTAGACTGAGAAAAGCCAGAAAATGTATTTTTGGCTTATGTGGATGAAAGACAACAACTCCCAGAATGCACTTGCTTCGCTGTCTTAGGAGGCCACGCCTACCGGTAAGAGTGCGCAGTTTAAAACAACCACAAAGCTAGCCTACGTGATGAGTTTGCGAGGGATTTAGAGATAGCCCAAAATGTCCGGGATTCGGCTTTTGCGTTCTACAGTCGCCATTCATTCATCATGTTTACTGTGGCGAGCAGGACGAGGCTGACGGCCGCGGGAGAACAGCGCGAGGCCGGTGGCATGATTACTGAGACGCGCCGGGTCTCCCATCTCTCATGGAGGAGCGGGAATTTTTCTTAGCAATGGTAAAACGCACATCAACCGATCACTTGTTTAGCGTTCATGTAAACACTACATTCAAATTCACCAATCGGAATGAATTCAGTTAGATTGAAACAAAAGGTGTGCATGTAAACAAGGAATAGCGACCGCAGAAAGCAAAAGCTGAATCCCGTACATTTTGAACGATCTCGCCCGCCGGACAAGTCCGGGAAAAGGAGGATGGTTACTTACTCAGCTTTCTCCTACTATTCAGCTTTCTCCACAGAACAAGAGCCTGCTAGCTTAGCTTCCAAAGAAAGACGGCTGACACTGTGTACATTCTGACTGAGTGAGATCCCACCCTGTATGGGCGGGCTGAAAACATGCGGAACAACGCCATCTACTGGCTGTAGTCTTTAGCCTCTGGCCAGAAAATCCTCCGATGACGCAAAATGACGATTTTTGCGTCATCGGAGGATTTTTTCCAGACAAAAAATACATAAATCTCTTGTCTCAGGGGGATATGAGGGTGGAAAGCACGGTAATTCGAAAATACTACAGGTTTTCTACTAATACAAAGCTTAATGCTAAATCCTGAAGTAACCCTTTAAATAAACTTATCACTTCATGTAAAACAACATGTTTATTAGATCCTATACCAACTAAGCTACTGAAAGAAGTGTTAACTGTAGTGGAAGAGCCTCTCCTCAATATTATTAACTCGTCTTTATCTTTAGGTCATGTTCCAAGAACATTTAAACTGGCAGTTATAAAACCTCTCATTAAGAAACCACAATTAGATCATAATAACCTAGCAAATTATAGACCCATTTCAAATCTTCCATTTATGTCTAAAATGTTAGAAAAAGTGGTGTCCGCTCAATTGTGTTCTTTCTTGCAAGAAAATGATATCTATGAAAAGTTTCAGTCTGGTTTCAGGCTGCACCATAGCACTGAAACTGCGCTCGTTAAAATCACAAATGATTTACTTTTAGCTTCTAACCAAGGCTGTATCTCAATACTAGTTTTACTTGATCTTAGTGCTGCGTTCGATACTATAGATCACACAATACTCTTAGATCGACTACAAAATTATACTGGTGTTCAAGGACAAGCATTAAGCTGGTTCAGATCATACTTATCTGACCGCTACCATTTTGTCTATTTAAATGGAGAAAAATCGATCATAACTCCAGTAAACTATGGAGTGCCGCAGGGATCTGTGTTAGGCCCTCTGTTATTCTCAGTATGATGCCACTTGGAAATATTATAAGGAAACATGGAATTAGTTTCCATTGTTATGCTGATGACACTCAAATATATATTTCATCACGGCCAGATGAAAACGCTAAATTATCCAAATTGACAGAGTGTGTTAAAGATATAAAAGATTGGATGACGCGTAATTTTCTTTTATTAAATCCAGACAAAACAGAGGTACTAATCATCGGCTCAAAAAACCACCCACAAAACCTCTCGCAATACAACTTTAACATCGTAGGATGTCCTGTTACTTTATCCTCTACAGTAAAAGACCTGGGTGTTATACTCGACTGCAACCTGTCTTTCGAAAATCATATTTCATATGTTACAAAAACTGCCTTTTTCCACCTTAGAAACATTGCTAAGCTACGTAATATGCTATCAGTTTCTGATGCAGAAAAGTTAGTTCATGCATTCATGACCTCGAGACTAGATTACTGTAATGCTTTATTAGCTGGTTGTCCTGCATCCTCAATAAACAAGCTACAGTTAGAGTTCTTACTAGATCAAGAAAATATGATCATATAACACCGATTTTATCATCACTGCATTGGTTACCTATAAAGTTCCGTATTAATTACAAGGTATTGCTACTTACTTATAAAGCCCTAAACGGCTTAGCTCCAGTCTATTTAATGGATCTTCTATCGCCCTATAATCCATCACGCTCTTTAAGATCACTAAATTCAAGGCTTTTGGTCATACCTAGGATATCCAGATCCACCAAAGGAGGAAGAGCATTTTCACATTTAGCTCCAAAACTCTGGAATAGTCTTCCTGATACTGTTCGTTGGTCAGACTCGCTCTCCCAGTTTAAAACTAGATTAAAGTCGCATCTCTTCAGCCAGGCATTCATATAATATTTTTAATCTTACAGTTCAAATTACAATCCGGCCTTTAGTTAATAATCGCCAGAGGAGAACTGGCCCCCGACTGAGCCTGGGTTCTCTCAAGGTTTTTTTTTCTCCATTGGGTCACCTGATGGAGTTTTAGGACACCATTAGGTCACTTGATGGAATTTTTCGGTTCCTTGCCACTGTTGCCTTTGGCTTGCTCAGTTGGGGATATTCTGGGAATATTTAATTTGATTTTATCAGTCAATAAATTCCACTAGAAACAAACCTTGTTGTTTTATTTTAATTTAATACTGTGAAGCTGCTTTGATACAATCTGTATTGTGAAAAGCGCTATACAAATATACTTGACTTGACTTGACTATATCATTTGAGCTAAATTCGTTACAACGCTGATGGCGTGCACATGTGTATTACGAGTTCAGTCTATTGGTATGCGCGTTTGAATATATGTGCGCAGGTTTGTAATTCCCTACAAACCAAGCCTTAAAAAACTACTTGTCTGGCCTTAACATTTTTGATACAGAATTTTATCACTTCGGGGTAGATACGTGAACCGAATTTTCCCGACAACGCTTTATCTGTAGAGTGGTAAAGGGATCCTCCATAAGGAGAAACTAGTTGGCACTTTAGCACCCCGCTATGACATCGGGTCCAGGCACAGGTCCTTCATCAGATCTGGATACAGCCTGGATCTGGCAGGCTGCGGGAAAACCTCGGGATAAACAAAAACACTAAAATTAGCGTAGATGCCATTCTTCTTATGATGTAACGAGTACATCAGGATTTATGGGAAGTGTTCCTGGTTCCGGCTGACCTGATCTATGCAGCCTAACATTGAATTATAGAAGTCTATAATGTGTTATGTGTATGCTAGGTCAAAGAGATGTGTTTTTAGTCAAGCTTTGAACTGACAGAGTGTGTCTGCTTCCCGGACAATGGTAGGAAGACTGTTCCAAAGTTTTGGTGCTAAATAGGAGAAGGATCTACTGCCAGCAGTCGATTTTGAAATTCTAGGTATTATCAACTGGCCGGAATTTTGAGATCGCAAGAGACGTGAAGGACTATAATGTGTTAAGAGCTCGCTCAAGTACTGCAGAGCTAAACCATTTAGTGCTTTGTAAGTAATCAGCAATATTTTAAAATGTATACAATGTTTAATAGGGAGCCACTGCAGTGTTGACAGAACAGAGCTAATATGGTCATACTTCCTGGTTCTAGTAAGAACTCGAGCTTCTGCGTTTTGGACCAGCTGTAGTTTGTTTATTAAGCGTGCAGGGCAATTACCCAGTAGAGCATTACAATAATCTAGCCTTGAGGTCATGAACGCATGAACTAATTGTTCCGCATTTGTCAATGAGAGCATATGGCGTAATTTAGATATATTTTTAAGATGGAAAAATGCGGTTTTACAGATACTAGACACGTGACTTTTAAATGAAAGATTGGTATCATGATGGTATAATTGGTATAATGATACTAACTGTAGTTTCTCCAGCTTGAATTGTGGGTTCATCAGTAGATCACTGAGGTTTTTCACTCCAGAGTCTCCTAGTTTATTCCAGCTCAGGTCCAGCTCTCTCAGGTGTGACGGGTTTGATTTCAGAGCTGAAGTCAGGATGAGAGTCTGTTTCTCTGTAATATTGCATCTATTCAGACTGAAGACAGAAAGAGAAAATGACTCAGATCTATGATGATCAATTAATGTGTTTAGCTTTATCCAGCAGACTTTTGCTGACAAATAAACAGAGATATCAAGGTAAAAGTAACATGGAGAAAGACTACACATTGTGTTCAGGTGTTCTTGTTTATTAGTGTCTGTGTGTAGTGGGGGGGGGGGGGGGGGGGGGGGGGTCTGGAATCCACTGCTGCCTCAATGTATATGTAACGAGTGATTATAATCAAGGTATTAATCAATATGTTTCCTTCTAAATATCAAATTAATTGAATGACTTCTCTGGAGATTTTACTTTGTTATAGAAGTTACCAGTATTATAACTGAAATGTTATTTTCATTTATTCTTTAATGTCTGTATTTGATATCTGAATGCAGTAACAGTGCTTGCTTATTTAGCCCGGCTTCCGGAAATGAAATATGGACTTGTTTTGTGTTTGAAAAAGGTCTTCAACGTGTTAAAACATATAGGGGTCATTGAAGCCAATAGTTTAAGGGACCATTGCTTTGTTAAAGCCTTACTTTCCAGTTAGACTGAAGTGTAGCTCTCCTTGAGAGAAAGAACGCATTATCTTGATGGTTTGAGAGGACTCTCCTGTTTATAGTTAGAGCCTGGCCAAATCCAACCTTGGAAAAGCTGTGTGTGTTAGACTGTGTGTTAGTCTTCTTGGTTACAGGTTAAGGAACAAGTGGCATTATTGGAGATTGACTGAGTTGTTGTTCTGGACATGCTGGCGCCCAGCAACCCAAATCTGCAACCTGGAAGGTCACGACGTGCCTAACTTCAGGGTCTGAATGTTCAGTCTATCAGTATATGTTTGGAAAATTACTATGTTTACCTATTCTTAGCCAATCAGAAACTGCAATCTGAAGCAAGGACATAGTTCAAATCTTGGTGTAGGGTATAACTGCTGTGATCTTTGTAACTGTAAGCGGGGTGGCCTACGAACTCCTGTGTGAGTCTTGATGCTGACTTCTGCTGATGAAACTGCAAACTATCTTCAGTAAAACTTTTCTTCCAAGAACGGTAACCCTTTATTTTACAGTCCCCTAATTACTAGGTATTTACCTAGTAAATACATGGTAAGTTATAGTTGTTTATTGGTAATTACCACAGGTAACAAGTATGTAAATGCAGAGAAACTACAAACTAATTACTAGGTATTTACCTGGTAAGCATATGGTAAATTATAGTATTTTAGTGTGTAATTACTTAAGGTGATTAGTATGCAATTACAGAGAAACTACCAGGGAAAAAAACACCACTGTTAAATATCAACTGAACAAAGTACTGTGTACTTGTTACCTGTTTAGGTTGGTAATAACTCCAATTTAATTGTGTACTTCCTCAGAATGTAGGCAGCCAATTTTTAGAAACACCTCCAGTATTACTCATCAATTCAAGTTAGGTTTGTAGTTATCCTAGGGTTATGTTGTAACAGTCCATGTTTATTTATTACTATCTTGAAATTAAGACGTAGTTTCCAATAAATGACCTTGTCTTACATAGTTGTTGTTCATTGCTACACCCATTTATAGAGGGTTTATCAAATAATTTACCTTACACTTACCTGGTAACTACCCCGCAGGAACAGTTTTTCATAATGTCATGGCACATCTTATATACTGGGTATGTTCTTGCAAATGTTTTTACAATTTACTCAGTAAGTAAAGTGCAACTGTACTGTAAAATGAAGCCTTGTTTATTTCCATGGTATTACCGGAATTGTACCATATAACTTGATCATTCCCTTTTCCATAGTCACATTTTTTTACCTCATATGTCCTGCAACGTTACCAAGGAAAACATGACAATTTACTCAGTAAGTAAAGTGAAACTGTACTGTAAAATGAAGCCTTGTTTATTTCCATGGTATTACCGGAATTGTACCATATCATTCCCTTTTCCATAGTCACATTTTTATTTTTATTTTACCTCATATGTCCTGCAACGTTACCAAGGAAAACATGAAAATTTACTCAGTAAGTAAAGTGCAACTGTACTGTAAAATGAAGCCTTGTTTATTTCCATGGTATTACCGGAATTGTACCATATAACTTGATCATTCCCTTTTCCATAGTCACAATTTTTTACCTCATATGTCCTGCAACGTTACCTAGGAAACCATGACAATTTACTCAGTAAGTAAAGTGAAACTGTACTGTAAAATGAAGCCTTGTTTATTTCCATGATATTACCGGAATTGTACCATATCATTCCCTTTTCCATAGTCACATCTTTTTTTTATTTTACCTCATATGTCCTGCAACGTTACCAAGGAAAACATGACAATTTACTCAGTAAGTAAAGTGCAGCTGTACTGTAAAAGGAAGCCTTGTTTATTTCCATGGTATTACCAGACTCTTACCACATCCTTTGCTACTGCTTAAACATTTTTGAAATCACAAACTTTTACCGTGTGTTCTGCAACTTAACTAAAACATTCCAGCCTGGTCTCATTGTTAATACGTAGTATTAACACGTAATTTTCAAAGATAGAAAACTACATAGGCTACAGTTATGAAGAAAAACAACATACGTGTAATCACAATAATTTATTTATTGTGAAAATGTCAAAACCGGTACCAAAAGTCGTTCACATGACGATGTGTTGCAGTCACAGTCCTCTCTTTCAGTATATAATAATTTTGAATGAGGTAATTTACAGAGCAGAATTTAAATGATTAATCCATGAAAATGTTAATCCGGCTTCGCTCGCTCTGTGTGAAGGCGCGCGCGCTTCTCCATTTCAAATATAGTTTACCGACTGAAATACGACATGTCGCAATCTGTGACGAACATAGACGAACAGGCGAGAGCCAATGAGCGTTTGATATCACTGCCGTAAAACATGTCGTAACGCTTCTTGAGGGCGCAATTTTTGAATTTGAATTCATCAACGAGCGCTCGTCCGCGGGATTTGACAGTTACAGACTGCGCTGTTGTTAAAGCCTGTGGAATGGAGATGAAGATGAAGATCACACACTGGATAAAGGGCTGAATTTGGATCTCTTTCTTGCAAACATATGGATTCTAAAGATTTGGATTATATCAAGTAGGCTATAATAAAATTGATGTCTTTTGTGAATTTATGTTGGGTTTTGGTGTATTATTGTTCTATTGGAAAAAACGCATTTTGTGTCTCACTGTAAATAAACTAAATATTAAAATGGTTAAACGATTAAATAAGGTACTTTTAAGGTTTTAAAGTGTATTCTTGTTTAACTGCATGTATGCTAATCCTCCGAAACGAGTTTGCAGCAGAAGGCACGAACAGAGCGAAATGTTATTAGTCTATTTCTTGAGTAAACTGCATAAATGCGACTGAAAACGTAATTGATAAGACATTTGAATGCAATAGAGTCAAAACATTAATGCCACGAATTTAATATGCATAAATAAGAATGCGTACAAATACGTCGGTATAGAGTTGTTCATACGTAAATAATTTATGTTTTTGTGCTGTTAATGCAAACATTTTACGTTTTAGTGCTGTAAATACTAAACGTTTCTGTGTGTATAAAACGTAAGTAAATGTACGTATGGTAGAATTACACTTTACGCAAAAATACACACGTTCTCATGAGATCACGTTGAACATTCTCAGTAAGTAAAGTGAAACTGTACTGTAAAAGGAAGCCTTTTTATTTCCATGGAATTACTAGGATCTTACCCTATAATCTGTAAAAGGTACAGTTACGTAGCTATAACAGATTATAGGGTAAGATCCCAGTAATTCCATGGAAATAAAAAGGCTTCATTTTACAGTACAGCTTCACTTTACTTACTGAGTAAATTGTCATGTTTTCCTTGGTAACGTTGCAGGACATATGAGGTAAAAAAGTGTGATTTGCATTTGCAAGAACATACCCAGTATTTAAGATGTGCCATGACATTAGGGAAAACTGTTCCTGCGGGGTAGTTACCAGGTAAGTGTAAGGTAAATTATTTGATAAACCCTCAATAAATGGGTGTAGCAATGAACAACTATGTAAGACAAGGTAATTTATTGGAAACTACCGTCTTAATTTCAAGATAGTAATAAATAAACATGGACTGTTACCAACATAACCCTAGGATAACTACAAACCTAACTTGAATTGATGGGTAATACTGGAGGTGTTTCTAAAAATAGTCTGCCTACATTCTGAGGAAGTACACAATTAAATCAGAGTTATTACCAACCTAAACAGGTAACAAGTACACAGTACTTTGTTGAGTTGATATTTAACAGTGGTGTTTTTTTCCCTGGTAGTTTCTCTGTAATTGCATACTAATCACCTTAAGTAATTACACACTAAAATACTATAATTTACCATATGCTTACCAGGTAAATACTTAGTAGTTAGTTTGTAGTTTCTCTGCATTTACATACTTGTTACCTGTGGTAATTACCAATAACCAACTATAACTTACCATGTATTTACCAGGTAAATACCTAGTAATTAGTTTGTAGTTTCTCTGCATTTACATACTTGTTACCTGTGGTAATTACCAATAACCAACTATAACTTACCATGTATTTACTAGGTAAATACCTAGTAATTAGGGGACTGTAAAATAAAGGGTTACCCAGTAGGGATAGCCCTCATGTTACCATTGTCTTCTTTCTAGCTTTGTCCCCTGTAACTGCTGTTGGTGTTGTTCATATTTCTTAGTCAAGTCTTTCTTTTTTTTTTTCAAAGCTTTGAATCAATTAAAACTATTTATTCACAAAATGATTCACTGTTTCACACCCATTACTAGTGTTCAGTCAACTTATAGTCTAATAGTCAGGGTTATTTAAAATAAACTAGAGCGACACTCAGTCGAAAAGCAAACTCATAAGAACAGAAACGTCTCACAGAGCAGAAGGCCAAAAGTTCACTAGATCATGATTTTCAGTATGAATACAGAGTGTGAAATTAAGATATTTCTGTATTTTAAGCAAGAGGAGTGAGAAACGTCAGCACAGAGAAAACTGGCTTGTGAAACTGCATGTTTGTGAACATCTGGAGACTCATATACCTGCTGTTGAAAGATGCAGTGAATTTGGGCTTGATGGAAAACAAAACAAAATTATGCATATTAATTATCAAGGTATACTCCAGAATAGCAGCACATACACTGAGCCATAATGTCTATTTGACCTGTAGCTCGTATCACAACTAAACTGTGTTGACGATTATCATCATCATGACAGAACCTGCAGCATCTGATCTGATCTTGATCATTTTGATGCAACAAATTGTCCAGCTTATTATATAACTAAAATAATATATTTGTTATGAATATTTTGCCTGCATTTAGCTAATTTAGTTAATTATTAGATCCCGTCTCACCTCAGTGTCTTCAGTTGACAGTGTGGATCCTGTAGTAAATCATTGAGCTGCTTCACTCCTGATTGTCCAGGATCATTTCCTGTGAGATCCAGCTCTATCAGGTGTGAAGGGTTTGATCTCAGAGCTGAAGCCAGAGCTTTATAACCTTCTTCTGTCACACTGCAGTTAGAGAGTCTAGAACAGAGAGGAAAACATTCAGCTGATTAATCAGTTAAACCTGAACAATATAAATCCTTAAACTAAATTTTATTTTATTCTTTGTACAAATGTATTTAAGGTCAGTTGCAAAAACTGACAATTTAATATGGAGGCAAACAAAAGGCTCAGAGAACTTTAATATGTTAGACGTCAACATCCCTTTCAAAATTGCAATTATCTAGCGTAGCGTTAGTTCTGGCAGGTCACATTAGTCAAGCTCGCATCAGCTGACCCTCAGCTGATCCACATCTACCTATAGGATACGACGCCTATCACTGTATACATATATAAGCTCTTTCAGTATTAGTATTAGCTCAGGAGCTAATGGGTGTTATACTCGATTGCAACCTGTCTTTTGAAAATCATATTTCATATGTTACAAAAAAGGCCTTTTTCCACCTTAGAAACATTGCTAAGCTACGTAATATGCTATCAGTTTCTGATGCCGAAAAGTTAGTTCATGCATTCATGACCTCGAGACTAGATTACTGTAATGCTTTATTAGCTGGTTGTCCTGCATCCTCAATAAACAAGCTACAGTTAGTCCAAAATGCCGCTGCTAGAGTTCTTACTAGATCAAGAAAATATGATCATATAACACCGATTTTATCATCACTGCATTGGTTACCTATAAAGTTCCGTATTAATTACAAGGTATTGCTACTGACTTATAAAGCCCTAAACGGCTTAGCTCCAGTCTATTTAATGGATCTTCTATCGCCCTATAATCCATCGCGCTCTTTAAGATCACTAAATTCAAGGCTTTTGTTCATACCTAGGATATCCAGAACCACCAAAGGAGGGAGAGCATTTTCACATTTAGCTCCAAAACTCTGGAATAGTCTTCCTGATACTGTTCGTTGCTCAGACTCGCTCTCCCAGATTAAAACTAGATTAAAGTTGCATCTCTTCAGCCAGGCATTCATATAATATTTGTAATCTTACAGTTCAAACTACAATCCGGCCTCTAGTTCGTAAACGCCAGAGGAGAACTGGCCCCCGACTGAGCCTGGGTTCTCCCAAGGTTTTTTTTTTCTCCATTAGGTCACCTGATGGAGTTTTAGGACACCATTAGGTCACTTGATGGAGTTTTTCGGTTCCTTGCTACTGTTGCCTTTGGCTTGCTCAGTTGGGGATATTTTGGGGATATTTAATTTAATTTTATCAATCAATAAATTCCACTAGAAACAAACCTTGTTGTATTATTTTAATTGAACACTGTGAAGCTGCTTTGATACAATCTGTATTGTGAAAAGTGCTATACAAATATACTTGACTTGACTTGACTTGACTTGGCTAATTACCCTCCTCCATCCCCAGCTCCACCTCTCATCAGTCAGGATTTGGCATTCTGATTCCCCTTGAATCAGAATAAATTATCGAATAATGTTGTACTTTAAAATCTTGAATTACTTATATTTGCAAACTTTCATGTTGGTTCTGTTCTGTTTACCCTAAGGGGGGTTATTGCTGCTTTCCCTGCTCTTATCCATGCTAGGCTGCATGGATGCGCAGGGAGTTCTCGCCCAGAACGGAAGCATACTGCCAATCCAAACTGTATGCTAATTGTCAATCATATTTGACGGTAGTGGTCCTGACAGAAATCTAAAACTGTACAGCTCTGAAAGTCTATGATCTGAATGATCCACAAAATCGGAAAATTCGAAAATTAAAGTTTGGGAATGACCCAATAAAGTCCAGACTTCAATTCCATTAAAATGCTGTGGAAGGACTTGAAACACAGCTCATGCTGGAAAGCCTGCAAATGTCACTGAGCTGAAGCAGCTTTGCAAGGATGAGTGAGACAAATGGACCAAAATACCTTCACAGTGGTGTAAAATACTCATAAACTACAGGAAGTGTTTAGTCGAGACTAGCTGCAAAGCTGAAAGCAGAATCAAAGATACACAGCTTCCTCAAAAGCACTAAAATACATTAATACTGTTATATACAATCTTAAGATAAGTGAATTCTACCAGATCTCACCCTCCTTTCTGTGGCAGGTTTACCAGCTCTAACAGAATCATCTGAATTCTGACTCAACACTAGGTATGCAAATAACGATTATATCACTAAATTATAAATTACTATAAACAAAAACAGCACAATTTAAGTGTTTACTTATAAGTAGTATATATACAGTGAGGAAAATTAGTATTTGAACACCCTGCTATTTTGCAAGTTCTCCCACTTAGAAATCATGGTGGGGTCTGAAATTGTCATCGTAGGTGCATGTCCACTGTGAGAGACATAATCTAAAAAACAAAATCCAGAAATCACAATGTATGATTTTTTAACTATTTATTTGTATGATACAGCTGCAAATAAGTATTTGAACACCTGAGAAAATGTTAATATTTGGTACAGTAGCCTTTGTTTACAATTACAGAGGTCAAACGTTTCCTGTAGTTTTTCACCAGGTTTGCACACACTGCAGGAGGGATTTTGGCCCACTCCTCCACACAGATATTCTCTAGATCAGTCAGGTTTCTGGGCTATCGCTGAGAAACACAGAGTTTGAGCTCCCTCCAAAGATTCTCTATTGGGTTTAGGTCTGGAGACTGGCTAGGCCACGCCAGAACCTTGATATGCTTCTTACAGAGCCACTCCTTGGTTATCCTGGCTGTGTGCTTCGAGTCATTGTCATGTTGGAAGACCCAGCCTCGACCCATCTTCAATGCTCTAACTGAGGGAAGGAGGTTGTTCCCCAAAATCTCGCAATACATGGCCCCGGTCATCCTCTCCTTAATACAGTGCAGTCGCCCTGTCCCATGTGCAGAAAAACACCCCCAAAGCATGATGCTACCACCCCCATGCTTCACAGTAGGGATGGTGTTCTTGGGATGGTACTCATCATTCTTCTTCCTCCAAACACGTTTAGTGGAATTATGACCAAAAAGTTCTATTTTGGTCTCATCTGACCACATGACTTTCTCCCATGACTCCTCTAGATCATGCAAATGGTCATTGGCAAACTTAAGACGGGCCTTGACATGTGCTGGTTTAAGCAGGGGAACCTTCCGTGCCATGCATGATTTCAAACCATGACGTCTTAGTGTATTACCAACAGTAACCTTGGAAACGGTGGTCCCAGCTCTTTTCAGGTCATTGACCAGCTCCTCCCGTGTAGTTCTGGGCTGATTTCTCACCTTTCTTAGGATCATTGAGACCCCACGAGGTGAGATCTTGCATGGATCCCCAGTACGAGGGAGATTGACAGTCATGTTTAGCTTCTTTCATTTTCTAATGATTGCTCCAACAGTGGACCTTTTTTCACCGAGCTGCTTGGCAATTTCCCCGTAGCACTTTCCAGCCTTGTGGAGGTGTACAATTTTGTCTCTAGTGTCTTTGGACAGCTCTTTGGTCTTGGCCATGTTAGTAGTTGGATTCTTACTGATTGTATGGGGTGGACAGGTGTCTTTATGCAGCTAACGACCTCAAACAGGTGCATCTAATTTAGGATAATAAATGGAGTGGAGGTGGACATTTTAAAGGCAGACTAACAGGTCTTTGAGGGTCAGAATTCTAGCTGATAGACAGGTGTTCAAATACTTATTTGCAGCTGTATCATACAAATAAATAGTTAAAAAATCATATATTGTGATTTCTGGATTTTTTTTTTAGATTATGTCTTTCACAGTGGACATGCACCTACGATGACAATTTCAGACCCCTCCATGATTTCCAAGTGGGAGAACTTGCAAAATATCAGTTCAAATACTTATTTTCCTCACTGTATATAGAAAATACTTTATCCACTAAATATAATCCCCTGCAATTATTTGCATTACAGTGCAGCACCAAATGAATGCAGCACAAAATGAATGCTTAATGTCACTTCAGTATTACTCAGTGAAAAAGACACAACAACAATAAAATGGCACAATGACAAACTTGCTTATATTGAACATCAAACTTTTATCAACAAAACAAATAGGACATATGGCATAGGATTCCCCCCTTGTAACACTGATAAAGGAAGGTGTTTGGATTTTCCTCTAAATTTAAAATAAATGCTTAGTTTGTGGTTCGTTAGTATTAATGAAAATACATCAATAATAAAATAGTACAATGATAAATTCACTTATATTAAACATCAGACTTTTATTAACAAAATCGATAAGAAGAATGATATGCTATACGCACATTGTAACAAATAAATAAAATATCTTTGGATTGCTTAGTTTGTGGCTCATTATTATTTTGAATGGAAAACACAACAACAATAGAACAAAGACAAACTTAATTATATTAAACAAATAACTATTTTTTTCATAACTTTTAGCCTCTGGGATCATCCTGTCATTGCACCTTTCTTTAGTCATGTGAATCCTGTGGCTCAACTTACCTCAGTATCTCCAATTTACACTTTATATTCTTCAGTCCAGTGCAGAGCAGCTTCACTCCTGAATCCTGCAGATTATTATTGTTCATATTCAGCTCTTTCAGATTGGTGTCTGATCCAAGAACTGCAGCCAGAGCTGAACAGCTTTTGTCTGTTAAGTTACAATCATTTAACCTACAATAAATCACAACACAGAATTAGATGGAACACATACAATACATTTTCTATATACAAATATTAAATACATTTTCCATTATTCTTTTTTACATAAACACCATGCAATGCATACAAACAGCATTCATCTTCAAAAACTATTTCCAGTAGATTAGTATTTTTTATTCAGTGACAAATTTCCTAGATAAAATGAAGCATGTCTGAAAAAAAAATATTTATGTTGAGATTTATAGCTATAGGATTTCTTCTCTTTTTCTGTCACCTGATGGAGTTTGGGTTTTTGCCACTATTGCCTCTGGCTTCCTTAGTTGGAGACAATTAATATTCAACAATATTATTGACTTGACTGCACTGACACTATTAGATGAGACAGTTCACACTTTTATGGCAAGTTAAAGGCCTTTGACTATAATTCTAAAAATGCCTTCATTCATATGTACATGTCTTTTTGATATAAAATCTTTAATGATTTAAGTAAAGCTAAGATTACTTAAACCTAAGAAATTGTATTTGTTTTTAATATTTCAAGATTAAGTTTAACCGATGGCTGATGCCGATATCTTAGAAAGCAGGGTGATCAATAGGTGATATATCATTAATTTAAAGATAGTAAAAAACAATTACTGAAATTCAGTTTATAGTTATTTTACTTATTTGCTCAATTAGAAAAAATATATAAAAAAAAGATTTTGAACTTGATAAAAAAGTAAACTTTTTTGTAGAAAAAACATCAAATATGATACAACAGGCTTTTGATAAATGTTTATTTGTAAATCTCTCGATCTGCATATTACATTAATGGGGAGCTCCCAACGGAGCCAGAGGGAGGAAGGGAAGAGGCGAAGCCAGAGGAGTGTAGTGTCGAGGCGAGGGCAGGGCAAAGAATGACCAACGTGGAGCTGGGGGGACAAGGGAGCCCGGCAGAGCTAGTGGACTGATGGGCCACGGTGGAGCTGAGGGAGGTAGGAGCCAAGGTTGAGCTGATGGACTGACAGGTTGAGGTGGAGTCCTGGTCGCGGAGGTTGGAGTGTGAACCCGTGGGCTCACCTCACTTAAGGCTCAGGCGGTGAGGCGGCAGCCATCTTGGCTGAGGGCTCGACAGGCATGACGTGAAGAAGCCTTGGGTCAGGCTGTGTTCTGAATCGGGGCGCGACGCTCTCCAGACACCTATTGACGGTCTCTTTCCAGTCCAATCCTGTGGTGTCTGGGAGGTTGCTATGGTGATGGAAAGTTCCCGATCCAGAACAGGATCCTTAGGGTTTCGTTGTCCAGAGCGCTGGTGGCGGCAAGATAGATCTCTCCTGAGCCAGGACGATCATTCTTGCCCTATCGTCCATTTTGGGCGGGCCAATCTTCTGTCATGGTGTGGTGCAGGCAGAAGATGAAGGAGAATCAAAAGTTCCAATGCAAACTTTTACTCAACAATATAAATAATACAGGTACATAGAAGACGGGCAGAACACACACTAAATACGTGTGACATGGTTCACACACACTAAATCCGACGGAGATCGGACAAAGGACTGACTGAACAGAATGGAACTTAAATACAAACACAGATAACACTGATTAACAGAACACACTTTCGATAGATGACGATTAGTGGTCGACCGATATTTTTTTTTTTTTTTTTTTATGCCGATATCTTAGAGCAGGATGGCCGATGGCCGATATTTTTATTATATACTTTATATTTAATTTAATCAATATTTTATAAATTATAAATAAATTAGAAAACGAATCTTTAAAATAAACATGCTTATACTTTAGATGGCAACTTCTTGAATCTGCAGTCCTATTACAGTATTTTTCACCAATAAAATAATTGTTAAAAAATATATGAATATGTGAATAAAAAGGAAGTAAACACTGTAACGGCACTCAGTAATCTGGTAATTTTGTGCGCACTGGTAATTATATTTTTTCAAATAAAGACAAGGTAATGCTAATATTACACACAGCACACAGTGAAAACGATATGAATATGACACAGTGGGCAACTGGATATAGCACAGCATATTTTAAAATGAAGGATTTGAAGTTTTTCGATCACGTCTCTTGTGAAGCTGATCTTCTGTTCGCATTCACTCACTTCTCACGGACCGACCGTCACTCGCCGTAACACGTTTATGCAGGCTACAAATGCACACTTAACAAGATATCACAGCTGGATTCCATTAAATCTGCAAGGTTTCTTATATTAAATGTTTATTAGATATTCAGAGATTTGTTTAAATGATGTAGATGCGCATTTGCTGAATGTTGACGGTAAATGAGAAAGTATTTTAGCCTGATTGTTTGCCTTTTCTGTTACAAATTATATAAAAGCAACGCTTTACTTTTTCGCATACCATTTACTTTCTTTGTTTAACAGTCCTGTCTAACAAAGTATTAGATATCACTGACAGAGATCATAAACTAATGAAGATGGAGAATGAGAGTGAGTGCTGTGTGATCAGGCGCTGCTGTTCCCTTTCAAAAGCTACAATCGATGCTCCGCTGCTTAGCGCATTGGGAATGTCTTAAATCGTGACCAGCTATGAATATTGTGTGTGAACACGTCAATAGAATTGACCCGGAGGTAATGTAGCCTCGGTCGATGACGTCATCGGTGCTCAACCGCGATACAAGACATAGATGAGCCACAGGTGCATCGTCAGGTCTTTTGTCTTCAGAGGCCATACTGTGCATGTGTGCATCAACTCTCTCTCTATCTCTCTATATCTGCTACAGATCTTTGCTAGGAGTTAGTTTTGTCAGGCAGTGTGCAGAAATCGAATTTTCTCTTTACGCCAACAAAAAAAGTTTATAAGTAAAAAAAAAAATGAGTCAACAAAACCGTAAACCTTGTGTTCCTCCGTGTTCTCATCCTATGGCAGAAAAGGATACACACAATTACTGTTTTGTTTGGGGGAGGAGCACGCGGCTCTTGCGTTGGAGCAGGGCGAGTGCGAGCATTGTGAGCTGCTCACAGTTAAAATGCTGCATGCTCGCCTTAGCTACTTCCAATCCACACCCACATTACCATACTGGGGCTCCCGCATGGATCTGGCTGACGAGCAAGAGACGGCTCCATTCCTATCGCTTGCTCAGTCACCAGATCCACATGTTTCCTCACATGATCTCGAAGTGCGAAAACTTCGAGCAGCCTACCCTTTGAGCGTTCCTCCCGCGAAAGTAAATCTGTCGCAGAATTGCTCGAGGTAGTTACTCGCGTGGTGGCCAGGTTACAGCTTGACTGGCCACGCGAACAAGAGACCCCCAAACAATCTAAGCTAGAGGATAGGTTTCTGTCCGGTGGCAGGGGGGAGGGACCAAAACATCAGTCTCTCCCCTTTTTCGAGGACCTCCATGACAAACTATCAAAGTCATGGAGTAAACCATATACTTCCGGTGTCTTTGTGCCCTCAACGTCGACTTTTTCGACTATTGTGGGTGCGAAGTCGCGGGGGATACGGAGATGCCGCAGGTTGAAGAGACACTCGCAGGCTATTTCTCGCCTGGGTCGGCATCTTCGTTAAAGAGACCTACCCTCCCCACGAAGCCATGTAGAACAACTTCAGCGCTCGTGGGTAAAGCTTATCAAGCTGCAGGTCAGGCTGGTGCTGCCCTGCGCACTATGGCAGTTTTACAGGCGTACCAGGCTGACCTGTTGAAGGACTTAGAGAAGATTTAGGGAAGTTAAAAAACACAAAGAAGCGTTTGTTCAGTTTCTTCCTCGCCGCACTCAGGACTATTATTAACAAGAAAAGGAAGTCTTGATGGTCTGGCGCCCAGTCTGGTGGGGGTAGCCCCCCGCAGGACAGGGCGCGTACAACATCTAACCGCCCCACCACCAACGATACGTATCGCGATACTCTCATGGCGTACCGAGGACACCCCGCCCCCTGCTGCCCCGGCCCAGCCCCAATGGACCTCATGTCTTATGTGTACACAACGAATACAGCGTTATAGCCGAACCACCATTAACACCCTATAATAGCAAGCTCCGTATTTTGTTGCTTTCGATAATAAGCAAGGTGTAATCTTTCAAATTCTGTCTATTTGATCACGAATTCAAACAATAAATGCCATTTTGGCGCTCTTTGATGTGGCGTGACAGATCACTGTACATTTAAAGCGGCAGCACGGAGCGCAAGTAAACGCGATTCTCTTCCTCAGTTACAGAATAAACATGAATGGACACCTGAAGGTATGTTAAAAGATACAGTATACTTACTGAAAGGCATCATAACTTGTGTAATCAATCAATCAGTGTTTCAGCAGCGGAAAGACGCCAATAAAACATCTTAGTTTGTCTTAGTTTGTCACATAGCATTATATTTACCTCAGACAAGTCATTCAGTGCCCACAGCTTGTTGGTTCCTAAATGAACTCTTGCACTAAATAAATGCACTATATTAGCCTATATAATATATTTTACTTAACATGTTAATGATTGATATCTTGATTATTTAATGTAGCCTATGTTTTAAATATCTGTCATGAAAATGACAGCAACTGTGTACATATTTATATTTCAATAACAAATTAGAGTAGAAAACGGAGTTAACCCTCTGGGGACCAAGCTGTTTTTGGGGCCCTTGAGATGTTCTGACATGCTCTGACATTTGTGCTTTTTTCAGTTATTTATAAACATGTTAATGGCAAAGGTGTAAATTCACTCTATATAGCACAAACAGGCCTACCATAATATGCGAGCAACATGTATGTAGATGTTTGTATTTTTAAGAGAATAATGTTTATGCGTGGTTATTTAAAAAAATAAAAATGAAAGTTGCTGAAATAAGACCACAAAACTCATACAAAATATGTGCCCACAAGACTTTTGACTAATGGATGTTTTCTCTTCGAGTTCTAGCTTCAAAATTATGTGAAAATAGTCTTGCTTTATCGTTCACAAAAAAAATACATTGATTTAAATGGTGTAAAACAGGTTTTGCTTGGAAAGCCAATATGCGAGGGGGAGGAGTAGTTTACACCTTAGTCCCACCCACTCTGCATAATGACTCTGCATTATTAGCCATTCATTCAGGTGTGACACTGACTGAGCCACAATGCAAGGACAAAATATATATTTAGAAGAAGACTTATATTGACCATTTAAGATTTTGCTTACATCTATCTTGTAAATATGTTTTGCTATTTTATTAAAAAGGTTACAATTACAACAATAATTACAATTTCAGCAATATTTCTGCAAAAAAGTACTCTTTCTTTGTAAAAAAAAAAAAAAAAAAAAGATTATAGGCCTACATTTTATCATTTGTATTCATCAGTTTGAATATAGCCAACATTGGAACATCTTAGTCTATGACTTTATTTTTGACAAAATAGTATTTTATATATATGAGCAGAAAAGCTTATTTGATGTGACAGTATATTCTACAGTAAAAACTGTACCCAAATCTAGTCAACAAAATGTTGTCTTTCATACTTCGCCTGACTGTAACGTTGTTTTTATGAAATACATTTACATTTACATTTAGTCATTTAGCAGACGCTTTTATCCAAAGCGACTTACAAATTAGGACTAAATAAAGCGAGCCATCATGAAGAGGCAAAAACAACAACAACGCAAGAAGTGCTCAGAATACAAAGTTCAGGCATTATTCAGAGTAGCATAAGTCTGATAAGTGATGATTCAAAGGAATTTTTTTTTTATTTTTTTTTTTTTTTTTTTTATGAGGTTAAGTGCTCACGGAAGAGATGGGTTTTCAGCTGTTTTTTGAATGTTGCCAGTGATTCTGCATTCCGGATGAGGCCGGGGAGAGCGTTCCACCAGCATGGAGCTGTGAATGAGAATGTTCTGGAAAGTGATTTTGTGGCTCTCTGTGATGGAACCACGAGACGTCGCTCGTTGATCGATCGTAGGCGTCTGGTAGGGATGTAGACTCGTAAGAGTGAGTGAAAATAGTAGGGAGCTGAGCCTGTGATAGATCTGTAAGCAAGCGTCAATGCCTTGAATTTGATGCGAGCAGCGAGAGGTAGCCAGTGCAGAGAGATGAACAGAGGAGTGATGTGGGCCCTCTTGGGCTCGTTGAAGACAAGACGAGCTGCAGCATTTTGGATCATCTGTAGAGGTTTTGTTGCACATGCTGGAAGTCCGGCCAAAAGAGCATTACAGTAGTCAAGCCTAGAGATGACCAGGGCCTGGACGAGAAGTTGTGTTGCATTCTCAGTTAGGAAAGGCCTGATCTTCCTGATGTTGTGCAGTGCAAACCTGCATGATCGAGCTGTCTTTGAAATGTGATCTGTGAAGGACAGCTGGTCATCAAGCGTTACTCCGAGATTTCTGACCGACCTTGATGGGGTGATTGATGATGACTCTAGCTGGATGGTGAAGTCGTGTTGTATAGACGGATTGGCAGGGAGGATGAGAAGCTCAGTCTTTGCCAGGTTGAGTATTTGTTTGTATTACAGCAGATACTTCCTGGTTCCCAAGAAGGATGGGGGGTTGCGTCCAATCTTAGCTCTTCGAGGCTTAAACCGTACAGTCAAAGTGCTCAAGTTCAAGATGTTAACAGTCAAGACGGTCATGTTGCAAATTCAACATCACGATTGGTTCATCACGATCAATCTGAAGGACGCGTATTTTCACATAGAAATATTGCCACAACACAGGAAGTTCCTGAGGTTCACTTTCGGGGGCGAAGCGTACCAATTTCGGGTTCTTCCATTCGGCCTAGACTTGTCACCCCGCACATACACAAAATGCATGGATGCAGCACTGGCCCCATTACGACTCAGGGCATTCGCATTTTGAATTACATCGACAATTGGTTAATACTAGCACAATCACAAGAGTTGGCGCTTCAACACAGAGACATCGTGTTGGCTCATCTAGTTTCTCTAGGGTTGAGACTCAACACCAAGAAAAGTGTTCTTTCTCCTGCCCAGAGAACGACTTATCTCAGGATCGTTTGGGATTCGATCACGAGGCAGGCACAACTGTCTCCCGCTCGAATCGAGACCATTCGGCAGACCATGAGCAAAGTCAGGCTAGGCCAAGATACATAAGCAAAGAGGCTGAAATATTTTCTCCTTCAGTTGAGAGGTTGTCATGTCCTAGTGCGGGTGGACAACACAGCGGCAGTCTCTTATCGATTGCTCGGACTCGGATCGATTGCTCCTGTCTGCCTCGCTGCCTGCTGTGAGTGTGTTTGCTTCGTTGCTGTAAGCTCCGTCTTAGCCTCGTATTTCTTTTTTTGAACCATCATTTACTACAATTTGTAGTTGTTTATACTAAATACAGCTTACCCAACATCTCAGATTGACATCGCTAGCTTCCGTTACTACTAACACAACACGCTAATTCGCTACTGCTAGCCTGTTAACGCGCCACCCGTGCGCTCAGCTGTTTTATTTATTTATTTTCTCTCGCGCGCTCGCGCCTTTGAGTTCATAAAAGCTCAGGTAAGTAATAATCAGTCAACAAACACGGTGAGTAATGTCTTGTCCTGTTATTGTCACCTGCACTTCATGTCACATGTTTAGCATAGACTTCTCTGTTGGCAATGTAGGATTTATATGTGATAAATGTAAGGAGACAGTTAGGCTGACAGAGAAGATTTCAGAATTAGAGACACGCATCCAAACTTTAATTGAGGATAGTAAGAGTGCTAGAGCTTTAGATACTATTTTGGATGCGCCTAGCATAGTGAACTCTTTACATGATTCGGTTCCAGCTGAAGTAGAGCCTGTGCAGCCGGGCAAATGGGTGACAGTGAGGGATCGCTCTAGTCGCGGATCAAAAAAACACTCTTCCGTTCCGATTACCACAACAAATCGATTTGCCCCGCTCAGTGAAACACCCAATGAGAATTCTGTTGATTGTGCCCTAGTAATTGGTGATTCGATCACACGGAACGTGAAAATAGAGACACCAGCGAACATAGTCACATGTTTGCAGGGAGCCAGAGCGCCTGACATCAAAGCAAATTTAAAAGTGCTGGCTAATGCTAATCGTAAATTCTCTAAGATCATTATTCATGTCGGCACTAATGATGTTCGACTCCGCCAGTCGGAGATCACCAAAATTAATATTAAAGAGGTGTGTGAACTTGCAAGTACGATGTCAGGCACTGTAATTTGCTCTGGCCCCCTTCCTGTTCGCAGGAGTGATGAGATAGTTAGTAGATTGTGTTCACTGAATCGCTGGCTGTCTGAGTGGTGTCCGTGTAATAATATAGAATTCATAGACAATTGGAAAAGTTTTTGGGGCAAACCTGACCTGTTGAAAAGAGATGGTATTCATCCCTCCTGGGATGGTGCTGCTCTTCTATCTAGTAATATGGCTCATAGTCTTAGAGCTCAAACATGACAAATTGGGCACCAGGTCAGGAAGCAGACAGACTGGCTAAACCAACCGTCTGCTAGCGGCCTCGCGTCACCCAGGTCAGATAAATCCCATCACATAGAGCCTCTTTCACCTAGCTATCATCATATAGAGACTGTGTCTGTTCCCCGATTTTGGAAATCCAAAAAATGTTTAAACCTATCTAAGGTTAAAAATTTAATTGATGTTCAACAAATAAAAAACAGCTATAATACAGATGAGCAAATGCTAAAGCTTGGGTTGCTGAATATTCGATCGCTTACTTCAAAAGCACTCATTGTTAATGATATGATTTCAGATAATAACCTAGATGTGCTGTGTTTGACAGAAACCTGGCTAAAACCAAGCGATTACATTACTTATGAGTCCACCCCGCAAGACTACTGTTATAAACATGAACCTCGTCTTAAACGCAAAGGGGGTGGTGTTGCTGTAATTTATAGTAATATTTTCAAAACCACTAAGAAATCAAGTTTCGAATATAATTCTTTTGAAGTGTTAGTGCTTAATGTAAAAATATATAGTATAAATGATAAATCACGTTTGAGATTTGTGCTGGCTACTGTATACAGGCCACCAGGGCACCATACAGACTTTATCAAAGAATTTGCGGACTTTCTATCAGAGTTAGTATTGGCTGCAGATAAAGTACTAATTGTTGGTGATTTTAATATACACATCGATAATGAAAAAGATGCATTGGGTTTGGCATTTAAAGACATTGTAAACTCAATTGGAGTTAGACAACACGTGTCAGGACCTACTCATCGTCGTAATCATACTCTAGATCTAATATTATCACATGGAATAGATGTTGATGCCGTTGAAATTCTGCAGCAGAGCGATGACATCTCAGATCATTATCTAGTCTCGTGTAAATTACATTTAGCCAAGGCTGCAAAGCCGACTCCGTGTTACAAATATGTTAGACCTATCACTTCTGCTACTAAAGATTGCTTTATTAATAATCTTCCTGATCAGTTTCATCATTTTAGCATCCCGGATAGCTTAGAAAAACTTGATATTGCAACAGAAACTTTTAACTCTCTCTTTTCCAGCACTTTAGACACAGTTGCTCCTTTGCGCTTAAAGAAGATTAAAGAAAATAATCCAACACCGTGGTACAACGAGCACACTCGGGCCCTTAAGAGAGCAGCCAGAAAAATGGAGCGCAACTGGAAGAAAACAAAATTAGAGGTATTTCGCATTTCATGGAAAGAGAGCTCGATTGCTTACAGAGAGGCTTTAAAAGCTGCTAGATCTGCTTATTTTTCAAACCTATTAGAAGAAAATAAACATAATCCTAGGTATTTATTTGAAACAGTGGCTAAACTAACGAAAAAGAAAGCTTCAAACACAGAAGGTTCCAAGCAGCACAGCAGTAATGACTTTATGAACTTCTTCACTTATAAGATTGATAATATCAGGGATAAAATTATAACTATGCAACCGTCTACTACAGTATCGCATCAGGCAGTGCATTGTAGTCTTCCTGAGGAAAAATTTGATTCATTCATTGCTATAGGAGAGGAAGAATTTACTAAACTCGTTAAATCATCTAAATCTACAACATGTATGTTAGACCCTATACCGACTAAGCTACTGAAAGAGATGCTTCCAGAGGTCATAGATCCTCTTCTTAATATCATTAATTCCTCTTTGTCTCTAGGATACGTACCAAAAAACTTTAAGCTGGCTATGATTAAACCGCTTGTTAAAAAAATGCAACTTGATCCTTCAGAATTAGTCAATTACAGGCCGATCTCGAATCTACCTTTTCTGTCAAAGAAACTAGAAAAGGCAGTATCTTCACAACTATGTTCCTTTCTAGAAAGAAATGATATCTGCGAGGATTTTCAGTCTGGATTTAGACCATACCATAGTACTGAGACAGCTCTCGTTAGAGTAACAAATGATTTGCTCTTATCATCCGATCGTGGTTGTGTCTCTCTATTAGTGTTACTCGATCTTAGTGCTGCGTTTGACACCATTGACCACAACATTCTTTTAAATAGACTAGAAAACTATGTTGGCATTAGTGGAATTGCACTAGCATGGTTTAAATCATACTTATCTGACCGTTATCAGTTTGTAGCAGTAAATGAAGAGATGTCTTATCAATCACAAGTTCAGTATGGCGTACCACAGGGCTCAGTACTAGGACCGCTGCTGTTCACTCTGTACATGCTACCATTAGGAGATATCATTAGGAAACATGGAATTAGCTTCCACTGTTATGCCGACGATACTCAGCTCTATATTTCTTCAAAACCTAACGAAACTTACCAATTCACTAAATTAACAGAATGCATAGCTGATATAAAAAATTGGATGACTCGTAATTTCCTACTTCTAAATTCTGAAAAAACAGAGATTCTAATTATTGGACAAAATGTTGTAATTCTCTACTGGGTGGTTGACCTGCACGCTTAATAAACAAACTACAGCTAGTTCAAAACGCAGCAGCTCGAGTTCTTACCAGAACCAGGAAGTATGAGCATATTAGCCCGGTTCTGTCAAAACTGCACTGGCTCCCTATTAAACATCGCATCAATTTTAAAATATTGCTGATTACTTACAAAGCACTAAATGGTTTAGCTCCGCAGTACTTGAGCGAGCTCTTAACGCATTATACTCCTTCACGTCTATTGCGATCTCAAAATTCCGGCCAGTTGATAATACCTAGAATATCAAAATCAACTGCTGACGGTAGATCCTTTTCCTATTTAGCACCAAAACTTTGGAACAGCCTTCCTACCATTGTCCGGGAAGCAGACACACTCTGTCAGTTCAAATCTAGATTAAAGACACATCTCTTTGACATAGCGTTCACATAATACATTATAGACTTCTATAATTCAATATTAGGCTGCATAGATTAGGTCAGCTGGAACCGAGAACACTTCCCATAAATCCTGATGTACTTGTTACATCATGAGAAGAATGGCATCTACGCTAATTTTAGTGTCTTTGTTTATCCCAAGGTTTTCCCGCAGCCTGCCGGATCCAGGCCGTTTCCAGATCTGATGAAGGACCTTCGCCTGGATCCGATGTCAACGCAGTGCTGAAGTGCCAACTAGTCTCTCCCTATGGAGGATCCCTTTCCCACTCTACAGATAACGCGTCGTCGGGAAAACTCAATTTGCGTATCCACCCCGAATTGATAAAATAAAATAAAATTCTGAATCAAAACTATAAGGAAACACCAGTAATTTGTTTAGGTTTGGTTTGTAGGGAATTCCAAACCTGCACACATATATTCAAACGCACATAACTATGGAACCCGTTCTTAATGCGCATCTGAACGCCATCAGCGTTTCTCACAGGTTCGCGTTTAAAGTCTGTGTAGAGAGAATGGTGTCGTCTTGGCGGCCCTAATTTAAAAACAAATGATCGTTGCGACGGAAGCGAATCAATCAAAACTAACTTTAGCTGGAAAATAACTTAATTAAAGAACCGCTATAAAGCCAAAACAATCTTACGTTAAATTATACATTTATCTCTGTAAAGCTGCTTTGAGACAATCTACATTGTTAAAAGCGCTATATAAATGAAAATGACTTGACTTGACTTGACTCTTATATAAATCACCAGGGAGGTCTGCGCTCACGCAATCTGAACAGAATAAGCAAGGCAGATTTTTCTCTGGCCCCAGGACAAGTTCCTGTCACTCAGGGCAGTATACATTCCAGTGCATCTGAATGTGGGAGCAGATTTACTGTCCAGACAGAAACTACCGATGGGGGAATGGAAACTCCACCAGGAAGTAGTGAAACAGATTTGGACCAGATTTAACAAAGCGGAGGTGGACCTCTTCGCCTCCCATCAGACAGCGCAATGTCCCCTCTATTTCTCTCTGAGTCACCTAGCCCCCCTGGGTCTGGATGCGATGGCACACACATGGCCCAAAATGCACCTGTATGCGTTTCCTCCAGTTTCTCTGCTCCCGGGAGTGCTAGACAGAGTTCGCCAACAAGGGTCTTGCCTCTTACTGATAGCGCAACGTTGGCCGAACAGAGTATGGTTCTCGGAGATAATATCTCTCCTCGACGGCTCGCCATGGCCGATTCTGGAGAGGAAGGACCTTCTGTCTCAGGCGGAGGGCACGATAATCCATCCCAGGCCCGATCTGTGGAATCTTGCTAGGGCTTCCTCCACTAGAAAGAGTTACTCCAGCAAATGGAATGTTTTTGAAAGGTGGTTTGTTGTACACAATGTAGATCCGGTCAACTGCCAGATTACTTCAGTTCTGGACTTCATGCAGGAGAAGATATCAACAGGCACATGCCCCGCCACTCTCAAGGTTTATGTGGCCGCTCTTTCGGCTTGCCACGCCTTGGTTGACAGGGTGCCACTCGGGAGAAATCCTCTGCTCGCTCATGTCATTCGTGGGGCCAGACGACTGAGGCCTCCAGTAAGAACCAAGATCCATTCATGGGACTTAGCTATAGTCCTCGAGGGTCTGGTTGAGGCCCCCTTTGAACCTGTAGAATCAGTGTTTGACAAACTTCTGACTCTAAAAATGTTTTTTCTTATGGCAATAACTTCTTTGAAAAGAATTGAGGATATGCAGGCTCTGTCCATCTCGTCATCCTGCTTAGACTTTGCCCCAGGAATGGTGAAAGTGATTTTGCATCCTCATCCTGACTACCTGCCTAATGTTCCTTTCTCGACTGTACATCCTGTCACTCTCAAGGCCTTCTGTCCTCCGACATTCATAACGCCGGAGCGGAGCGATCTCACAGACTGTGTCCAGTCCGTGCTCTTCAGGCTTACATCCAACGCACTAGCCAGTGGCGTAAGTCAGAGCAACTGTTATGGGGGTAGTAACAAAGAGGCCGCTGCCACCAAGCAGACCATGTCTCATTGGATCAGGGATGCTATTGCTCCTGCCTATGAGGCGTGCGGTCAAGCTCTGCCAATAGGTCTTAGGGCTCATTCCACCAGGGGGTCGCCTCCTCTAGTGCTTTGGCAAGGGGTGCCCCCTTACAACTTGTTTGTGATGCGGCAGGCTGGTCCTCTCCGCACACATTCATAACATTTTATAGTTTGGATTTTCATGCTACTCCGGGCTCTCACGTCCTTGAGTCGATGTCACAAGCTAATGTCTGAGGCCTTCTTGCATTCTTGTGAGCCCACCTGCACAACCGTAGGGGTCCAGACACTTTCAAGCATGGTGGCGTGGGCATTCTTGTTCCCAATGCGCTAAGCAGCGCAGCATCGATTATAGCTTTTGAAAGGGAACGTTCCAGGTTACTTGACTGTAACCCTGTTCCCTGAAAAAGCGGAACGAGATGCTGCGCTACTTTGCTGTGCTGAAGATGTCCCGGGACTTCTCTTCAGACAAAAGACCTGACGATACACCTGTGGCTCATCTATTTATAGCCTTGTGTCACGGGTGCACGCCGATGACGTCATCGACCAAGGCTATATTACCTCCGGGTCAATTCTATTGACGTGTTACACACTATATTCACAGCAGGTCACAATTAAAGACGGTCCCAATGCGCTAAGCAGCGCAGCATCTCGTTCCGCTTTTTCAGGGAACAGGGTTACAGTCAAGTAACCCGGAACGTTCTCTTCTCAGGCGCTGGTGTTCTCAGCGGCCCCCGTCAAAATAAAAGTCCCGCTTCCAACACATCAGCCAATCAGAAAAGTTATCGGCCGATGCCAATATTTAAAAAATGCCAAATATCGGCTGATATATAATTCTATATAACTCATAAAAGTCTGGTGTATCACAGTGATACAAAACAATCATGCAAATATTTTATATTTTATCTAAAGGTTTGATAAATTGTATACACAAAAAAAAAAATTCAGACTTTTGTTTCATATGTCAGGCTTTACAGGGATACGTTCATGTTCATGATGAGGAATCACTATAGAGTAATGTAGATAAGGATATTTTTCAGATGAGAGCAAAACATGACAAAATTTATTAAAAAACTTACAGAGCTCTTCTGGAGGTTTTGATGACTGCCGATAATCTAATGAGACACTCGTCTGATCTCTTGAATTTCTGAAGCTCGAACTCCTCCAGCTCTTCCTCTGATGTCAACAACACAAAGACTAAAGCAGACCACTGGGCAGGTGAAAGGTCACCAGATGAGAGACTTCCTTTGCTAAGGTGGGTCTGAATCTCTTTCACCAGAGTTTGGTCGTTCAGTTCATTCAGACAGTAGAACAGATTGATGGATCTCTCTGCAGGAAGATCATCTTCTAATTTCTGCTTGATGTACTGAAGAACTTCTTCCTTGTTGCTCTGGTCATTGCCGTCTTGCTGTGTCAATAGACCTCGTAAGAGTCGTCGATTGGACTGAAGTGACAGACCGAGGAGGAAGCGAAGGAAAAGGTCCAGGTGTCCATTGTCACTCTTGAGCGTCTTGTCCACTGCAGTCTTGAGAAAATCAATCATGCTTTCATTTCTGTTTTCCTGTTCTGTAGACTCATGATCAAACACACTTGTCTTGTTGATGTCTAGAAACAGATGTGCATAAAGGGCAGCAATAAACTCTTGAATGCTCAAGTGAACAAAGCAGTACATGGTACCAAGAACAATCCCTGTTTCCTCCTTAAAGATCTGGGTACACATGCCTGAGTACACTGATGCCTTATAGACGTCAATACCACAGGCTACCAGGTCTGTGTCATAGAAGACCAGGTTGCTTCTTTCCAGCTGATGAAACGCCAGTTTCCCCAGTGAAAGGATGGCGTCTATATCCCAGGAAACATCTGGTGTGTATTCTCCATCATACTTTCGGCGGCTCTGCTGGATCTGGAAGCGGAGAAAGTGTGTGTACATCTGTGTCAGAGTCTTGGGAGTGGCTTCTGTGTTTGATTCCTGCAGTGTTTTAGAGATTTCATCAGCCTCAGTGTTTTTCACATCATTATTTCTTTTCTCCTCCAGAATGTTCTGGAGAACCGTGGCTGAAATCCAGCAGAAGACTGGGATGTGGCACATGATAAAGAGACTCTTTGATTGTTTAATGTGATCTAGGATTGTGTTGGCCAGATTATCATCTGTGAATCTTTTTTTGAAGTACTCTTGCTTTTGTGCGTCACTGAATCCTCGTATCTCTGTCAGCCGGTCGATACAGTCAGGAGGAATCTTACTGGCAGCTGCTGGTCTGGTGGTGATCCAGATGAGAGCAGAAGGAAGCAGATTTCCCTTCATGAGGTTCGTTAGGAGAACATCCAGAGAGGCTGGTGACGATACATCACACCACGTCTCATTACAATCAAACTTCAGAGGAAGGCGACATTCATCCAGTCCATCAAGGATGAACAGCACTTTGAATTGATTCCTTCTTGTAAGGTTCAGTCCTTTTGTCTCTGGGAAAAATTGAGTTATAAGGTCCATCAAACTTGGTTTTTCTTTCTCCATTAAGTTCATCTCTCTGAATGGAAGAGGAAATATGAAGCTGATATCTTGATTTTCTTTTCCTTCAGCCCAGTCCAGAACAAACTTTTGCACAGAGACTGATTTCCCGATGCCAGCGACTCCTTTTGTCAGTACAGTTCGGATCTCCTCATCTTGTTCAGGAGCTTCAAACAAATGTGTGCATTCAATCTGTATCTCTTGTGCTTCATGACGCCTGGAAGCAACTTCAATCTGTCTCACCTCATGTTCAGTATTGACCAGTTCACTGCCACCCTGAGTGATATAGAGATCTGTGTAGATGTTATTCAGAAGTGTGGAGTCACCTTGCTTCGCAATTCCTTCAAACACACATTGATACTTCTTTTTTAGGCCACATTTCAGCTGAGGAATGAAGAACAGCTCATCTAAACACAGGAACAGAAAATAGATAGTTTTAGTCTTCATTTTCTCTCCTACATTTATAAGACACAATCAGACAGATGATCATGAGTCTCTTACCTTCTAGAGCATCAGCAGCTTCATCTCGCTTCATCTCTCTCAGGTAATGTAGTGTGAGATCAAGAGCTGATTCTTTGATACTGGATCTGTTCTCAATAAAGTCCTTCACAAAATGTTGTGTGTTCTCTTTTTGTAATATTTTCTTAAACTTCTCCAGTTCGTTCTTCAGAAATGTGATTATTTTGCTCTCAAGATCCTACAAACAAAAGTAAGAAAAAAAGACACAATTTAAACCAAATCTACATTTGGTCAGCACAATTTATTCAATAACTATAATATCTATAAAAAATCCAGTTAAAAGACTAACATGTTAACCAGCTGTTATTTGTAACAAATAGAAAAAAAAAATATATATATATATATATATATATATATATATAAGTGCTTCAAAGGAAAAATAGTAATCTAAAGGAATTACATTAAATTTGTTTTTTTTCAATAACATATTTGTTGTTGTAAATATTAAACATTTATAAAAATGTGTTTTCCTACCTGGAAGATTCCTAGAAGATTGTCTTTGAAATTCTCGTTGTTCCTGTGAGTCTGAACGTCTGAGTCTAATGTCTCATATTGAAGCCTGTAATCAAATAAATAAAATAAATACTGATTTTCCGGGCAAAATATCACAGAAAGAGAAAAAGCATTTGCTGTGAATACTCTGATAAATATTTGATTGGATTAATGATAAATATTGGATCTAAAATGTTTCATGATTGGAATTCACTGATACAACTTTTAAACACAGTCAATCTGTGACAAAAAAAATTAGAAACTCATGAAATACCTTTTATTAGATGATGGTATTTTCTCACTGAAGTTTGGTGGTATTCCTTCTTTAGACCGATCACTCTTCAGAGACTCAGAGCTGGACACATGTGAGCCTGATCTTACACTGATGACACAAAGAACAGAGAGAAAACACTTTACTACAGGAGATACTTTAGTCTCATTTGAAAAGGTTTAATGTTGCAAATAGTAATTAAATGCAGTATAGCTGTACATTTGTTCATTTATGACTACAGTCAGATGGATAAATATATACATGTTTAGTTTCATGATCTATTTTTCATAGTGTATTTGTGCCTCCTTGTGGCTGCCTGTGTAATTGTGTTACTGGAATGAGTTTCATAAGGTTCCCAGGAATTGAGTTTTATTGTGACTTATTGTTTAATTGAGTCAAATTCAATCACATAAACCACTGTGGGCAAATAATGCAACCCTATAATGTAATGTAAACACACAAAATACCTTTTATTAGATGATGGTGTTTTCTCACTGAAGTCTGGTAATTCTCTATCTTTAGACCGATCACTCTTCAGAGACATCTTCCTGATCTTACACTGATGACACAAAGAACAGAGAGAGAGAGAAAACACTTTAGTAAAGGAGGATCAACTGTGTCTGAAACACATCTGTGTCTTTATCTAATCCTCCACAGAAATACACACACTCACACAATTTACTGTTTTATAGTTGACCCCTCTGAGGTCGGCAAACGCGCCCCCGCGTTTTGCTGGATTTTCTTCACATTGTTGCACAATAAACTTAAATTACTCCGTCATTTATGGTCATACAGAAAAAAGAAATATGAAAAAAGAATCTGTGATATTTCTAATTTTGTATGTGTCCACTTACAATCAAATCAAAACATTGTGCTTTTGTAAAATAAAGAAAATAAACAGGGTGTGCTTTCTGCCTCTCCGCCTCGCTGAACTTTTTTTTCTTGAGCACATCTATAAACTGAAACAAAACTCAGCGAATACTATTCACACATTTATGAGCCATATACCTTTATAAACATTTAAGTGTGTACTTTTAAATGATCGGATTCACACTGAAAACAAATATTCTCTGTTTAAAGGTCCCGTATTATGCCCATTTTCACAAGATTTAAAATAAGTC
Source organism: Rutilus rutilus (assembly GCF_951802725.1). NCBI lineage: Eukaryota > Metazoa > Chordata > Actinopteri > Cypriniformes > Leuciscidae > Rutilus > Rutilus rutilus. The sequence continues at coordinate 44,933,322 of NC_140214.1, read as the reverse complement.
TCTGATGTCCCCAGAGTGTGTATGTGAAGTTTCAGCTCAAAATACCCAACAGATAATTTTTTACAGCATGTTTAAATTGTCATTTTTTGGGGCTCAGAAAAACGCGCTGTTTTAGTGTGTGCCCTTTAAATGCAAATAAGCTGCTGCTGGGCGACCCAGGGGGCGGAGCTTCATGAGCTCGCGCTCAGTCTCTCAGGACAATTGCATCTCACGGAATGATGATAATATCAGAAACTCTCAGTAACAGTGTTCATTTCGAGTCGGACAATAATGCCTACAGAGTCAGAGTGCTGTATAGAGATGGAACAGGTATAGTTTAGTAGTTTAATTACGGTTATTATAACGTATTTGTCATCTGCTTGTATGTATCAATTATTTATTAATAGCCTACAAGTCTGCTGTTTCGGACCAGGTCCGAATGATGATCAAACATATACTGATGAGTTTAATAAAGTTTATTGTACATCACACAAAAGATGAAGCATCAGTTTTACTTCAGAAAATCACTGTAAGAGCTGAGTAAACACAGTAAGTTATAAGAAGTGCGCAAGTACATAAACGAATTTCGGTAGAGTTGAGGGAGCATTCCTGTAGGCGGAGGTTAGTCAAAAAACTGTTCTACTGACGTCATTAAAGAAGGAAGTAGAGGGATGTAGTCCAAACGGGCCGTTCGATGTAGGCGACTTCTGTTAAATAAAATATCTCGCTTGGCATTGAACTTTGAGCTTTATAATTTTACAGATATTATTTATACTCTAACAACAACATTACACACTAACTAAAGTTTGAAACATGGGATCACGAAGAACGGGACCTTTAAGTAATATGTATAAAACCAACAAGATGTCCAGCTTCTCAAACGCTTGCTCATTATTTTTAATTCGACCACGCCCACGAGTGCAAAAGTACGGTGGCCGAGAGAGCTCAACGCGCTGCAACTGAAGAAAACACATGCAAATAGAAAAACACCAGCAAATTAAGAAAACATCTTCATCAGTTTCACAACACATGTGTGCTCCATATACTCACAACACAACCAAATACAGAAACGCGCTGCAAAAGTTCACAACACAAACAAATACAAAAACGCGCTGCAAAAGTTCACAACACAAACAAATACAAAAACGCGCTGCAAATAGAACAGAACACAACGGAAATGTTTCCGGGGAACCCAATAAGTGACGGACCCGGCTGGGACGTGCTTACAGCTGTCTACTTTTATTATTATTTAATTGTTTTGCAAAACATACAGAGATGTCACGTTTATGACATACAACTTTGTATACAATATACAAAATGTATTTACAATATGTTCAATGTCATAAGAATACTAAAAAGAACAATGAACTGAAGACTAAAATAAATAAATAAAAAAAGAGAGCGAAAAAGAACATGAGGGAAAGACATTAATCTATACATCAGTTACATTGTACACATTTTGTCATGTTATGTTAAAATAAGTTTCATAAGAAATGTTAGAATGCAGCTAGGGTCCAAATATGAGATGGCAAGTTTTAAAGTTGATACACTCACACACAGATATAACGCATATTTTAAAAACTTTGTTGTATAAAATGTATATTTATTTGCAACCGTTATGTTAACAGCAATAATACTATATTTCTGGTAAGAACAGCTGTTCAGCTGATGGACGCGCGCTGCGTTGTCATGGGAACATCCCAGGTGAAAATAATGAGGAAATTACGTTGTCTTTCGTTGCTCCCTTCATCAACATTATGGCACACAAGTGCCCCGCTCCCTCCAAAGTGCCCAATTCAAGGGCTGCCGTCTGCCCTTTTAAGAGAGTAGGGCATAGGTAAAGCTCACGAGCAATAAGCACGTCCCAGCCGGGTCCGTCACTTATTGGGTTCCCCGGAAACATTTCCGTTGTGTTCTGTCCTATTTGCAGCGCGTTTCTGTATTTGTTTGTGTTGTGAACTTTTGCAGCGCGTTTCTGTATTTGGTTGTGTTGTGAACTTTTGCAGCGCGTTTCTGTATTTGGTTGTGTTGTGAGTATTTGGAGCACACATGTGTTGTGAAACTGATGAAGATGTTTTCTTAATTTGCAGGTGTTTTTTTTATTTGCATGTGTTTTCTTCAGTTGCAGCGCGTTGAGCTCTCTCGGCCACCGTACAAAAGAGATTTGACATGCAAATCGTCCACATGGAACGCGAACGCACTCGTTACCTCAAAAACAAAGCACCAAAAAACTTCACAAGTCTCTGCTTTTCGTCGAGTTTGGAAGACACGCCGTGAGCTTACATTGGATTTACCTCAGAAGAAGAAGAACGCGATTTGAAGACAAGAAAGATGTAAGGTAAGAAATTCTTAATTATTAGTTTATGTTATTGTTGCATAAACTTCACATTGCAGTTGAACTGTTGCTAGATATAAGGTGAATATTATAATATTTAGACCCGTGTTTACTTTTACTGTGTTTGTGGATATCTGCTTAATGGTAACCATAATGTTTCATATTTTGGAGCGCGCTCACCGTTTGAATGTATCATATTTTGGAGCGCGCTGTGGGTTTGAAAAGCAAAACGCACCAAACAAAGGCTTCATGGTTTTACTCTAATCTCATTTCATATCATCATAACGAATGGAAACATTTGAAGTAACATGATAATCAATATATTTTTCTCTAACATAGTTGTTACTGAAATCTTTTGGAAGATTTATAGGCTATTATTATTATTTTATGCAGCATCATTATACATTGTTGGAAACATTTGTGTGTGTATTCTGTGAATTTTAAAAAGCAATTTTAACCAGAAAAAATCTAGTCCCAAAATCGTGCAGCCCTATAGGTTTTCTTGATATCAGTATGTTCACAGGTTTTTTTTTATATATATATATATATATATATATATATATATATATATATATATATATATATATATATATATATATTTTTTTTTTTTTATAACAGGGACCAGATGCCCCACGGATGAGTCCTGCTGACTTCAACATTCACATGAGTCTCTGTACATGAACATGGTAAAGTGAAAATCAAACACCTTGGAAATGAAAGGTATGTATAATGTTTTTAGGGATGGCACAAAAGTTTCTGTCTTTGAATCATTGTTTTCAATAATGTGCTTTTTTGTCATTTGTTGTGTATCTTTGGATTATGTTGTGTTGTAAATAAATCCAAACAATCTAAAAGCCATTCTTTTTTAATTCTCCTCATTCTTTGTGCAAGGTTGCTCAGAATGATAGGGCCTGATAGCTCCTAATAGGGCCATTAGGGGAGGGTCTTTGTCTTTCTCAGGTGTGAAATCCATACATATTAATGATGTGATCACGCCTCTTCGCATAAAGCTTTCTTACAGAAAACACGTCTTACAAATTTTAAATCAATATATTGTCTTATCTGAATGAGCAGTCAGGATGATTTTCACATAGTTTTGGAGCAAATATTCTAGGCTATGTGATACAATTTTCAAAAGTCTTGTGAAGAAATAATCAGTATGGGTTTCATGGCCTTATTTCAGTGACATTTTTTTTTTTTTGTATTTTCACAAACCACGCATAAATGTCATTATCTCAAAACTACAAACTTTTACATACAAGCTGCTGATATATTATTGTAGCAGAGTTTGTGCTAAATACAGTGTAATCAGACTTTAGCCATGACAATTTCACAAGTAACAGAAATAAGCACAAATGTCAGAGCATGTCAGAACACCTCCAGGGCCAGAAAACAGCTCAGACCCCAGAGGGTTAACTACTATTTTATTTACTGGCTCACATTATTATAACGATTTCTTTAATATACATGAGTGAGATTAAATATTTAAAAAAATACTTAACTCTAATTTAAGAGAACATGTCAAGTTTTTGTTTATTGACAGAAATAGAGAGCAGAAATGTCTGTGCGACACAGTTTTGTTAGCATACTTGAATTAAACTAAGTGTATAGTTGTTTCCTAATGTCTGCCAATCATTTTATGATCTAAAAACCAAAGTCATTTATTTGGATTAATTCAGCATCTAGAAGGTTATTAACAAATTATTATCTATGATATTTTCTATGGAGCAAACAGGGATTTATAGACAATGTCGGAGTTAATTTAAGAAGTTAAAAATTGAAGTTGTGAAAAACATGTGCAAATATAGAACAATGCTTAAAGTTTTGTTATTGACAGGGAAACACAAAGTCCAGTGGAGTTTAAACTGATGAAAACAGACGCAGTCTTACCTGTGTTTCTCTGAGAGACTCATCTGAGAGAGAGAGTCCTTTCCTCTTTCCTCTGACATGAGTTTCTGAAAACACTCAATCCTTCAGCATCACCTGGAAATGACACAATTTTACACAGATGAAGAACATCTTATTTAAGACAATAATGAAGAATGCTGAGTTATCATCAACAACAGCAACATCAAAAACTATCTATAAAATAAAGTGAGTTACAGACAAATATATTGCCATGTAAAATAACCGAATGGTCTTAATCATTTCTGATTGTTTAATGAGTTTAACTGACTCTAAATATAAATTCATTGGGGAAAAGCAATTGTGTTTAAAACTTTGAGTGGGAAAATTTAACCTGATTTGTTATATTCTCTATTACAGTTTAATATCATTTTACAATCATATTTACCCAATCTTTATTAATTATTGAATCGTTTGCCATTTAATCATTACTTCAAGTTCACAGTGATTTCATTACTTTTAAATTATCCTAAAATAACTGATTGAGTAAAAGTAACCTAATTATAATAGGCATACTTTATAACTACTAATCATAATTGCTATGAACTGAAATATTCAGATTAATAATATCAGATTGTTGTTCATTGCCGTTAGGCTTCATCTGTCTGTCTACTGTAAATGTCTGCTTCAAAAATACTTTCGATTTCACATCACAAAAACAACAGCCTAAAACGGAAGAGGAAATGGGAGAAAACATTGAAAAACATGTTTGTTTTAAATAAACCTTTCTCAATAAAACTTAATGTTTTAACTTCAAAAGATTGTAATTTCTGGCAGATTCTTAAGAACAGTAGCAGAAGAACAGCCTTCTGTAACTTCACATTTAAATCTCGCTTAATATACAGTATGAAGTTCCTAATAATTACAAATGACTTTAAAGGAGAATGTATTAAAAAGGAGAATGTATTAAACTTACTTGCAGTCTTGTCCACTAAGAAGAGAATTTATAAGTATTTTAAACTATTTTTAACGCTTGTTGTCATTGTGATGAATGCATTGACACAAACGCTCGATGGATTGTGAACAGTATCCTGTTACACAGAAATGGCCGCGAGTGTTATTAGTGAGCAACAGGTTTAGGTTTCAGCAGTTTTACTTTCGTTTTCCTCTTCTTCGTGTGTTTTACAGGAGGGTTTGGAACAGCTGAACAGTTGCACACCGACACCTACTACTGTTTAAAACCTCTTAAATAGACATTTCAACAGTGCATCTGTTATATTCCCTGTTTCTGGACTATTATCTAAGATGCTGGATATTGTAAATGATTGACATCCTGAGGTTTGTATTTATTATACATTCAATCTTTTTATTTTGTATTTGGACACAAATGATTCATGATTCAAAAATAGAGCTGGATATGGCCAAAAATATCATCATAATTTGTTTGTTCACAATTTAACTCCACAGAGTAAGCTACCTTTTAATTTAGGGCCCAACATTTTTATTTTATTTTTTCCCTAAAGTTTGTTTTTTTATTATATTTTTCTGGATTCTATGTTTTATGATTTTTTTTTTATTTCTTTTTTTATATACTTTATTTTAAAGGATTTTTCAAGTAAAAACACAGAACAAACAACACTGGCTCGGACTACACACACACACACACACACAAAAATAATAAAAAATAATAATAATAAAAGGTACATAAAGGTATATTAATAAAAAGCTGCACAGCAGACTAGGTGCCCAGAAGGGATATGCAGCCTAGACCTTAGAGAAGTCTTTGGGGGCCGACTGAGCTGTTAACTTGTCCAAATACCCAAGAAATGGACCCCAAACAGCAGAAAAGTTTTCAATAGAATCAATCCTCAAAAGTCGAAGTCTTTCCATCTGTATGACAGAGATCATATCCATAATCCACATCTGGAAGGAAGGGGGTGAGGGTGACTTCCAGTTCTTAAGCACAAGTCTCTTAGCCACGACCATACCCAGCATTAAGGACTGTTTCAATGCACCTGAAAGGCAAGAGGTGCGCTGTGAGAGGCCGAAGATGGCAAGTTCAGCATCCGGTGGAAGAGGCTTATTGTAAGCCTTGGAGTACCAGTCAAAAATACTTGACCAAAATCCAGACAATAAAGGGCAAAACCAAAAAGCATGAGAAGCTGTATCCTCTGCCACCTTACACCTGTCACACATTGGTGAAACGGAGGGGAAAATTTTATGCAATTTAGCTTTGGTTTAATGTAAGCGGTGAATAACTTTGAATTGGATCAGTTGGTGTCTGCTATTGACTGAACAAGCATGCATCGTAGCCAAGCACCTGTCCCACGTGTCATCGGAGAGCTCAACTCCTAGATCTTCCTCCCAGGCCTCCTTAAATCTTACAGTAGGGGCTGAGAGACAACTTCCAAATAAAGAAACAAATTTAGAAATAAGACGTACAGAGCCAGGAGGATTGAAAAAAACATCGAAAAAGACATGTTTCTCTGGGAGGAGTTCAAAATTACAAATTTTTGACTTCACGTAATGTCTGATTTGTAAATAAGGCAAATCAAATTTCTCTCTTAACTGATTAAAAGATGCAAACCGTCCCTCAATATAAAGATCTTTAATGGAACCCAAACCTTTTTCCCTCCAGACATGATAAGTTCTATCAGACCATGGGGGTAAAAAGGACTGATTGTAACAAACTGGCGTATGAACAGAGGTCTCTGGCAGGGCCAGAACTTTTCTCACTTGATTTAAAATTGAGTCTCCCACAAGGGGGACTCAGGGGTCTGATTACCTGGTACCTCCTTCAGCCAGAACATTAAAGCCCTAATATTGGCAGCCCAATAATAATTTTTGAATACTGGCATACCCAGACCACCCAAAGATTTTTGTAGATGACTCTTAGAAATCCGGTGGGTCTTATAATTCCAAAAATAAGACAGGATTATAGAATCCAGTTCCTTAAAGAAAGCAGAGTTAAGAAAAATAGGGATATTTTGACACAGATATAGGAATCTAGGAAGAGAAACCATTTTAATTGAATTTATACGGCCAATCATAGACAAAGGTAAAATTTTCCAATTCCCTATGTTACTTTTGAGCTTAGAAAGAAACTCCACAAAATTTAACTTAAATATTAATTTGGGATCTTTGGGGATTGTCAGTCCAAGATACGTGAAATGATCCCTAACTATCTTAAATGGCATATTCTCCAAAAAACCAGGGCTGTAAGTGTCAGAGAGAGGCATAAAGTTACTCTTTGACCAATTAATGGTATATCCCGATAGTCTCCCAAAAGAAGTAATTCAATCTAAGAGAATGGGAACTGATCTCTCAGAGTTCTGCAAATATAATATTATATCGTCAGCATACAGGCTAATAAGAGCTTCCCTGCCCCCCACTTCAAGACCTGTAATATCTGTATGACGCCTTATACTTAGGGCGAGAGGCTCTATCGCAATGGCAAAAAGTGCAGGTGAGAGGGGACAACCCTGTTGCACTGAACGCTGCAAGGGAAATCTAGGCGACCTGTCTGTGTTAGTTAAAACTGAACACATTGGCCTGGCGTATATTAATCTGACCCAAGATATAAATGCCTCGCCAAACCCAAAACGCTGTAATGACGCAAACATATAAGGCCATTCGACCTGATCAAAAGCTTTCTGCGCATCCAAGGACAGGATAGCTGCCCCATTTGCTTTTGTATGATTGGCGTATATTGTGTTGAGAAGGCGACGTACATTCGAGAAAGAGAATCTGCCAGGGATAAATCCAGTCTGGTCAGGGTGAATGATAGAGGGTAGATGTTTGTTAAGCCGAATAGCTAACGCTTTAGTAATTACTTTTCTATCAAAATTCTGAAGTGCAATTGGCCTATAGCTGGCTGGGTCAGTTTCATCCTTATTTTTCTTTAGAATAAGAGAGATATTGGCTTCGTACAATGAACTAGCCAATTTTTTTTCTTTTTTAGAACAGATTATCATTCTTAGGAGGAGCGGGGCAAGGATATCACAAAATCGTTAAAAAAATTCAGCACAGAATCCATCTGGCCCAGCCGCCTTCCCATTTGGAAATGACTTCACAGCATTGATTATCTCCTCCAAAGTAAAGTCAGAATCCAAGTCGGCCCTAGCATCGTCGTCAAGCTTAGGAATTTCAAGAGAGTCGAAAAAATCCGTTAGATCAGAATGAGTGGCTATATTATCAGAAGTATAAAGTTGATTGTAAAAATCCTTAAAGCGAGCATTAATGTCCTTGGGGTTAGTTAACAGGATTCCCTCTTTAGACTTAATGCTATAAATCGACCTGGAAGCCTGAATCCTTTTGAGCTGTCGCGCCAAGAGCCTATCAGGCTTATCCCGTTTCAAAGTGTCTCTGCCTCATTTTCAAGAAAAGGTTATTTATTTGACCACCAAGAATGCCGCTGTACTCATACTTGAGCTTCATTATTTTGTTATAATCGTCAGATGATTTTGACTTCTGATATGCCAATTCAAGCATAGGAAGAATAGTTTGTATCTCTAAAAGCCGCCTATCTTTTTCCTTTTTAGAAGCAGATTCATAAGAAATGATATGCCCACGTATAACCACTTTTAAAGTCTCCCAAAGAGTAGAATCTGACACCTCCCCATTATCATTAAACTGTTTTATGATTTAATACAAATGTATCATCAAATATATTGTCTGTATATGAAGGCTATCAACAGATGGCGCTAATCTGACTTCAAAAAATGGATTTTAAAAGGCCTAGTCTCTATATTAATCTGAAAAACTGCATTAATTGAAAAAAAAATATGTTTTTTTTAATTAACCATAATTATTGCATAAATATTAATAAGTACCATCAAATCCTCCCAAAATAAAAAAATATTACTGAACAAAAATAAATTGCATTGGTTTTACTGGGGTGGAGGAAGTTTAATTTTTAGGTGTCCGGTCACTTCTGACCGAGAAGATAACATAAGGTGCAACCAAATGCAGCATGAGAGGAGGCCTATATATACTTTGGGCCCTATTTTAACGATCTGAAACGCAAGTGTCAAAGCGCAAAGCGCAAGTAACTTTGTGGGCGGGTCTCGGCGGTGTTGCTATTTTCCCGGCGGGATAAATGACTCTTGCGCCGGGCGCAAATCTAAAAGGGGTTGGTCTGAAGTAGCTTCATTATTCATAGGTGTGGTTTGGGCGTAACGTGAAATAAACCAATCAGAGCATCATCTCACATTCCCTTTAAGAGCAGACGCACTTTTTCCTTGGCGTATTGCTATTATAACGGCGGATTTGTCAGGCGCGCGTCAAGAGCGGTTCACAGCCGAGGAGACCAACGCTCTCGTCACGGCCGTAAAAGAGAGAGAAGTGACATTGGGGATGGGAGAAACACACCCAAATTAGCTTCGGTTAAACAGGCATATAATAATGTGGGTAAATGTGTAAGCTAGATGTATGCTTTTATAATAAATTATTATATTTATAATAAATTTTCTATCTATCTATCTATCTATCTATCTATCTATCTATCTATCTATCGTTTGTAATAATATGATTTGCAAAAATGAAAACTGCTGCTTCTGTGTAGATTAGAGAATCACAGTGTATGAGCGTTGTGCACTCTATACATTATGGTCAAGCATGCGCCCTTAAAATAGCATAATGAACAACGCGCAACGCGCCACTGACTTTAGACTAGTTTTTTTCTGGCCAGTGGCGCAATTGTTTTATGGAACAGTAAAATAGCACCAGAGAACGTTTGCGCCGGAACACGCCTCCTTTTTTGCGCTGAACCGCCCAGGGAGCGCAAGTTCATTCCCTAGTTTAGCGACGTGCTTCTGTGGAGGGAAAAGCGCGCTTTGCGCGGGTGCAAAATAGGAATGAAACATGCGTCGGTGTACAAAGTCAATTGCGCTGGGTGCAAGATAGGGCCCTTTGTGTGTGTGTGTGTGTGTGTGTAACAGAGGTATTTTTCTCTATGGGACTTTTATTATGACGGGTTTTTCTTTCTCCGGCGTGTCCGCGGGAGGCAATTTTTTTTTTTTTTTTTTTTGCAGGGTGGTAGGGGAAGACTCATGAATATTCATTAAGGAACTCATCCCTGATTGGCTCGCCGTGACACATCGCCTCCATGACAACAGACACATTTAAGGAGGTAAGGTCTCATTTGATATTTGATTATTTGATCAGACATATGTGATTCCTCTTATAATAACCTTTTAATGGCTTAGTATTTAACAACCAATTTAATTAATAGTGAGTTAACCCTTATGTCTCCGTTCGCTCTATTGTTGTTTAAAATTTAAAAAGGTAAAAGAAGATAATTTTTTTTTTAAAGAGGTAAAAATGTTAAATCGGTTCTTATCAAGTTTTATTTCAATGTTTTCTCGTGAAATCAAGTAAATTGACAGTAATATGCTCTCATTCATATATATATATATATATATATATATATATATATATATATATATATTAGGGGTGTAACGGTTCACAAAATTCACGGTTCGGTTCGATACGATACACTTGTGTCATGGTTCGGTTCAGTACGGTTCGGTACGTTTTTGATACAGCAAAAAGAAAGAAATGGCAGAGAAATTTCCTTGATTTATTTTTCTTTATTCTTTTTTTTATTATCATAAAGTATGATATTTTTTTACTTTGAGCAATTCTAGAGCTATAATTGACTCTTCTTAGGAGCATATAAAACAAAACAGCTCTTTGGAAAAAAAATTAATGTAATATTGTAGTAGTTATAAACAAAGGTTTATTTTAGTTAAGATTAACATTTGAGGGCAGCAACTATTCATAATGTCAAAATAAAACCGACGTTATGTTACCTGAAGGCATTATAGCCTTCTATTCCTGCCAAACTTCCATGGTTGCAGTTAGTGTTACTACAGTAAATCCATGGTGAATGTTGCTGATCTGTGGACACTGGATAGTTCATTCATGGCACAATGTTTCTTCCTGGTTTCCACGTCAGCGCTGTTTGATCCGTTAATAACGGAGAAATGTGAATGTTTCTCACTAGATCTCGCAGTGATGTTATTACTTCTGTGGTGAATTCAAATGCTTTCTTCACTGGATCTCTTATTAGCGCTTTGTGGAAACACAAAGGCCAAATCCCTTTAATCATCCATCACAATGAGTAAAACCACAGAATATAGTTCTGATGCGTAGCAAAAGATTGTTGAATTTCACAAAATAGAAAGTGGCTGTAAGACAATAGCTAAAGAATTGAAAATCCCCATTTTGACCATCAGGGCAATAATTAAGAAGTTCCAATCAACTAAAGATGTTACGAATCTGCCAGGAAGAGGACGTGTGTCTATACTGTCTTAATGCACGGCGAGGATGAAAGTTTGAGTGGCCAAAGACTCTTCAAGGATCACAGATGAAGAATTGCAGAGATTAGTTTAGTCTTGGGGTAAGAAAGCCAAAAAAAAAAAAAAAAAAAAAACCTACATCCCCACATGTTGTTTGGGAGGGTTTCAAGAAAAATCCTCCTCGCTCCTCCAGAAACAAACTCCAGCAAATTTAATTGTCAGACATGACTGGACCTTCAAACGGCACAGGGTTCTGTGGTCAGATGAGACTAAAAAAATAGCTTTTTGGCAGCAAACACACTAGATGGGTTTGGTGAACACAAGGATAACATTTAATATTCCGTTGGATCTTTAATGTTGTGGGCATATTTTTCTGCTGGAGGTCCTGGACTTCTTGTTCAGATATATGGCATCGTGGATTCTATCAAATATCAACAGATAAAAAATCAAAACCTGATGCCTTCTGCTAGAAATCTTATAATGGGCCGTGGTTGGATCTTCCATCAGGACAACGATCCAAAACAAACATCAAAATCAACACAAAAATTTGTTGCGGAGCACAAAATGAAGCTTCAGCAAAGACCGTCCCAGTCCCCTGACCGGATGAGTAGGCTGAACTGAAGAGAAGAAGCACAAACATGGATCTGGGAATCTGAAGGATCTGGAGAGATTCTGTATGGAGGAATGGTCTCTGATCTCTTGTCAGGTGTTCTCCAAACTCATCAGGCATTATAGGAGAAGACTCAGAGCTGGTATCTTGTCAAAAGGAGATTGCAAAAAGTATTTAATAAAAGGGTGCCAATAATTGTGGCCAACGTGTTTTGGAGAAAAACATTTATTTATTTTATAATGTGATTTCCCCCCCACATTCAATTCTTTTACTTAAATGAAAGGTTAGAATTTTGCAATTTTTTTGAATGAAAGATCAAAAGGATAAACGATGCAGATTTATTTTTTACAGCCAGTTTTGCTTATATTTACCAGGGGTGCCATTAATTGTGGAGGGCACTGTATATATATATGGAATGTTCGGCGTGGCACGTAAGGAACCTTGTGAACTTTTTGCAGCTGGTGAGAAAGCCAGTGATTGTTTTCAAGTGTCCATATTTTTATTTTTCCATTCAAGAGTCCATTCTGTTCTGTGTCTAGAAGTGGCGAGCATAATGGCAAGATTTATTAAAGCTTGCAACATTGAGGAGATGGAGCTGTGGGAGGTTAGATGTAGATGGATAAGAATAAAACATTTATTAACTTAAACTTAAACATAATAAACTTTTTTTTGTATTTTACATTTTGTTTTTTCTTTACAGTATTACAGCAAATGCCTAACAATACTTGCAAGGATACATTATAAATAATTATAAGTTAAAAGGATATATTAAGAGGAATATAGAGCAAACTATTATCTCTTGGTCAGGCTTTTTATTCTACTAAAGGCTCTCCCCTCTTGCCAAGGGAGACTGGGTGTTACCTCAAGTCAAAGGGCATGAACTACCCCTTCCCCCACAGCTGCTGTATACTGTTGTAGCAACAATGGGTTGTACATTAATATTAATATTAGCTCAAATGATCTATAGGGAATTTTAATAATCATGAATATGATTAATATTTTGCATATTACAGTTATATTAATTTATCGCAGCTGAACTAGATTGATATATGAATGATTACCATAACGGGTTATGGTTCGTCATTAATACATCAATCGTCTTATTTCAGCTCGAAGTTATGGGATAACTTTACTGGAATTAATTTAGCTATCAAACAATCTGTTTGTCCCGCAAACATTAAACGTAAGATTAACTTAACTCTCAAGGAAAATTATCCTTCTTACAAACACAAGAAAGAGTATCCCTTCCAGGCCTTGAAAGAAAACAACTCTCTGGGTTTGTAAGATTAGGTTACTTAAATCGTATCAAGATAAAGCATATAGCTAAGATCGAACATTTCAGTGACTTCGGAACATGGGCAATTAAAACAGAGTCAATCAAGGACATATGGAATTTAATAATTGGACTAATACATCGAACTAAGGAATATATCAAACTACACAATACACACGGATTATATGTCTATGTACATAAAATACAGTTAAACAATACAAGATAAAGCATAACAGTGAGAGAGAGAATAAAATGATCAGAATTAGAGAAAGATAGAATGACAGAAAAGGATGGGAGAAAGGATGAGAGAGAGAGAGAAGGATGCGAGATGAGATCGGAAGTGTAAGCAAAAATCTGCGATCAAAGATCGCAGTAGCCTATGGCAAACATCACAGACAGTAACCCTTGAGAGACCACAAAGAAATCACATTTAAAAGTTCAATTCAATAATCGATACTTGCATATGGTTCTCTTTGTATGAGGAAGGAAGGCAGAGTCCTGCGTGTGTCTTTAAAAGCAGCGTGAGTCGTCTGAGGGGAGGCGTGCGCGTGCTGTGTCTTCCATGCGAGCGCAGGAGGTTCAAAGAGTCTCTTTCTTTGAGGTGAAGTTGCCAGTAATGATTCAGGCTAAGTTCATTCAGCTCGTGAATGAACAGAGGCGAATTGGAAAAACAAAACTAGACTATAGAAAAGAAAATAAATAAAAGAGAAGAGAAGCAGGCCGAAGCCAGTCCGGACTTGGGTTTTCCAAAGTTTTTGGAGGAGGGAGAAGTGAGAGAGAATTGAAGGTTTGGACTTTTTATCAGTGTCCCGTGTACGCCTCCTTTTTCGTGAAGGACGAATCAGCAGCAGGAAGATTGTCTTGGTGTGTTAATGCTGCCCGACCCTCGTGTGGAATCACGAGGGGGCAAAATATGATATTATGCTCGGGGAATTAAAACGCATGGAACCATAACGTTTATCACAGTCTCTTATCAAAAATCTCCTTCGTCGTGCAAAGGGGATTAAAACAATACTAAGGACGAATATTGACAAAGATAGCAACATAGAGATACATTATTTTGGTTGAACAAAGGCACTTTGAAATTACCTTACTGTAATCCAAAAACACAGGGTCAGGATGTGAGTCCCGTGAGTTGGCGAGATTTGAGTCAAGGGACCAGGTCGACCCTTTTGCTCAACGCTCGGCTTGTTATAAATGTGTCATGTGCCAGGGAGGCCCTAGCCCGAGCGGCGCCCCCGCTGGTCAACATGCCCCAAGGGGATCGTAAACAGAATGCTCTTTGTTTACTCAAATGGGGAAACGAGCTGTATTTTGCAAATCAGGAGTCGCCAATTCAGAACATCTGGCCGGATGGACTGTCAGTATCGTTACACTGTTACAGAACTTAGGGTACCTTTAGCCACACTTCTGTTTGACACCGCTCACTCCAAAGTTCACCAACAACAACCAAGGCAGAGACAGGTAGAAAGAGAAGCCATTTTTGAAGATGACCTCCAGAAAGAGGAGCAATATTTGGCTTCACTTTGATGAGGCTGGACCCCAGAAAGCAAAGTGCAAGCTTTGCAACAATATTTTATCAGGCCAAGGAGGAACAACTTCAAATTTTAGAAGACATCTTCAGACAAAACATCCAGCTGCATTGCTTGTGCAAGTAAGGCAAGAATCTACATAATCTGCATCAGCCTCAAGTAGTAGTGCTTCTACGGCTGCTGTCTCCTCTGTTACGGCCTCTACTGCGTCCTCATCTGGCACCAGTGTCCAAAAGACGAGACAAAGTAAGATGACAAGCTTTGTGAGGACACCAATTGGCCCTGTCAAACAAAGCAAAGTGGATGAGGAGTTATCTAAAATGATTGCACTGGATTTTCAACCTTTTTCAATCGTCAGTGACACTGGATTCAGAAGATTCTAGAAGGCAATTGATCCATCATACATTTTACCGAACCGAAAGACTATATCAAACACTCTGATGCCACAGCTCTACAGCAGAATTAAAGAAGAGGTGAAGGTGAAAGTCAGCAATGCCTCTGCTGTGTGTCTGACGACTGATACCTGGATGTCACGGACAACTACACGTTTTATGGCAGTCACTTGTCATTTTATCGCTGAACATTTTACTCTTTCATCACCTCTTCTTGACTGCTTTTCATTCACTGAACGACATACTGCTGAAGAGTGGGAATCACAAACAAAGTGGTTGCTTGTGTTACTGACAATGCCAGCAACATGAAAGCAGCTTTCCGGAAAGCTGAATGGAAGCACTTGCCATGCTTTGCCCACACATTGAATCTGATTGTGAGGCAAAGCTTAAAACACATTCAAGGGATAGTGACAAAAGTCAAGAGTGTTGATGAGTTTGTCAACAGAAGCACTGTTGCAACAGAAAGACTAAAGGCAACTGTTACGTGCTTAAAGATGTTTAAATGGGATGATAACGCAACATTTATGTGAGATGTAATTGTTGCTATGTATGAAGTGGCAGAAACAACCAAGAGCAACACCGAGGTAACATTTACATTATGTTTATTTGTGAGGACAGAAGAGGTTACAGCAAAGAAAAAATACTAGAAATAGAAAAAGAAACAAAACAAGAGTGTCACCAAATTAATAAAATAATCAAAACCAAATTCCCATAACTATTAACCCAACCTCTAAACTATCTACCAAAAGAAAAATGCAGAAATAAAACCGAGTTCTTCAGCGTATGTCGACGCCTTAAATAAACTACGCTGGTTAAAATAAAAATACAATTAATGGCGGTCACTCTTCAACTAACACAGAAAACATCCTACCTACCGATGTTACAAAGGTTCTCGGATCAATCAGGCAAATGGCTTACAGATGGATGCGCTCCAACAATCAATAAAGCTGCTTACAATTGAATCAACAACACGTAGGTTTTTCTACCAAACAGAAACATATAAATGAAGTTAGAGCTTCCTACCAAGTGGTTTATTACAACACAGTGTGTTTTCCTTTGCCTATCAGCGTGCAATACAAGAATACTACACACCCCTGCATCATCATCATCACAACGACGACAACAAAACCACATCAAACAATTCATTAAAGGTTGTAAACTGGTTGTTCGGCTCGACTAGGGACACAGGTGTTGAGTGAGGTCTGATGCTGATCCCTCACTACACATCATGGTGAACAGGGCCTTTAATCTGCCAGCACGCCAGCGGATTGGTCGCGCCGATCATAACGTCAAGCACCCTGACTTCACAGGTACGATGGACAGCCAGACGATCCAATGATCGCAACCTAACAAAGGAGTTTACAAATACAGAAGAGAAAGAACAAAATACACAGGGTTCCTGCAGGTTTCAGTAAGTCAAATTTAAGACCTTTTTAAGACATTTTAAGACCAAAAAGATTGAAATTTAAGACCTACACGGCGCATAACCCAAAAAAAATTAATTAAAAGAATTCTGAAAAAAATATTTTTATTTCAATGAATTCAGTAATTGAAAAAGCATTAATTTAATTTACAGACAAAGCAATCACATTAGTAACCTTCCACACCCAACAACATGCCAAATGCCCAAAACCTTAGGCCTAAAATGAAAATAGGCTAATACAAACTTGCCCTCTAATAGAATATATTTCATCTCATATTTATTTACATTATGAAGCAGCATATTAATAGCCTAATAGAGATTGAACAGGCTAAGAGATTATTTTAGAAAATTGTAGTTTGCATAATATACTCTAAAAACACATAATTATAGCTGATTTTAGTTGATCATAACTAGAGATGAAATGGCATGAACATTTATTTTCACGATTATTATGAAATCAATTTACCGAGTTTGTCGAAACCCCGCAAATAACAAATAAAATGATCAATATGCAAGTTGTTTACATAAACATCAAAATACTATTAAAAATGATGGCCAGATTTTAAAGGAGTGTCTTGCAACATGTTATCTACTAATATGTACAAGTTCAAATAAAGTTTTTACAAAAATGGTTTTATAAAAAGATAAACCTCACATTTCAGCCTTTAAATATTTTTTTATAAAAAGAATGAGTCAAAAAATATTAATTACTGACATTTACAATGCACATCCGCTTATCTAATATTATTAATAACATTTGGTCTGATTTTCCTGTGGCGTCTGTCGTTGCTAAGCAACCATACAACGCACTCTCCACAGCAACAAGGAAGATGTTGTCCATCTGGCTGTGGGCGGAAAAAAAAATTGCGCACTGCTTCAATAGCGCTTGCCGCATGCCCACATTTTAATAAACTTGAGCACGCAAAAAGACGCGGTATGTGAACTGCCTGTTGGCGAGCGACCTCATATCAAGCCCCGGGCTTCTGGTAGCACGCGAGCGAGCTCCGCTTTGTAGGCTAACTTGTGGTGTGTTGAAGACATCACGTGTTCACAGTCCTGTGCACTGTGACCCGGGGCTGCGTTGCATTCTCAATTATTGGTTCCGCCACTCTTTATACTACGTTATTTAATCAAAATAATCGTGGTTGACAAATGAAACTTTTGAGGAAAAATACAATACGGAGAAGTTACATACAGCACAATTTTTAAGACCCAGACATCAAAATTCAAGACTTTTTAAAGACTTTTTAAGGTATTATTTCCACATTAATAAATTCAATACTTTTAAGGCTTTTTAAGACCCCGCGGGAACCCTGAATACAAAACACACGAGGAACGTAACAGCAACACAAAAACAAATGGGCCTTGAAGAGCTGTGTCAGGATAGAGACAAGGAGATCGGAGGTAAGTGAATCCAAACACAGCTTTATTTACAGGTGGCAATAGTGCAAGGTGAGTATACGATGATTTCAGGTGCAGATACTGTGAAGATCACTCGGTGCATGGTTGACAACAGGTAATCCAGATAATTTCAAGAGTAGGGTAATCACACAGTCTCAGTAATCCTTTCTTTTCTCTCTTTTAGGTATGATCAGGGCAACTGGATCAAATCTCGGACATGGAAGCTCATGAGAGAACAGGATCTCAGGAATCAGATGGTAGATCTGGAGACAGCAGAACAATATCACAAAGGTTAGTTTGAGTCAGGTAAGTAGACCGAAATCTCAGGCGGCTCAGCGATATCAGGGTTTTCAGGATACGGGAAGAATGGTCAGTTCCTGTTGGAGGCTTGACAAAGACTGAACTCACAGTGAGAGTTTTATGAGTTGGCTGATGACTGTGCTGATTGGGAACAGGTGCGGGTGATTATTAATCCGGAGAGAGTGAGTGCAGGTGCGCCAAAGAGGATCCTGGGTAATGTAGTGCAGAGACAGACAGTGAACGTGACAAGCTGAGGTTCAAGCCGGATGCAATTACAAAATGGAACTCCACAATTGCACTGGTAAACCCCAGCCTTCCAACCCTGACACTTGACCAATTGGGCATGATTAACCCCCTGGGGTCGACAATCGCGCCAGCGCGATAGGCTCGCTTTTTTTCTTATCAGTGCAAAAGAGATTCAAAATACTCTGTTGACTTTGATATTGCATACAAGTTTCATACATCAATCGATCCTGTTAAGTGTGTATTTTTTTTGTGTATACTCACAATAAAAACAACGTGTTGTGCTTTTTGCCAAATAAAGAAAAATAAACATGATGTGAGTTCTGCCTTCTCTCTGTCAGTGAACTCCATTCTGAAACGCGTCCAAAAATGAACTGTAACTCAGCGAATACTCAGTCAAACAGGCATACAGACACACAGGCATGAAGCTTGAATTCTCTTCTTTTAAATTAAGTAATTTTTATAAAAAACAAATATTCACAGTTTATGTAATATGTTTGAAAAGAGAGAGATGTCAGTCGTTCTCATCTCAGCTCATTATGTTTAAATTGTGACCCCGCCCACGGAGAGCGTGCGCTATTCAAACGCAAATAATCTGAGGCATCCATGCACACCTGTGAAACGCCCACATCAGCAGGATAACACACACCGCGAGTTCACTTTCAGACTCATGTACTTTACGACGCTGTGAGGAATAATACTATCTTAATAATAATCCTGGAAAATTTACCTCAGAAGTGTTGGAAGTTTCATTTCAAGGAGCAACGGATCCAGCTGAGGAATAGGTCAGTTCTATATTTGCTTTGTTCTAATCGCAATAGTGTCTGTACGCAAAAAGACTGTTTAAATATGAATCGTGTTTCTGTGTGTGAATGAATGAATGCACAGATGCGCGCTGTTGTGGAGCTACTACAGCTGGTGTGACACCCTGTATGTAAAGTCACAGGAATAATTAATAATTTTTTTCCTCTTTCAATGTCTTTGATTGTTTTATTGTGTTGATGATATTGTTTCAATTAGTGTCATTATGCTGCATTTGTTATGCGTAATACCCTCATGTGGACAGTAGGGGGAGACAAGGTGCTGATCAGAGACTATGTGGGTAACTATGAGTCGCCGCAAAGAAGCCGCCATTATGAGAGCGACTCTGTTATTGAAAGCAGCACGATCTTGTCTGACTCATTGTTTGTTCAAACAGGTGGGTGAAATTGATCACCAAGGACTTAAAACATGAAACAATATGTTAATAACATGTTTATGTTGTCTGAGGAGGATAATATACCGTTCCTGAGTAATGTTAAGATGTCAAAACAAGACAGTGTTATGTTTATGAGAATGCCGTTTCATTCGCGGATGACCCGCGCTAGGCCTGGTATTGATCTTATAAAAACTGAATGGTTAGAGGCTCCAACACACTGAATATCCCAAGTAATATCATGTTCATTGTTTATAGTATATAGAGCTATGTATTGATAAACTGTCAGGTGTATATATATATATTTATATATATAATCTTTGAATATATTATATATATATATGGAGTTTTTGAATATTATATACTATCATACTGTAGATATTTGTACAATATATGTTTTAATTATCTTTCTTCTAAATAAGTAAAACGGCTGTATCCATTAGTTCAGTTTTGTTTAGATAACAAGTAGTTTATAAATGTTTATGAGAGTGACTCTGTTATTGAAAGCAGCACGATCTTGTCTGACAAATTGTTTGTTCAAACAGAAACTTTACTGCAGCACCGCCAGTCGGACGACGGGCGTGCTACACTGGCAAAAATACTGTTTAAAAATGAATCACATTTTTGTGTGTGAATGAATGAACAGCTTTTATCAAACTCTACTGCTATACTGAGATGAGGAAAAACTGTTTCTACGATGCATCGCGATGCAGACGAAGACGATTTGGTATCGGTTCAGTAATAGACCATTGTCATGAATCAGACCTCTGTGGCTCTCTCTGATGGGCACCGGAGAGCACCCTCACCTGAATATTGACTTTCCTGGACTCCATTTCCCATGCACCCCGTACAGAGACTAATTACCCGCACAGGTGTTTTCCATTATTTGCTCTACTTAAGCAGCATTCACACTCATACTGATTGCGAAGTCTTGTTTTGCCCTGGCTGACATTTCTAAGCATTTACCTGGATATCCTGTGACTCTTCTGTGTATGACCTTGGATTGTTTGACTTCTGTTGATTCTCTGCCGCCTGCCCTTGTGACCTTCAGTGTTGTGCGTGAACGAGTTCAAAAGAACGCGTTCATTGAACACGCTCATTTTTTCGTGAACGTTGAACTGAACGCAACACATTTTTTAATAAAGAACTTGAACGTGAATTAGTTCACATTATGTGTCATGAACGGCAGACATCACTGTAAATGAACGTTGGAATTTGTTTTCCATTGAAAACTGAGTGACATCTGTTTTCTCTTTTGAAACGCAACGAGAGAAAGTTCCTCCCTCCTGTATCCATAGCAACGCAACGCCGCGTAGCAGGCAACGACGAGAGCGCGGAGGGCTAGAGGAGCGAGAGACAGACCAAAGACGAGAGTGAGGGAAAGCGCTGCAATTTAAAAAAAAATGGCTAGTGGAAGTGATGGCACGGAGACGGACACCGATTCTCCTTATGAACATTTAAAACAATTTTACACTCTTGCAAACCAAGACCCCGACGGCAAAAATCTTACCTTTCTGTGTAAGATATGTCCACCTGCGCAGCAAAAACAAGTTAGGACATCAACAACGTCCTTCTCGAATTTGAAACGGCACATTGAGTTAAAACATCCATCCAGTGTAAATGCATATATGCACGCCCTCGAGGGTCATAAGGGAGGAAAGGGAAAAAAGACCCCCTGCCAACCCCAAACGCAAATGACACTGCCAGCAGCCTTCAAGAGGTCCGTGGTGGTCTCACAGGAGCAGGTAGATAAACTGACTATCGACTACATTGTGGAAGATTTACAACCTCTAAGCAAAGTTGAGAAACCCTCGTTCATCAGACTAGTGACAGGTTTGCAACCAACCAGACATGTGCCTTCAAGAAAGCAAGTGCAGGGACTACTGAATAGAGAATTTAAGGAGGTTATCAATAAATTAAAAAGTGAACTTGCCGAGCTTGATTTTGTTTGCACAACAGCTGATTGCTGGTCAGCTGTCAACAAGGGATTCATGGGCATTACAGTTCATTGGCTTGACAAACATGATCCATCACTCAGGAAATCAGCTGCACTTGCATGCCGTCGTGTCAGGGGGTCACACACATATGATGTACTGGCAAAAGTACTGGCAGAGGTGTACAAGGAATTTAAAATCCAGAACAAAATTGTGTGCACAGTGACAGACAATGCCTCAAATTTTGTTAAGGCATTTAACTGTTTTGGAGAGGGTGTTGCTATTACAGCTGCGGCTGCAGCTGCTGATGAAACAGTGGAAGAGGCTTCTGTCCAGGCAATTGACAGTTTGGATGATGGTGATGGTGATGATGATGATGATGATGGGCTTGAGCCAGCACCCCTCTCAGCGTTAGAGGATCCCTGCCTCCCCCCTCACAGAAGGTGCATGGCCCACACCTTAAATCTTGTTGCTGCCGACACAAAGAATGTAACTGACAGGCAGTACAACACACTGGCGAGGCCTGTGTTTTCCAAAGCATGCGCTCTGTGGAACAGAGTTAAACGGAGCTCAAAAGCCTCAGATTTGGTTGAGGAAAAGCTAAAGATTGGCTTTGTCACTCCAAATAACACACGATGGAACTCAATGTTCCTCTCCATGCAGCGCCTGAGTCACATAGCCACATTGACTCCACAGGCCAGCGACCTGATAGCGCCAGGTGATCCAGCTCCTGAATATGACAGGCTGCTTCTGCACAACGTCTGTGATGAGTTCGGCCTTCGGCGGTTTTCCCCACAGGAGATTGATTTCATCCATAACTTTGTGAGTGTGATGCATCCCTTAGCCGCTGCACTAAACATTCTTCAAGGGGAGAAAAACACATTCCTTGGGTACCTGGTGCCTACAATTGTGCAGCTGAAAAATGACTTGAGAGGGCTGCTGGATGAGAGCTCAAAGCCTACAGCTACAGAAGGTCTGGCTGCATGTCGTCCTCTCATCCAAACCATGATTCAGGCAATCTGCAAAAGATTGGATGACAGGCTTGAAGAAAAAGAGAACATCCTGGCAGCTGTACTACTCCCAATGTTCAAGTTGGACTGGGTGTCGGATGACATTCAGCGCTTGCAGTACAGAGTGATGCTGAAGCAAGAAGTGCAATCTATCTCTGTGGTGGAGTCTGAACAAGCGCAAACCTCTGCAACAGAGAGAAAAAGCAGTGCTTCCTCCTTTTTTAAATTCAGTCGAAGCCCAGTAACAGTCACCAAGTCCGAGGTGGACATGTACCTGGATGCCCCAACTGCTGACAACTTCAATGAGTACACAGTCCTACCCAAGCTGAAAAAGCTGTTTGTGAAGTACAACACAGCAATCCCGTCAAGTGCTCCAGTGGAGAGGCTGTTCAGCACTGGTGGCCAGATATTTAGGCCCAGGAGAAACCGATTGGGAGATGCCAACTTCGAAAAACAGTTGGTGTTGAATGCAAACAAAAAACTCTTTGGACTGACCTGAGGGGAGAAAGAAGTATCCAGGGGGTGGGGTTCAGTTTTCAGTTCGCACTAGTGTAACCATGTTCCTGTAGATCATGTCCCCAGCACTGAATTGAAAAGGTCACCAACTACTGTATGAAAGTTGAAGTTACCTACCTAAAGTTGCATAAAGTTCCATCTTACACAAAGTTACATCTTAAAAATCACTGTTTCAACCATAAAGATACGCAGTTTCCTTAAAAATAAAGTTTTTTGTGCCTTTGAGTTTTGCCTTCATTACCTTCATTCAAGAGTTTTGCTCATTTCATACACACACATATGTATATATAATATCATATATAGCAAATAATATATACATATTTCATATTATATATTCTTTTTTTAATTAAATGCTGGTAGATTTCATTGCACTAAGTATAGAACTGGTCTACCTTGTCTGTACTGCTGCAAGTTTCATCACCTGGTAAGAAACCCACAATTGCAGTGTCATGAGCAAATGTCTACAATGAGCAGCTTCAAAGAACGTATAGTGATTTCTAGCTCGTAGTGTGAAAAAAAGTATTTATTTGAATATCTCACGAAAAAAGTAAAATGAACTGAACTTTGAACTAGTTCAGAATTAAAATTGTGAACTTTGAACGTGAACTGTTCACTTTGAGCATGTATGAACTGAACTTGAACTAGTTCAGAAAAGCTGTGAACTGGCACAACACTGGTGACCTTGCTTTCTGGAACCTTGACTGCCTTGCTGCCTTGCTGCCTGCCCTGACTTTTGCCCGGTATCGTTTTTGTTTCTGCTCTGCCTCTGATATTCCTGCCACTGTTGTTTTGAACATTGCCTGTTTGACTCTGATCTTGATTAGTAAAGTTTATCTGCAAATGGATCCACATGCTTCTGACCCATCATTACACCATAACTGATTATAATGTACTGACGCTTTTCTGATGTCATTTGTCGCATACGTGTTTTGTTGCGGTAGCATACAATGGCAGAGGGAGGCGAGACGCGAGTGCGAGAAAATAAAAAATGCTCCAATGCACATTTCGGCTTTTATGAACAACCTGGTAAGCACGACCTGCAGAAGACACGCACTGTGTGTGCTCATGTCACGCACAAATAGAATATGCAGGAGGTAATACCACTAACTTCATAAACCACGTTAGCCGTTTTCAACCCGAGCTGTTAACGCCTGGCAGAGTCTGACTGTTTTAGAGATGTGCAGATGAGCTCCAACGCCGAATCCGCAGCCAAAAATAAATCATCCACCCGCCCCAATAACTTTCTCTGATTTAAGTATCCGCACCCGATGGTCAAATTACAATTATTCTGTGTTACGCGTGATTATAAATGGATGATCATTACCTTCAACAGCGGATTCGGCGATGGTTGATGCGCGCATCTCTATGGTAACATAATACTGATTAATGCGCGCTGCTTTTAAATGAACATTTCTTTAAAACAAAATGTATTTGACAGATTTTCCTTTTCTTAATGGCATAAGCAAGCTTTACTCCCTTGAAACTTGAACTGGAATGTCACTGTTTCTGTCACTGCGACTTCCTGAACAGGCGAGCACGTGCGCACACATCACTTTTGAAGTCAAATTTAAAATTGAGGATGCAGTGCATCGCGATGCATTGTGATATCGAATTGAACTGAATTGATGACATGATAATCGTAATCGAACCGAACCGTGAGACCCGTGTAGGTTCACACCCCTTATATATATATATATATATATTTTTTTTGTCCTTGCATTCTTTCTTGTGGCTCAGTCACACACCTGAATGAAAGGCTCAATATGTATGCAGCCTCATTATGCGGGTCGTTGTCTTCTCAGGTGTGAATCACGCCCACCCGCATATTGCCTTTCCAAACAAAAAGTGTCTTACAAAATTTAAATCAATGTATTGTTTTATGTGAATGATTAGGCAGGATGATTTTCACATCATTTTGAAGAAAGAACTCTAGGCGACAAAATGCATTATTCAGAAGTCTTGTGGACACATATTTAGTATGTGTTTTGTGGCCTTATTTCAGAAATTTTAGTTTTTAGTTTTTTCAATAACTATGCATAAACATTATTTGCTCAAAAATACAAACATGTACATACATGTTGCTCACATATTATGGTAGCCCTGTTTGTGTTAAATAGAGTGTAATTATACCTTTGCCATTAATGTTTATAAGCAACTGAAAAAAACACAAATGTAAGGGCATGTCAGAACATCTCAAGGACCCCAAAAACACCTTAGGCCCCAGAGGGTTAAGGATGTTTGTGAGATTTTGAAGAAGTCACTGTTGAAATTAGTGGTGAAAGGTATGTATAATTTAAAGCGGGGCTCAGTAACTTCGGGATTTCTTCGCTGTATTCTCGCTTTTTGCTCGCAGGTTTCTCTCTAGAGCTCCCCCCACAACTTCGGAATAGATATTTGACAACACTGTTGTAAAAACCTGTTGGCTATTCTCAGACACCAGAGGCTAGCAGATCAACGACATCAAATCAAAAGGGGTATTTTTTAAAACGTCTTCTTCATTCGGGTTCGAACAGCGTGAGGGAGCACAATAATGACGGCGTTTTAGCAGATTTATTTTGGCCGTAAAGCAATTGTTTACATCGCGAGACCTGATATCACGCGAGACTTCCTGACGCGGCGGCCGGCGGCCCGCCGCCCCAAAGTTGCAAGTGCGTATTTTCCGCTCACGGGCACCAGGGGGGGGCGAAACGACCACCATTCAACCCAAAATAAGTAATATAACCATTCCAATGACTCCGAAGCTGTTCAGTTAAGGTAAAAAAAGTTACTTAGTTCACCTTTAATTTAACCATAGAACTGCTTCCACTAGTGAAATATTTAAAATAAGAGTATGATTTTGTCATATTTCAATCATCTTTTTTTCCCTTCTCATAAACAATGTTAACTTATTTGATTTGACTTAATGAAGTTTTATGTAACAAAGTTCGGGAGGAGCATGTTCAGGTAATCATCCAATCAGCACAAGAAGAAGCCAGTAAAAATAAAGCCTTCCCTTACCTCCTGTCTCATGACAAATTTCTCAGCATCCCGCCACCACCACATCACCTCACATTCAGATGGGTCTGCTCATAGATACCCATGATCTATACATTCATAGGGGGGAGTACTCTGGGGTCGGGCCGAATTCCGAGCTCGGAGCCCATTTGTTACTGCATCCAAGGTCATTTTGATTGCAAGGGGACAGCAAAAAGTTGTCCAGCGATTGCGGTGTGCTGCATCTTACCATGCCCCAGTTATTTCAATGATGGACTCACTGGCTGAGGACATGCAAAATCGCTTCCACAACATCGTCTGCTTTCTGAGGCTACCCTGCTTGACACCTGATTTAAGCAAAGGACCTTTCGTGATGCAGCAGCTGCAGATGAAGCTGCCAAAAGTATACAGTAACTGCAGCTGCTGCAAGGGTTTGGTCCAGTGAAGAAGAGCAAACTCAAGCTGAGCGCACAACCCTCCCAGCTCCTCCTTCATCTGAACAGCAGTCTTCAATCTGGGAGGATTTTGATGAGAGAGTGGTTGATGCAGTCAGCATCAGCAACCCAACATCCACTGCAGTGGCAGCAATGAGAGGGTATCTTGCAGGACCTTGATTCAAAGAAATAAAAAACCAACTGACCTGGTGGAAAGCAAGGCAGGCAGTATATTAAGGGTTAACAGCAATGATGAGAAGGAGACTTTGCATACTAACTACATCTGTGCCATACTAACAGGTCAGATTATTTCAGAAAGACGAAACAGACTGAGTCCAAACAAACCCACGCACAAAATGCAAACCTACGCACATAACACAACGCACCAAAGAGAGGGTCAGTTGACGAAGTTGCATACTTGTGTATCTTTTATTGTCTTTTCGCTGCTAACAAAAATATGTTCTAAGAACGTTGTGGGAACGTTTATTTGAAATGTTCTAAAAATGTTGAAATGTCCAGTTTGCTAAACGTTGCTGGAATGGTATTTTAATGTTAGAAAAACATTGCTGGAACGTTAGCATAATGTTGCTGGAATGTTATCTTAAGGTTAGCATAACGTTGCTGGAACGTTAGCACAACATTGCTGGAACATTCTTTAGGTTAGCATAACGTTCATGGAATGTTATCTTAAGGTTAGCATAATGTTTATGGAATGTTATCTTAAGGTTTGCATAACGTTGCTGGAACATTATCTTAAGGTTAGCATAACGTTGCTGGAACATTAGCACAACATTGCTGGAACATTCTTAAGGTTAGCATAACGTTAATGGAATGTTATCTTAAGGTTAGCATAATGTTTATGGAACGTTATCTTAAGGTTAGCATAACGTTGCTGGAACGTTATCTTAAGGTTAGCATAACGTTCATGGAATGTTATCTTAAGGTTAGCATAATGTTCATGGAACATTATCTTAAGGTTTGCATAACGTTGGTGGAACGTTATCTTAAGGTTAGCATAACATTGTCGGAACGTTAGCACAACATTGCTGGAACATTCATAAAGGTTAGCTTAACGTTCATGGAATGTTATCTTAAGGTTAGCATAACATTGCTGGAACATTAGCATAACGTTGCTGGAACGTTATCTTAAGGTTAGCATAACGTTGCCAGAACATTAGCACAACATTGCTGGAACAATCTTAAGGTTAGCATAACGCTCATGGAATGTTATCTTAAGGTTAGCATAACGTTCATGCAACATTATCTTAAGGTTAGCATTACATTGCCAGAACATTGGCATAACATTGCTGGAACATTAGCATAACGTTGCTGGAACATCATCTTAAGGTAAGCATAATGTTCCTGCAACGTTCTTTCCCCCAAAATGTTATTAACAATACAACATTCAAAGAACATTAAAATGTCCACTTTCTTTCAAGTTAAAATGTTATTTTAAGGTTAGAAAAAAAAAATTCCGCACCATTCGTCCAACTTTATTTTTTATTAACACAACCATGTGAATTATAAGCGCACACTTTTACAGCACATCAAAAAGTAGAACATTTCATATGATTATCATACATTTTAAACGCTACATTATAGCTTAAAAAACAACAAATATTTTCATATAAACATTTAGGCCTAAATGAAATGAAAACGGTGTTTAAGGGTTAGTTCACCAAAAAAAATTGTCAGTAATCACTCTCCCTCATGTTATTCTAACCCCGTAAGACTCAGAACACAAATGAAGATATTTTTGATGAAATCTGAGAGCTGGCTCACTCCTCTACTAAAAGCGACCTGAGATTGAATGCATTGAAAAGCCCTCGCGCTACTCATATACTGGGAGAGAGATAAGACAATTGAGCTGCATGATTCATCTTTAAAACAATGTGATCTCGATTCAAACGGAAGACCCGCCTCTCCATTCATTCGATTCGAGTTGATTTTTTTTTTTCAACTGAAACAAAACTCAGCGAATACTTGTCACATATTTATGAGCCATATACCTTTATAAACATTTAAGTGTGTACTTTTAAATGATTGGATTCAAACTGAAAACAAATATTCTCTGTTTAAGTAATTTGTATAAAACCAACAAGATGTCCAGCTTCTCAAACGCTTCCTAATTAGTTTTAATTTGACCACGCCTACTCGCGCAAAAGATATTCACATGCAAATCTCCACATGGAACGCGAACGCGCTCATTACCTCAAAAACAAAACCCTTCATCAGTCTCTGCTTTTCGTCGAGATTGAAAGACGCGTTGTGAGCTTACATTGGCTTTACCCCAGAAGAAGAACGCGATTTGAAGACAAGAAAGATAAGGTAAGAAATTCTTACATATTAGTTTGTTATTGTTGCATAAATTTCACATTGCAGTTGAACTGTTGCTAGATATATGGTGAATATTATAATATTTAGATCCGTGTTTACGGTTACTGTGTTTGTGGATATCTGCTCAAACGTAGATATGTATATGGTAACCATAATGTTTTATATTTGAGCGCGATCGCGTTTGAATGTATCACATTTTGGATCGCGATCGCATTTGAATGTATCATATTTTGGAAAAGCAAAACGCTCCAAACGGCTTCATGTTTTTACTATTATCTCATTTCATATCATCATAACGAATGGAAACATTTGAAGTAACATGATAATCAATATATTTTTCTCTAGCTTAGTTACTGAAATCTTTTGGAAGATTTATATAGGCTGCTATATTGTTATTATTGTATGCAGCACTGTGCATAGCCTATACCTACAAGGCACAACAAACCTGGTGTTCATTATATAATATATTGTTGGAAACATTTGTGTGTGTGTGTGTGTGTGTATTCTGTGAATTTTAAAAAGCAATTTTAACCAGAAAAATCTAAAAATGTATTCCCAAAATCGTTTCTCTTGATATCAGTATGTTCACTTTTTTTTTTTTTCAGGACCCAGATGCCACTGAGTCCTGCTGACTTCAACATTCACAGTACATGTCTCTGTACATGAACATGTTTAAGTGAAAATCAAACACCTTGGAAATGAAAGGTATGTACAATGTTTTTAGGAATGGCACAAAGGTCTCTTTCTTTGGATCATGTTGTGTTGTAAATAAATCCAAACAATCTAAAAGCCATTCTTTTCTAAATCTCCTCATTCTTTGTGCAAGGTTGGTCAGAATGATGGGCCCTGATAAACTCCTAATAGGGCCATTAGGGAGTGTCTTTGTCTTTCTCAGGTATAAAAAGCTTACATATTAATGAGGTGATCCGCCCCTCCCGCATAAAGCTTTATCACTAGGGTGACCACCTGCTAATAAGCCCAAGGGGGGACAATGGGTATGTTTCTGAGGGACAATGTGGGACACTGCCTGGCGCGGCGGTGCCCCACTGGCAGACTCACTGATAGTGGTTTACCCATTTCTAGCACATACCACCTTGCATAGTATTAATAATGCCCTATTCTCCTAAACGTGTAATTTTTGATGTATGCTCATGAATAGGCCAACCAATGTGTTTTTTTTCTAAATAAAGATTCATAATATTTTGAACATTCAATGAGCAAATATTCTAGGCTACGTCATACAATTTTCAAAAGTCTTGTGAAGAAATAATCAGTATGGGTTTCATGACCTTATTTCAGTGAGAATTGTTTTTTGTATTTTCACAAACCACGCATAAATGTCATTATCTCAAAACTACAAACTTTTACACACATGCTGCTGATATATTATTGTAGCAGAGTTTGTGCTGAATACAGTGTAATTAGACTTTAGCCATGAAAGTGTCACAAGTAACAGAAATAACCACAAATGTCAGAGCATGTCAGAACACCTCCAGGGCCCAGAAAACAGCTCAGACCTCAGAGGGTTAACCTTTTGAGCGGTACGGTCTCATATATGAGATTTGTATGTCTGTGCCCATGAGAGTACGGTGCAGTGCCACATTTAGATGTTCAGTGACGTCGCATAACTGCCAGATTCAAACTGTGCTTTCGCGCGTTGGCTGGCGCTGAGCCAGAGTCAGACGCGTTCAGCGCTGTTATGGCACAACTAAGCAGTGTTTTCAACCTCATAATGTTTATTTTAGGTTTCAGATATTTAAATACACATAAGCACGATTAAAACAATACATTTGGAGTTTGTAAAACACACAATGATGTCTGTGGAAGCAGCAATAACAATCTATTCAAATATAATTTGCCGACATGTGTGTTATTCATATCAGACAAACATAGTGGAAGTAACTATAAAGTTTACTCTATTCTTCTCAGTTCACCGGCCACTTTCTTGCATTTATTTCGGAGAAACTGATGAATTCACGTGCTGTAAATCCAACTGACAGGACAACATTGCGGCGCCCATCTCATTATAGATCAAGATTAAAGGTTTTTAAACAACCAAATACACTCACTTACACGTGTTTGAGAATCGGAATATCAGATATGCTAGTTGATGACATGGTAAGCAAGTTTGTGAATATTTTGAATAAAAAAGGAAAAGTGAAATAAAAGCGACACATCTGTCATACAGTTTTATTGTGGCTGCGGTGTATCGCGTGACGCGTCGCCATGGAAACATTAAAGGGAACGTTCGCGAAAAAACTCACTCGGGGGCTGGGCGTGTCAGTTAGAATATTTTAAACTTGTGCGTGAAAGGGTTAAAGAAAAGATGGAAAATAAATATTTGTGTGTGCTGTAAAGTGCTTATCGGAAGGAAATGAATCAAGGAAATGAATAGTGGAATAAAGTCGTTATTTTTGTTTGTTTTTGCGCACAAAAAGTATTCTCATCGCTTGATATACTTAAGATTGAGCCACTGTAGTCACTTGGACTATATTAATGATCTCTTTAATAACTTTTCTGGGCCAGCAAGTTTGGGCCACCTAGCAGCCTATGGAGGAGTGAGACAAGGCTCAGATTTCATCAAAGATATCATAATTTGTGTTCCGAAGATGAACGAAGGTCTTACGCGGTTTGAACAACATGAGGGTGAGTAATTACTGACAGAATTTTCATTTTTGGGTGAACTATCCCTTTAAACACTTCAAAGACTTTTGAAACTGCATTGATTTTTTACTTAAAAACGATGGTCACCAATGAAGTCCGTTGTTAGAAGAAAAATCCAGAAATGTTTTCCTCAAAAAACATAATTTCTCTCCCACTGAGGAAAGAAAGACATGGATATTTTGGATGGCACTGGGGTGAGTAAACTATTGGGAAGTTTCATTTTGGGGTGAACTAATCCTTTAAGGGGTTGGAACAACATTAGGGTGTATAATTACTGACAGAATATACATTTTTGGGTGAACTAACCCTTAAATATAAGTAGTGTGGGGGTGCCAAACTAGCACTGTGGTCCAGTCTCTTCGTGCTGTGGGCCAGTCTCTTCATGCCCCTTTTGGAAAGTGAACAGATTGACTGATGTTACTAATGGTGATTTATTATTTCATAAACATTTAATAATAACAGTGTGACTACTCCATAAATGTTAACCCTTAAGTTATTTAGGCTGTGCTTTGAGTACAATAAATATTAAACCACACAAGATTAAAATGTAGTTTACAAATGTTAGGCTATACAATGGAAAGGTTCAATAACACATTGTAAAGGATTAGCTACACCTGAAAATGAAAACTTCTATCATTGAGGGGAAAATAAGATAACGTGCATCAAAATTATTTACCTGCTAAACTTTTCTAATTTGTACTAATTTGCCATACTATGGAAGTAGGAATATAATACTTTCAATTGTATGACAATAGCAGCATTGAGAAAGGTCTTCTGAAGCTATTATAATACAATTATAAAAAATCTATAAACCAGGGCTTGGCATTAACCCTGGTCTTGTAAGTTACTTGTCCTTTGGACAAATAAATCGTTCATTCACTTGTAAAAAAAAATAAAAAAAATAAAAAAAAGCAGCCTGTTCAGGAATATATATAGACCATTTCAAGGACGTAAACAATAACAAACGCGTTGGAATGCTACTGCGCATGTCTGGCCCTGAAGCACTTCCGGTGGCGCCATTTTTAAACCACAGAGCTGTCAAAACAAAATGACTAGCACATACTTTTTAAGTCTAGCTAAAACAGAACAGTTAAGATATTTAAAAAAAATTCAAATCGGCGATAGCGTGGAATTACCGGACCCTTTAAATAAGACGCTGAGGCGACAACTATTCACTCAGAACGTAAAACATTTACCTTAAGTGTCGTATCCAGACGTGTACCATTATCTGGTTGAGACCGAGTGTGTTTACACGAGAGAAGCGGTCAAGGCATATCGTAGCCTAGATGCTTACAACTACTTCCTTAGTGGAAAAGTTGGAAACATTTGTTCCTACATAGTGGACGATGTTTGTATTGTATTTGGTGAAGTTGGAGCAAGTCAGACATTGTCAAAAACGTAGGCCTACTCTGCGTGGTTCGTTGCTAAGGTGACCGGGGAGGTTATTAGTGGGCATTGCACTTGCATGGCTGGGTAAATATGTCTATTCAAATAATAAATCACATTGCTAATCCTCTAGTAAACGAATTATTGTGTTCTATTATTACCTTTTGCATAGTTAATTATTTCATACGTTTGGAAATATTTGTGGTTAGGTTAGGTGAAGTGTGTAGCCATGTTGCTGCGATCCTGGTTGCTGTGGAACAGTGTGTTAGAGATGGTTTGAATGCTCCATCTGTGACATCTGAGACCTGCATGTGGTCACGAATAAACAAGAAGGTGCATTCAATTCAATTCTGGCTAATGTGTTTTTGTTGTTGTTCTAATTCATATTAAATAAAAATTCTAATTCTGATCACATCCCTTATGAAAATGATCTATGGTTTTACTGCAAATAGAAAACATGGTTATTGTAGTTAAACCATGGTAACCACAAAATTAACCATAGTTTAACAATGGCAATTATAATAAAACTGTGGTTATACAAATGAGTATCATAAAACGAAACAAAAGCATGGCTACTAGACTTGGTTAATAACCATAGTTAATTTTCATAAGGGGTGTGTTGCTGCTTTTATGTAAAAGTAGATACTTGCAGTAAATGTATAATCCCACTTTGTTTTAGATTGATCCAAAACCAATAGCAGACATAGACTTTTCCAAGCCTGTCAGACAAAGAGCAATTCAGAGTAGGGAGCTCATCTTACCCACTGTAGTCACACCGGTCTCACCAAGCATGCTTTTTAAGTCATTGATGGTAAGGAATTTGCAGAAACCTGATGACAATATATGCAAAACACATGTTCCTATATAGTTTGCATGGATAAGTCACATACATGAATACATATACATACACTTGTATCTAACTATATCTGTGAAATAAATAAAAACCATAAGAACACATTTCATGTTTTCCCATACACATACAGTATATGTGTGTGTGCATTTGTATGGATTGAATCGTCAAATAGGAACTTTAAGGACAAAGCAGGTCATAGAAAAGTAGTTATGATTTTGACTAGTTACTAGATTGTTAATATTGTGTTACTAATTTCTTCCTGTGTAGTTATTCATTAACGAAGGAACCATATTCTAAAGTGTTACCAAATAACGTAAACCAAATGCAATACAGATATGTAACTATACCGTCAACAGCATATACATTTCACTCTTAACATGTTTTTTAGAAAATTATCTGGATTGAGAGAAATAAATTTGACTATGACTTAATGTGATTCTAATTTCAGAATGAGATCCCAGACTGTGCACTGTTTACCACTATAACTGTAGGTAGTGATACAGACACTGCATCTGAGGGAGAGCAGGAGAACACAGACAGGGTTGATGTTCTGACTACAGCTGAGGCAGATTCTAGTGAGGAATCACATGTAGCAGTTTCGGGTGACACACCTTGTACCAACAGCACTGTAGTCAAGTCAAGTCAAGTCATCTTCATTTATATAGCGCTTTTAACAACGTAGATTGTTTCAAAGCAGCTTCACAGAGATAAGCGTATAATTTAAGGTAACAGAGATTGTTTTGGCTTTATAGCAGAGTTAAGTTATTTTCCATCTAAAGTTAGTTTTGATTGATTTGCTTCCGTCGCAACGATCATTTGTTATTAAATTAGGGGCCGCTAAGACGACACCATTCCCTCTACACAGACTTTAAACGCGAACCTGTGAGAAACGCTGATGGCGTTCACATGCGCATTTAGAATGGGTTCTATAGTTATGTGCATTTGAAAATACGCAGGTTTGGAATTCCCTACAAGCCAAGCCTAAACAAAGTACTTGTCTTTCCTTATAAATTTTGATAAAGAATTTTATTTTATTTTGTTGCTTTGGGGTAGGAACGCGAAACAAATTTTCCCGACAGCGCCTTATCTGTATAGTGGTAGAGGGATCCTCCATAGGGAGAGACTAGTTGGCACTTCAGCACTGCGTTGTCATCGGTCCAGGCGAAGGTCCTTCGTCACATCTGGATACGGCCTGGATCCAGCAGGCTGCAGGAAAACCTTGGGATAAACACAGACACTAAAATTAGCGTAGATGCCATTCTTCTCATGATGTAACGAGTACATCAGGAGTTATGGGAAGTGTTCCTGGTTCCGGCTGACTTAATCTATGCAGCCTAACATTAAATTATAGAAGTCTATAATGTATTATGTGAATGCTAGGTCAAAGAGATGTGTTTTTAGTCTAGCTTTGAACTGACAGAGTGTGTCTGCTTCCCGGACAATGGTAGGAAGACTGTTCCAGAGTTTTGGTGCTAAATAGGAAAAGGATTTACCGCCAGCAGTCGATTTTGATATTCTAGGTATTATCAACTGGCCGGAATTTTGAGATCGTAATAGACGTGAAGGACTATAATGCGTTAAGAGCTCACTCAAGTACTGCGGAGCTAAACCATTTAGTCCTTTGTAAGTAATCAGCAATATTTTAAAATTGATGCGATGTTTAATAGGGAGCCAATGCAGTTTTGACAGAACTGGGCTAATATGGTCATACTTCCTGGTTCTGGTAAGAACTCGAGCTGCTGCGTTTTGAACCAGCTGTAGTTTGTTTATTAAGCGTGCAGGGCAACCACCCAGTAGAGCTGTAACGACTATGGCTCGATGGGTAAAAATGGACTTTTAATTTATATACTAATTAAAAGTGAAAACACTTTCTAAGTCCCACAGACTTGGCAGACTCTGTAACTGAACCCCTTTTACGACTCACTTCCCCCTCTCCACAGTGTGAGCTTCAAAGACATTACTGACATTCCGATCTCAACAGAAAACCCGCTCTGAATCACACACACACCAAACCACTCTGAAACTCCTAAAACACAAGTTACACACACGCATGAATCATTATCAAAATGTTTTTATGTAGTTTTCTTGTCTATGGGATGTGATGGGATAAATTGAGATATTTATGCCCTTCTGCAGATGTAATGGACACGTGTGTTTATACATTTGAGATGTATCTGTTTCATTAACTGATATTAATGTCGGGTATGATATCCTACGGATCGTAATGAGCTTCTTTATACAGAAATATAAACTATATTCCGCACAAATGTTTATATTTCTAGACATAATGTGGTATTAAAGTTTTAATGCATTTTTCTGTGTACGATCAGAAGAGGCGTTCCTTCACAAACAATGAAACGCTCCCGCCTCAGAACCGAAAGATTCCATTGGGTCCCGTCATGAAACAGGGCGTTACCCCGCGCTGCTTTAAAAACCACAACACAAGCAGACGCCTCTCTCTCTCTCTGCGCTCATACTCTCTCACCCTCGGGACTCCGAACTCTGAACTCTGCACTCTCACCCCTCCCTGCACCAAGGGCAGCGGAGCGGGAAAAGGCACCGGGCCTTCATCCAAACCAACCGCGGATGTAGAAATCCAGTCTCGTCCTGTAACCAAGTTTTCTCGCCCTTCCCGCACCGGGAAGAGACTTCCGTACCTCTCGGTAATGTTACGATCAGTAAGTTTTAAGAACTTCACGCGAAACGCAAGCCTACAAATCGATGAGACACGGTCCAGCCAAGATACGCACGTGGTCCCGAAGCCCAGCTTCACACAGACAAAGGAACAGAATCGCAAGTAACGTATCAAATGATCTCTCTCGAAGCGGCTTTCACAGTTGTCTCTTAAAAGGTTCTGTTTGTGAATTACCATACTTTCTCCCTCACTTTCTTCCTATTTTCATTCTGATCAAGTCATGTTTATGTTTGTTTGTTTAAACGTTCGTGTGTCTTGTGTAATTTTACGTACGTAGATTAGCCTATATTACTTCCTATATGCATATAATCCTTTGTGTGTCATTTTTGATTAAATAAATCTTTTATACTTTGACTGACTCAGTGTTACAATCCCACCAATGTAATTGTCAATGAAATTGCGATAAGATCTGGCTACTAGCTCTTTATTTTGATTCATAAACCCAGCAATTTGCATCCACGGCCAGGAGAGAATTTGTCTGAGGTTTGATAATATAAATATTCCTTCTTAACGGGTAAAATCAAAGTATTCGCTGGTCGAATGACTGATGAGAGACCAGTTATAGAACGAAATATTTTTGATAATTAGCAGGTAATGTAATAGCATATGTGAAATTTATGAATTATGACTATGAGTTATGATTTTAATATTTCCCCAAATTTGAATATTGCTCGAGCTAATATTTCATATATGACCTAATTACGATTGTTACCTATAATTGTTACAGAGCATTACAATAATCTAGCCTTGAGGTCATGAACGCATGAACTAATTGTTCCGCATTTGTCAATGAGAGCATATGGCGTAATTTAGATATATTTTTAAGATGGAAAAAGGCAGTTTTACAGATACTAGACACGTGACTTTCAAATGAAAGATTGGTATCAAAGAGCACACCCAGGTTCCTAACCGACGACGCAGACTTAACAGAGCAGCCATCGAGTGTTAGACAGTATTCTAGGTTATTACGTGAGGAAGTTTTTTGTCCAATAATTAGAAACTCTGTTTTTTCAGAGTTAAGAAGTAGGAAATTACGAGTCATCCAATTTTTTATATCCGCTATGCATTCCGTTAATTTTGTGAATTGATAAGTTTCGTTAGGTTTTGAAGAAATATACAGCTGAGTATCGTCAGCATAACAGTGAAAGCTAATTCCATGTTTCCTAATGATATCTCCTAATGGTAGCATGTACAGAGTGAACAGCAGCGGTCCTAGTACTGAGCCTTGTGGTACGCCATACTGAACTTGTGATCGATGAGACATCTCATCATTTACTGCTACAAACTGATAACGGTCAGATAAGTATGATTTAAACCATGCTAGTGCATTTCCCATAATGCCAACATAATGTTCTAATCTATTTAAAAGAACGTTGTGGTCAATGGTGTCAAATGCAGCACTAAGATCGAGTAACACTAATAGAGAGATACAACCACGATCGGATGATAAGAGCAAATAATTTGTGACTCTAACGAGAGCTGTCTCTGTACTATGGTACGGTCTGAATCCGGACTGGAAATTCTCGCAGATATCATTTCTTTCAAGAAAGGAACACAGTTGTGAGGATACTGCCTTTTCTAATATCTTTGACATAAAAGGTAGATTCGAGATCGGCCTGTAATTGACTAATTCTGTAGGATCAAGTTGCGTTTTTTTAACAAGCGGTTTAATCATAGCCAGCTTAAAGTTTTTTGGTACGTATCCTAGAGACAAAGATGAATTAATGATATTAAGAAGAGGATCTATGACCTCTGGAAGCATCTCTTTCAGTAGCTTAGTCGGTATAGGGTCTAACATACATGTTGTCGATTTAGATGATTTAACGAGTTTAGTAAATTCTTCCTCTCCAATAGCAACGAATGAATCAAATTTTTCCTCAGGGAGACTACAATGCACTGCCTTATCCGATACTGTAGTAGACGGTTGCATAGTTATAATTTTGTCCCTGAAATTATCAATCTTATAAGTGAAGAAGTTCATAAAATCATTACTGCTGTGTTGCTTGGAAACTTCGGTGCTTGAAGCTTTATTTTTCGTTAGTTTAGCCACCGTTTCAAATAAATACCTAGGATTATGTTTATTTTCTTCTAATAGGGTTGAAAAATAAGCAGATCTAGCAGCTTTTAAGGCCTCTCTGTAAGCAATCGAGCTCTCCTTCCATGAAATGCGAAATACCTCTAGTTTTGTTTTCTTCCAGTTGCGCTCCATTTTTCTGGCTGCTCTCTTAAGTGCCTGAGTGTGCTCGTTGTACCACGGCGTTGGACTATTTTCTTTAATCTTCTTTAAGCGCAACGGAGCAACTGTGTCTAAAGTGCTGGAAAAGAGAGAGTTAAACGTTTCTGTTGTAATATCAAGTTCTTCTAAGCTATCTGGGATGCTGAGATGATGAAACTGATCAGGAAGATTATTAATAAAGCAATCTTTAGTGGCAGAAGTGATAGGTCTCACATATTTGAAACACGGAGTTGGCTTTACAGCCTTGGCTAAGTGCAAATTACACAAGACTAGATAATGATCTGAGATGTCATCGCTCTGCTGCAGAATTTCAACGGCATCAACATCTATTTCGTGTGATAATATTAGATCTAGAGTATGATTACGACGATGAGTAGGTCCTGACACGTGTTGTCTAACTCCAATTGAATTTACAATGTCTTTAAATGCCAATCCCAATGCATCTTTTTCATTATCGATGTGTATATTAAAATCACCAACAATTAGTACTTTATCTGCAGTCAATATTAATTCTGATAGAAAGTCCGCAAATTCTTTGATAAAGTCTGTATGGTGCCCTGGTGGCCTGTATACAGTAGCCAGCACAAATCTCAAACGTGATTTATTGTTTACACTATATATTTTTACATTAAGCACCAATGCTTCAAAAGAATTATATTTAAAACTTGATTTCTTAGTGGTTTTGAAACTATTACCATAAATTACAGCAACACCACCCCCTTTGCGTTTCAGACGAGGCTCATGTTTATAACAGTAATCTTGCGGGGTTGATTCATTTAAAGTAATGTAATCGTTTGGTTTTAGCCAGGTTTCTGTCAAACACAGCACATCTAGGTTATTATCTGAAATCATATCATTAACAATGAGTACTTTTGAAGTAAGCGATCGAATATTCAGCAACCCAAGCTTTAGCATTTGCTCGTCTGTATTATAGCTGTTTTTTATTTGTTGAACATCAATTACATTTTTAACCTTAGATGGGTTAAAACGTTTTTTGGATTTCCAAATTCGGGGAACAGACACAATCTCTATACGATGATAGCTAGGTAAAAGAGGCTCTATGTGATGAGATTTATCTGTCCTGGGTGACGCAAGGCCGCTAGCAGACAGTCGGTTTAGCCAGTCTGTCTGCTTCCTGACCTGAGCCCCAGATTGTCATGTTTGAGCTCTAAGACTATGAGCCATATTACTAGAGAGAAGAGCAGCACCATCCCAGGAGGGATGAATACTAGGGGTGGGACGATACAGGTACCTCACGATTTAATTCTGTGGCGATATGTGGTCCACGATATGATAATATCACGATTCGCGATATCTACGATATTCAATATATTGGAAGAAATTTCATCAACGATATATCACGATATATGTGACTGAAAAGAAAAAGAAGGAATAAGGAAATAAGGAAATTTTATGCATTTATTAATGCCAACATTTCCAACATTGTGCAAAGAAATATGCATTTGCATAATAACTCACTGCCTCCTGGTCTTAAATGTAAACACTGTACATCTAGACAGATAAAAGTGCATGAACATTACAAAACAACATGAACATTAACATGTGTGAACTATAATACTGAAACGTCAGTAGCGAACGAGGTGCATTTGCAGATTCGTAGTGTTGTTGTTATATTTTATCTTTGCAAAGCAGTTCTTGCAGATTGCATAGTCTTTATCCAGTGCCTTTCCGTCGACTGTCTCGTAAAACCCTTTAGAGTGGAAACTAGCGGGTGGGTCTTTGATTCGTTTTTAGCGCAATTTTCCACCGGACAAAATTGCGATTGTTAACTCATGATTTCTGTTCTGTCTGTGCGCACCAATCTTGTACTTCTATCTACTCCTCAACCAGACCACCTAGAGACTTCGGGTTTTCGGCATTATGTTAAGGAAGGTCTAATCTCGGGAACACACAAAAAAAATCCAGGAAAAGATTTACTATCTCTTAGTGTTGTGATCCCATGAGGTGAGAAAATTGCGCTAAAACACTCACCGAGTTTTTATTACTTGTTTATTGTTTTCCGCCATTTTTCTTGCTTCTCTTTTTTTCTGCAGTTCTCTGTTGTTGTTAGTTAACTTGTTTTCTTCACCGGCCACTGTTTGCGCCACTTTACCCCTATTTACTCGAACAGCGCCCCCCGCAAACAGAATGGTAGATATTGGGTAGTGACAGTGACACTGACAACGGGTAAATTAATCATTTTGTGTTGTAATAAAATATCGATATTGGGCGTTAGTGTATCGATTATTTATTGCGACAGAGAGCACAACAATATATTGCAATATCGATTTTTTTTCCCACCCCTAATGAATACCATTTCTTTTCAACAGGTCAGGTTTGCCCCAAAAACTTTTCCAATTGTCTATGAATTCTATATTATTAAGCGGACACCACTTAGACAGCCAACCGTTAAGCGAACACAATCTACTAACTATCTCATCACTCCTGCGAACAGGAAGGGGGCCAGAGCAGATTACAGTGCCTGACATCGTACTTGCAAGTTCACACACCTCTTTAATATTAATTTTGGTGATCTCCGACTGGCGGAGTCGAACATCATTAGTGCCGACATGAATAATGATCTTAGAGAATTTACGATTAGCATTAGCCAGCACTTTTAAATTTGCTTTGATGTCAGGCGCTCTGGCTCCCGGCAAACATGTGACTATGGTGGTTGGTGTCTCTATTTTCACGTTCCGTGTAATAGAATCGCCAATAACTAGGGCACAATCATTCTCAGTGGGTGTTTCACTGAGCGGGGCAAATCGATTTGTTATGGTAATCGGAACGGAAGAGTGGTTTTTAGATCCGCGACTAGAGCGATCCCTCATTGTCACCCATTGGCCCGGCTGCACAGGCTCTACTTCAGCCGGAACCGACTCATGTAAAGTGTTCACTATGCTATGCGCATCCAAAACATCTGAAGCTCTAGCACTCTTACTATCCTCAATTAAAGTTTGCATGCGTGTTTCTAATTCTGAAATCTTCTCTGTCAACCTAACTGTCTTCTTACATTTATCACATACAAATCCTATATTGCCGACAGAGAAGTCTATGCTAAACATGTGACATGAAGTGCAGGTGACAATAACAGGACAAGACATTACTCACCGTGTTTGTTGAGTGATTCTTACTCACCTGAGCTTTTATGAACTCAAAGGCGCGAGCGTGCGAGAGAAAAATAAATAAATAAAAATAGCTGAGCGCACAGGTGGTGCGTTAGCAGGCTAGCGAATTACTAGCGTGTTGTGCTAGTAGTAACGGAAGCTAGCGATGTCAGGTTAATCTGAGATGTTGGGTAAGCTGTATTTAGTAGTAGTATAAACTAGAAATTGTAGTAAATGATGGTTCAAAACAAGGAAATACGAGGCTAAGACGGAGCTTACAGCACCGAAGCAAACACACTCACAGCAGGCAGCGAGGCAGACAGGAGCAAATGCAAATGCAACTGTAGATGCAACAATCTTGCCAAAGCCCCTTACACAGCTTTTTGATGAAAAGCACAGTTTATTGTCACAAGTTGAACTACAAAATGAGCTAGATAAAATCATGCAAACCATCCCTACTTACTTTAATGACCTGAATTGTAAGCACCTCCAAGAAAGTACAATGGGTCAGTCCTCTTGTGAACAGTGGTTTGAGCAGAGACAGGGCAGAATCACCGCTAGCCACTTTAATGAAGTATTAAGAAGCAAGACAAGTCAAGCTAGCGTGACATCTAAAATCATGGGCTACA
Source organism: Rutilus rutilus (assembly GCF_951802725.1). Classification (NCBI taxonomy): domain Eukaryota; kingdom Metazoa; phylum Chordata; class Actinopteri; order Cypriniformes; family Leuciscidae; genus Rutilus; species Rutilus rutilus. Next base: position 44,890,719 of record NC_140214.1, on the reverse strand, counting down.
CATCCAGCAGAAATGTACCAGCCTTAGCTTGGGGAAAGAATAATGAACAGCTAGCTAGAGAAGCATTTACTTCAAACCAGATGACTTGTCATGACAGCTTGATAGTGAAAGAAATAGGGTTAGTAGTAAATCCAAAGTTTCCTCATTTAGGAGCCAGCCCAGATGGAATAGTCCATTGCAAGTGCTGCCCAAGTGCAACACTTGAAATAAAATGCCCCTTTAAGTATGCAAATATGTCCATAACTGATGCCATCAAGAGCAAAGATTTCTGTCTGGGTAAAAACTTTGAGCTTAAACAGAACCATGCATACTATGCACAAGTTCAGGGGCAAATGGCAGTGTGTGAACTTGAAACATCTTTTTTTGTCATTTGGACAACAGAAGACTGCCACATTCAGAAAGTAGAGTTCTCTAAAGAGTACTGGGCTCAGATCAGAACAAAACTGGACCTCTTCTACAGACAGCACATTCTTACAGAAATTTGCACACACAAACTGAAGAAACAATTTCTGATCGCAGAGACTTCTTGTTTGTGTAAAAGCAGGTCTAAAACATCAGTCACACAGTGCTCTGTCTGTCACAAGGTGTTTCACCTGAGATGTCTAGGCTTAAAAAGGCACCCTGGTGAGCAATGGTTTTGTTCAGTGTGTTCACCGTAATCCAAATAAATGTGAAATCATACCCAGCCTTGCAAGTAATTTGTTAAAATTGTTATTTTAGTAATTGTAATACATTCAATAAATTGCAGGACAACAAATGTTCTCATTAACAAACAAATGTTTAATAATTGTAGATAGTTAGAAAAAAAATAATAAAGATCAAACATAAATCCAATAGAAATCTATATACAACATATATACAACCATAAACAAATCCAATAGAAATCTATATACAATATATACACATAATTCTGTACACAATCATTCAATAACAAAATAAAAGGTTTTCAACCACTTGTCAGTGTCTCATGTATTTTTTTTTTTTTACTGAATTAATGACTTGTCCAAATTAGATAATGCAGAACAAACCAAAATAATTTTATCTACAGTTGCCACTGTGTCTTTTGATCTTCGCTTCACCAAGTTTATGGGGAGTGTATGTCTTAAAATGCTGTACTTTTTAATTCGACCAATAGCTCTTTCCACATGAATCCTCAACCTTGACATTTGCCGTGACACAGACACTTCTCGTCCTGAAAGCTGTGTCTTTCCACGGGTTGAAGCTGGTATGAGTAGCTGGACTCCTTTTGCAGCAAAATACTCAGGGAAACTGAACCCTCTGTCAGCCATGACAATGTCTCCCTCTTCCAAAAGATCAATTAAACCAGATGATTTTGTGATTGTTTTGTCACTGGCTCTACCACCCCAAGACTTGGAAAGGAAAGTGATTGACCCTGTTGGACTGATGCCAACCAGGAATTTGATGGTGTTGTGGGACTTATAGTTGGAGTATGTCATTGATCTTGCACTGAGTGATGTTGGTCGGTCAATAAAAATCTCGCTGCAGTCTATGATACACCTCACTGAATTGAATGGGGGGCTTTTGAACAGGGCAGGAAGATTCTTTTTAATCTCTTCCCTAGAAGGCCAATGAATTAGAGCGCTGAAACGCTGTGTCATCACATTCAACCAGTCATGAAATATTGCAGAGATTGTTGCACAACTGCAATGAAACCTGAAGGCAAGATCTTTATGAGTGAGGCCAAGTCTCAGTTTCATTAAGACTAAGTAAAACTGGAGAGGTGTTGGAGGACTCTGTGTTCTCGGACTCCAAGCAGTGGTGAGATATGTCAAAAGGGCAAAAAACACTTTGGATGAGCGAAGGCCAGTGTAGAAGTGAATGATTTGATCATTGTTTAAATCCACATCAGTTTTCAGTTGTTTCCTCTCATGGGTTAGAGTTTGTACCTTTGAATCTAGGCTTCTCACTTGCTCTTTGTAAGATGTGTTCAGTTTCTGCATATCTTCAATATCACTCATAGTGAGATCTGTTCCAACACACATATCATTGAAGGACTTAACTTGTGTTACATTTATGTCCATGTCCTGCACTTCCTCAATAGGCTGAACTCCAATGCTCATCTCAGAGACCTCTGATGCTCGTCTCAGAGACCTCTGATATCGGTCCATTTTTCTGGAGGTGTCAGGTCTGTGAGGAAGCTTTGATGGTATGTAATCTGGATTTAGAGGATCATCTGATGGCTTTCCTAAAGACACAAGTAGAAAAACATTATTGGGATAGGTTATATATTTTACACATCACTGGTTGAAGATAGATGACAAAGACCAAGAGCATTTTAATGTAATCATCAATAAACTAGCTAGCTATCAGTATGACCACTGCATACTGCACTAACACTTTAAAAAGGGTCTTGTATTAGTAATATTTTAGGTAGCATGAACAAACGATTAACATTTTACAGCAAGTCTAATACATCTACAATTCTTCATAATGTACAGCTTTTGTTAGTGGCCTATGGCAAAATCGGGTTAAAACTTTAAATCACACAATAATTAAAAACAGATTTGTAATAAAAGTATATTACTTTAATATTTAATATAGGATGATTTGACTGCTTTTATTGCTCTCTTCATTTGTAAGTTGCTTTGGATAAAAGCGTCTGCTAAATGATTAAATGTACATGTGTCATGATTCCTGTCTTGTGTTCCCCTTGTCTTGTGTGGACTTGTTATTTCCTGTTCTGTGCCATGTTTTGTAGTCCTTTGTAGTTTTCTAGTTTATTAGTCTTCCCAGGTGTTTCTAATTAGCCACACCCCCTTGTTATCTTGTTTAGCTTGTTGGTCCCTGTGTATTTATAGCCCTTGTGTTTCACTTGTTACTCTGTCAGTTGTTGTACGTGTAATGGTTGTATCTCTTTATGATTCCCAAGGTTTTGTTCTTTTGTTCTTTGAGTTCTGTGTTCTCTGTTTTGTGTTACTTTATTAAATCACCCTGCGTTTAGATCCTCGTCTTCGTCTGTCTTCCTCAGCATCATTACAATATGTTTAAATTAACCAGGTTAATGAGCAATGAAAAAATAGCCATACTGTTATTGTTTAATGCATTAGTGCATGTTGGAATTAACATTAAACAAGCTTAATAAGTGATGAACATTTTTGTTTATCGTTATATTTTGTGAAATAATGCAGTTAGCTAATGTTACACAATAAAACATTATTGTAAATTATTAATGTTATGCACTGCTGTCAGCTGAATGGATAGCTAGACAACTAATGTATGGCTACTTTCCTAATTACAGCCCACAGAACATTTAGAAATGAAACGGAAATAAAAATCTGGCCTTTTCACTGCAAACGTATCAAAACGCTAACGTTAGCTATTTAACGTTACATGCTATCTATGAAAACAATGACGGGGCCAAACTGCTAGCTCAAATAATGATTCATCATACTTAACTAGTTAACGTATAGAAATACAAATTATTTAATGACAAAAATGTCGTTTACTTACCAGAGATAAAATGTGTGCTGCATATCCTAGAGTTGCTAGTTGGTATCCAGCCATCTCTCTTCACTGCCGCAATCCAGGCGTCACGTTGGTTTTTGTTTTTCAGAAATCTAAACGCTTTGATTTCCGAAAGCAAGTTAGTTCCGGGCCTGAGAGAACAGCCAACAACCGAACAGCACGCTCCTAATTTAAATTTTGACATGTTTTATCGAATGAATAAGAAAATAATCGAACAATTGCCATAAAAAAAAAAAACGCCTCACGTCTGTTGTTTTGAATGTGCGCGATAACTAACCGGAACCGTCTGAGGGCCAAACACGTCACTTCCTTCCATCTACAAATAGCCGTTGAAATGGTCTATATATATATTTTTTTTTTAAGTAACGTAAGGTTATTAATTTGTGTGTAACGTATGTGTGTGTGTGTGTGTGTGTGTGTGCGGCTGAATGCTTAAATTAAAAGAGCACATAGTAGCCTATAAAACGGTGATTCAACTGACTTGAAACTTAACGTTAACAGTTAAGTTAACTTTACGTTACCTGTGAATTAAGCGGTTGCGTGACATTCATGTTAATACTAGGCATAAATGGCATTATAAAACCCCAATTTGCCCTCCAGGTGGGCATTCCGTCACGTGAAAACTATTAATTAACCATCCAGTGAATACTTTTAAGTTAATTACTTTTAAGATAATTTAGTTTACTTCCAATCACATTGAAAAATTGCCAGCAAAACCTTTACAAAACCTCTAATCAACACATAAGATTAAAAGCCTAAACTTTACAGCTAAAGTATAATCAACCTAACCTTACCTCTAAGTTAGTTAACGTTAGCCTAAAAGTTGAGATGCTAACTGACTTTTCCCGAAGACACTAAACCATTTCTATAAAGTAAATATTCAACGGAAGCGTGTCATTTACATGAAAGAATGTGTCAGAAACATTTGTATGTACTATTTGTGTAATTTTGGTGACTAAACTTACCTGAAATTAGCGAAGACAACAGTGAGAGACGGAGCTGCTGCTTGTCGTCAGTTGAGCTCCCTGCCCGTTTCTATAGTAACTCCAGTTCAAATCTGGTTCAAATGCAACTCGAGTGCGCGCGCCAATTAAAAGACGTAGAGGTCATGCATCATTTACATAAAAGAAGAATTGATGGAGGGAATTATTTGATAATCAGATAAAATATCATGAAATGTGAGGTTAACATTATTAAGTGTATAGGCTAGTGGCCACTACCAAACTAGACCCCGAAGCCGCCGCCAGGCGCCGCCATTTGCGCCATTTAGAATTTCAGCCGCCGCCAGCCAATAATTTCTTAAGCCAAATTGAGCCGCCATCTGATAAAGTTTGGCTGAGCCGGCTAGAATTATTTGCATCAAATAATAATTCTATCACATAGAGACATACACACACGAAATATATAAACAATACACGATATCTATTTTCCCACTGGATTCATAACAGCACAGTCTTGTGCTCGTTGCTACGATACACAGAGACTCACAGTGAATTGACGACCAATTAAAATTGCTCGTTTTCCGTACAGAAGAAGCGATGCATTTTTTTTCTCGCACTGAGGTGAAATGGCGGAAAGAAGCAAGCAAGGTAATTTTGATCTCACTTCTCACATACTTTCCTAATTCCTACTTATTTTTTTTTTTAACTTAGGCCTACCCAGACTTTTGTTAAATCTTCAGGGCACGGTTGCACAAACACCTGAATCAAAGATTGATGTTATGAACCAAATATTCTGGAACGGAGAGATTTATAGCACTGAACGTGATATTACTGCAGTAACAAACCACCGTTTCTAATTCACGACGCATGCTTCAGTGTACATTGAAGTGAAATGTGCAAAACTTTGTCCAAAATAATACTGATAACAGTGTGTGTTTATATTAAGGCGAGACACGGCAGGCAAACACATCGTTTTTGTTTTACTGGTCAATTTTGAGATTTTTGGATATTTGTCTTCAATAACATGTCTTCTTTCAGACTTGTGGTGGAAAAAAAAGTCCGAAATACACATTTAGGTCTTTATTTTACTACACTTCGTCTGTTTGCGTCTGTAGATTTCTCATAAATTCAACAAAAGTTTGCGTTCTTAATCAACATACTTCTCCGCGATCTCTTCCTTCCGTCACCCTCTCATCACATGCACCGTTAGGAAGCGCTCTCTCTTCTGTGCAATCCTGTCAGATCCAAATATGGTCATTTCCTTTTTATCAGCAACCGTGAAAGTAAAAAAGACTGAATGCGCGATCTCATTGGCTGATGATGATAAATCTTTAAAGCCCGTTTTCTCAAAATGACCTTTCTCTCATACTCCAAGTCCGAAATCTCCACTTCAGTAGTATCTAGTTATATTATGAAGACATTTACCGGGGGATTTGTAAATATATTATTCCTAGCCTGATATATATAACATTTTATTCCAAAAAACATGGCTTCAGCCATTTGCAGCTATGAAAAGTTTGGCGGCTGCAGCAGCCATTTAGGTTTTGGCTGAGCCGGCTAGCCAGCCAATAACTTCATCAGCCAGCCATTATTCTCAAAACAAATGGCTTCGGGCTCTATACCAAACTGTAAACGGAATGAGTATATGAAGCATGAGTGTAAAACCATGTTTACAAAATCATTTATATAATAGGTTATAATAGGCTATAGTATAATGTAATATATAATAGCCTATAATATTATATCGCTTTATAAATGGTTAACGTGGTGTTGAAATAAAATTGCAAAAACATTTACTAAAAACTAAACATGATATAAGGCATGAACATATTTTGTGAAATATACACAATATTAACATATTTACAGATGTAACATGAGGAACTATTTAAAAGATTTATGTTCAATGTATTTTGAAATAATATATTTTCAAAATGTATTTCAATATATTTAACAGTGCTTCACATGTGAATAGCATATCTAGCTATACATCTATCTATAAATTATGGGAAGGTCTGTCTGGCTGTCTGTCTGTTAACAACATTTTCAAACTTGACAGGTTTTTTGCTACGGGCACAAGTAAGTGCAGTGTAAAGTTCGACGTTGTTTGGATTAGAAATGTAAAATATATTGGTAAAAGAAGGTAATTGTTTAAAAATAAACATTCTGGCATAAACACTCTGTCAGCTACACTGTTTACTTCTGAATATTGTTTTTTATTCACAGCTTTTCTTGGAGTTCACTGTGTAGCCTGCTCCCTGAATCATGTAGTTAAATTTTCCTTGGTGCTTTCTTCCATGCATAAATAAAAATGTCACTGAACTTTTTTACCAAACGTTTTACCCCACAAGCTATGAGTTTAAAAAAAAAAAATATATATATTTTTAAATATAATTATATTCCTTATAAATAATATATGATCTCAAACTACAGACTTCACTATTCATCTATCATACATCACTGCGATATCCTGCAGAACAATATTCTCTTAAACACTTATTTACTAATATCTGAAAATTATAGCATTTACCATGTAATCCTCTTCTCTTCAAATGTGGGTGTCAGCTTCTCCATAGAGATTTGTATATCCCCGTTATCAACGTAGTGCATAGCAACAGTAAAAATGTATCTTGACTACTTTTATTGGTTATTTTGGGAAAAACAGGTGGGGGGCGTTTTACCCCAGGGGGGCGTTTTCCCCCACTCTACCCTACTCATTTGTGGATGTTCTGAATCTGTAAGTCAGCTATGCTCTTTACTTATGAATATTATATTTCATTCTGGTGTGCTTAACGTTATCACTGTGTAATAGTAGCTTATGCTATTCACCAACTAAACATATACTATTCAATGCGTTCACAATTCTCTTTCACGGGCATCATTTGTAGTAGCCTATTCACAAACTGTTTTTACTCAAGCGTAGCGTTTTCTCTGAGTTCACTGTGTAGTCTGCTCCCTGCATCGTGTTGTTCAATTTTCCACATTTATTTTATGTCATTATTTCAGGATCAGTATTTGCTTTCTACCATACACAAATAAAAATGTCACTGAACTTTTGCTGTGTAATTGTAACAAGGAGCACTCAAACACACCAAACCAACAATTACTAAAAACACTCAAAAAAACTGATTTTGCACATGTGCTTTTGATCTTTTCACCAAATTCTTTTAAGATTTCACTTATGGAGGAATCTTCTTTGGGGCGTCTAAAATGACAATAACAGAAAAGAAATCTTTCAGAACATGTTTCGATGGACAGCAATAATCCAACTATTCATCTGATTAGACGGCTATTATCAAGACTGTAAACAAATGTTCATAAACCCAAAGGCAATACTTACAAGTAAAAATATCCAACCCAGATACCATCAACTTTTCCCATTTTAGTTGCAGTACATACAACATGCATTTACTCTGATCACAACTTCTAAACCATGAGTAATATATGCTAAAGACATAAGCTAAATTGTTAGGCTCTTTATATTGGTTACATTATGTCAAAATCCCATCTCAGAAATGTGTAGTAAAAAGTCTCCTAATTAAAAAAGCTCCTACTTCATGTTAACTAGGGCTGCAACTAACGATTATATTGATAATCGATTAATCTGACGATTATTTTTTCGATTAATCGATTAATCGGATAAAAGGTTTTTTTAAAAAAATCAATTTGATTTTTTTGTTTATTATAACTAAAAACCCTAAATCAGGGTATTTATGTGTAAAAGTGTACTAAAAAAATGCAAAAGCCACACATTGAGTTTTACTAATATAATCTTTAATTTTTACATTTTAAACCTTAAAACACAAAAGTTTGTCCAGTTTTTAAACAGTAAAACTTCTTTAAATATCCAAAATATAAATAAACAAAACAAAATATTGAGTTGTGCTGCTCAAATAAACTTCCCATTATGAAATTAGGACACAAACATGTTTGTAATAAGATATTAAGCAGCAGATTTTGAATTCTAATGTAGAGTGTGTTATTTCTTGATAACAGACCGCTGCTAAGTATAACACACCGTTGCCATGAAAAACAGAGCGTTGCTATGGACGCAGGATTCTAACCGTAGAGACGGAACGGACTATTTTCTTTAGCGGAAGCAATACAATCATTTTTTAAATCAATAAACTCCTTTTTAAATCAATATTTTGTCAAATTATTGATTTATTTGGTGGGTAGCCATATAAAAAGCGGGATTATCCCTTACATAGTAGACAAATGCTATAAAAAGAAAGCGGAATGGAGGTACGCAGCTAAAAGGCTTGATTAAAAGTACAGGAAAAATGATGCATTAGTGCACAAGCATTCGTTGAAAACCACTGACTACAGTGACTAAAAAACAATCGTTTATTGCTGTTATTAACTGCCATTATATGTAGTGCTTCACTTTGTAAACAGTAAACACCATTTAATTTAACTTATTTCTGCTGTAACGTTAGCGCTATTTTAAGCCATCATTTATGTTGCGAGCGAACTGATTGCGCAACCTGATGCTCGATACAAAATAGATCTAGTGTGACTGTCCCGAAGTTATAAACAAAGCTGTTTACACAGTAGCATTGAATTAAACTAGACTATACAATTTTCACATCTTCATATGATGAGGATATACAGTTTTTTCTTGCCGTGCTGATGTTTCAACTTCATCCGTGACACCAACGTGTTTCCTCTTCGTGCATCACTGTGGTACTTCCATGCCACACAAGCTCAGCTTTGCATAACTTGCAGATTACAGTCTTATTTGCTGCATTTAATGTAAAATACTCCCATGCCTTAGATAATTTGGGGCGCACACTTTATTTCTGCCGCCGATTGATCTGTCATTTCTCTCCGATTACTCTGCCATTTCGCGTGTGGGACTACACAGCGATGTCATGAAAGTGACGTCATCAGTAACGCTCCCCGTGACGTGAGCAGACCAACTAATCGACAATGACATTCGTTGACAACGATTTTCATAATCGATTATTATCGATTTTATCGATTAGTTGTTGCAGCCCTAATGTTAACTAACCGCCCTTGATTTGAAAAAGACTCACTCCTCCAGATGATGTTATCAAAAGTTCAGTAAAATTATTGCTTTAATTTAGCATAATGCACTTATGTCTGGTTCTCATACTGGAAATAATGGCTGTGTACAGTTCTTTGTCTTCATCTTCATCTAATGAGTCATTTATGAGGTTAATGTAAGTTGAGGTGGGGCTGTTTGATTGTGATGTGTCTTGTTGGCTGCTGGAAGAGGCTTGGGCATTTGTTGATGGTTGTTCAACATGTTGTGTTGAAATGGATATTGCCATGGCATGGGACTCTGTTGCGGGTCGCTCCGCTGTTGAGGTTTTAGCACTTGCTGAAACTGTTCTTTGCATGACTTTTGAGGACTGTGATGGCCACTCATCATCTGTACACCTGTCTCTACCTCCTCTTCCACACAGTTCTCTTTAGAATCTGAGCTTTCTCCATACACAGACTATAAACACAAGTTAGCAGCAGTTAAACTTTTGATTTTGATTACATATGTGTGAAGTTAATGCCAAAATGTAGGACAAATTGAACTACTAACCTTTTGGAAATACACTTAATTATAAAGTAAATAATACTTTATGATTTAAATTAATTCAGTTTAATGGCTTATACTTACTTGAAGAGGCTCTGGTGGTCTCAAATAAACAGAAGCTCGTTTGAAAACCTCATGAATCATGTTGTTGTCGAGCTTCTGGCCTTCATGGAAAGTAGGAGCAACACGTTTGTTGCTGCAAGGCAAGAGGATTTCCAGACTGACAGCCAAAAATATTACAAGAGTAAAACTTTGATAATGTTTAATAAAATGTGATTAAACACTTGAGGCTAAAGACAACAGTTCTAGCATGAGATCAAGCTTGGCATTTTAAAACCTTAACTAATCCTAAAGAATTGTACACATCTGCATATGCACAATTACAAACCAACTTACCCCAGCTTACCCCACACCACAGGGAGTTTTCCCTTTAAATGTCTAATGGATTTTATTCATGACTGTTCTGTAGTCCCACGCTTTATCAAACTCAAAAGCACTTATTATGTGGCCCTTTTCATACAACTTCTGCTTCGTCCTCTGCTTGACCACTTTGTTTTCTTTGGGGTGTGTCAGTAGAATTATATCTTTATTATAAATTCTATGATATGGTGGTTTTGGCCTAAAAAAAAAAAAAAAAGACAAATAAATTGTGAAATGTCATATAAGTGCTATTAGTTGCTGTAACCCCTCCTCTTGTCTGCCAGAAACTGTCCAGACACAAAGAAGAGGATGGCCACTGTGAATGTTGGTAATTGTGTAAATAAAGGATCTTACACACACACACACACACACACACACACACATAGGTGACTTGTGTTTTTGTTGTTGCACCATATTACAGTTCATGTCAACAGTACAAAAACCACTATAGCTGCCAATATGAAAATTAACCAGGTTTTTAATAAAAAAAATAAAAAATTAAAAAAATGGTCACTATAGTTAAATCATGGTAACCACAAATAATGACTTTGCTACAGTATTCATAGTTTAATCATGGTACTTGTAGTACAACTGTGGTAATGCAAATGGTAATCTGCCAAAAATAAAGGTGACTACACTTATAAAAACTACTACTATAATAAAGCCATGGTTAATTTTCGTCAAGTTGCATCAGCCTGCCAAAGAAAACAACAACAATTTAAATAAACAAAACACAAATATACGGTACACACCTCTTTCCTTTGGAGTTGGGCCTCCAGCTGCTGTATCGTATCGCTATGAAACGGGCGTCTGGTTCTCTGATGCTGGTGTGCTCAGTAAAGTTATGTGCTGTGGGATGTTTGTGTTTCTAGCTTCCACATTGTATCGCGTGGGTCGAAACAATGCTCCAATTTCTGAATCAATCAGAGTCTGACAAGCTGAAGACTGGAATCTACAGAATTAGCGATCGTATTGATCAAGACTGGAGAACAAAGAAGATTTCTCTACATATTCACAGCATCGGCAGCAGCTGTACTATCTGCCATGACTGCTCGCTAGATTCCCAATAAACCGCGCTTCAGTTTCCAAATGTGATCAGCATGTTAAAGACTGGCTCTACTATGCTTCTCTCACAGAAGTGTGTGTTGTTGAGTCTCACAGGTTCAGTACAGACTCTATAAAGCATCAGTGTGTGTTCAGCATGTTAAAGACTCGCTCTACTATGCTTCTCTCACAGGAGTGTGTGTTGTTGAGTCTCACAGGTTCAGTTCAGACTCTATAAAGCATCAGTGTGTGTTCAGCATGTTAAAGACTCGCTCTACTATGCTTCTCTCACAGGAGTGTGTGTTGTTGAGTCTCACAGGAGTGTGTGTTGTTGAGTCTGACTGCAGTGATGAGGGACATGGCAGAGACAGGTGAAGGTGGGAACGGTGGTCAGCTGATTCATCAGAATAAACACACAGAATGAGAACCGCTGTGTTGAGATGGCAGTGAGATGTGGGGTTCACTGCCAGGAAATGATTGTTAGAACAATAAGTTTGAATAAAGCTTTGTTTCGTGTGTTGTTGACTTGTATATGCATGTATATGGTTATTTTTATTAATTCTTTTACTCATTTATTCATGTTTCTTATTGTCAGTTAATAGAATATAATTATTTCATTAATTTAGGCATTAATTCGTTGCTAGACTGAAAACTGAGACGTGTTCACTGCATTTATTTAGTGTGTATTCATGCATATCTGTCATATGACAAAACAATTTACATTTTGTTTGTTTTACTAAAATATATAATTGTCAGTTAAAAAAGTAATATAATTAAGTATTGGTCAGCATTTATCATTATAATTGTGTGTAAGTGTTGGGGTGGGCTAGCAATGCAATGCTTTCTGGGGTAATCTTTATTTTTAAGGAGGGATATTTAAATTTTTGGAGTATAAAATCACCAGTTTTCTCCAAAGGCGAGAACTTGAAACAGCCGCCCGTCTCCTCTGTGCAGACATTACACACATTACAAACGCTGAGGAGAAGGCTGTCTAGGCTGTCGAGTTACTGATGTTATGAAGTGTTAGTGCACCTGTCGCTCATAACTTATGTAAGCAATAAGTTAGGAGAGGCTGTGCTGTATCGTGAATAAGCAACGGCTGAAGGGTGTTGTTAGCCTGCAACCCCTTCAGCCGTTACTTATTCACGATACATCACTTGCCTCGAGTATCTTATTGCTTTTATAAAACGGTTGCTACACAATACAAATATTAAAGCTGAAAAATATTTATCTATGCAACTTCCATGAAGTAAAATCACTAAAAGCATTCCTTCCGCTGGAAAAAATAGTCCCTTACTGTAAACAGCAACAGAAGTTACATACATTATTTCGCCAATAGATGGCGGCAAAGACTGTCTTATGAATGAGTCAGTCGGTAGAGAAGACTTTTATATTGAAAAGACTCAAACTTGTTTTCACGGAGAAGGAAGATGGAATTGACAGATGACTAACGTTATAGGCACGGGAAAACCCTTAACTGTTAAAAGATATCGCAGCGGACATTCAAACTGATTATTTTATTATGAATATAGGACTGATCTGAAGGAAAATGCAATGTCTACTGTGAATGCAGGTAACTTTACACTCGCTTTCTCGATCTCTCACAATACTCCACTATAGCTTCAATGAACAATATCAATGAGATCACACATGTGTTTAGGTTGCTAAGAGTGGTTGCTAGGGGTGTTGTAGTGATACATAGAACCATTGGGTGAAGCGGTCATAGCCGTCTTTTATCGTGAATAAAGCACAGCTATTGACCAATCAGAATCAAGGATTGGAACTAACCGTTTTATAAAGTTACATATAAGATCATGGAAAGATTCCTGTTCTTTAACAATGAACAATCATAATAACAAAAAAACAAAACAAAATAAGAAAACGTCTCGGGTTACTGTTGTAACCCTCGCTCCCTGAGTAGGGAACGAGACGCTGCATCGATACTCGACGCTTTGGGGAATGCCTCCGGCATGATGCGTCTGAAGTCTGTAATGGAACTACTCCAATCTTGATTGGTGCTGTGTCTTTCGTCACTCATGACATTGCATGTGACGGTGATCCGGAAGCTATAAAAGGACATCGGAACATAGCCGCGTCAGCTTTTGAAGGGTCGAAGCAAGTCGTTCTCAGGAGCGCGAAAAGTGTGGCCGAGGGATGCAGCGTCTCGTTCCCTACTCAGGGAACGAGGGTTACAACAGTAACCCGAGACGTTCCCTTTCGTAAGGGAACTCCCGCTGCATCGATACTCGACGCTTTGGGGAACGAATACCCACGCCGCTACACTGAGAGACCCCGCCCTGGTGTGAAGCAATCTGGCACACTCAAGACATGAGAACTTGTGAACCTGGTGTAGAGGGCAGATCCAGACTGTAATGTTTTATGAAGGTGTGTGGGGAGGCCCAGCCAGCGGCATCACAGACCTCTTGAAGAGAAACCCCTGCTAGCAAGGCTCTAGAGGATGCCACTCCTCTAGTTGGTGAGCTTTTATCAGGAGAGGTGAAGGCAGATTGCGCACCTCGTAAGATGAAGAAATAGCCTCTACTATCCACTTGCTAATAGTCTGTTTGGAGACCGGGGAGCCCTTCTTGGATAACCGAAAACACACAAACAGCTGGTCCGACTTCCTCCAGCCCGAGGTCCTATGAACATACGCCTCAAGAGCCCGGACCGGGCATAACAAGTGTAATTTAGCTTGATCAGCCAACACATTCGGTGGAGGATGAAAGCCTGAAGGATTATAGACCGTGCCACATTCGTGGACCTTAGGCACGTAGCCAGGTCTAGGGTGGAGAATGGCTCTCACTCTGCCAGGAGCGAACTCGAGGCAAGAGGGAGCCACAGATAGCGCCTGCAGGTCGCCAACTCGTTTCAGGGAAGTAATAGCGAGCAGGAAGGCTACCTTAAAGGATAAAAATTTCTCAGACACCTTATCCAGGGGTTCGAAGGGTGCCAGGGATAACCCTTCGAGGACAACTGCCAGGTCCCACGTGGGGACCCTAGGCTGGATGGCAGGCCTTATCCTCCTGGCTCCACGAAGGAAACGAATTATGAGTGGGTGTGTCCCCAGCGTGCCCACCCTTAAAGGCATGTGGAAGGCTGATAAAGCCGCCACATAGACCTTAAGCGTGGAGAGCCCGTCAGAGAAACGATTCTGGAGGAACTCCAGTACTGAAGCCACTGAGCAGTTAACTGGGTCCAACTGACGTTCTCTGCACCATGAAATGAAAATTTTCCATTTAAATGCATAAAGTTTCCTCATGGAGGGGGCTCTAGAGTTTAGAATGGTCTCAACAACCTCGGTTGAGAGACCATAATTTGTGAATTGGTCCCCCTCAGGGGTCAATCCAGCAGCTTCTTGGGCTTCAGCCAAGGGAGAAATATCATGACCTTGGACCGAGGAGAGAGGACCATCCTGATTTACCGCGGAAGGCCTGTCAAGAGAGCCCAGATGTTTGGAAGCCATATTCGGGCCAGTCGCCGAACCCTTTTGTACTTAGAACCCCCGGGGGCAGAACAATCGGGGAAAACATACACAGACGTGGCCTCAACCATGTCTGTATCATGATATCCAGACCCAGCGGAGCTGGAAGAGCACGGGAGAGGTGGCGCAGAAGGTGGCCGTCCGCATGAAGGTGAATCGGGACCACCTCCGACACACCGACCTCCATCCCGGCTAAAGCCAACTTGGGGTGGAGTTTGAAATCCCCGGGCTGCAGCCCCTGCCTCGACAGGATGACTGCCCCCTCTTTGATCAGAGAGACCACCAACGTTTTGTCTATCAAAAATAGAACCTGATGGCCTCTCTGAAATTTTCTCAGACCCTGTGTTTCCAACACAGGTTCTAGGAGGAGAAACCATAACTTCCTCCCCATGATCAGAAAACGAGGGCATATACGCGTAACTTTGGTCATGCAGAGTGGGTTCCCTCTCGGGAAAAACCCATTGGTCCTGAGCCACTACTACAGGGCCCCCACGTACAGCAGGCCAAAGAATAGTATGTTGAACACTGCTGCCAGCGAGCCCACATTTTGATAAGGTAATTTAGTGGTGGCCTGGCATAGCTTGATATTCATGACTATGGTCAGGAAAGTGAATGTCCGAGCTGGAGACAATTGTGCCTGCATCGTGACTATAACCTACACCCCCAGGAATCGGTTTCTCTGAAGAGGCACTAGTGATTTTTCCCAGACTCTGAGCCATATTCCCGAGCACCTCACGAGACACAGAACAACACCTCGGTGTTGAACCGTCTGCTCTAGTAGTCAATGGACGGGAATGAGGATGCCCTGAAGACTCCATGGAGCTAGGACAGTGACCATGCATTCCGAGGAGGTGTGGGGATACAATACTAGGCCGAATGGAAGAATCCAGAACTGATGCGCTTTTCCCCCAAAAGCGGATCTCGGAAACTTCCTGTGATGGGGTTAGAAGGGAATGAGGAGTTAAGGAGCTTGTGGATCTATCTCGACAGACCAGTCCTCGGAGCTGGTCTGACTGACAGTCGGTATCTTGAATCTAAACCCCCTCGGAGGTTGATCCAGTGCCATGAGATCCAAAACAAGGCCTAGCTCCCCTCCCCTCACAGGAACTATGAAGTACCGTCTGTAGAACCCGGGCTCCCGTAACCAAGGAAGAGCCCACTTTGGGGTTTCCTGTGTTAAGAGGAACTAGACTTCCTGTTCCAAGAACCGACCCTGCTCGGGGCTGGCCGACATGTGAACCACCCTTAGTAGATAATATTTGTATATTAGCTCCACTGTAAGCAGGACCCCCTAGGCTATATTTTGAAGACCCCTCGGGGTGACTAAATATGCCATTATGGGGACCAGTCCCTCAAGACTGGCCTCGGCTATAAATTTCCAAATGGCTTCGGTGACCTGAAGCAGCTAACTGGCAGGAACTAACCGAAATATGCTCTCTACAGACCTCCTGAGAGGCGGCGAACTCGACAGGGCCGCAACGTTTTCGGGCAGATACTGCGATTTGTGTTCACTGGAAGCCGATGTGTCCCGAAGCGCCATCGGCGGCAGGAAGCAAACATCGATTTCCTAAGGGCTGCATAAGGGGGCGAGACTCCTGTACTCGCTCTCCTGGGGGAACGCCCATAAGGGTCCGCGTGTTACAAGACCTCTTAGTTGAAGCCATCTTAGCCCGAGAGACAGTCCTCAGACCTGTCTTTGGTATAGAGGGCTTCATACGAGAATGTTTCTTCTGGCCCCAAGCCTTACGGTGGGGGCACGAGAGGAAACCTTCTTAAAATATGAGGAGATGGAGGCTGTCCCATGAGGCTGCCCCCTGGCAGCAACCCCATGAGACCTGGACTGACAACCGGGGATAGCTGATTGTCGCTCTGCCTCCTGAAGCCTCTTGACAACGGTTCTTGCCGTTGTCAGAAGGCGAATGGGGGGCATCGAGAAGGAAAGCCCTGTCTTCCTCCCCGATCCTCAAGTGATTAAGCCATAAATGTCTCTCTGAGACGACTAGTGCTGCCATAGAATGGCCAATAGCACGGGCCGTTTCTTTAATAATACGGAGAGATAAGTCAGCTACTCTACGAAATTCAGTAATACCGTTGAGTGAGACCTCCCAGTTATCATCCACCTTCTTGAGGAGGTCAGCCTGGTATGCCTGTAATAACCCCATCATGTGTAGGCATGCACCGGCTCGACCCACCGCCATATATGCTTTCCCTAACAAATTCGATGTACGAGATTTGGAGGAAAGTGTCTGAGCTATCAGGGGTGACGCAATGTCGGGGAGAAAATATTTCGCAAAATATTCCTCAACCCGAGGCATCACCTCATAACCATTTTCATTAGATTCCCTAATGGATGAGCAAATATATACATGGGGGGGGAAATAATTTTCCACGATCTCGATACCTCAGTATGGAGATCAGTGAAAAAGGGAAGGCTCTGACACGAAGATTGTGACTGGGTCTGCAGGAAGCGCTCATCCATTTTATTTCTCTTAGTCGCTTCCTGCTTCTTATATGGCCATTCAACACTTAATTTAACCACTGCCCTAGTTACAACCTCCAGCAACTACTCACTAACGGGAATATGGGGTGGCGAATCCCCATATCCATGTGATTCAGTGTTGATAATATTTAACTCCTCGGAGCCAGATAAATCAAACTCTGTTTCTTTAACACGGTCGGAAGAAGCCGCAGCGCGGGCTTCCGAACCGTGCGCGAGACCAGTGGAGCTGGTTAATAAACACTGAGAAAGGGTCGTAACCGTCTCAGTATTATGTGCCAGCCCCACGTGCGAATCCCATGCATACAAGTGGCGCGCTGCCTCAACAGACGCGGGACCTGATGCACTGGGAACGCGAGCCTGATCTAATTGATCGAACAAGCTAAAATGGGAGCGGAGGTTTTTAATAGACTAGCTGAAAACTGAAAACAGTTTGCACAGACAGCACCCTCGAGCACCGTCCGTGCATGCTCCACTCCCAGACAAACAACACAGAACGAGTGCGTGTCATCCTTGCTCAAATAGCGTGGGCAAAGGGACGCACACCGCCTGAGTCGTTTCTCTATATTCGCCATATATATATTGAGATAGACAGACAACACCAAATAAGACGATACAGTCACACAGAACGCTTGCTGAAGACAGAAAGCTGACGCGGCTATGTTCTGATGTCCTTTTATAGCTTCCGGATCACCGTCACATGCAACGTCACGAGTGACAAAAGACACAGCACCAATCAAGATTGGAGTAGTTCCATTACAGACTTCAGACCCATCATGCCGGAGGCATTCCCCAAAGCGTCGAGTATCGATCCAGCGGGAGTTCCCTTACGAAAGGGAACATAAATATCATGGGTTTGCGTGCATCATAGTATGTGATTATATACACAGGGGAAAAAGCCCAATGACAAGGTTAAATATATTTGAATAATTTATCATAATACATCATTTTTTTTAAAAATCTGAGGGATGAAACGAGTTAAACACAAATGAGATTTAAGACACTTTTGCTTGTGGGTGAAACGTTTTGCATATAAAATAAAGAAATTAATAACATATTCAAGAGATGACGATTTTGGGTTTTCGTAATAAAAAATAATATCTTTAAGGATAAAACTGTGGGTCACATTACAGGGTTAAAATATAAGAACTTAAATCAACCCTAAATGTATTGGTTATACTACAATCACAAAATAAATGGGCACTTGATTCTTCAACAAAACCACAAAATGAGCAAGTTTCATCAATATCAAGATATTTACAGATAGATGAATTAAAGCTGTCGCTCATTATCTTTTAAGTTGTTGCGCTTGTGATAACGTTGTAGGTCACATGATAACGTCAACATGGCGGATAATGTATGGCTAGCATTCATACTTAACGAGATCAGGCTATATAGTACCTACTCTTTTAGTGCTCGCTAAGTAAGTACTTATTGAAATTAATTCCTTTTAAACAACAATTAGTTAGTCATGTGACAATCAACTGATTATGTAATGTAGAATAGTCACAAGAAAGAAGAAATTGTTAGATAAAAATAGAGGACATATCTCACCAAAAAAATACACAACACAACATATGTATAAAAAAAACACACACAAAAAAAAACTTTCTCTCTCTCTCTATATACATATATATAATATACCAATGCACTAAAGTGCAACAGATCCGAGTCAAAAATGTATTCTAAAACATAGATTGTACATAAAAATCTATAAATAATATTTTTTTATATAAGACATGTACAACTTCACATAAAATATAAATGAAATATACAAATCAGAATCAACAATATATTCCCAAATTTTTTAATGAATTATATTATTTATATTATAAATAATTATTATACATACTAAACCAACATTGATCATTCAATATCAATGTTACTAAAACTCATGTTAACACACACGCTGCTTTATTTAATTGAGAAGTCTGAGTCTCTTCCACCATTATGAAACACATTTACACATTTATTTCTCCTCATAGACAGTAGTGAGACTCTTCTGTGGATCACCTGATGGTTTCTGCTCTTCTCATGATGATTACACTACAATATAACACATCTATCAGATGTTTGTTGTTTGATCTTAATCTACACTGTAAAGTGGAAAAGAATAGAAAACAATTAGAGTTCAGTGGAACAAAGTGCAAATTATTATATTTCAATTACATGGTTTTTTTTAGTAAAAATAAGTTAAATTGAATTCCTGTAATCAGATTAATTACCGACTTTACATGGATAGATTGCATAGATATTTGTGTTTTAAATATAATAGATGTAAAGCATGAATCATGTTCATATGTTTGTCTGTGTGTGTCGGTGCGACTCCTATTGAGTCTCTGTAAAGGAGGAACTAATGAGTGTACGCCGTATGGAATAAACCACAGGGAGCAAATACAAATGTTATTTTGAGTTCAAACACAAACCTTTAGTTAAAGCAGTTTGTCCTCTAGTTTAAACATGTTTGTAGGCTCTTAGTAAATAACTGAGAGTAAAGTAAGTGTAAAGTAGTGTGACGTGTTGCTTGTCACAGTAAAAACACACTAGAGACAGAGACATTTCTCATGTGAGCTGGACGCTGTGAGCTGAAGCTGGAACTGCACTGATTTTAGCAGGAGTGCAGCGTTTCCTACAATCTGACCAAGTCTGTTTTCACACTGAAATGATTCACTTCTACTGGCACAGTTAATAAAGCAGGTGTTGATATATAAAGCTGTGACAGTGAGCTTTTGTTCTCTTTCCTCCTTTGTGTTAAACATTTCAATAACTCAATAACCCTTTGTTGCAATAAAGCTTAATGATAATTTCCTTTCACGAATGTTTGAAAGGTTTGTTCATATATCAGGTAAATGAAGTTCCCTTTCGTGGTCACTCCGAGTTACATCGGATGACGACGATTGGGGTTTCGCTTAGAAGCCTATCACCTTTGAGTATATAAAACGAGCCAATGGCAATGAAATGCCATGGGTCTGCAGAATTTGCATAGCGTATCTCCGCCCACCGCAGGGGGTATATAAGGAAGTACGCTGGCAACATGCAGATATGTTTTCGCTTCGGAGCCAAGAACTTCTCCACTCCACGCAAGCCAAAAAATCCTGAGTTATCCTTCTCAATCCTTCGAGACGAGCGAGCTCTCCGGTGTTGGTGTGACGGCGATTTCAGCGAGTGCACACTACCCTGCTGATCTGGTCAGTGATCTGACAGTTAGTGTGATTTCTCCCTGTTCGCTTCAACATCCGCGGAGTTTCCTCTCACAAAAAGAGCATTGCACGTGGCACGTCTTTTTAAAGATGCCTCGCCCGTGCACTTCTGGTTGTGGTCACGATGTATTCTTTGCTGATGGGCACAATCTCTGCTTAGCGTGTTTGGGCATTGATCACGCTAAAGCAGCGTTCGTGGATGACTCATGTTCTCACTGCGGGAACATGACCATCTCCATGCTGCGGTCGAGACTCAATGAGCTCACCAGAGCGAGAGTCCCCCTACCCACACCCCGATCTACTGACTCCTCGAGAGCTAGTACTTCGGCTGGTGGCCGGGGTGACCTGAGGGTGACTGTGTGGGACATACCGCCGACACGTCCACGGTCCACACACCCCTCTTCAGCATCGGTACCCGCGAGCGTTCAAACTGAGACCGCTGGTCCCTCTATGGAGGCCCCGCGTGTTTCGTTTGGAGCTCCAGAAGAGGATGCAATGTCGATCGCTGCATCACAAGGTGGGCGTGAGTCCTCGGGAAGTGAGGATTCGGCTGTGTTGCCGCCCTCGGGCGTGCCAGCATTGCCCGAGTCTGATCCCGAGCTGACTGCCATGCTTTCCCGCGCAGCCGCGGCCATTGGGCTCGAGTGGTCCCCGCCACCCGATCCAGTGCGCTCGCGGCTGGATGATTGGTTTTTGGGAGCGGCCGCTGACACTCGTCGCCGCCCAACCCCAATTCCATTCTTCCCGGAAGTGCATGAGGAAGTCACGTGGTCCTGGAAGGCTCCCATGTCTTCCCGTGATCGTCCGTCGGCTTTCTCCGCCTTTCCTCCCCTCGATAAGGCTGATGCTTGTGGGTACACTGGGATTCCCCCGGTCGAACGTTCTGTCGCGATGCAGCTGTGTCCGACAAGCGCTTCATCGCGTGGTGTTCCTAAGCACCCATCCAAAGACTGTAGATTTTCGTCTACTATGGTGGCGAAGTCTTACAGAGCGGCGGGACAGGCAGCTGCCTCTTTGAATGCCATGGCCATCCTGCAGGTCTACCAGGCCCAGATGTTCCGTGACATGCACGAGGGTAGGACAGACCCAGGGCTCTTCGATGAGCTGCGCTCCGCCACTGACCTCGCTCTCCGAGCGACGAAGGTGACCGCGCGCTCCCTGGGTCTGGTGATGTCCACAGCTGTGGTCCAGGAGCGACATCTCTGGCTGAACCTGGCCAATATGCGTGAGCCCGAGCGGACTCGTCTGCTCAACGCTCCCATATCCCAGGCCGGCCTTTTCGGCGGTGCAGTCGAGGACTTTGCCCAGCAGTTCTCGACCGCCCAGAAGCAGACTGAGGCGATCATGCACATTCTGCCCCGACGCTCCGCTGCTCAGCCGTCGGCACAGAATCCTCAGCCTGCTCGCCGCCGAGGGCGCCCTCCCGCGGCTCCCGCCCCTCCCGCACGGCCCCAGCAGCAGCCTTCATCTGGGCCGCGTCGTGGAGGAAGCCGCAGGAAGGCACCACAGCCCTCTCCGGCCCCGCGGCCCCGCTAAACGCCAGGCCAAGCGGCGCCCTTGAGACGGGCCGCTCAGGATTGGCACTCTTTTCTGTTCAGGAGCTGGTAGCAGGGCCACTCCTTCCCCCGGTGGAGGGCTGGGGGAGAATCTTTTGTTCTCCACTCCCCGCTGCTCGTCCAACGACGAGCAGTACCCTAATGTGGTTAAAGACAGAATTGAATCCCCCAATCCTGAGCCAACAGAGCCCGAGGGCCGCAGTGCGCGCCACCCTCAGGTCATGCCACTGCCGCCCTCCTCTGTTCCAGAGGTGCGGGATGACAGCACGCGTCGCCCACGGGCCACGCTCCTCTCATCCCCCTCTGTCGCCAGACCCCTGCCAGAGCACGCCCCCGTGGGACGCGCACCCTCCCCTGGCCTTCTCTGGCAGGACGCGGTTAATGACCGTGCCCCCGCACAGGGCCGCTATCCCACCCTTGCCGGCGCCGGTCATTCCGCCTCGCTGCCCCACCGACGGTACGTCTGTGGTTCGTATGACCCCACTGGTGCACTTTCTGGAGGCCTGGCTAGAGCTTCCCAGACTGTCCCGCTGGGTCGCGAGAACCATCAGGCTCGGCTACGCGATTCAGTTCGCGCGATCTCCTCCCCGCTTCAGGGGAGTCCGCTTCACTATGGTCGGTGGCAATGCCCCTGTCATGAGACCGGAGGTCGCCACCCTACTGGCGAAGGGTGCGATCGAGATTGTCCCTCCAGCCGAGATGAAGTCCGGCTTCTACAGCCCTTACTTCATTGTACCCAAGAAGTCCGGTGGGTTACGGCCAATCCTCGAGGCAGGAACCTCCGGGAACATGGGGTTCGCATCCTGAACTATCTCGACGACTGGCTGATCCTAGCTCACTCTCGAGACCAGGTTTGCGAACACAGGGACCTAGTGCTCCGGCACCTAGCTCGTCTGGGCCTTCGGGTCAACTGGGAGAAGAGCAAACTCTGCCCCGTGCAGAGGATCTCTTTTCTCGGTATGGAGATCGACTCGGTCGCCATGTGCGCGCGCAGTCACTGCTGACTTGTCTTTGTCAGTTCGAGGGCAAGAGTGCGGTTCCACTGAAACTTTTTCAGAGGCTCCTGGGGCATATGGCATCCGCAGCCGCAGTAACGCCGCTCGGATTGCTTCATATGAGACCGCTTCAGCTTTGGCTTCGTGATCGAGTCCCGAGGTGGGCATGGCAACACGGCACGCTCCGAGTCCCAGTGACTCCAGCCTGCCGTCAGACCTTCACCCCGTGGACGAACCTCAGTTTTCTACGGGCCGGAGTGCCCTTAGAACGAGTTTCCCGGCATGTTGTTGTGTCAACAGATGCCTCCACCACGGGCTGGGGCGCCATGTGCAATGGACATGCTGCCGCGGGCTCCTGGACAGGACCCCAGCGCCTTTGGCATGTCAATTGCCTCGAGTTGCTGGCTGTACGTCTCGCCCTGCACCGCTTCCATGCGCTGCTCAAGGGTCAGCACGTACTAGTCCGATCAGACAATACTGAGACAGTAGCGTACATCAACCATCAGGGTGGTTTACGCTCCGGCCGTATGTCGCAACTCGCTCGCCATCTCCTCATATGGAGTCAGAAGCATCTGAGGTCGCTTCGAGCCATTTATATCCCGGGAGACCTGAATCAGGCAGCATACGAGCTGTCTCGGCTTCGGCCTCTCGCTGGAGAATGGAGACTCCATCCCCAGTCGGTCCAGCTGATTTGGGATCAGTTCGGGGACGCACAGGTAGACCTGTTTGCCTCCCACGACTCGTCCCATTGCGACCTGTATTATTCCCTGACCGAGGGCATGCTCGGCACGGATGCACTGGCGCACAGCTGGCCGCGGGGCCTACGCAAGTATGCGTTTCCCCCAGTGAGCCTTCTTGCGCAGACCTTGCGCAAGATCAGGGAGGACGAGGAGCAGGTCATTTTGGTTGCCCCGTATTGGCACAACCGGACCTGGTTCTCCGAACTAGTACTCCTCGCGAGGACCTCCTTTCTCAGGGACGGGGCACCCTTTGGCACCCTCGTCCCAATCTTTGGAACCTCCACGTGTGGCTCCTGGACGGGACGAGGCAGGTTTGAGTACCCTACCACCAGCGGTGGTGGCTACCATCACTTCCGCTAGAGCATCGTCCACGAGACATGCCTACGCATTGAAGTGGAACCTCTTCTTCAACTGGTGTTCTTCTAAACATCAAGAACCCACAAAATGCCCAATCAGTGTCGTGCTTTCCTTCCTGCAAGAGGGGTTGGAGCGAAGGCTGTCTCCCTCTACCCTGAAAGTGTTTGTTGCCGCCATTGCCGCACATCACGACGCAGTTGATGGTAAGTCTCTGGGAAAGCACGACCTGATCATCAGGTTCCTAAGGCGAGCGAGAAGACTGAATCCTCCTCGTCCTCCCCTCGTACCCTCTTGGGACCTCTCAGTGGTTCTAACTGCCCTGCAGAGTGCTCCATTTGAGCCTTTGCAATCAGTAGAGCTTAAGTTCCTGTCTATGAAGACAGCACTCCTGGTTGCATTGGCCTCCATCAATAGACCCTTCGTGCCCTTCGTGCTTACGTAGACAGAACGCGGTGTTTCAGGACCTCAGACCAGCTCTTTGTCTGTTATGGTGGGAAGCTGAAGGGAAAGGCTCTCTCAAAACAAAGGTTATCTCACTGGATAGTGGATACCATTGCTTTGACATGCCAGCAGCAAGGTCGTCAATGCCCCCTTGGTGTGAAAGCCCACTCCACTCGTAGTGTGGCTTCCTCTTGGGCTCTAGCGCATGGCGCCTCGCTAAAGACATTTGTAGAGCTGCAGGCTGGGCGACACCTAACACATTCGCGAGATTCTATAATCTCCGAGTAGAGCCAGTTTCTTCCCATGTACTCGCTTCAACCAGCCGGTACTAGATTCTGCTCAGGTGTCTTCGCTTGCTCACCATTCCTCTCCACGGACGGGATACGTGCGATTATCTTCTCAGGTGAGTCTGATAAGCTCTGAGTTTCCTCCAGCACTGGTTATGTCAACGCCTGAGTTATGCCAATCTGCCATAATGCAGCTTTTGCGCTTGACTAGGTGCCTCCATGTGCATGGTCCCCCCTCTGGGCGACCCCCACATGTGTATTCCACTGTAAGTCTCTTTTGAGCGTGTGTCTTTTCCTTGGCAAGCCACCTTGCCACCCCTGGGGTTTAAATATACCACCTATAGCTGGACACCTCAGTGATACTCCATATGCATCCCTCTGGATCATATGTGTCTCTCAAGTCCCCCCCTTAATGGTTGGGCGTAATTGCATATTTCTCCTGAGATATGCTTCTCAGTGTACCTTGGTATTCCTGTGTTAGGTAGGACTCCTTCGTTCGTGCTAGTCTCACAACAGGGAGCTCAGACTTACGCAGGGCACTGGATGACAGCCGAGGTGGCGTGATTAGACTGGAACCCCAATCGTCGTCATCCGACGTAACTCGGAGTGACCACGAAAGGGAACGTCTCGGTTACGGATGTAACCCTCGTTCCCTGAGTAGGGAACGGAGACGTTACGTCTTCCTGCCACTTCCGCTGTATCGCTGAAAAATGCCTGGGTCCAGTTTCGACTCCTCAGCGAAGACATATCTGCATGTTGCCAGCGTTCTTCCTTATATACCCCCTGCGGTGGGCGGAGATACGCTATGCAAATTCCGCAGACCCATGGCATTTCATTGCCATTGGCTCGTTTTATATACTCGAAGGTGATAGGCTTCTAAGCGAAACCCCAATCGTCGTCATCCGACGTAACGTCTCCGTTCCCTACTCAGGGAACGAGGGTTACATCCGTAACCGAGACGATCTCTTTAATATCTCAGTGATGTTTCCTCACCTCAGGACACAGTTTGAGTCTCGTAGCTCGTCTCTGAGTCGCTGCTGTGAGTCTCCTATCTTATTGAAACTCAGATCAAGCTCTTTTAAAAACTGCAGTGCTTTTGAGTTAGTCAAAGACTGGGTTAAAGAAGAAACATCTGTAATGCCACAGTTCTGTAGACTAGAAAGACACAAACAGAGGAAGAGAGATTATCTTACAAACAAATCATGAATGTGAAGAATTATACACAAATATAATGTGAACTCAGAGTCATTGTGAGATATTGAGAATAAAGTGTTTGTTTAAAAAAAAAAAAAAACAGAAGTGTACTGCTATAAACAATGAAACATAAGTGGAAGATATGGAACATATCTTCAAATAAATATACTTCAGTCACACTGTAATTGCTGTACAGTATAATGATACTAACTGTAGTTTCTCCAGCTTGAATTGTGGGTTCATCAGTAGATCACTGAGGTTTTTCACTCCAGAGTCTCCTAGTTTATTCCAGCTCAGGTAGAGCTCTCTCAGGTGTGACGGGTTTGATTTCAGTGCTGAAGTCACATCAGAACAACCTTCATCTGTCATATCACAGCAGATTAAACTATATTAGCAGAGAGAGAGAGGAAAATAAGATAGAAGAAAAGAAAACTCTTTATTCTGTAAAGTCAAGTCATTTTCATAAGCAAATAAAATGTTTAAGTGTTTTAGTTTAAAATGTTAACCGTTGCCAGTGCGCCCGCGCACTGAAGCGTTTTTCATTTATTTAATTCAAAATTACTATCAGATTTAATGTTATACCTTGACAAACTATAGGCCTACATCATTAAAGTCAAGTCAAGTCATTTTATTTGTATTGCACATTTAATCGAACAACAGTTGACCCAAAGTGCTTTACAAGTTAGAGCAGGGAAGGCAGAAACAATATGCCTTGACAATACATAAAAATGAGTACAAGACTCCTTGAATACACTTAAATAATTGAATAAAACATAAACATAAATTATAAGGCTATAGAATATAACATATCAAAAACAACAAAGAAAAATAAAACAAAAATACATACATTTTTTATAGAGAATTAAAAGCAAGAGAGTAAAAGTGTGTTTTCAGATTTGTCTTAAAACTGACAATTGTATTACAGGACTTAATATGAAGTGGGAGGGAGTTCCAGAGTTTAGGAGCTATTACAGAAAAAGCTCTGCCCCCTCTGGTTTTAAGACGTGTCTTGGGGATAGCAAGTAGCTGTTGGGTTGTAGACCCGAGTGGTCTGGCGGCAGAGTAAGTAGACAAGAGCTCAGAAATATACAAAGGGGCTTGACCTTGTAGAGCTTTAAAAACGAAAAGTAAGATTTTAAAATCAATTCTGAATTTCACTGGTAACCAGTGGAGCTCAGCTAAAACTGGGGTTATGTGCTCAAACTTGTTGGTGCCTGTGAGGAGTCTTGCAGCAGCATTCTGGACTAACTGAAGTCTATTTAAATTATGTTTGGTTAGACCTGTGTACAGAGAATTACAGTAGTCTAAGCGTGAGGAAACAAAAGCATGAATTATTGTTTCAAGATCTTTCTTGGATAAAAAGTGCTTCAGCTTAGCTACTGTTCTAAGCTGATAAAAACTACCTTTAACAACAGAGCTAACTTGTTTATTAAAATTAAGAGAACTATCAAAAATGACACCTAGATTTCTGACCAGATTCTGCAAGTTAGATGACCAAGGGCCAAGGGCATTGCTCCGGTGGTTTGTATGGGTGGGGGATCCAAATAAAATCATCTCTGTTTTCTTGGTATTCAACTGGAGGAAATTTTCTGCCATCCATGATTTAATGTCTTCCAAGCAGCTAAAAATAGTTTCGATATCTGAAGTACAACCAGGGGAAATGGGTAAATACAGTAATGTATCATCAGCATAGCAATGGTATCTAAAGTTGTGCTTTTCAAGGATGGAGCCAAGGGGCAGCATGTATAGGGAGAATAACAGGGGACCAAGAACTGATCCTTGAGGGACACCATATTTAATATCCACTGGAGCGGATGATTTAGCACCCAGTTTAACAGAGAATGTTCTCTCTGTCAGGTATGATTTAAACCAGTGTAAGACAGGGCCCTGTATTCCAACACTATTTTCCAGACGATCAATAAGAATACCATGATCAATAGTGTCGAAGGCAGCGCTAAGGTCAAGGAGGATAAGTAATGCACTTGATCCAGAGTCAATGGTAAGAAGAATGTCATTATAAACTTTAAGTAGTGCGGATTCTGTGCTGTGTAGAGCTCTGAAACCAGATTGGAATTTATCCAATATGTTAAAATTAGTCAAGAAAGAGGAGATCTGCTTGAAAACTGCTTTTTCCAGGATTTTAGAAATAAACGATAATTTAGAAATAGGTCTGAAATTTCCAGGATCATTGGGGTCAAGATTGGGTTTTTTCAATAGTGGTTGTACTACTGCATGCTTAAAACCAGATGGAACAACACCAGTGTATAAGGAACAGTTTACTATAGCTAACACAATTGGAGAAAGGACATCAAAGACCTCTTTAAAAGACGAAAGGGAATAATATCTGAAGGGCAGCAAAAAGGCTTAAGGTGAGAAACTATCTCAGACAACTCAGGGGAAGACAGAGGAGTGAAATGCTGGAGAAAGCTAGTAGGACTGCAAGATGTAACTGAGATGCAACCCTGGGTTGTGATGCTAGATCTGATAAGGTCAATTTTACGGATAAAATAATCAGAAAACTCATCACAAGTTAAAGATGTATCAACTGTATTAGCCCGGATTTAAGAGTGTATCGATAGCTTTAAAAATAACTTTGGGTCTATTAGCCTGTGAGTTAATAAGTTCACTGAAATAATTAGCTTTTGCCTTTTTAACAGTGACTTGATAGGCTTTCAGATGTTGCAGAAATATGTCATAAGAGCAACCTGAAGCTTATCTTTTTTCCATTTCCGTTCAGCCTGTCTACAGGCTTAACTGAAAACTTGTATGGAACTATTCACCCAAGGTGTTAAAGTGTTTGACTTTACTTGTTTTAATTTTACAGGGGCTATCTGATCCAATGTGTTAGTACAAGACAGGTTAAAACTAGAGACAAGGTCATCAATATTAGTGCATGATGGCAGGTCAGCAGAGAGGGAGGGAGGGAGAGCAAACTTAAAAGAATTTGAGAAAAGAGAAGCTGTAGCTGAGTTAAATGAACGAGCTAAAACGTAAGAAGGGGGAGGGACAGAGGGAGGACTGTAGCTAGAAAATTCTAATTCAATCAGAAAGTGATCGGAGATGGCAACATTAGTGATATCAAGTTTGTCGCCTGATATCCCTGATGACAGAACAAGGTCCAATGTGTGTCCCTTGATATGAGTAGAGCCACAAATTGATTGAGTGAGGTTAAAAGAGTCAAGTAACGCTAAAAATGCATTCACCATCGGCTTAGTTGGGCAACAGACATGAATATTAAAATCACCAAGAATCAGCATCTTGTCAGACTGAATGGCCAAAGCAGACAGAAGGTCAGAGAAATCATGTATGAAGCAGCCAGTAGCTTTAGGTGATCTGTAGACCAGTGCATATAACAGGGGTGTTTGCAGACAATTTGCAAGTATAAACAGTTGAACTTCAAAAGAGGAGTAGTTTTTTACAGGAAGGATTTTGCATTTGAATATATTTTTAAAAACTGTAGCTAGGCCACCACCACGGTCAGAGATCCTTGGGGAATTTAGGAAACCCCACTGAGGAGGACATAATTCGGTGAAAGGGGATAAATCACCAGTACGAAGCCAAGTTTCAGTCACAAATAAAATGTCCAACTCATGCGATGTGATAATGTCATTTAGAATGAATGTCTTATTAGCTACAGACCGGGCATTTATGAGAGCAAATTTAACTGGCAAAGATCGAGTTGTTGAACTAGTAGAGACATGTCCATTAAAACAAAGTGAACGGAGACACGCCGAATCCACTCCACCACGGGAAAGGACGGTCTTGGCCGAGATGGAACGAGAAGCCAAGCGCAGAGGAATCTGAGTCAATGGAAGTTCGCAAACAGGCGACGAAAGCAGGATAAGATTCCGATAGTCGATACTTCCAGCAGAGCGATGCCTAGGCGAGGAGCCAGCGGGCCGCATAGAGACAACTGTGGGGATGGTACCATCAGAGTTCCCGGGATTTGTAAGGAAAATGCGACGGCTTCCTCAATGCACATAACGGGGTCGCGGGCGAGAAATGCCCAGGGCGGTGCACAGCTTGTACACCTTAGCAGGCAGACGAAGAGATGGCGACATAAAGTCACGGAGTTCTTTCATAGAGTATGTTAGAGACATATTCTGCTGCGACATATTAAAAAAGTCACAGGTGGAAGTAACAATCCACAGTATCCATAGAATGGTGAGAGTCGGAAACGGACGCATTTTTACTCCACATGAACCTCTGGCACCCCGGGACTCACAGCCAGATTGAAAACATCAGTAGCCAACTGCCCAAACAGAAAAACCACAGCGTACAGCAGTGAGGAAGGGGAAACTTACACACGCACACGCCAAGGGATGATCTGCTCATCGGGGCAGTCGATGGTTCAAGTTGGGCTGGGCGAAAAAGTACGCCCGGGCTGTCCAAGATTGTAGGTGAGTGAGAACAGTATCTTCGGGAGATTAACTATTCAGTCGGGAGCAACGTCCATGCACGTTATAATCCGATAGGACAAGCAGTGAAAAACATAATCAGCTTCAGTTCAGCTTCAACTTCAGGTAGAGCAAACAAACAGCAGGCCAGGTGAGCAGCGGCAGCCAAACCCGGCAGCCAAACGCGCCAGCGTACGCTACCGGATGTGACTGATCCAGCAGATCAAAATCAAATCAAATCAAATCAAGTATATTTGTATAGCGCTTTTCACAATACAGATTGTATCAAAGCAGCTTCACAGTATTCAATTAAAATAAAATAATACAACAAGGTTTGTTTCTAGTGGAATTTATTGATTGATAAAATAAAATTAAATATCCCCAAAATATCCACAACTGAGCAAGCCAAAGGCAACAGTGGCAGGGAACCGAAAAAACTCCATCAAGTGACCTAATGGTGTCCTAAAACTCCATCAGGTGACCTAATGAAAAAAAAAGAAAAAAAAAGAAAAAAAAAAAACCTTGGGAGAACCCAGGCTCAGTCGGGGGCCAGTTCTCCTCTGGCATTTATGAACTAGAGGCCGGATTGTAGTTTGAACTGTAAGATTAAAAATATTATATGAATGCCTGGCCGAAAAGATGCGTCTTTAATCTAGTTTTAAACTGGGAGAGCGAGTCCGAGCAACGAACAGTATCAGGAAGACTATTCCAGAGTTTCGGAGCCAAATGTGAAAATGCTCTCCCTCCTTTGGTTGATCTGGATATCCTAGGTATGACCAAAAGCCTAGAATTTATTGATCTTAAAGAGTGCGATGGATTATAGGGCGATAGAAGATCCATTAAATAGACTGGAGCCGTTAAATATAAAGCCGTTTAGGGCTTTATAAGTCAGTAGCAATACCTTGTAATTAATACGAAACTTTATAGGTAACCAATGCAGTGATGATAAAATCGGTGTTATATGATCATATTTTCTTGATCTAGTAAGAACTCTAGCGGCTGCATTTTGGACTAACTGTAGCTTGTTTATTGAGGATGCAGGACAACCAGCTAATAAAGCATTACAGTAATCTAGTCTCAAGGTCATGAATGCATGAACTAACTTTTCTGCATCAGAAACTGATAGCATATTTCGTAGCTTAGCAATGTTTCTAAGGTGGAAAAAGGCTGTTTTTGTAACATATATTAAAAAGATATAAGACTCAAGTTTCAGTATTTGACCACTATTGTATTCTGAGAAACTCATAGTGACAGTTATGTCTTAATTTGTGTCAGGTTTTATGAAATGAAAAAATGAGTCGATACCTTTAATATGAATTATGCGTGTCAGCCTCTCCCATTCATAAAAAAACTCCATGCTGTCGTCATGACAGCGATACACAAAACAACGTCCCTCAGGGCGTTAGCTCAAAAATGTGCAGATTTGGAGAAATATTGATAGATTCTCATAGATTTACATAGGGGTGACCCCGAATAGTCGAAGATTCGATGCTTCGATAGGAGGAGCCTGATTCGACTACCGATCTCATGGTCGAATCTTCGCAGAGGTGTTATGAAACGAGGATCATGCCACTTTGGCTATATGAGGGCGCTCAGTGTCTGATTTCACATAGAACTAGCTTTTATGTCAATACGTTAATATTCAGCCTATTATGATAATGCTGTATATAAAAATGTGCAAAGAAAGAAGCTTTTAATAAATATTTTTTAACGTGCGTGAATAAATCCAAACACCCCGTGACAGATTTAAGTTTCACTTTCGATCCGTGACCGACAGAGGAGCGTCTTCGCGGCTAGGATTTAAATCTTTAACAATGTCTGGGATAAGAAAATCTAAAGTGTGGATGTACACCATCAGAAAGGATATTCTCCAAGGCTGGATTTAGCATCAGGAAAACCATTATCGCACTTCTGCCGGCCAACGTTAACACGTTTCACGCATAGACTGGGTTTCACGTAAGAATGTATTTTATCCAAGGGTGCAGCGATTTGTATTATTTTGAAGCACCCCCGGACGCCGCCATTGGCTAACGGAACCCCACCTGCAGTTAGCATCCCATTGACTCCCATTCATTTTGGCGTCACTTTGACAGCGAATAACTTCACATCTGAGGCGTTTAAAGAGTCCATTTGTCCATTATTTATTTCTAAAGAAACACGAAAATGTATAAAAGGCTCCATTACCTTGTAGCTTACGTTATGGCCCTGTAGAAGCAGTTTTTGTAAAAGTAGGCTAACGATTGCGTCACAGCCACGCGACTCTCTGTCGCACAGTAGGAAATTACCGTATGGACAGGAAGAGAAGCTCGCGGGCAATCGGGAGGACGTCGAGGCAAAATGACAAAGTAATTAATCAGAACACCTACAAAAAGTTTCTCCTGCTCCAAGATCATGGACAGCTCCTACTCACGCTCTCCGTCTCTGCGAGTTTCGGAAGGTAATGATTCAGATTGATCTTGGCACAGCCACTAGAAGACAGACGGTTTGCTCACGTCACATCTACGTCGTCGAGCTCAGTTTGAGTCTGCGCAGTACGCTGGACCCCCAGGAAGTAAAAGTTTCTAATGGGCTTCACTTTGTCTCCGTTGAATCCAATGGGGTCGCTGTGTCCATTTCTTTTACTGTCTATGATTTTATCCGCGCGCACAATTTGAAAAGACTCCAACGGACACAGACAGAGTGAAAGACTGGATTTGTTCTCTCGATCAGGTAGGGTACAAGTGATTTCAAAACTTTTCAGCCGGTTCTAATTAGATTTTTGGATGCTGTGAACATTTTTAGATAAAAAGACTGCCTCTCCAGTTTAGCATTTATTGTTGTTTCTGCAGTTAAAAAGACAAAGTTGAAAATTCTGGCTACTATCGTTATTTTAATCATTTCTTTATTTTTATTTTATTTATTAATCTGTCAGGGTTATCTAATCTAACTATTTGTGGCTTATGTTTTGAATATATGTTCCCCTGCACTTTAGGCATTTTGCACACATTTGCTCCTCATCTTGTGACTTGATTCTAATTTATTTCGTTTTGTATTTTTTATTTATTAGAAAGGTATAGGCCTATTCTGTTCTAATTTAATTTTAGTAAATTAATTGTTTATTTTTTCGGTGCATCGATGTTGTGCTGTAGGCTGGCCTGCTTGCACAGGTAATTTAGCCGATTTAATTTGATTTGCATGTGAAATGCAAATCCTGTCTGCAGTGTGGCCTTTCTGGAGTTATGTTATTTCTTAGTTTTATTGATCCAAAATGTTTTTATACATTTTCTTCTATATCTTTGTGTGATTTTCTGTACATCGCGGCTTTGAAACGTTAAAGCCCCGCCCCCATACACATGATTCGACTATTAGTCGACTATAGGCAAGACATGACGATTCTGATTCGACTATGAAAATCCATAGTCGGGGACAGCCCTAGATTTACATCATATTTCTATAGACAGGAATAATATTTATTGAATTTATACCCAAATGCGTCGATGTAATCTTTATGAGCGTTTGGTACTCTGATTTACTGTGTTTTCAATTCATACCAATAGCCTGAGGGCGCTATATGCACAGTAATAGGCAAGGCAAGGCAAGGCAAGTTTATTTATATAGCACATTTCGTACACAATGGCAATTCAAAGTGCTTTACATAGAAGAAATTAAAATAATAAAAAGAAATAAGAATAATTAAAAAGGGTTTAGAAAAATAGAAATAAAATACAGTACAGTACAAACAGTCGGACGAACAGTGGCACAGTGCTCATTCAGTAAATGCATAGCTAAACAGATGTGTTTTGAGTCTGGATTTGAATGTGACTACAGTAGGAGCACATCTGATCTCCTCTGGAAGCTGGTTCCAGCTGCGGCTGGCATAATAGCTAAAAGCAGATTCGCCATGCTTAGAGTGAACCCTTGGTATTTCTAGCTGATATGATCCTAGTGATTTGAGTGATCTGCTGGGTTTATATTCAGTGAGCATATCTGCAATATATTGAGGTCCAAGGCCATTGAATGATTTGTATACCAGTAATAATACTTTAAAATCAATCCTAAATTTAACTGGGAGCCAGTGTAAAGACCTGAGGACTGGTGTGATATGTTCATATTTTCTGGTTCTGCTCAGAATCCTGGCAGCAGCGTTCTGCATGAGCTGCAACTGTCTTATGGTCTTTTTGGGAAGGCCAGTGAGGAGTCCATTACAATAATCCACCCTGCTGGTGATGAAAGCATGAACAAGTTCCTCTAAGTCTTGTCTGGAAACAAAGCATCTTATTCTTGCAATATTTTTCAGATGATAGTATGCTGATTTAGTTATTGCTTTGACATGACTACTGAAACTAAAGTCTGACTCTAGTGTCACACCAAGATTCCTGACTTGATGTTTAGTTGTTTGACCCCTAGAGTGAAGGTAATAGTCCATATATGGAACATGAAGAAGAGCCATGATCATGTGACATTCCAGGAAGCCTCGAACACACACACAGCTAACAGAGATCGCGCTGTAGCATGCAGATAAAGACGTTTTGAAGACAATAAACATGATTGCAATGATATCTGATTTGCCTGTGTTCTTTAAGCCATGCCAGGTATTTTCATAATAATAGATTATATTTATAATGTAATGCTAATCTATATACTTTATCATCGTGCAGAATACTATCAAATAATATATTTTCTGTCCGATTTTTTTATCTGAAGCCAAATTAGATCACAGGAGATTATTTAAAACACTCGACTTGAGTTATAAAGTAAGTTTGGAGCACAAACATGGTTTTAATCTCATATATTGTCGTGTATTGATGGTGCGCTAAGCTAACATGCTAGCTAGCCCTGGGTGCACCTGCCACCTAACTGTTATTCTTTTATGATTTTTTCTAAATAGGATTGCTTACTGAAATGTTTCTTTATTCAAGAAGGGCATTTGAGAAAAAAATTGAGAACTTTGATTAAAAAATTTAGGGTTTGAAACCTATGAATAGCCTGTGAATAGCCAGTCGTTAGTAACTATAATGCAGACAAAAGAAATGCATATTTAGAGCCATAACCAGGCTGGAGAGGTGTGAATGTGTGCAGGGGGAGACTGAGACTGAATGGTCTCAGTTTGCACCACAAAACATTAGAGACAAAAGACTGAATGGATGCTAAGATGATGACTAAACATCAGTAGCATTTTAGCGTCTAATCAAAATAAAGTCACATGACATGATTTTGAAAAATATTTAACTAAATACAGAGTTTTAGACGTACCATCTTCAGATTTTAAATATAAAATGTTTAGACATGAGGCTTTAGCTGTAGTGCATTTCTAGACTGCTACAGTGCCAACTTCAATTTTATTTTCATGAGGATATTTCATAAAAATACATTTCTAATAACTTTACAAAACTTTGAAGCTAATTATAAAAAAAAAATTAATTAGGCCAATAATTAATTCTACATTTATAATAAACTGCCAGGTGTCAGCTTTCAAATGAGGTCATACTTGTGCTTTTAGTACAAAGGGTTCATGAACTGTATCTGTTTCAGTTTGGGTATGTCATTTCTGGGGATTTTTCAAAAGTGGGGTTGCAGCTTAACAGGTTAAAGTGATTTTAAGCATTTTGATTCTTGTATGTGAATGTGACTGACCTCAATCTCTCCAGTTTACAGTGTACAGTCTTCAGTACGGCATATAAGTGCATCACTCCTGAGTTTCCTAGTTTATTCCTGCTCAGGTTCAGCTCTCTCAGGTGTGACGGGTTTGATTTCAGAGCTGAAGTCAGGATGAGACTCTGTTTCTCTGTAATACTGCATCTATTCAGACTGAAGACAGAAAGAGAAAATGACTCAGATCTATGATGATCAACTAATGTGTTCATCTTCATCCAGCAGACTTTTGCTGACAAATTAACAAGGATATCAAGGTAAAGGTAACATGGAGAAAGACTACACATTGTTCATTTAAATATACTACCAACATTGTAACAAAACAAATGTTGAAAGCGTAGATCTATTTATGTTAGTATACACATTCATTTCATTTAATCTTTAAAGTTATTTCATGTCAATGTTACCCTTGGTTTGCTCACTGGGTCAAATGTGTTTATGTCAGTTGTTTTCAGACACATTGTCTACTTGCTAAAACTTTACAGTAAGGTTTTATTTGTTAACATTAACTACATTAGTTAACATGAACCAATGATGGACAATACTATAAAGCATTTAATAACCTTAAGTTTAAACATTTACTAATACATTTTTAAATACAAATGTTTTCTGTTAACATTAGCAAATCCACTGTGAACTAACATGAACAAAGAATAATTGTATTAACCCTCTGAGGTCGGCAAACGCGCCGGCGCATTTTGCTGGATTTTCTTCACATTGTAGCACAATAAACTTAAATGAATCCATCATTTATGGTCATACAGAAAAAAGAATTGTCCAGTTTTGTTTGTGTCCACTTACAATCAAATCAAAACATTGTGCTTTTGTAAAATAAAGAAAATAAACAGGGTGTGCTTTCTGCCCCTGTCTCTGTGGACTTTTTTTCTTGAGCATGTCTATAAACTGAAACAAAACTCAGTGAATACTTGTCACACATTTATGAGCCATATATCTTTATAAACATTTAAGTGTGTACTTTTAAATGTTCGGATTTAAAATGAAAACAAATATTCTCTGTTTAAGTGATTTGTATAAAACCAACAAGATGTCCATTTTCTCAAACCCTTGCACATTATTTTTTATTTGACCACTCTCACACGCGCAAAAGCGATTGACATGCAAATCGTCCACGCCTCACACGAAAACTTCATAAGTCTCTGCTTTTCGTCAAGTTTGGAAGCCACGCTGTGAGCTTACATTGGATTTACCTCAGAAGAAGAATGCGATTTGAAGACAAGAAAGATGTAAGGTAAGAAATTCTTAATTATATTAGTTAATGTTATTGTTGCATAAACTTCACATTGCAGTTGAACTGTTGCTAGATATATGGTGAATATTATAATATTTAGACCCGTGTTTACTGTTAAATACTGCTTTTGTGGATATCTGCTCAAATGTAGATATGTATAATATGGTAACCATAATGTTTCATATTCAAAACATGCTGTGCGTTTGAAAATCAAAACGCACCAAACATTAGGCTTCATGTTTTTACTCCAATCTCATTTTATAACATCATAACGAATGGAAACATTTGAAGTAACATATGATAATCATAATATAGGCTGCCTGCTATAGGCTATTGTTATTATTATTTTATTCAGCACTGCGTAGCCTATGCCTACAAGGCACAACAAACCTGGTGTTCATTATATATTGTTGGAAACATGTGTGTGTGTGTATTCTGTGAATTTAAAAAAGCAATTTTAACCAGAAAAATCTAAAATGTATTCCCAAAATCACTTGATATCAGCATGTTCACAGTGTTTTTTTTTTTTTTACAGGGACCAGAGGCCACACTGATGAGTCCTGCTGACTTCAACATTCACGTGAGTCTCTGTACATGAACTGGGTAAAATGAAAATCAAACACCTTGGAAATGAAAGGTATGTACA
This sequence comes from Rutilus rutilus, assembly GCF_951802725.1. NCBI lineage: Eukaryota > Metazoa > Chordata > Actinopteri > Cypriniformes > Leuciscidae > Rutilus > Rutilus rutilus. The sequence goes on along the minus strand of NC_140214.1, from coordinate 44,852,606 downwards.
ATGTTTTTAGGAATGGCACAAAGGTGTGTGACTGGTTAAGTCTCTGTCTTTGTATCATTGTTTTCAACAATGTGCTTTTTTGTCTTTTGCTGTGTATCTTTGGATTATGTTGTGTTGTAAATAAATCCAAACAATCAAAAAGCCATTCTTTTTTAAATCTCCTCATTCTTTGTGCAAGGTTGCACAGAATGATAGGGCCTGATATCTCCTAAGGGCCATTAGGGGAGGGTCTTTGTCTTTCTCAGGTGTGAAAGCCATACATATTCAGGATGTGTTTACGCCTACTCGCATAAAACTTTCTCACACAAAACACGTCTTACAAATTTTAAATCAATATATTGTCTTATTTGAATGAGCAGTCAGGATGATTTGCACATAGTTTTGGAGCAAATATTCTAGGCTACGTGATACAATTTTCAAAAGTCTTGTGAAGATATAATCAGTATGGGTTTCATGGCCTTATTGCAGTGACAATTGTTTTTTTTTTGTTTTTGTTTTTTCACAAACCATGCATACATGTCATTATCTCAAACCTACAAACTTTTACACACATGCTACTGACATATTATTGTAGCAGAGTTTGTGCTGAATACAGTGTAATCAGACTTTAGCCATGAAAATGTCACAAGTAACAGAAATAAGCACAAATGTCAGAGCATGTCAGAACACCTCCAGGGTCAGAAAACACCTCAGAACCCAGAGGGTTAACTAATATGATCAGATTAAGGAATAAAAATATTTCCTTAAGCAGAAGACAATCAAACAAGTTTTGTAAAAGGTAGTTCATCTGCTTTAGTGCTGCACCGTGAGGCAGTGTCACGTCTGTTCTAGGTTTAGTTTAGTTTGTTTTCACGTCTTTTATTTTGTATAATTCTTACAGTCCTGCTCCTCATGTGATCTTGTCATGTGCTCCCCTGTTCATGTGTTATGTTCTGATTGGTTCCTTCACTCTAAACAATGCTGGGTTGTTTTAACCCAATTTGGGTCAAATATGGACAAACCCAAACGTAGGGTTAAAAATGTATTTAAAAAATGTAACCCAAGGGCTGAGTTTGTCCATATTTGACCCAAATTGGGTTGAAACAACCCAGCAGTTTTTAGAGTGTTGTTTCATGTGTCACGTTTTCATTGGTTCATTGTGTTCAGGTGTTTCTTGTTTTTAAGTGTCTGTGTGCATATATATCCCTCATGTTACCATTGTCTTCTGTCTGGCTTTGTTCCCTGTAACTGCAGTTGGTGATGTTCATGTTTCCCAGTCAAGTCTTTGTTTTTTATTTATTGTTCATGTTTATTTGAATAAAGCTGCACTTGTGTTCAGTAATGATGGGAGAAACTAAGCTTTGCAAAGCTTTCAATTAAATAAACCAATTTCTTCACAAAATAATTCACTGTTTCGAAGAGTTCGAAACGACACACACTGGCAAAAAACTCAGGCCAGACATGCATAAAAACACCTTCTACAAACCCATTGCAAATGTTTTATTAAAAGTAAAATCTCAAATGCAATTAACTAATCATCTAATACAATTAAATATCAATTGTCTGTATAATATGTGCTCTTTTATCAATTTTCAGTGCTTGTTTTGTTTATTTTATGGATGGTTCAGCTAAACAGGCCAATAAGAGACTATTAAAGGGATAGTTCACCCAAAAATGAAAATTCTGTAATCATTTACTCACCCTCAAGTTGTTTCAAACCTGTATGAATTTCTTTTTTCTGCTGAACACAAAAGGAGATATTTTGAAAAATATCTGTAACCAAACAGTTGAGGGACCCCATTGACTTCCATGGTATTTTTTTTTTCCTACTATGGAAGTCAATGGGGTCCATCAACTGTTTGGTTACAGACATTTTTCAAAATATCTTCTTTTGTGTTCAGCAGAAAAAAGAAATTCATACAGGTTTGAAACAACTTGGGTGAGTAAATGATGACATAATTTTCATTTTTGGGTGAACTATCCCTTTAACTACTATTATTCTTTTTAATTATACTAATGCCTAATTAAAACATCTACAAATGTATAAAACGGATCAGAGACCTCCAGTAAAACCCACAGACACTTGTTCAATCTCAGTGAATCTGCATGATTTATGGGTTCACAGAGATCATCGCCCCCCAGTGGTGAACCACTGACATTTGGAAAAAGTTATGAGGTAACAAAGCCTCGTTTACTGAAATCACGTGACTTTGGCAGTTTGATACACACTCCGAACCACTGATTCGAAACAAAAGATTCATAAAGGTTTCATAGCTTCATGAAGCGTGTTTCGAAAGCGCCCATCACTAGCGCTCAGTCCACTTACCTTCAGTGGATCTCATTACAGCCAGATACTGATCACAGACTTTTAAAATGCACTTATTCAATTTTTACAAGTTACAGTATATGCTTCATCAAAATTAGACATTTGTGTAATACAAAGATTAAATTGAAAGCAATTATGAACAGTTCTGATCCTGATGTCAGAAAAAAAAAACATTGTTCTACAGTAACTGCAATAATTATTGAGCCATGATCAAACTGTCTGTCTGGAAATATTGTCATCAAGCTAACATTACAATTAAAAGTAAAGTATATTATAAATAAATGAGCAATACTCACATCAGTGTGTTGAGTTGACAGTGTTTATCCTGCAGTAGAGCAGCGATCTGATTCACTTGTGTGTCTCCTAGTTCATGTCCACTCAGATTCAGCTCTCTCTGGAGTAACGGGTTTATACCCACAACTCTATTCACATACTGACAGGCTTCCTCTGCAGCAGGACTCACAAACCTGCAGAAGAGGCAATTCAGTTCTCAAATAAATGTCCATTGTATTACAAAAAATGATTGATAAGATAAAAAAACGTCATTATTGTTCTAAAGACAAGCTCTACTTAGTTATCAACATATTACATTTTTTCTTTGAACATTTCAATACACACACACACACAAAAAAAAAAAAAATATATATATATATATATATATATATATATATATATATATATATATATAACTAGAGCGACACTCGTAAAGCAAACTCATAAGAACAGAAACATCTCACAGAGCAGAAGTGCAAATTTCACAAGATCATGGTTTTCAGTATGAATACAGAGTGTGAAATTAAGATCTTTCTGGCTTTCAAGCAGGAGGAGTGAGAAACATCAGCACAGAGAAAACTGGCTTGTGAAAGTGCATGTTTGTGAACATCTGGAGACTCATAGACCTGCTGTAGAGAGATGCAGCGAATCTGGGCTTGATGGAAAACTACTGTGATCAGAAAACCATTTCACTAAAAGGTTATCTAGAATTAAAGGATTAGTTCACTTTCAAAAAAAAAAAAATGTTTGCTGATAATTTACTCACCCCGATGTCATCCAAGATATCAATGTATTTCTTTCTTCAGTCGAAAAGAAATTAAGGTTTTTGCGAAAAACATTCCAGGATTTTTCTACACAGAATGGACTTCAATTGCAACCAACTATACCAATGTTCAAAGAAGGTTCAAATGTCCATGCAGCTTCAAAGTCTCTACACGATCCCAGTCCAGAAATAAGGGTCTTATCTTGTGAAACGATCAGGCATTTAAAAAAAAAATTTTTTTTTATATATATATATATATATATATATATATACTTTTTAACCACAAATGCCCGTCTTGTACCATCTCTGATAATTTAATTTATTATTAATAATAATAAATTAAAAGAAAGATTTTGGACGATTTTGAAGTTGGAGGAGACAATTAGATACATTTTTTTTACCCTCCCTACCTTTTTGAACCGGAGTACACAGACAAATAACTTAGATAGATGACGTGACGCGTGACCTTTCCAACGTGATGACGGAATGCGTGGCGCATCTCAGAGATGGTACACGACGAGCATTTGTGGTTAAAAAGTATATATATATCTTTTTTTTTTTTTTTTTAAATAACCGATCATTTCGCGAGATAAGACCCTTATTTCTCGACTGGGATCATGTCGTGACTTTGAAGCTGCATTGAGACGGACATTTGAACCTTCTTTGAACATTGGTATAGTTGGTTGCAATTGAAGTCCATTCTGTGTAGAAAAATCCTGGAATGTTTTCCTCAAAAACCTTAATTTCTTTTCGACTGAATAAAAGAAAGACATGGATATCTTGGATGACATCGGGGTGTGTAAATTATCAGCAAACATTTTTTTGAAAGTGAACTAATCCTTTAATAATGAGAAGTGTGCACAAAATATGTTAATTATCAATTTATACTCCAGAATAGCAGCTCATACACTTAATGTACAATAATAAAAAAAACATAATGTCTATTTGACCTGTAGCTCGTATCACAACTAAACTGTGTTGACAGTCTGTGTTGCTGATCTGATCTTGATCATTTTGATGCAACAAATTGTCCAGCTTATTATATAACTAAAATAGTATATTAGTTATGAATATTTAGCCTGCATATAGCTAATTTAGTTAATTATTAGATCCTGTCTCACCTCAGTGTCTTCAGTTGACAGTCTGGATCCTGCAGTAAATCATTGAGCTGCTTCACTCCTGATTGTCCAGGATAATTTACTGTGAGATCCAGCTCTATCAGGTGTGAAGGGTTTGATCTCAGAGCTGAAGCCAGAGCTTTATAACCTTCTTCTGTCACACTGCAGTCAGAGAGTCTAGAACAGAGAGGAAAACATTCAGCTGATTAATCAGTTAAACCTGAACAATATAAATCTGAATGATCGCTCTTCCAGTCGCCTCTACAATAAGAAAGCCCCTCTTTCTGGTGGTATACGGCACATTCAGTGGTGTTTCACTGGCGTATTGCATGGATAAGTGCAGCGATTACCCCCCGGGTGCTTCAGCATAAAGAGCAGTTTCCCTAAAAGAGCTAAATTGATGTTGAGCGTCTTTTTAAAGATGCCTTTCCGTCCGTGTGTTTCTGGATGCGATTGTTCCCTGTCCTCATCTGATGGCCACAATCTCACATGTCTGGGCCAAGAGTGTGCTGAGATAGTGTTTGTGGATGGTTCATGTCCTCACTGTGAGAACAGGACCATGTTGACCCTGCGGTCTGGACTGTCCTTCCTCGTGAAGGCTAGAGTCTCTCTGCTGTTACTCAGCATTGCCTCTGCACAAAGCAGAGCCGCCAATATTGTTAACACTGTAGGAGAACTGAGGCTCTCAGTGGGAGTGTTTCCCCGCGGTCCTCCCGCTCCACTGGTCTGTCGTGTGCCATCGAGCTGCCGGGTGATGGTGAGGGGTGTTTGCTTTTCGAATCAACAATGGAGTTTAAAAAATATGACCAATGGACTGACAATGAGGTTCAGGCTTTATTAAGCTTATATGAGGGAAACAAAATCCAGCGGGAACTGGAAAGTCACACACAGTCCTACGTCACCAGACTAATTTGCCTAATCTTCACGGTACTTTAGACTGCAATGGAAACACAGACAGCAACAGGTCTGGGGCAAAAAAGTTCTTGGGAAAGATTGTTCTGGGTAATTTCGGTGGAAACGCGGCATTATAACGCGGTAAACGCGGTAAATCATCTTATTGAAGAGCTACAGCAGCATTTAGTTTCCAATAGTCTATTTTGAAACCCAGTCACACTAGTTCTGTGTGCTGGAAGACACTGTTTCTTCTCTTTCATTTTTAACTATTTATTTGACATCTCTCTTCTTTATTCTCTGTTGAAAAGGCAGATTTCTGCATGTACACAATCAGTACATTGTATCAAATGTTGGAAATTAAACAATTAATATCTAGATAAAAAACACATATAAATGTGAGCAATAGGGAAAACCCAGAAAGTGCACTGCTATAAACAATGAAACATACGCCCTGCTGTCTTCAAATAAATAAACTTCAATCACACTGTAATTGCTGTACAGTATAATGATACTAACTGTAGTTTATCCAGCTTGAATTGTGGGTTCATCAGTAGATCACTGAGGTTATTCACTCCAGAGTCTCCTAGTTTATTCCAGCTCAGGTTCAGCTCTCTCAGGTGTGACGGGTTTGATTTCAGAGCTGAAGTCACATCAGAACAACCTTTATCTGTCATATCACAGTATCTTAAACTATATTAGCAGAGAGAGAAAAGAAAATAAGACAGAAGAAAATAAAACTCTTTATTCTGTAAAGTCACATCATCTTCATAATCAAATAAAACAGACAGAGGAAGAGAGATCATCATCTTTATTTCACCAGATCACAAAATACTAAGGGACTGTTCGTTTTTTATTTAAGGGGCCACTGGAGGAGTTTTGAGATCTGTTGTCAAAAAAGACATGACCCTCCCTTCGCCAGCAATACATTTTTCTATGACCCTCCAAAATGATTGTGAAAAAAGGCATGACCCTCCCCGATAATTTCTTGATTAGCCTACTTCTGTACTGGTTTGCGCTTGGCAAAGATGTTCAGATAGCCATTTTTTTTTAAAACCATAAACTCTTGCTTTCTCTTCTTACTAGGGCTGTAACGATAGACCAAACCTACGATTCGGTTCGTATCACGATTTTTGATTTGAAAAAAAATCATGTTTTCGGTGCTGATGCGGTGTGACTCGTTCAACATGTGGGTGGCGCTGCGAATAAAGCATCTAAAAGCTGTCACAAAGAACCGGAAAAAGTAATGATTATTAATATGTCAAATATAGCAAGGACACATTTTAATTTTTTTATTAATAAACAAGTGTTTTCTGTGTCGACTGCAAAGATGAAGTTGACGATGCGTCGCGATCTTCTCAGAATGCGCCAGAGAGAAATGCACATTTCATAAGCAGAAAGCAGTCTGTTTTCCTTCGTTTTGAATTGTTCTGTTTAAAAGTAGACATTTCAAGCTTTCTATTTCTCAGGTCTGTGAGGCAAGTAGCATACCTTACGCTGAGTTTCGGTTCATTTATGAGACAAGAGACCAGTTCACTCGCCCGCGCCTCCGTGTCATGATTAGGCTATCTATTTTCTACTATATTTACTTCTTAGGCTATTTATTAAATCCAGATGAAACATTGATTACAATTAAGATACAATTAATAAAAAAACGAAATTCACTTTAAAGAAAGGCTTTGTGCTTTTGAGGTCTCTGTGAAATTTTTAAAGTCGCTTTCAGAGCAGTCATGTCCGTAATGGAGAACCGTAACATTGTTTTTTTTTTTTTTTACATAAATGTGAACACGAAAAATAAAATAAAAATAATATTTTATGTTCTGTGGAGGCCGATCTCTATTCATCCGGTGGGTATATATCTTTTGGTTTGCACAGTGTAATTTATAGAATTACTAAAAAAAAATTTGCCACCTAAAAGTTAAAGATTTTTTGTGTCACGTCACATGTGTATTTCCCTCATATTAAATATAAAACGCATGTGTAGACTGATATTTTTCTAATGTCTTGACTCCTTTCAGACGTTTCAAAATATTGGTATTAAATGCATTTTCTGAGAATTTATATTTCAAGTTTTGACTGCAAATGTCACGCCCATAACACTGGAATCGCCCAATTTTAACGAATTTATCCTCAACTAGTTTTTGTGGTGTAGGTCTGTCTACGTATTTTATTATGTTAACTTAAATAATACTAATAGTAATTTAAAGATGTGGTAGCCCTACATCTTACACATCATGGAAACAAAATAAGAATGGAATCTAAAATATGGTAGTATCGCGCTACAGCGCACATCCCAATACTGTAAAACTCGACGTACATTCTCATCACATGTTATTGCAGCGGTAGAGTTACACTCACAGGACACTGTGCACTTATTCGCAATCACAAAAGTATTTGCTCGTGCTTTAAAGCTTTGCCGGGTAAACATTTCTTTAGCATTATGTTCTGACATGATGCACTTTTTCTAAGCGTGAACTGAAGTGTGCGCGCACTGTCAAACAGCGCCAAACTGGATTTTTGTTGGGTCAGACCCATCTGATATCGAAGATGGGCTGATAACGCGAGATCAACTTGGAGCTAAATGGAAAAAAATAGCACCAAACAAGCCACTTTGAAATGTTGCTGTTTTCATGAATATAAAAGTTGTGTGACCCTCCCCTCAACAAAGAATATAAAGACATGACCCTCCCCTATTTTCCTCCGGTGGCCCCTTCCATAAATACTGAACGGTCCCTAAGTTTGCACAAATACAATGTGAACTCAGACTCATTGTGAGATATTGAGTATAAAATGTTTTAGTTTAAACTGTTGAAGTGATTTTAAGCATTTTGATTCTTGTATGTGAATGTGACTGACCTCAATCTCTCCAGTTTACAGTGTGAATCCTTCAGTACGTCACATAAGTGCTTCACTCCTGTGTCTCCTAGTGTATTCCCACTCAGGTTCAGCTCTCTCAGGTGTGACGGGTTTGATTTCAGACCTGAAGTCAGGATGAGACTCTGTTTCTCTGTAATTCTGCATCTTTTCAGACTGAAGACAGAAAGAGAAAATGACTCAGATCTATGATGATCAACTAATGTGTTCATCTTCATCCAGCAGACTTTTTTGCTGACAAATTAACCCTCTGGGGACCAAAAACGCACCAGCGCGTTTTGCTCGTTTTTTTTTTTTAGCAATGAAAATAAACACTAAATGCTCTGTTAATTTTGATCTTTCATTTTCGTGTAATACATCAATCGATCCTGTTCAGTTTCTATTTTTTTTCTGTATACTCACAATAAAAATAAAGTGTTTTGCTTTTTGACAAATAAAGAAAAATTAACATGATGCGATTTCTGCCTTCTCTCTGTCAGTAAACTCCCATTTGAAACACGTTCGAAAATGATCTATAACTCCGCGAAAATTCAGTCAAACAGGCAAACAGACCCACGGGCATAAAGCTTGAGATCGCATCTTTTAAATGAAGTAATTTATATAAAAAACAAATATTCTCAGCTTCTATAATCTGTATAAAAAGAGAGCGACTCCAGTCGAGCTCATTACGAGCCATTCAAAAGTAATTTGACCACTCCCCGGAGAGCGCGTGCTATTCAAATGCAAATTCTGAGAACCATTTCAGTCTGTGAAACGCCCCCACATCAGCTGTAAACAAAGCGCGTCGCGATCGAGTGAGGCATAATATAGCCTACCTTATGGAGAAAAGTTTCCTCAGAACAGTGCTGATATGAGGAGCAGATCCCGCTGAGGAGTGAGGTAGGCTGTTTTCTTTTCTCAAGTGTTGATGTGGAATAACTTTATGGAATAACGTTAGTGTAGGCCTATGCAAACCGCAAAAAGATGAATCGCATTTCTATAATATGACTCGCCTTTCTGTGAGATGAATGAAGGGTACATATTTGTAAAGACTGTTTAGCCTAAATATGAATCGCGCGTCTGTGTGTGAAAGAATAAACTGCTTTGCTATAGCCTACTGAGATGAGTAAAAATCGACTGGAATATGTTGAAATAAAATGTTTTTGTATAAGCAACGTATTAAACTGCAAATTAGCATTTATATGCCCTAATATTTCATAAAAACAACGTTACAGTCAGTCACTTGTTGACTAGATTTGGGTACAGTTTTTAGGCTACTGTAGAATATACTGCCACATCAAATAAGCTTTTGTTTAGCAATTTCTGCTCATATCTAACGTTATATATATATATATATATATATATATATATAACTATATTATTTATATATATTATATATATTTATATACATTTTATATATATATATATATATATATATATATATTTGCTATATTCAAACTAATGAATACATATGATAAAATGTAGGCCTATAATCTTTTTTCTTTTTCTTTTTTACAAAGAAAGAGTACACTTGAAATATTGTTGAAATTGTAATTATTGTTGTAATTGTAACATTTTTAATAAAATAGCAAAACATATTTACAAGATAGATGTAAGCGAAATCTTAAATGGTCAATAAAAGTCTTCTTCTAAATACATCTTTTGTCCTTGCATTGTGGCTCAGTCAGTGTCACACCTGAATGAATGGCTAATTATGCAGAGTGGGTGGGACATTGTAATCTAAGGTGTAAACTACTCCTCCCCCTCGCATATTGGCTTTCCAAGCAAAACCTGTTTTACACCATTTAAGTCAATGTATTTTTTTTTGTGAACGATAAAGCAAGACTATTTTCACATCATTTTGAAGTTAGAACTCAAAGGGACAACATCCATTAGTCAAAAGTCTTGTGGACACATATTTAATATGTGTTTTGTGGTCTTAATTCAGCAACTTTCATTTAAATTTTTTCCAATAACCACGCATAAACATTATTCTCTTAAAAATACAAACATCTACATACACGTTGCTCGCATATTATGGTAGCCCTGTTTGTGCTATATAGAGTGAATTTACACCTTTGCCATTAACATGTTTATAAATAACTGAAAAAAGCACAAATGTCAGAGCATGTCAGAACATCTCAAGGACCCCAAAAACAGCTTGGTCCCCAGAGGGTTAACAAGGATATCAAGGTAAAGGTAACATGGAGAAAAACTACACATTGTTCATTTAAATATACTACCAGCATTGTAACAATAAAAAGCTTGAAAACGTTGATCTATTTATGTTAGTATACACATTCATTTTATTTAATCTTTAAGGTTCTTTCATGTCAATGTTACCCTTGGTTTGCTCACTGGGTCAAATGTGTTTATGTCGGTTGGTTTCAGACACATTGTCTACTTTCTAAAACTTTACAGTAAGGTTTCATTTGTTAACATTAACTACATTAGTTAACATGAACCCATGATGGACAATACTATACAGCATTTAATAACCTCAAGCTTCAACTTTTTTTTTACTAATACATTTTTAAATACAAAAGTTTTCTGTTAACATTAGCTGTGTCACATCTCCTGTGAACTAACATGAACAAAGAATAACTGTATAAACTAACATGATCAGAATAAGGAATACAAGTATTTCCTTAAGCAGAAGACAAACAAGTTTTGTAAAAGGTAGTTCATCTGCTTTAGTGCTGCACCGTGAGGCAGTGTCACGTCTGTTCTAGGTTTAGTTTAGTTTGTTTTCATGTCTTTTATTTTGTATAATTCTCACAGTCCTGCTCCTCATGTGATTTTGTCATGTGCTCCCCTGTTCATGTGTCATGTTCTGATTGGTTCCTTGTTTCATGCATCACATTTTCATTGGTTTATTGTGTTCAGGTGTTTCTTGTTTATTAGTGTCTGTGTGCATATATATCCCTCATGTTACCATTGTCTTCTGTCTGGCTTTGTTCCCTGTAACTGCTGTTGGTGATGTTCATGTTTCTCAGTCAAGTCTTTGTTTTTTATTTATTTTGTTCATGTTTATTTGAATAAAGCTGGACTTGCGTTCAGTAATGATGGGAGAAACTAAGCTTTGCAAAGCTTTCAATTAAATAAACCAATTTCTTCACAAAATTATTCACTGTTTCGAAGAGTTCGAAACAACAGACACTGGCCAAAAACTCAGGCCAGAAATGCATAAAAACACCTTCTACAAACCCATTTCACATATTTTATTAAAAGTAAAATCTATCAAATGCAATTAACTAATCATCTAATACAATTAAATATCAAGTGTCTGTATAATATGTGATCTTTCATCAATTTTCAGTGCTTGTTTTGTTTATTTTATGGATGGCTCAGCTAAACAGGCCAATAAGAGATTAACTACTATTATTCCTTTTAATTATACTAATGTCTAATTAAAACGTCTACAAATGTATAAAACTGATCAGAGATCAGGTAAAACCCACAAACCCTTGTTCAATCTCAGTGAATCTGCATGATTCATGAGTTCACAAAGGTCATCGCCCCCCAGTGGTGAACCACTGACATTTCCAAACGTTTGGAAACAGTTATGATGTACCGAAGCCTCCTTTACTGAAATCACGTGACTTTGGCAGTTTGATACACACTCCCAACCACTGATTCAAAACAAAAGATTCGTAAAGGTTTCATAGCTTCATGAAGCGTTTCAAAATCTCCCATCACTAGCGTTCAGTCCACTTACCTTCAGTGGATCTCATTACAGGCAGATACTGATCACAGACTATTAAAATGCACTTGTTCAGTATTTACAAGTTACAGTATATGCTGCACCAAAATTAGATATTTCTGAAATACAAAGATTAAATTGAAAGCAGTCATGAACAGTTCTGATCCTGATGTCAGAAAAAAAACATTGTTCTGCCTCTACAGTAACTGCAATAATTATTGACCCATGATCAAACTGTCTGTCTGGAAATATTGTCTTCAGCTAACATTACAATTAAAAGTAAAAGTGATATTATAAATAAACGAGCAATACTCACGTCAGTGTGTTGAGTTGACAGTGTTTATCCTGCAGTAGAGCAGCGATCTGAATCACTCTTGTGTCTCCTAGTTCACGTTTACTCAGATTCAGCTCTCTCTCGAGTAACGGGTTTTTACCCACAACTCTATTCACATACTTACAGGCTTTATCTGCAGCAGGACTCAAAAACCTGCAGAAGAGACAATTCAGTTCTCAACTAAATGTCCATTGCATTACAAAAATTATTGATACGATTAAAGAAAAACTTAATTATTGTTTTAAAGAGAAGCTTAAGTTAGTTATTTAGATGTCAAATTTTTCTTTAAATATTTAAATACACAAATAAATATATATCTAAAAGAAACTAGAGCAACACTCAGTCCTAAAGCAAACTCATAAGAACAGAAACGTCTCACAGAGCAGAATGGCAAAAGCTCACTAGATCATGGTTTTCAGTGTGAATACAGAGTGTGAAATTAAGATCTTTCTGGCTTTCAAGCAGGAGGAGTGAGAAACGTCAGCACAGAGAAAACTGGCTTGTGAAACTGCATGTTTGTGAACATCTGGAGACTCATAGACCTGCTGTAGAGAGATGCACTGAATCTGGGCTTGATGGAAAACTATTGTATTAAGAAAACTATTTCACTAAAAGGTTATCTAGAATTAATAATGATAAGTGTGCACAAAACATGTTAATTATCAAGGTATACTCCAGAATAGCAGCTCATACACTTAACGTACCATAATAAAATAAAACACTATGGGCCCTATCTTGTTCCCAGCGCACTTGACTTTGTACACCGACGCATGTATCATTCCTATTTTGCACCCGCGCACAGAGGACTTTTCCCTCCACAGACGCACACCGGTAAACTAGGAAATACACTTGCGCTCCCGGGGGCGGTTCAGCGCAAAGAGGAGGCGTGTTCCGGCGCAAACGTTCCCTGATGCTATTTTGCAGGTTTAGAAAACAATTCCGCCACTGACCAGGAAAAACCTAGTCTAAAGTCAGTGGCGCATTGCACATGTTATTCATATGCTATTTTAAGGGCGCATGCTTGGCCATAATCAATGTAGCATGTGCACAATGCACACACACTTTGAGCTTACACATTTACCCAAATTATTATATGCCTGTTTAACTGAAGCTAATCTGGGTGTGTTTCTCCATCCCCAATGTCACTTCTCTGTGTTTTACGGCCCTGACGAGAATGTTGGTCTCCTCGGCTGTGAACCGCTCCTGGCAAATCCTCCGTTATAACAGCAATCCGCCATGGAACAAGCGCGCCTGCTCTTAAAGGGAATGTGAGATGACGCTCTGATTGGTTTAATTCACGTTACGGCCAAACCACACCTATGAATAATGAAGCTTCTTCAGACCAACCCATTTTAGATTTGCGTCGTTACGATACCCGCCCACAAAGTTACTTGCGTTTCGCGCTTGATACTTGCGTTTCAGATCGTTAAAATAGGGCCCAATGTCTATTTGACCTGTAGCTTGTATCACAACTAAACTGTGTTGACAGTCAAATCATCATGACTGAACCTGCTGATCTGATCTTGATCATTTTGATGCAACAAATTGTCCAGCTTATTATATAACTAAAATAATATATTAGTTATGAATATTTAGCCTGTATATAGCTAATTTAGTTAATTATTAGATCCCGTCTCACCTCAGTTTCTTCAGTTGACAGTCTGGATCCTGCAGTAAATCATTGAGCTGCTTCACTCCTGATTGTCCAGGATCATTTCCTGTGAGATCCAGCTCTATCAGGTGTGAAGGGTTTGATCTCAGAGCTGAAGCCAGAGCTTTATAACCTTCTTCTGTCACACTGCAGTTAGAGAGTCTAGAACAGAGAGGAAAACACTCAGCTGATTAATCAGTTAAACCTGAACAATATAAATCTGAATGATCGCTCTTCCAGTCGCCTCTACAATAAGGAAGCCCCTCTTTCTGGTGGTCTACGGCACATTCAGTGGTGTTTCACTGGCGTATTGCATGGATAAGTGCAGCGATCCCCCCCCAGGCGCTTCAGCATAAAGAGCAGTTTCCCTAAAAGAACAAAATTGATGTTGAGCATCTTTTTAAAGATGCCTTTCCGTCTGTGTGTTTCTGGATGCGGTTGTTCTCTGTCCTCATCTGAGGGCAACGATCTCACATGTCTGGGCCAAGAGTGTGCTGATATAGTGTTTGTGGATGGTTCATGTCCTCACTGTGAGAACAGGACCATGTTGACCCTGTGGTCGTGACTGTCCTTCCTCAAGGCTAGAGTCTCTCTGCTGTTACCCAGCACTGCCTCTGCACAAAGCAGAGCTGCCAATATGGTTAAAACTCTAGGACAGTGTTTCCCAACCATTGTCAGGTGTGCCATGGAAAATTAGCAAATTCCCAAAAATAAGTAAAAATAAATGTTACAAATAAAAATATATTATCGCACTGTCGTGCCGAAACCTTGTATCTCTTTTTCGTCATTGTTTTATAAAATTACTGCTATTGGTCATCCTTTGTGTCTGTATGTGTGTTTTTAAAAAGATGTAACCAATATAAAGCATTTATAAGAGGTTGTGACTAAACCATTGGCTCCTCAAACTGTCAGTCAAACCTCATTACTCCATCCCGCCTCCATTTAGACTGTACCGCAGTTCAGAGATCCCTGGTTGTTTGCAAACGTTCCCTGGTGCTATTTTGCAGGTTTAGAAAACAATTCCGCCACTGACCAGGAGAAACCTCATCTAAAGTCAGTGGCGCATTGCGCATGTTATTCATATGCTATTTTATGGGTGCATGCTTGGCCATAATCAATGTAGCGTGTGCACAACGCACATACACTTTGCTTCTCTCATCTACACAGAAGCAGCCATTTTCATTTTTACAAATCATACATTATTACAAGGAGAAATATTAGGGTCTTGTAGCTCTTGATAAGCCTATGGCTTCTACCTATCCCTTTTCGGACACTGTGATTCTAATGCTAAAAAAAAAATTTGTTTAGTTTTTCTTGTTTTTTTTTATTTTTATTGATGGATATTTCATGTGTTGCTGTCTTTGGTTTAATTTATTTTTTAATTGTTTGAAATAAAGATTTCATTCATTCATTCTAGGGGTGTCCCCGACTATGGATTTTCATAGTCAAATCAGAATCGTCATGTCTTGCCTATAGTCGACTAATAGTCGAATCATGTGTATGGGGGCGGGGCTTTAACATTTCAAAGCCGCGATGTACAGAAAATCACACAAAGATATAGAAGAAAATGTATAAAAACATTTTGGATCAATAAAACTAAGAAATAACATAAATAACTCCAGAAAGGCCACACTGCAGACAGGATTTGCATTTTACATGCAAATCAAATTAAATCGGCTAAATTACCTGTGCCAGCAGGCTCAGCCTACAGCACAACATTGATGCACCGAAAAAATAAACAATTAATTTACTAAATTAAATTAGAACAGAATATACCTTTCTAATAAATAAAAATACAAAACGAAATAAATCAGAATCAAGTCACAAGATGAGCAAATGTGTGCAAAATGCCTAAAGTGCAGGGGAACATATATTCAAAACACAAGCCACAAATAGTTAGATTAGATAACCCTGACAGTTTAATAAATAAAATAAAAATAAAGAAATTATTAAAATAACGATAGTTGTAAAGGACCACTTTGGAATTTAATGCATGTTGTTGATTAAATGAAATATGGGTTGGGTTATTGGTAAAATATTTGTGTAAATGTTTGTACCTTATTCAAATAATTCTGTATTTTGTATGCACTTTAATGTTGTCTGTATGTGATTGACCGGAAATCCTATGCACCTGTGATGTTGAAATTTGTCCCTTTGGTGGCACCGTAGTTTGCACAAGAGAAGATGAGCTTTTAAATGGTAGCTGGCGGGTGTGAATGGTACGCAACTGTGTTTGAGCCTACATGGATTTTATTTGAATTGTTTGTTCGTGAACTTAAATAATTCGACGCCCGTTTCATGACGGAAGAAAGGACTATCGTATATTGTTTGCATTCCTTGGTGAGCGCAGCGAGGTACGATATGTTTTATTCATATATAAATCTGAATATTGTTTGCACATATGTATGGTTTATTTCGCTGTGTAATTAATGTTTGTCACCCTAAATGTTTGTTTACGTAATGACGTTTGTAGCCGTGAAACCAAGTGTGTGAAATGTTTGTTGTATGTATGTTTTTTAATACAGTTTTCACGGTGCTAAGGTGATGATGGATTGAAAGTTGAACGTCATGCTGGTTTGGCGAACTAAATAAAGAAACACCTTATGCATCAGTCGAGACTCTCTCTTTTGGATCCAAGGGCTGCTACAATAGTAGATAGTAGTATGAGATCGGTAGTCGAATCAGGCTCCTCCAATCGAAGCATCGAATCTTCGACTATTCGGGATCACCCCTAATTCATTCATTCATATTAATACACGAGGGAAATCATTGTTGTGTCCATGAAGATGTGAAAAAATAGGCATAAATCTAGCTTACACATTTGCCCAAATTATCATACGCCTGTTTAACCGAAGCTAATTTGGGTGTGTTTCTCCATCCCCAATGTCACTTCTCTGTGTTTTACGGCCCTGACGAGAATGTCGGTCTCCTCGGCTGTGAACCGCTCCTGGCGAATCCGCCGTTATAATAGCAATCCGCCATGGCACAAGCGCGCCTGCTCTTAAAGGGATAGTTCACTTTGAAATAAATGTTTTATATGTTTTAGCTTACCTCAAGGGCATACAAGATGTAGGTGTCTTTGTTTCCGCAGTAGTTTCAATTTTGATATTTTTAGGTCAAACCGTTCTTGTCTGTCAGTCATATAATGCATGTCGATGGTCACTGGCTCAAAACACAAGCACAGAGTCCAAATTAAAACAATTCCCCACGTCCAAATGAAACAATTCCCCATCATAAGTACACATTGATGGCCTAAGACATGAAACGAGCGGTTTGTGTGAGAAAACGAACAGTATTTATATCGTTGTTATCTCTTGAAAACAGCACACGTCCAAATGATCTGACGGCGCGGGCGGGTACAGATATATACATAGATGTCGCCTTAGCTACTGCAGTTCATTGGAACGAAACCGTAGCCAAGGCGACATCTATGTATATGTCACAGTTCGGGGTGGGCCAAGCCAGACTGCGCCCACCCCTAAACCACTGTCACCCAGAGGAGCGTATCAAGGAGGAGGCAAGAGGCAGGAGTAAAAGGAATGGCAACTTTATTTTCTATTAAAAAGCAATTAAGAAATCCTAATCTAAAATTCCTTGTCTTCTTCTTCCCAGGAACCCGGAACAGCACCGCCGCAGGTATGGACCGGCGAGAATCTCAGGTGAGTATCACAGGTGAGTAAGGATATCGAGGTTCACTTCTTTCACAGACTGGTGTCAGACTCCCAGTGGGAAAGCATTGGACAGGTGCGTATCACAAGTGAGTAGAGAGAACGGGGATCACTTCCTTCACAGGTGAGTGTCAGACTTACAGTGGAAGGGCGTTCGACAGGTAAGTGTCACAGGTGAGTAGAGGGATCACGGCTCACTTCCTCACAGACTGGTGCCAGACTCACAGTGGGAGAGCGTTAGACAGGTGGATATCACAGGTGAGTAGAGAAATCACGGCTCACTTCCTCCACAGACTGGTGCCAGACTCGCAGTGGGAGAGCAGTAGACAGGTGAGTATCACAGGTGAGTAGAGGGATCACGGCTCACTTCCTCACAAACTGGTGCCAGACTCACAGTGGGAGAGCGTTAGACAGGTGGATATCACAGGTGAGTAGAGAAATCACGGCTCACTTCCTCCACAGACTGGTGCCAGACTCACAGTGGGAGAGCAGTAGACAGGTGAGTATCACAGGTGAGTAGAGGGTTCAAGGTACACTTCCTTTCCAGACTGGTGCCAGACTCACAGTGGGAGAGCAGTAGACAGGTGAGTATCACAGGTGAGTAGAGGGATCACGGCTCACTTCCTCACAAACTGGTGCCAGACTCACAGTGGGAGAGCGTTAGACAGGTGGATATCACAGGTGAGTAGAGAAATCACGGCTCACTTCCTCCACAGACTGGTGCCAGACTCACAGTGGGAGAGCAGTAGACAGGTGAGTATCACAGGTGAGTAGAGGGTTCAAAGTACACTTCCTTTCCAGACTGGTGCCAGACTCACAGTGGGAGAGCGTTAGACAGGTGGATATCACAGGTGAGTAGAGAAATCACGGCTCACTTCCTCCACAGACTGGTGCCAGACTCACAGTGGGAGAGCAGTAGACAGGTGAGTATCACAGGTGAGTAGAGGGTTCAAGGTACACTTCCTTTCCAGACTGGTGCCAGACTCACAGTGGGAGAGCAGTAGACAGGTGAGTATCACAGGTGAGTAGAGGGATCACGGCTCACTTCCTCACAAACTGGTGCCAGACTCACAGTGGGAGAGCGTTAGACAGGTGGATATCACAGGTGAGTAGAGAAATCACGGCTCACTTCCTCCACAGACTGGTGCCAGACTCACAGTGGGAGAGCAGTAGACAGGTGAGTATCACAGGTGAGTAGAGGGTTCAAAGTAGAGGTCTGCGCGGGACTGTTTTTTAAGTCACGCTCCCGCCCGCTCCCGCTGGGGTTATATCCCGCACCCACCCGTTCCCGCTATATATACACTATTTGTTCACCCGCTGTCTGCTTAGAATAATTTTCTTCCCGACCCGACCATCCTGCTTAATATAGATCTCGCAGAATTTCACATGTACATTTTCACAGAGAAAATAAAAATGTAGTCTGCACAAACATTGTTTTTATTATTATTTGATTCGCCTTGTCAATATACAAAAGTGTAGGCTATTATTTTTATTCGTACTTGTGACTGCTGAACGGGAACACTTTTAGGCATTTTATCACAATGCGCAAGCCGCAAAGGGTATTTTTCTTCCCATCTGCGTCTTGCATGAAAAAGACTCCCATACATTAGACTTGCCTGACGTGGGTTTCTTAGCAGTAAACTGACCATTGTCCAGTCCAAGTTGAACGTCCTTCAAGGACAGCGCATCTTTGCTCCACACTTTGTTCTGCCATTTTTTTCTTTTGAGGGCCGTTTATCACATACAGTCTGCCCTGAGGAGTCGGACCGTTATGCACATGCTGCGCGCGCGCACAGATCCAGCAAATACAATCAATGCATGACAGAAAGAACCGTTACTGGTCCGTGCGTGTAGCGCATGCATAACGGTCCTGAGTGCAGGGCAGACTGTAGCCTATACCGGGTGGTCGATAAGATTAAGATTAGGTAAAGCGAAGATATGCTGTTCTGAAAGAACGTCGGTGTCGGGAACGTGATATTGAATGACCGACCGCTCCCGTTCAAATTACACCAGAGTTACCGACCGCTACCGTTTTTTTGTCGGAAATTTAATCCCGCGGCGCAAAATATCTGGTCGGGTCCCGCGGATCCCGCGGGACAGCCGCGGGAATGCAGACCTCTAGTTCAAAGTACACTTCCTTTCCAGACTGGTGCCAGACTCGCAGTGGGAGAGCAGTAGACAGGTGAGTATCACAGGTGAGTAGAGGGATCACGGCTCACTTCCTCACCAACTGGTGCCAGACTCACAGTGGGAGAGCGTTAGACAGGTGAGTGTCACAGGTGACAGAATCGGCTTCAACAGCAATACACAGTTCTCACATGGGTTGCAAGAGACGGATAACTTCACACCATGCAGGTAGGCTTCAAGGCTGCAGCAGACTCAAGGTCACAGACAGAGCAGAGCTTTCTCTGAGGCAGACAAAATTAAGACTTCACACAGCAGTATACAATTCTCACGTGTGCTGCAGGGGACAGATGACTTCACACCATGCGGTTGGGCTTCAGGGCTGCAGCAGGCTCCAAGTCACAGACAGAGCAGAGCTTTCTCTAGAACAGACAGAATCAACTTCAACAGCAATACACAGCTCTCACGTGGGTTGCAGGGGACAGATAACTTCACACCGTGCAGTTGGGCTTCAGGGCCGCAGCAGACTCAAAGTCACAGACAGAGCAGAGCTTTCTCTAAGGCAGACGAAATTAAGACTTCACACAGCCGTATACAGTTCTCACGTGTAGTGCAGGGAACAGATAACTTCACACCATGCAGTTGGACTTCAGGGCTGCAGCAGACTCCAAGTCACAGACAGAGCAGAGCTTTCTCTAAGGCAGACGAAATTAAGACTTCACACAGCAGTATACAGTTCTCACGTATATTGCAGGGGACAGATAACTTCACACCATGCAGTTGGACTTCAGGGCTGCAGCAGACTCCAAGTCACAGACAGAGCAGAGCTTTCTCTAGAACAGACAGAATCAACTTCAACAACAATACACAGCTCTCACGTGGTTTGCAGGGAACAGATAACTTCACACCGTGCAGTTGGGTTTAGGACTGCAACAAACTCAAAGTCGCAGGCTGAGCGGGGCTTCTCTAGGACAGACAGAATCAACTTCAACAGCAATACACAGTTCTCAAATGAGGTGATGTTGTCTCGCAGAGGTTCTTCTTTCTAGACACCGCACGTAGATGTAAGCAATCTCACTCAGCTCTCACGGTAGATAGGAGACCCCCAGGACGCATGGGCGGTTGCACAGCAATAAAGATATTCTTCCACACACACACACTGCAATCCAACTCTAAGCATGCAATCGTGAGGGGAAACGTCAATTTAAACACTGCAACTTCACTCTTCTAGTGCGCATAAGGCCAGCACTCACCCGCAAGTCCTGGTCTACCGCACTGATGATCGCCAGGGGCGGACAGAACACTCGAGAGATTTTTCCTCGCGGTCACAGACGGACTTCACTTCGCTGAACTCCAATCGGGGAGAGGAGGTGAGAGATCGACAAAGAATCAGTATTTCACTCGGTGAAGGGTGTACACATGCTCCAAACACTTCAATCCAATACCCAATTTAGTGGAGAACACAATGCAATTATGAGATTCAGTTTGTTAACTACTCATCTCTCTCTTCTCCAGCTCAGTCAGCGCGTTTCATTCCTCTGGGCCGTCCTCGCGTCCTCTCAAACAACGCTCCTCTTCCTTCAAGACAACCCCTCAACTGCAGTGCCCATAACCAATTCCCCACGAGAGAGAAACCACCAACGATCGGGGGGGAGGACGATCCAGATCAACAGGGCAGAAGAACAACACAGCACCACAGCATGGCACAGCACACCCAGCCTTCTCCTCCTCGTGTGTTTTATCCTCTCTAAAAGCGGGAGTGGCCTCAATCAAACGCTCAGAGTGAAGTCCCCACACCTGTCGCCAATCTGCCGTTTAGTTGTCATGACGACAAACACTCATACAGATCTGGAGCTGTTTGTCACCCCGTGACATATATATCTATACCCGCCCACGCCGTCAGATCATTTGGACGTGTGCTGTTTTCAAGAGATAACAACGATATAAATACTGTTCGTTTTCTCACACAAACCGCTCGTTTCGTGTCTTAGGCCATCAATGTGTACTTATGATGGGGAATTGTTTCATTTGGACGTGGGGAATTGTTTTAATTTGGACTCTGTGCTTGTGTTTTGAGACAGTGACCATAGACCTGCATTATATGACTGACACACAAGAACGGTTTGACCTAAAAATATCAAAATTGAAACTACTGCGGAAACAAAGACACCTACATCTTGGATGCCCTTGAGGTAAGCTAAAACATATCATAAATTAATTTCAAAGTGAACTATCCCTTTAAAGGGAATGTGAGATGTCGCTCTGATTGGTTTATTTCACGTTACGCCCAAACCACACCTATGAATAATGAAGCTACTTCAGACCAACCCATTTTAGATTTGCGTCGGGCGCAAGAGTCATTTATCCCGCTGGTATAATAGCAACAGCGCCAAAGACCCGCCCACAAAGTTACTTGCGTTTCGTGCTTGATACTTGCGTTTCATATCGTTAAACTAGGGCCCTATGTCCATAAAGGCTAATGTTTTTTTTTTGTTTTTTTTGAAGAGCGGAGAATAATCTTTGCTGTGTAGTTGAAGCAAATATTCTGTGTGTGCATAGTGCTTCATGTTCTGTATCATGAGATTTTAATCGTGAAATTTCAACAACAAGAAAACTGAGCTCCTATATAGCTACAATAAACTTTATATATTGTACGTTGATGAAAACGTAATGAGATGCACATACTGCCTCAGATCCGGCTGTTCCAGTGACGGACAAAATATGTCATGCGCTGGTCAAAAACCTTGTAGGCTTACTCAATTTGAGCTTGATTTTCATAAAATGTTAATATTATAATGACACGTGGAAGTGTCTGACCATAGCTATATAAAGCCACATTACAAACTTTGACGTCAGTGTTTAATTAACCCTCTGAGGTCGGCAAACGTGCGGGCGCGTTTTGCTGGATTTTCTCCACATTGTAGAACTATAAACTTAAATTACTCCGTCATTTATGGTCATACAGAAAAAAAGAAATATAAAAAAAGAATCTGTGATATTTCTACTTTTGTATGTGTCCACTTACAATCAAATCAAAACATTGTGCTTTTGTAAAATAAAGAAAATAAATAGGGTGTGCGTTCTGCCTCTCCGTCGCGGTGAACTTTTTTTTCTTGAGCACGTCTATAAACTGAAACAAAACTCAGCGAATACTTGTCACACATTTATGAGCCATATACCTTTATAAACATTTAAGTGTGTACTTTTAAAACGATCGGGTTCAAAACGAAAACAAATATTCTCTGTTTAAGTAATTTGTATAAAACCAACAAGATGTCCAGCTTCTCAAACGCTTGCTCATTACAGTTAATTTGGCCACGCCTACTCGCGCAAAAGATATTCACATGCAAATCTTCACATGGAACGCGATCGCGCTCATTACCTCAAAAACAAAACACCAAAACACTTCACTTTTCGTCGAGTTAGGCGCACCGTGAGCTTACATTGGATTTAGGCTACCTCAAAAGAAGAAGAAGAATGCGATTTGAAGACAAGAAAGATTTAAGGTAAGAAATTCTTACATATTAGTTTGTTATTGTTGCATAAATGTCACATTGCAGTTGAACTGTTGCTAGATATATGGGGAATATTATAATATTTAGACCCGTGTTTACTGTTAGGCCTACTGTGTTTGTGGATATCTGGTCAAACGTAGATATGTATGGTAACCATAATGTTTTATATTTGAGCGCGATCACGTTTGAATGTATCATATTTTGCAGCGCGATCGCGTTTGAATGTATCATTTGAAAATTTGAAATTGAAAAGCATAATTGAAAAGCAAAACACACCAAACGGGTTCATGTTTTTACTATTATCTCAT
This sequence comes from Rutilus rutilus, assembly GCF_951802725.1. Lineage (NCBI taxonomy): Eukaryota > Metazoa > Chordata > Actinopteri > Cypriniformes > Leuciscidae > Rutilus > Rutilus rutilus. The sequence continues at coordinate 44,829,100 of NC_140214.1, read as the reverse complement.
TTCATATCATCATAACGAATGGAAACATTTGAAGTAACATGATAATCAATATATTTTTCTCTAGCTTGGTTGTTACTGAAATCTTTTGGAAGATTTATACTGTATAGATTTATATCTATTGTTATTATTATTTTACCCAGCACTGTGCATAGCCTATGCCTACAAGGCACAACAAACCTGGTGTTCATTATATTATATATTGTTGGAAACATTTGTGTGTGTGTGTGTGTGTGTGTGTATTCTGTGAATTTTAAAAAGCAATTTTAACCAGAAAAATCTAATATTTATTTCCAAAATCGTGCAGGCCTTTCTCTTGATATCAGTATGTTCACTTTTTTTTCCAGGGCCCAGATGCCACTGAGTCCTGCCGACTTCAACATTCACATGAGTCTCTGGAACATGAACATGGTAAAGTGAAAATCAAACACCTTGGAAATGAAAGGTATGTACAATGTTTTTAGGAATGGCACAAATGTCTCTGTCTTTCAATAAGTGCTTTTTTGCCATTTGTTGTGTCTATTTGGATTATGTTGTGTAAATAAATCCAAACAATCTAAAAGCCATTCTTTTTTAAATCTCCTCATTTACAGTATTGTGCAAGGTTGCTCAGAATGACAGGGGCCTGATAGCTCCTAATAGGGCCGTTAGGGGAGTGTCTTTGTCTTTCTCAGGTGTGAAAAGCCATACATATTAATGAGCTCACGCATAGAGCTTTCTCACACAAAACACGTCGTAAAAATTTTAAATCAATATATTGTCTTCTCTGAATGAGCAGTCAGGGTGATTTTCACATAGTTTTGGAGCAAATATTCTAGGCTATGTCATACAATTTTCAAAAGTCTTGTGAAGAAATAATCAGTAGGGGTTTCATGGCCTTATTTCAGTGAGAATTCTTTTTTGTATTTTCACAAACCACGCATAAATGTCATTATCTCAAAACTACAAACTTTTACATACATGCTGTTGATATATTATTGTAGCAGAGTTTGTGCTGAATACAGTGTAATTAGACTTTAGCCATGAAAATGTCACAAGTAACAGAAATAACCAGAAATGTCAGAGCATGTCAGAACACCTCCAGGGCCCAGAAAACAGCTCAGACCTCAGAGGGTTAAATAGGAGGTTTCTGCCTGACAGCGACGATATGTAAATCTGTTGTTTTTTCATCACCAACAACGTCATACTATGAACTTATTGTGGTCCTCCTGCTCAAGTTTCACATTAAATGTGAGTACTAATTTTAATATAAAATCTAGTTTTTATATGCCATTTGAAGCAATGCATGTTTGTGCAATTTTGTTAGCCTATATTTTTATATAGTGGTGTGCCATGGGATTTTTTACTTATCAAAACTGTGCCGTGGCAAAAAAAAAAAAAAGTTGGTTTAACACTGCTCTAGGAGACCTGAGGCTCACGGTGGGAGTGTTTCCCCGCGGCCCTCCCGCTCCACTGGCCTGTTGTGTGCCGTCGAGCTGCCAGGTGATGGTGAGGGGTGTTTGCTTTTCGAATCAACAATGGAGTTTAAAAATATACGGCCGATGGACCGACGATGAGGTTCAGGCTTCATTAAGCTTATATGAGGAGGACGAAATCCAGCGGGAACTGGAAAGGCACACACAGTCCCACGTCACCGGACTAATTTGCCTAATCTTCACTGTACTTTAGACTGCAATGGAAACACAGACAGCAACAGGTCTGGGGGAAAAAGATCCTGGGACAGATTGTTCTGGGTAATTTCGGTGGAAACACGGCTTTAGATGATCATCTTATTGAAGAGCTACAGCAGCATTTAGTTAACAATAGTCTGTTCTGAAACCCAGTCACACTAGTTCTGTGTGCTGGAAGACACTGTTTCTTCTCTTTCATTTTTAACTATTTATTTGACATCTCTCTTCTTTATTCTCTGTTGAAAAGGCAGATTTCTGCATGTACACAATCAGTACATTGTATCAAATGCTATCAAATTAAACAATTACTAACTAGATTTAAAAAAAAAACACATATAAATGTGAGCAATAGGGAAACCCAGAAAGTGCACTGCTATAAACAATGAAACATAAGTCCTGCTGTCTTCAAATAAATAAACTTCAGTCACACTGTAATTGCTGTACAGTATAATGATACTAACTGTAGTTTCTCCAGCTTGAATTGTGTGTTCATCGGTAGATCACTGAGGTTTTTCACTCCAGAGTCTCCTAGTTTATTCCAGCTCAGGTTCAGCTTTCTCAGGTGTGACGGGTTTGATTTCAGAGCTGAAGTCAGATCAAAACAACCTTCGTCTGTCATATTACAGTATCTTAACCTACATTAGCAGAGAGAGAGAGCAGAAAATAAGACAGAAGAAAAGAAAACTCTTTATTCTGTAAAGTCAAATCGATTTTAAACAAACCAAATCTTCATAAGCAAATAAAATGCTAAAGTGTTTTGGTTTAAAGTGCTGAAGTGATTTTAAGCATTTTGATTCTTGTATGTGAATGTGACTGACCTCAGTCTCTCCAGTTTACAGTGTGAATCCTTCAGTACGTCACATAAGTGCTTCACTCCTGTGTCTCCTAGTTTATTCCCGCTCAGGTTCAGCTCTCTCAGGTGTGATGGGTTTGATTTCAGAGCTGAAGTCAGGATGAGACTCTGTTTCTCTGTAATTCTGCATCTATTCAGACTGAAGACAGAAAGAGAAAATGACTCAGATCTATGATGATCAACTAACGTGTTTAGCTTCATCCAGCAGACTTTTTCTGACAAATAAACAGGGATATCAAGGTAAAGGTAACATGGAGAAAGACTACACATTGTTCATTTAAATATACTACCAACATTGTAAAAATAAAAAGGTTGAAAGTGTTGATCTATTTATATGAGTATACAAATTCATTTCATTTAAACTTTAAGGTTCTTTCATGTCAATGTTACCCTTGGTTTGCTCACTGGGTCAAATGTGTTCATGTCGGTTGGTTTCAGACACATTGTCTACTTTCTAAAACTTTACAGTAAAGTTTCATTTGTTAACATTAACTACATTAGTTAACATGAACCCATGATGGACAATACTATACAGCATTTAATAACCTCAAATTTAAACATTCACTAATACATTTTTAAATACAAAAGTTTTCTGTTAACATTAGGAAATCCCCTGTGAACTAACATGAACAAAGAATAATTGTATTAACTAATATGATCAGATTAAGGAATAAAAGTATTTCCTTAAGCAGAAGACAATCAAACAAGTTTTGTAAAAGGTAGCTCATCTGCTTTAGTGCTGCACCGTGAGGCAGTGTCACGTCTGTTCTAGGTTTAGTTTACTTTGATTTCATGTCTTTTATTTTGTATAATTCCTCACAGTCCTCCTCCTCATGTGATTTTGTCATGTGCTCCCCTGTTCATGTGTCATGTTCTGATTGGTTCCTTGTTTCATGCATCACGGTTTCATTGGTTCATCGTGTTCAGGTGTTTCTTGTTTATTTGTGTCTGAGTGTGTATATAGCCCTCATGTTACCATTGTCTTCTGTCTGGCTTTGTTCCCTGTAACTGCTGTTGGTGATGTTCATGTTTCTCAGTCAAGTCTTTGTTTTTTATTTATTTTGTTCATGTTTATTTGAATAAAGCTGCACTTGCATTCAGTAATGATGGAAGAAACTAAGCTTTGCAAAGCTTTCAATTAATTAAACCAATTTTTTCACAAAATGATTCACTGTTTCGAAGAGTTGAAACAACAGGCACTGGCCAAAAACTCAGGCCAGACATGCATAAAAACACCTTCTAAAAACCCATTGCACAAGTTTTAATAAAAGTAAAATCAATCAAATGCAATTAACTAATCATCTAATACAATTAAATATCAAGTGTCTGTATAATATGTGCTCTTTTATCAATTTCCAGTGCTTGTTTTATTTTATGGATGGCTCAGCTAAACAGGCCAATAAGAGATTATTAACTACTATTATTCCTTTTAATTATACTAATGTCTAATTAAAACGTCTACAAATGTATAAAACTGATCAGAGATCAGGTAAAACTCACAGACACTTGTTCAATCTCAGTGAATCTGCATGATTCATGGGTTCACAGAGATCATCGCCCCCCAGTGGTGAACCACTGACATTTCCAAACATTTGGAAACAGTTATGAAGTAACAAATGTCTCTGATGTGTCGAGACTGAGACTATCGCGAGACTGTGGGTGAGAACCAACATGGCAGCGCTCTGAACGCAAACACCGGATTACTATCAACTTCATTCACTTATCAAAACAACCTTCACTATACTGGATAACCAATCTTGTCAAGACCCGGATAACCTGTTCAACTTCATCGACAGCTATTTCTACAATCTGGACATTATGTCAGAACCAAACAGGAAAATACGCAAACGGGATTCATCCACTGAAACAGACGAGGAAACTACAGTCGAGGTCAGTGTACTCACAACCATAAACTCCAAACTTGCCATACTCGAACTTCTCCATATAGACATCCGTGATCTGAAAGCTAGTCTCGAATTTTCCCAATCCCAAATCGAAACTCTAATGCAAGATAACATCGAACTAAAAAAAAACGCATCACACCTCTCCACCCAAGTCACAAAACTCACCAAAGAAAATCAAATTATGCAAGAAACCATATTGGACATCCAATGTCGCAGCATGCGCGATAATCTCATATTTTCTGGAATAAACATACCTCCACAAAACACACCCGACGATCCAGAGAAGGCAATAAGAGAGTTCATGCACGACTCGCTCAAACTGCCTGCAGCAACAGTTGAGGAGATAACTTTCCACCGAGCTCACCGTCTTCCATCCAAAGACCCCAAAAAGCCACCTCCAATAATCGTTAAATTTGAAAAATACAAGCACAAAGAACTCGTTAAAAGCAGAGGAAATCAGCTGAAGAACACCACGTATGGGATGTACGATCAGTTCCCCAAACAAATTCAAGATCGCAGACGAAAACTAGTCCCGATGATGAAGCGTTTCCGTGAACAAGGAAAGCGAGCTACATTATCGGTAGACAAACTTTACGTGGATGGAACACTCTACCGCGATCCAAACATCACTACGTGGCTGTATCCTAACTAAACTTTCACTTTCCATTCCAACACTGACTGTTCCAAAATGCATTCTATATAGCCATACTGCCATAACCTGTTACATATTTCATTCATCACGCTAATAGTTATTACTGAACTCTGATTATAGGCCCTGATGTCTCTTATTTTTTATTTTTTTTCCTTTTTTTTCTCCTCTTTATTCTCTTCTATTTCCACAATGTCATGTTTGCTTCTAGCAACACATGCATTGTGTTATTATCTCCCAGTATTTTTTTCTTTTTTTCTTGTTACTCGCCATTCTCTCTGTCTCCCACATAGTGTATGTCGGTTTTTTGTATATGTGTCCTGTCTATTTATGTGCAGAGCAGCGTTTATAAATGTGTTCTGTCCATCTATGTTTTGTGTCTGTTTGAACGAGCCAGCCAGCCAGCCTGGAAACCCCCCTCACCTCTCCCCCTCCCACAACATATCATGGGTACCTATCTTAGGTACAAATAGCACATCTTACATACTATTAGTATTTACATTTAACCATGCAAACACTTAAACTGATAACATGGAATGTACGTGGCTTTCATACCACCCCTAAAAAAATTAAAGTAATCAACCACCTCGTTAAATTAAGGGCAGATATTTGCTTCTTACAAGAAACACACTTAACGGATACAGAACTACAACATCTTCATTTCAAACAATTCAACAAAATATTCTCATCTACATTTAATAGCAAGCAAAGAGGCGTTTCTATCTTGATAAACAAAAACATCAGCTTCACTCTTAATTCCTCAATTTCAGATCCAGAAGGTAGATTTATTATCATCAATATATCAATCAATCACTTAACTTTTACACTAGCAAACATTTACGCTCCAAACAATGATGACCCACTTTTCTTTCATAATCTCTTCTCTCTGCTGTACAATTCCACAAATCTCATAGTAGCCGGAGATTTCAATACTGTTCTCAATCCATCATTTGACCGTACACATAATCACAGTAACAGACAAACTTGTCACTCATCAGAAGTAATTAAACAATACATGACGGATTATGGCCTTGGCGATAGCTGGAGAACAAGGAACCCACTGCTAAGAGAATATTCATATGCCTCTTCAGCCCACCGTTCTTCCTCTAGAATAGATTTTTTTTTGGTTAGCAACTCCTTAATGCAACAGATATTAGAAAATACTATCCATTCAATTATTATCAGTGATCATGCTCCTGTATCTTTAACATTAAACATCCCAGCACAAAAGAAAACCTCTACAAGATGGCGCTTCAACATTTCTCTCCTAGAAGACCCCAATTTTACCACACTTATAAAAAAAGAGTGGGCATCCTTTCTGGAGATGAATGACTCTCCAGAAATCTCACCATCAACACTTTGGGAATCTGGCAAAGCAGTCATGAGAGGCATAATTATATCATACTCATCCCACAAGAAAAAACAGCAACAACAATTGGAAAACACTCTTGAACAGAAAATAAAACTGCTTAGCAATCCACAGTTTACCGCCCCATCTGAAGAAGTACAAACTGAACTCAAGCAACTTAGGACTCAATTGGATAGTATCATAAACAAAAAAACACAGTTCTGTATACAGCAACTCAAATATGATCAGTTTCACCTTAGCAATAAAGCAGGAAAGTATTTGGCAAACATGTTACAATACAAAAAAGAAAAAATCACTCATCCCATCTATTCTGGACACTTCAGGCAAAACTACGCAGGACCCTCAAGAAATCAATAACTCTTTTCGCCATTTCTACAGCTCTTTGGTCACTAACGGCACCCAACCTCTACAATCTGAAATTGACTCCTTTTTTAATAATCTGGACCTTCCCTCATTAACCACAGAACAAGCAAACTTTTTAGAACAACCCATCATCCCTGAAGAACTTATCAAAGCCTTACAAAGCATGCAAAACAATAAATCACCTGGTCCCGACGGACTACCGGCAGAATTCTACAAACACTTTTGGGACATCTTATCACCGACTTTTAATAAATTACTCACAGAAATCCAAACCACATGTACCATTCCCACACATATGAACACAGCGCTCATTACTGTTTTTCTGAAACCCAATAAGGACCCAACACATCCCTCTAGTTACCGCCCACTTTCATTAATCAACACTGATCTGAAAATTATCACAAAGACTCTAGCTACCAGGATTGAAACAGTTATGCATTCACTAATTCACCCAGACTAGACAGGCTTCATCAGAAACAGAAATGCAAAAGACAATATCCGCAGACTTTTCAATCTCATTAGCATTGCACAAGGACAGTCACAAAAAATTATAGTTGCATCACTAGACGCAGAAAAAGCATTTGACAAGGTCAACTGGACATTTTTATTCACCACCCTCCGTAAATTTGGTTTTGGAGAGTTGTTCATTCAATGGATAACAACACTATACACTTCTCCAAGGGCCGCAGTCATCACAAATGGGATCACTTCACCAAGCTTCACTCTGCACCAAGGAACCAGACAGGGATGCCCACTCTCTCCATCCCTCTTTGCCATATTCATCGAACCACTCGCCAAACGATGGAACAAGCTCCCACTCACACTCACAGGCCGTATAGCAACAATCAAAATGAAGATACTCCCCCAGATCAATTATTTATTTTCAATGATTCCAATCACTCCGACAGACTATTGGTTCAAAAAATTTGATTCCCTCACCACTCACTTCTACTGGAAAAATAAAAAACCAAGGATAGCACTTACAACACTTCAAAACACAAAACACTTAGGCGGACTTGAAGCACCAAATTTCATGCACTACAACCTGGCAAACCAATTACAATACCTATATAAATGGACTCAACAACAGACACATTCCGACCCATGGCTTGATCTTGAGCAATACTTGTGCTCCCCCAACTCAATCGCAGATCTCCCCTTTCTACCACAGTCAAACAAAAAACTGGACTTCTATCATAACATTACAATAGCAACAACTCTGTCAGCCTGGTGGAAAACCAACAAAATCACCAAATCACCCCAAGCTCCATGTAGGTATACCCCCATCTGGCACAACCCTGACCTCCGTCTTCACAATAAACCGATCCACTTCCCCAAATGGCAACAAAATGGCATCACCCACCTTCACCACGTATTTGAAAATCATAAATTTATGTCATTCACCTCAATTGTCCAGAAATTCGGGATCGGGAGAGACCAATTTCTACCAACAGCTTAAATTTTTAATTCAAAGCAAAATAACTTTAACTAACACCCTACAGCCTTCTAAAATAAGTTATAAGTTATTAGAGATAGGCAACCATCCAAGAAAACTTATATCTAAACTCTACAGCTTCATCGCTTCATCTAACCCCACAATAACCCTGCCCAAGGGGAAGTGGGAAAGTGACCTCATGCTATCTTTCGACCCGGATTTCTGGACACATATCTGCAGGAACACTTTTACTATGACCACCAATACCAATTTACAACTCATACAATATAAAACCATCCACAGAATCCACATCACTCAGAGTAAACTATTTGAAATGAAATTATCTGACACAGACACCTGCTCACAGTGCACCTCTGGGAGCAAAGATACCTATCTCCACGCAACCTGGCTCTGCCAGCCTGTTCACTCTCTTTGGATCACATTAACCAACATACTATCTTCGATCCTGGACTGCAGAGTTCCACTGTCTCCTGCACTCTGTCTCCTAGGAGATACTTCAGAAACCTCCATCCCCTTCAAATACAAAACACCAGTTCTTGTCTCTCTAACAATCGCTAAAAAAATAATCTTTCAAAACTGGAAATCAAAATCATCTTGCAATTTCACTCATTGGACTAATCTAATTACAGAATTCATTTTGACAGAAGAAACCATAGCTCATAAAAAGAACAATATATCTGCCTTTAAAGAAACCTGGAATCCTCTCATAACCTTTCTACAAATTCAACATTCACCCCCTCTCCACCCCTGCCTTAACAACACCTAACAGTCACACACTTACAGACATACCAATCTCACACTTATAACTCCTCTCTGTCTGTCTATCTGTCTGTCTATCTGTCTGTTTGGCCGTGTGCCTGTCTGACCATCTGTCTGTGTACCTCCCTGTCTCCCTGTTACGGCTTGTCATTCTTTATTATTTACAAACATATGATCTGTCTTATTTTGTTATATGAATAAAAATAAAGTTGACCTCCGAAGACGGGGGGGTGGTGGCTGGGCAAAAAAAAAAGTAACAAAGCCTCGTTTACTGAAATCACGTGACTTTGGCAGTTTGATACACACTCCGAACCACTGATTCGAAACAAAAGATTCATAAAGGTTTCATAGCTTCATGAAGCATGTTTCGAAAGCGCCCATCACTAGCGCTCAGTCCACTTACCTTCAGTGGATCTCATTACAGGCAGATACTGATCACAGACTTTTAAAATGCACTTGTTCAATTTTTACAAGTTACAGTATATGCTGCATCAAAGTTAGACATTTGTGTAATACAAAGATTAAACTGAAAGCAGTTATGAACAGTTCTGATTCTGATGTCAGAAAAAAAACATTGTTCTGCCTCTACAGTATCTGAAATAATTATTGACCCATGATCAAACTGTCTGTCTTGAAATATTATCATCAGCTAACATTACAACTAAAAGTAAAGTGATATTATAAATAAATGAGCAATACTCACGTCAGTGTGTTGAGTTGACAGTGTTTATCCTGCAGTAGAGCAGCGATCTGATTTACTCGTGTGTCTCCTAGTTCATGTTTACTCAGATTCAGCTCTCTCTGGAGTAACGTGTTTTTACCCACAACACTATTCACATACTGACAGGCTTCCTCTGCAGCAGGACTCACAAACCTGCAGAAGAGGCAACTCAGTTCTCAACTAAATGTCCATTGCATTACAAAAATGATTCATACGATAAAGTTATTTAGATGTCAATTTTTTCTTTAAACATTTAAATACACAAATAAATATATATTTAAAATAAACTAGAGCAACGCTCAGTCCTAAAGCAAACTCATAAGAACAGAAACGTCTCACAGAGCAGAAGGGCAAAAGCTCACTAGATCATGGTTTTCAGTATGAATACAGAGTGTGAAATTAAGATCTTTCTGGCTTTAAAGAAATGTCAGCACAGAGAAAACTGGCTTGTGAAACTGTATGATTGTGAACATCTGGAGACTCATAGACCTGCTGTAGAGAGATGAAGTGAATCTGGGCTTGATGGAAAACCATTGTGTTCAGAAAACTATTTCACTAAAAGGTTATCTAGAATTAATAATGAGAAGTGTGCACAAAACATGTTAATTATCAAGGTATACTCCAGAATAGCAGCACATACACTTAACGTACCATAATAAAATAAAACATAATGTCTATTTGACCTGTAGCTCGTATCACAACTAAACTGTGTTGACAGTCAAATCATCATGACAGAACCTGCAGATCTGATCTTGACCATTTTGATGCAACAAATTGTCTAGCTTATAACTAAAATAATATATTAGTTATGAATATTTAGCCTGCATTTAGCTAATTTAGTTAATTATTTGATCCCGTCTCACCTCAGTGTCTTCAGTTGACAGTCTGGATCCTGTAGTAAATCATTGAGTTCCTTCACTCCTGATTGTCCAGGATCATTTACTGTGAGATCCAGCTCTATCAGGTGTGAAGGGTTTGATCTCAGAGCTGAAGCCAGAGCTTTATAACCTTCTTCTGTCACACTGCAGTTAGAGAGTCTAGAACAGAGAGGAAAACATTCAGCTGATTCAGTCGCCTCTACAATAAGGGCGCTTCAGCATAAACAGCAGTTTCCCTAAAAGAGCTAAATTGATGTTGAGCGTCTTTTTAACCCCCTGGGGTCGGCGGTATTGCCAGCTCACTTTTGTTCTTATCAGTGCAAAAGAGACTCAAATAACTCTGTCGATTTTTGTCATACAGGCAAGTGTTATACATAATTTAAAACTGTTAAACGTCTTCTTTTATTTGTGTACACTCATGATAAAAACAAAATGTTATGTTTTTCGTAAAATAAAGAAAATAAATATGATGCGTGTTCTGCCGTCTCTCTCAGTGAGAAACTCATTCTGAAACGCGACAGAAATGAACTGTAACTCAGCGATTGTTTGTCACACAGACTTGAATCGCATGTCTATACAACGCTTGGAGTCTCTATTTTTAAAGTATGTATATTATATAAAAAACAAATATTCTCTCTTTAAGTGATCCGTATGAAAGCAGCGGCATGTACAGAAAAACACCCCCAAAGCATGATGCTACCACCCCCATGCTTCACAGTAGGGATGGTGTTCTTGGGATGGTACTCATCATTCTTCTTCCTCCAAACACGTTTAGTGGAATTATGACTAAAACGTTCTATTTTGGTCTCATCTGACCACATGACTTTCTCCTATGACTCCTCTGGATCATCCAAATGGTCATTGGCAAACTTAAGACGGGCCTTGACATGTGCTGGTTTAAGAAGGGGAACCTTCCTTGCCATGCATGATTTCAAACCATGACGTCTTAGTGTATTACCAACAGTAACCCTTGGAAACGGTGGTCCCAGCTCTTTTCAGGTCATTGACCAGCTCCTCCTGTGCAGTTCTGGGCTGATTTCTCACCTTTCTTAGGATCATTGAGACCCCACGAGGTGAGATCTTGCATGGAGCCCCAGTCCGAGGGAGATTGACAATCATGTTTAGCTTCTTCCATTTTCTAATGATTGCTCCAACAGTGGACCTTTTTTCACCAAGCTGCTTGGCAATTTCCCCATAGCCCTGTCCAACCTTGTGGAGGTGTACAATTTTGTCTCTAGTGTCTTTGGACAGCTCTTTGGTCTTGGCCATGTTAGTAGTTGGATTCTTACTGATTGTATGGGGTGGACAGGTGTCTTTATGCAGCTAACGACCTCAAACAGGTGCATCTAATTTAGGATAATAAATGAAGTGGAGGTGGACATTTTAAAGGCAGACTAACAGGTCTTTGAGGGTCAGAATTCTAGCTGATAGACAGGTGTTCAAATACTTATTTGCAGCTGTATCATACAAATAAATTGTTAAAAAATCATATATTGTGATTTCTGGATTTTTTTTTAGATTATGTCTCACAGTGGACATACCTATTCTTGTGTGAAATGACAAAAACCATCCATTCTGCTTATACAGGAGACACTGCGCAGAGGAGGGTGAAAACACAAGATACATGGAGGACAAAGACATTTCCATGTCCTGCACCTGTGACTGCCTAACAACAAACACATGGGGGGTGCTGACCTGTCTGATCAGCTGTTACAGTACTACACAACACAGCACAAAACCATGAAGTGGTACAGTAAGATTTTTCTACACTTCTTGGACATTGCTTCCACCAACTCTTTCATTGTGCACAAAGAGCTACATGGTAACTTGTCCTATAAAGAGTTTATGGAGCAACTTATAACAGAGCTCTGTGGTGTGTCACAGAAAACGGCAATGATTTTTAAAGGACAAGTTCGGTATTTTACACTTAAAGCCCTGATTACAGATCGTTTCTGATGAAATAGAACGGTTAAGATTACATTTTGGACAAATGCTGCTGTCCCGAGAATTTTAGGTTTCTTGCACCCAGAATGGGTGCATATGTGCACTGGAACAATCCTTCCTAAAACGCATTACACTTTCGTTTACAAAGAGTGGTCAGGGGTGTTCACTGATATGCTCACACAAAAATCGCTGCAAAAGATGCTTTCCAACAGGTTTTATCGTAGTTTTTGTCCAACTCCATTGACTTGTATTGGATGTGCTGTGAGGTACGGTATTACTCCGCCGCCGGAAACTGAAATGGGGTTGTTTTCTTCTTCTTCTTCTTCTACTTGTTTTTTTCTTACGGCGGATCGCAAACTGAAATGCCAGTGGTTTGCTTGCAAAGGTGCATTATCGCCACCAACTGGGCTGGAGTGTCTATTATTCAAGCTCTCAACGGAAGAATGCACGGGTGTGAGACGTTTGGAAAAATAGGTCCACAGTTTTACAACGAATGGTAAAACACCTGTTGGAAAGCATCTTTTGCACCGATTTTTGTCAAATCAATGTTGTAAACTGTTGTGCTGCTTAATATATATTTTTTATAACCTGTGATAGTTTTTTCAGGATTCTTTGAATAAAAATATTTTTTTTACAAGAATAGTCATTCAAAAGTCTTGTGGACAACTATTCAGTATGTGTTAAATGGCCTTATTGCAGTGACGTTTTTTTCAAAACGTACTAACCACGCATAATATTTTTTTTCTATAAAATGCAAACATGTACATCCATTTTGCTCACATATTATTGTAGCAGAGTTTGTGCTGAATACAGCAAAATTACATGTTGGCCAATGGTATGTTGTAAGTAGCTGAAATAAGCACAAATCTCAGGTCATGTCAAAACATCTCAAGGGCCCCAAAAACACCTCAGACCCCAGAGGGTTAACCCTCTGGGGTCTAAGGTGTTTTTGGGGTCCTTGAGATGTTCTGACATGCCCTGACATTTGTGCTTTTTTCAGTTGCTTATAAACACATTAATAAAAATTACACACTATTTAGCTCAAACAGGGCTACCATAATATGTGAGCAACAAGAATGTACATGTCTGCATTTTTGAGAGAATAATGTTTATGCGTGGTTATTGAAAAAACTAAAAACTAAAGTTTCTGAAATAAGACCACAAAACACATACTAAATATGTGCCAATAAGACTTTTGTCTAATGGATGTCATCGCCTAGAGTTTTTTCTTCAAAATTATGTGAAAATCATCCTGCCTAATCATTCACATAACACAATACATTGATTTGAATTTTGCAAAGCACTTTCTGTTTGAAAAGGCAATATTCGAGTGGGCGTCAACGATCATGCATATTTAGTGGTTCACACCTGAGGAGACAATGGGGCCCGCATAATTAATTAGCCATTCATTCAGGTTAGTCACTGAGCTACAAGAATGCAAGAGCAACAGTTGGAAGCATCTCAATTCTTTTTTATTTTTCCACATATTGTGCTTGCAATTTGGCCTATAATATCCAAGCAAAACATGTCTAGTAATTGTGCAATTAATTCTCATACTGTATTTTCAGTTTTGGAATATTTATCCTCTCCCCAAATTTGTCACTAATAAAACCCAATAAAAATTATTTAAGGAAAAGGCTTATATTTACCTTTTAATAGTTTGTTTACATCTACCTTGTAAATATATATATATTATTAAAAAGGTTACAATTAACTAAAGTATACATTTTATCATACATATTTCAAAGTTAAGGATTTGATTGATTATTTGATTACTTTATTTTTGACAAAACATACTATATTTAACATGAGCAAAAATTGGCAAACAAAAGCTTATTTGAGGTGGCAGATATTTTACAGTAAAAATGTATAATCTATCCAAAACTAATCAACGAAATGTTGTCTTTCATATGTCTGTAACATAGGTCTTTCATTTTTATTATAAGAAATATAAATGTTAATTTGCAGTTTAATACGTTGCTTATACAAATACATTTTATTTCAACATATTTCAGTCGATTTTTACTCAGTATAGCAATACAGTTTGCTAAAACCGAAACATTCATTCACAAACAAAAACGCCTGACTGTAACGTTGTTTTTATGAAATATTAGGGCATATAAATGTTAATTTTCAGTTTAATACGTTGCTTATACAAATAGCCTACATTTTATTTCAACATATTTCTGTCGATTTTTACTCAGCTCAGTATAGCAATACAGTTTGCTAAAACATCATTCATTCACACAGAGACACAATTTAAATTTAAACTCTCTTTTTGCGAGCTGTGGTAAACAGCGCGCATCTCTGTGGCTGCCGTTCATTCATTCACAGAAACGCGATTAAAAAAAAACTTACTACAGTATTCGGATCCTCTCTCCTCGCAATACCCGCACTCTGAGGTAGATTTTCCATTATTATTATTCCTCACAGCGCTGCCAGATGGTGTAAACACGTAGGCTACAATGATATGATTAAACTTGTGTTTTCTCAAGCTGATATGGGGGCGTTCACAGGTTTGCATGGATTGCCTCAGTAATTTGCGTTTGAATAGCACGCGCTCTCCGTGGGCGGGTTCACATTACATTTGAATGAGCTCTAATTAGCTCGACTGGAATCGCTCTCTTTTAATACAGATTTCACAAGATGAGAATATTTGTTTTTTATATAAATTACAGAATTTATATTTATATTATTAAAAGAAGAGAATTCAAGCTTCATGCCTGTGTGTCTGTATGCCTGTTTGACTGAGTATTCGCTGAGTTATTGTTCATTTTCGGACGCGTTTCAGAATGGTCTTCACTGACAGAGAGAAGGCAGAACTCGCATCACGTTTATTTTTCTTTATTTGGCAAAAAGCACAACACTTTGTTTTTATTGTGAGTATACACAAAAATAATACACATTTAACAGAATCGATTGATGTATGAAACTTGCTTGTAATATCAAAGTCAACAGAGCAAAATTAATTTCTTTTGAACTGAGCTGAAAAAAAGCGAGCTGGTATCGCCGGCGATACCACCGACCCCAGGGGGTTAAATATGCCTTTCCGTCCGTGTGCTTCTGTATGCGGTTGTTCCCTGTCCTCATCTGATGGCCACAATCTCACATGTCTGGGTCAAGAGTGTGCTGAGATAGTGTTTGTGGATGGTTCATGTCCTCACTGTGAGAACAGGACCATGTTGACACTGCGGTCGTGACTGTCCTTCCTCGTGAAGGCTAGAGTCTCTCTGCTGTTAGCCAGCACTGCCTCTGCACAAAGCAGAGCCGCCAATATGATTAAGATCTAGGACACTGTTTCCCAACTGTGTCAGGTGTGCCATGGAAAATTTGCAAATTCCAAACAATAAGTACAAATAAATGCAACAAATAAAAATATATTATCGCACTGTCGTGCTGAAACCTTGTATCTCTTTTTCGTAATTGTTTTATAAAATGAATGCTATTGGTCATCCTTTATGTCTGGAAAAAGATTTAACCAATATAAAGCATTTACAAGAGGTTGTGACTAAACCATTGGCTCCTCAAACTGTCAGTCAAACCTCATAACTCCATCCCGCCTCCATTTAGACTGTATCGTGTGCAGTTCGGTGATCCCTGGTTGTTTGCAATGGAAGGGTAAATAAAGAACTGATGTTTGTATAAATAAAGTTCCCTTTCGAAAGGGAACTCTACACTACGTCAGAATGACGCTATGGGGAACGCCTCAGGCGTGACAGGTGTCTGAAATCAAGTATCAACTCACAGCAATCATGCTGACCGGCGACAGCCCGTGCATCATCAGCCTAAATGATGAGCGCGCAACCCGGATATATAAAAAGGGCGCCTTGAAACCATGACAACATCCTTTCGTCTTCAGGGACTGTTTTGTTTGTCTGAGAGTGTTTTCTCTAGTGCAATTGGAAATGAAGCGTACAGAGAAGAAGAAAAATACCTTCCGCAAGTGTGTAGACCCGTGTCCCAGATATCTGACACCGGAGGATTCACACGATCTGTGCGTGTTCTGTCTGGGCGAAGAGCACGCGCGGGGAGCTCTCGAGGGAGCTGCCTGCGCGAGCTGCGAGCGTTTTTCTTTGAGGACGCTCCGCTCTCGTCTGTCTCACTTCTCGAGGGAAGTGAGCGCGGCATCTGAACCCCGCGGTTTCGGTCCCGCTCGGGCTGAGGCTCAGCGGCGCTTGAGTTCGTGGGGCTCTCAGATGGAGCTGGCAGATCAGCTGGAGAGGGGCGTTAACCTCGCGGATGATCTGTCAGCTGACGAGGGTGAGTTACAGGTCAATGTAGAAGATGTTCTATCTCTTTCTGACGGATCTGTAACTGGTTCTCTTCGGGCCGGGCAGGAGTCGGCTGCTGATGAGGTCAGTCTGGTTGAGACTGAACCACTTCAGCCCTCCTGCCCAGTGTACGCTGAGCTGGTGGACGTTATGGGGCGCGCCACCAACAGACTGCAGCTGCAGTGGAGGCGCGTCCGGGAGGAACCTGTTCGTGGTATTTTGGACGATCGGTTCCTCCCCACCCATAGGCCACCGGCTCGGATGAGCCTTCCATTCCTTCCCGATCTCCACTCTGAGATCGAGAAGGCATGGAAGAACCCGTTCTCTGCGCGCCTTCATTTGCACCAGCGGGCTAGTTTCGCTGCTGTGGAGGGGGCCGCAGAGCACGGGTATGTGTCGATGCCACCAGTGGACGAGACGTTGGCTAACTATCTCGCCTCTGGTCGGCCATCGTCACTGGGAGCTCCGACCCTGCCATCCAAGCCGCTGAAAACAACATCACGCTTGAATGGCAGAGCGTACACGGCAGCAGGTCAGGCAGGTGCGGTTCTGCACACCCTCGCGGTCCTTCAGGCCTACCAAGCCGACCTGCTGCGGGACCTCGATCAGGGGGCCGGCCTGCCCCCTGATGCGGTCGCAGAGCTGCGCCGCACCACGGATCTGGCTCTCCGGGCCACCAAACAGTCTGCTGTTTCCATCGGTCGTGCGATGGCAGCTATGGTGGCCACGGAGAGACATCTGTGGCTCAACCAGGCTGACATCGGGGAGAAAGAGAAAACTTTTCTCCTCGATTCGCCGGTTTCGCCTTCCGAGCTTTTCGGACCTTCCGTCGAGACGGTGGTCGATAAGTTCAGGGAGGCGAGGGCGCGCTCTGCGGCATTTAAGAGCTGTATACCGCTGAGGTCCTCGGCCCAGCCCAGGCAGGCGGGAGGGCCTGGTCCGTCGTGGTCTGAGGATCACAGACAGACCCAGAAGGCCAGTGTCGCTTCCCGTGCACCCCCTCCTCCTAGAAGAGGGAGCAGGGTGCGCAGGAGGCGTAACTCCCGCGGGAGGCAGGATCTCAGGGAGGTGATCCAGAGTAAACGTTCTCAGTCTGAACGTTAGGTATCACCTCCCTGGATCATTGCCTCCTAACCACCATCACTCCCAGGCTCCTCCTACATCAGGCCTGGGGCAGGGCCTATGATGAGTTCAAGAATTCTCTGATGGCCCGCTTCAGCTTGGTTGATAGGAGCGCCTTCCTACTAGGCTTAAAAAAAAAAAAAAAAAAGCAGTAGTACTTAGGTTTTGTTTTGAGTTTCTGAGCCCTGGCGTGCTTCATTCTGTATGCCGCAGGTTTTATGTTGAGTGAAAATGTTTTGTCAAGTCAAGTCAAGTCAAGTATATTTGTATAGCGCTTTTCACAATACAGATTGTATCAAAGCAGCTTCACAGTATTAAATTAAAATAATACAACAAGGTTTGTTTCTAGTGGAATTTATTGATAAAATCAAATTAGATATCCAGAATATCCCCAACTGAGCAAGCCAAAGGCAACAGTGGCAAGGAACCGAAAAACTCCATCAAGTGACCTAATAGTGTCCTAAAACTCCATCAGGTGACCCAATGGAGAAAAAAAAACCTTGGGAGAACCCAGGCTCAGTCGGGGGCCAGTTCTCCTCTGGCGTTTATTAACTAGAGGCCGGATTGTAATTTGGACTGTAAGATTAAAAATATTATATGAATGCCTGGCTGAAGAGATGCGACTTTAATCTAGTTTTAAACTGGGAGAGCGAGTCTGAGCAACGAACAGTATCAGGAAGGCTATTCCAGAGTTTTGGAGCTAAATGTGAAAATGCTCTCCCTCCTTTGGTGGTTCTGGATATCCTAGGTATGACCAAAAGCCTTGAATTTAGTGATCTTAAAGAGCGCGATGGATTATAGGGCGATAGAAGATCCGTTAAATAGACTGGAGCTAAGCCGTTTAGGGCTTTATAAGTCAGTAGCAATACCTTGTAATTAATACGGAACTTTATAGGTAACCAATGCAGTGATGATAAAATCGGTGTTATATGATCATATTTTCTTGATCTAGTAAGAACTCTAGCGGCGGCATTTTGGACTAACTGTAGCTTGTTAATTGAGGATGCAGGACAACCGGCTAATAAAGCATTACAGTAATCTAGTCTCGAGGTCATGAATGCATGAACTAACTTTTCTGCATCAGAAACTGATAGCATATTACGTAGCTTAGCAATGTTTCTAAGGTGGAAAAAGGCGGTTTTTGTAACATATGAAATATGATTTTTGAAAGACAGGTTGCAATCGAGTATAACACCCAGGTCTTTTACTGTAGAGGATAAAGTAACAGGACATCCTACTATATTAAAGTTGTATTGCGAGAGGTTTTGTGGGCGGTTTTTTGAACCGATAAGTAGTACCTCTGTTTTGTCTGGATTTAATAAAAGAAAATTACGCGTCATCCAATCTTTTATATCTTTAACACACTCTGTCAATTTGGATAATTTATCGTTTTCATCTGGCCGTGATGAAATATATATTTGAGTGTCATCAGCATAACAATGGAAACTAATTCCATGTTTCCTTATAATATTTCCAAGTGGCATCATATATACTGAGAATAATAGAGGGCCTAACACAGATCCCTGCGGCACTCCATAGTTTACTGGAGTTATGATCGATTTTTCTCCATTTAAATAGACAAAATGGTAGCGGTCAGATAAGTATGATCTAAACCAGCTTAATGCTTGTCCTTGAACACCAGTATAATTTTGTAGTCGATCTAAGAGTATTGTGTGATCTATAGTATCGAACGCAGCACTAAGATCAAGTAAAACTAGTATTGAGATACAGCCTTGGTCAGAAGCTAAAAGTAAATCATTTGTGATTTTAACGAGCGCAGTTTCAGTGCTATGGTGCGGCCTGAAACCAGACTGAAACTTCTCATAGATATCATTTTCTTGCAAGAAAGAACACAATTGAGCGGACACCACTTTTTCTAATATTTTAGACATAAATGGAAGATTTGAAATGGGTCTATAATTTGCTAGGTTATTATGATCTAATTGTGGTTTCTTAATGAGAGGTTTTATAACTGCCAGTTTAAATGTTCTTGGAACATGACCTAAAGATAAAGACGAGTTAATAATATTAAGGAGAGGCTCTTCCACTACAGGTAACACTTCTTTCAGTAGTTTAGTTGGTATCGGATCTAATAAACATGTTGTTGTTTTAGAGGAAGTGATAAGTTTATTTAACTCTATTTGTTCTATAGTTGTAAAGCACTGTAATTGTTCTTGCGGGGTGATAATTAAGGCTGAATTATAAGGCGCAACTGAAGATTGAACGTTTACAATTGTGGTTCTGATGTTTTCTATTTTCTCAGTGAAGAACTTCATAAAATCATTACTACTAAACTGTAATGGGATATTTTGTTCGGGTGATGTCTGTTTATTTGTTAGTCTAGCCACGGTGTTAAATAAAAACCTTGGATTATTTTGGTTATTTTCTATTAGTTTGCGGAGGTGCTCAGCCCTGGCTGCTTTTAGGGCCTTTTTATAACGTGACATACTGTCTTTCCACGCGATTCTAAAGACCTCTAAATTAGTTTGTTTCCATTTACGCTCTAAAATACGGGTTTCTCTCTTTAGAACATGCGTGGTATTGTTGTACCACGGTGCTTTAATTTTCTCTCTGACCTTTTTTAATCTAATAGGTGCAACAACATCCAATGTTCTAGAGAGAATAGTGCTCATAGTGCTAGTTAGTTCTTCTAGTTCATCTGTTTGTTTGGGTTCAGGCAGCAGCTGAGACAGATCGGATAAGCAATTTGAGAAATTATCTATGGTGGATGGAAGGATTGTTCTGCCTGGTTGATAACGCGGCGCCGCATGACATATTACAGCAGTACGTAATATGCAAGTTACCATGTAATGGTCAGTGACTTCATCACTTTGCGGTATAATATCTATATCGGTTGGATCGGTTCCATGTGATATAATTAAATCGAGTGTATGATTAAGACGATGAGTTGGTCCGGTGACGTTTTGCTTGACCCCAAATGAATTTAATAAATCTGTAAACGCAGCCCCTAACGCATCATTTGGATTATCTACGTGTATGTTAAAATCTCCTACAATTAATGCTTTATCGACATTGACTAATAGGTCTGAGAGAAAATCTGCAAACTCTTTTAGGAAATCAGCGTAAGGCCCAGGCGGTCTATATACGGTAGCCAAGGCTAGAGATAATAGGGATGTTTTTCTAACATCTAAGAGCGTAACATTTAGTACAAGTACTTCAAACGAAATAAACTTATAACCCGCTTTCTGAGTAACATTGAGAATATCTCTATAAATTGTCGCAACACCACCGCCACGACCAATTAGACGGGGCTCATGCTTATAGGAGTATCCAGGAGGAGCAGACTCATTTAGACCGAAATAATCATTTGGTTTAAGCCAGGTTTCAGTTAGGCAAAGTACATCGAAGCTATTATCTGTGACTATTTCATTTACAATAACTGCCTTAGGTGTGAGTGATCTAATGTTTAGAAGACCTAGCTTTAGAAATTGTTTTTGTTTACTAATAGCAACATTTTCTGTTTTAATAACAATTAGATTTTTCCTAGATCCTGCAGTAGATTTGTTATTTGATCTCACTAAACGAGGAATAGACACGGTTTCTATGCAATATTCTACACTAGTATTTATATCAGTTAAATTGGTGCAGCAGAGACTATGATTTGGACTTTTGGTTACTAGTCAAAAGGTATTTAACATTTTGGAGATGTTATCCGACAGAAGATCTGCTCCGAATCTGCTTGGGTGTAAGCCATCGGCACGGAAAAGCCTAGGACGCTCCCAAAACAGATTCCAATTATTTACAAAGAGCAGTTTCTGCTCATTGCACCATGACATTAACCATTCATTTAGCGCAAATAATCTGCTAAACTTTTCATGTCCTAGTCGGTACGTGGGAAGCGGTCCTGACACTATGATCGTTGTTTCAGGCGATGTGCTGCGTACCGTATCGATCAGATTCCTGAAGTCTTTCTTCAGAATCTCTGTCTGGCGCATCCTGATGTCGTTCACTCCCGCGTGGAGGACAACAGTTCCGACGCGCTCGTCACCGTTCAGAATCTCGGGAACGTGAGTAGCGATTTCAGAAACACGAGCACCAGGAAAGCAGTGACTGTGCACCTTACTTTTACCTAACGTTGCGCGTACGTGCCGAATGATGGAATCGCCGATGATCACAGCATCGCGTTCTGTTTCGCGAAGAGGGGAGAAGCGGTTTTGTGTGGATAACTCGAAAACCGGGAGGGTCGGAGAGAGTCTTGGTCTAGACCTGACTCGCGTCTTCCGCTGCGGAACCACCCAGGCTTCGTGGTGGCGTGTTGGAGCCGGAGTGAACGAGACCATGGCTGATCGCGACCTCGGCGCTCGGGACCTATGTTGAGAAACGCACGGAGTAGACGAAGTCGGAGTCAGCGGGTTAGTAACGTTAATCTCTGATTTGTGTGCATCGGCGCGTGATGTTTCAAGAGCTAACCGCCGGTCTATCAGCTCGGCTTGTCTCAATAAAAGGTCGTGGATCTGTTTCTCAACAGCTTCCAGCTCAGACTGCAGTGCGTGCAGCTCAAATGTGTCCTCACCTGCACCAAAAGGTAGACTACTTTCATCTGATATATTCGCCATTTTAACAGATGGACAGTAAGTTAGCAACGAAGCTACCAGTGATGCTATCAATATTAATACTAATTTATGACTGAAGTTTTAGATATAATCCGTCTTTTTAGTGGTACGGGTGTAGAGTAGACGCACGATAGGCGAAAAATGTTTGTAAGTGAGTGTTGAGAAGACGCGTTCAGCCGTGATCCACGGGAGTAACCTATAGGAGTATCCAGCGTTGGATCACTAATAGGCTTGAGACGCGTCTGCTCAACAGTCCGCGTTGTAACTATGAGGGTTGAGCAGTAGTGCTTCTCAGTGAGGTAAAGTAGAAAATGTTTGTTGTAAGTTTAAAGAATAAAATCAAGATTTATAAATCAAATCGATGGAGCTCCAAAGACAACAACGCGTTCAGACGCGACGCATGCGTTGTGCGCAAATAACATTTTCTTTCTCTTCTTTTTCAGAACTCATCTCCTGTACGGAGCCTGGGACATGTTTTTGTGGGCAGGTAACGTATTGTAAGTGAGCTGAGCTCCCGCATACTGTGGTTATCAGGTTACAGGCCTCATCCGGCCTTCCTGAACGTGAGCTCCCACATACTGTGGTCATCAGGTTACAGGCCTCATCCGGCCTTTCTGGTTATGAGCTCCCACATACTGTGGTCGCCAGGTTACAGGCCTCTCCGGCCTTCCTGAATACGAGCTCCCACATGCTGTGGTCACCAGGTTACAGGCCTCACCGGCCTTCCTGAAGGTGAGCTCCCACATATTGTGGTCGCCAGGTTACAGGCCTCACCGGCCTTCCTGAGTATGAGCTCCCACACACCGTGGTCGCAGGTCTTCTTAGTTATGAGCTTCCTCTTGTCAGGTTATAGGCCTTATCCGGCCTTCCTGAATGTGAGGCCTTCCTGAGAATGAACTCCCACATGCTGTGGTCTTCAGGTTCAGGTCTCTCCGCCTTCCTGAGTGTTAAGCTCCCACATTCAGTGGTCACCAGGCTTCAGGCCTCCTAGGCCTTCCTGGTTATGAGTTTCCACATGTCAGGTTACAGGCCTCACCAGGCCTTCCTGGATGTGAACTCCCACTTACTGTGGTCGCTAGGGTATAGGCTATCAGGTTACAGGCCTCGTCTGGCCTCCTGATCATTGGTCCCACATGCTGTGGTTCCCAGGTTACAGGCCTCACCGGCCTTCCTGGATACAAGCTCCCACATTCTGTGGTCGTCAGGTCACAGGCCTCAGCAGCCTTCCTGAGTATGAGCTCCCACATGCTGTGGTCGCCAGGTTAGAGGCCTCACCAGGCCTTCCTGGATTCAAAATGGATAAGTACATGCACTTTCGTTTCATGCACTTTCTAAAATCCATATTTATGGTAAGGGTTATGCGCTGTACGCTCCGTTCCCTTTTTTATGTGGCTCAGACTCCGGTTCTTCACCTTGGGTCCCACTCTAGATGCGTCTTCTGTCGCAATGTTTACGACAGGCGCTTCACTTTCAGGCTATCTCCCACATTCTGTGGTTACAGGCCTCATTAGGCCTTTCTGAAGGTAGCCCCACATTGTGTGGCTGTCAGGTTACAGGCCTCTCCGGCCTTCCTGAATACGAGCTCCCACTTACTGTGGTCGCCAGGTCTCAGGCCTCACAGGCCTTCCTGAGTATGAGCTCCCACACGCTGTGGTCGCTAGGTTAGAGGCCTCACCAGGCCTTCCTGGATTCAGAATGGCTAAGTACACGCACTTTCGTTTCGTGTACTTTCTAAAAATCCATATTTATGGTAAGGGTTATGCGCTGTCCGCTTCATTCCCTTTTTTACGTGGCTCAGACTCCGGTTCTTCACCTTGGGTCCCACTCTAGATGCGTCTTCTGTCGCAATGTTTTACGACAGGCGCTTCCCTTTCAGGCTATCTCCCACATTCTGTGGTTACAGGCCTCATTAGGCCTTTCTGAAGGTAGCCCCACATTGTGTGGCTGTCAGGTTACAGGCCTCTCCGGCCTTCCTGAATACGAGCTCCCACTTACTGTGGTCGCCAGGTCTCAGGCCTCACAGGCCTTCCTGAGTATGAGCTCCCACATACTGTGGTCGCCAGGTTAGAGGCCTCACCAGGCCTTCCTGGATTCAGAATGGCTAAGTACACGCACTTTCGTTTCGTGTACTTTCTAAAATCCATATTTATGGTAAGGGTTATGCGCTGTCCGCTTCATTCCCTTTTTTATGTGGCTCAGACTCCGGTTCTTCACCTTGGGTCCCACTCTAGATGCGTCTTCTGTCGCAATGTTTTACGACAGGCGCTTCCCTTTCAGGCTATCTCCCACATTCTGTGGTTACAGGCCTCATTAGGCCTTTCTGAAGGTAGCCCCACATTGTGTGGCTGTCAGGTTACAGGCCTCTCCGGCCTTCCTGAATACGAGCTCCCACTTACTGTGGTCGCCAGGTCTCAGGCCTCACAGGCCTTCCTGAGTATGAGCTCCCACATACTGTGGTCGCCAGGTTAGAGGCCTCACCAGGCCTTCCTGGATTCAGAATGGCTAAGTACACGCACTTTCGTTTCGTGTACTTTCTAAAATCCATATTTATGGTAAGGGTTATGCGCTGTCCGCTTCATTCCCTTTTTTACGTGGCTCAGACTCCGGTTCTTCACCTTGGGTCCCACTCTAGATGCGTCTTCTGTCGCAATGTTTTACGACAGGCGCTTCCCTTTCAGGCTATCTCCCACATTCTGTGGTTACAGGCCTCATTAGGCCTTTCTGTAGGTAGCCCCACATTGTGTGGCTGTCAGGTTACAGGCCTCAGCGGCCTTCCTGATATGAGCCCTCATGTACTGGAGCTCCCCACATGAGGGGGTCATCAGGTCTTAGGTCTCAGTAGACCTTCCTGGGTTTGAACCCTCTCTTACTTCCCCAGTGTTCGGATCGAGCACTGGGTAGACCCGTGGATTGAGTGGACGACTTCCGTCGTTTCTTGAGGTTAAGTCACACTCTCCGGGAGATCCCGTCTCTGTGATCCGGAACTGAATGGTTTCTGCCAGCTTTACAGGCCTTCAGTTTCTGGATGCCTTATCCAAGGCAACTTCCAGAGGCTCTGTCTTGGACAGACAGGCAATGGCCAGACTGTGAGTCTTAGTATAGATCACCAGGCCAGCCTGGTGGCATTTCAGGAGGCATGCTCCCCTGAATAGTGACTGGCTGGGAGTCCCTTGGGTCCCCTAGCCACACTCCCTAGAAGGGACCCCTTCTATTGGAAGTTGTGGTCCTAAGCCTTTGAGCTGGCCCAGATATACCCCCCATTAACTATGTTCTGGCGGTTTCTTGGTTCATTAGCTTGGGCTATGACCGGTAGGGAGTGCTGTCACTGACAGCCCGATGTGACCTAAGGGTGAGTGGTTCCAGTGTTTTCTGAATTACTGGTTCGGACAGTTGTCACTGCCTTTGGGCATGCACTCCCCTCAGCATGGCGGAGTGGGTATATCGTTCCCCATAGCGTCATTCTGACGTAGTGTAGAGTTCCCTTTCGAAAGGGAACGTCTCAGGTTACGACTGTAACCTATGTTCCCTGAGAACAGGGAACGAGACACTACGTCTTCCTGCCATGCCTCGGGGCCTGCCTGCAACAGTCCCTTCAGACGATAGGGTGTTGTCATGGTTTCAAGGCGCCCTTTTTATATATCCGGGTTGCGCGCTCATCATTTAGGCTGATGATGCACGGGCTGTCGCCGGTCAGCATGATTGCTGTGAGTTGATACTTGATTTCAGACACCTGTCACGCCTGAGGCGTTCCCCATAGCGTCATTCTGACGTAGTGTCTCGTTCCCTGTTCTCAGGGAACATAGGTTACAGTCGTAACCTGAGACGTTTTCTTTAATCAAGAAACACTATGTCCATAAAGGTTAATGTTTTTTTTGTTTGTTTTTTTGAAGAGCGGAGAATAGTCTTTGCTGTGTAGTTGAAGCAAATATACTGTGTGTGTGCATAGCGCTTCATGTTCTGTATCATGAGATTTTAATCGTGAAATTTCAACAAAAAAATTGAGCTCCTATATAGCTACAATAAACTTCATATATTGTACGTTGATGAAAACGTAATGAGATGCACATACTGCCTCAGATCCGACTGTTCCAGTGACGGACAAAATATGTCATGCGCTGGTCAAAAACCTTGTAGGCTTACTCAATTTGAGCTTGATTTTAACAAAATGTTAATATTATAATGACACGTGGAAGTGTCTGACCATAGCTATATAAAGCCACTTTACAAACTTTGACGTCAGTGTTTAATTAAATAGGTTTCCGCCTGACAGCGACGATATGTAAATCTGTTGTTTTTTCATCACCAACAACGTCATACTATGAACTTATTGTGGTCCTCCTGCTCAAGTTTCACATTAAATGTGAGTACTAATTTTAATATAAAATCTAGTTTTTATATGCCATTTGAAGCAATGCATGTTTGTGCAATTTTGTTAGCCTATATTTTTAAATAGTGGTGTGCCATGGGATTTTTTACTTATCAAAACTGTGCCGTGGCAAAAAAAATGGTTGGTTTAACACTGCTCTAAGAGACCTGAGGCTCACAGTGGGAGTGTTTCCCCGCGGTCCTCCCGCTCCACTGGCCTGTTGTGTGCCGTCGAGCTGCCGGGTGATGGTGAGGGGTGTTTGCTTTTCGAATCAACAATGGAGTTTAAAAAATACGACAGATGGACCGACAACGAGGTTCAGGCTTTTTTAAGCTTATATGAGGAGGACGAAATCCAGCGGGAACTGGAAAGGCACACACAGTCCTACGTCACCAGACTAATTTGCCTAATCTTCATGGTATTTTAGACTGCAATGGAAACACAGACAGCAACAGGTCTGGGGGAAAAAGATCCTGGGAAAGATTGTTCAGGGTAATTTCAGTGGAAATGCGGCTTTATATGATCATCTTATTGAAGATCTACTGCAGCATTTAGTTTCCAATAGTCTGTTTTAAAAACCCAGTCACACTAGTTCTGTGTGCTGGAAGACACTGTTTCTTCTCTTTCATTTTTAACTATTTATTTGACATCTCTCTTCTTTATTCTCTGTTGAAAAGGCAGATTTCTGCATGTACACAATCAGTACATTGTATCAAATGCTGGAAATTAAACAATTACTAACTAGATAAAAAAACACATAAAAATCTGAGCAATAGGGAAAACCCAGAAAGTGCACTGCTATAAACAATGAAACATACGCCCTGCTGTCTTCAAATAAATAAACTTCAGTCACACTGTAATTGCTGTACAGTATAATGATACTAACTGTAGTTTCTCCAGCTTGAATTGTGGGTTCATCAGTAGATCACTGAGGTTTTTCACTCCAGAGTCTCCTAGTTTATTCTTGCTCAGGTCCAGCTCTCTCAGGTGTGATGGGTTTGATTTCAGAGCTGAAGTCACATCAGAACAACCTTCATCTGTCATATTACAGTATCTTAACCTACATTAGCAGAGAGAGAACAGAAAATAAGACAGAAGAAAGAAAACTGTAAAGTCACATCATCTTCATAAGCAAATAAAATGTTAAAGTGTTTTGGTTTAAAGTGTTGAAGTGATTTTAAGCATTTTGATTGTTGTATGTGAATGTGACTGACCTCAATCTCTCCAGTTTACTGTGTGAATCCTTCAGTACGTCACATAAGTGCTTCACTCCTGAGTTTCCTAGTTTATTCCCGCTCAGGTTCAGCTCTCTCAGGTGTGATGGGTTTGATTTCAGAGCTGAAGTCAGGATGAGACTCTGTTTCTCTGTAATTCTGCATCTATTCAGACTGAAGACAGAAAGAGAAAATGACTCAGATCTATGATGATCAACTAACTGTCACGACACGCACACGAAGGAAAAGGTGATAATCCAAACACAGTTTTATTTAGGGTAATCCGTATCATAATCCAATAACAGGCAAAAGGTCGTAATCCATATAAGCAGTCCAAAACACAATAAACAGGCATGAAGAACACAGAGAAGCGGGTGACATAAAACAAGGATACCAGAATGAGTGATAAAACAGACAGGGTATAAATACACACAGAACTAACAACGGAACGGGAAACAGCTGTGTACAATGATCAATGATGAGTGCAGACAAGGATTGTGGGAAATGCAGTTCATCATGTGAATGACACCGTGGGGGAAGAGGACCTCTAGTGGAGACCAAGGGAACACAAACCAGACACTGTGACACTAACGTGTTCATCTTCATCCAGCAGACTTTTGCTGACAAATAAACAGGGATATCAAGGTAAAGGTAACATGGAGAAAGATTACATATTGTTAATTTAAATATACTACCAACATTCTAACAAAACAAAGGTGAAAGTTTGATCTATTTATGTTAGTATACACATTCATTTCATTTAATCTTTAAGGTTCTTTCATGTCAATGTTACCCTTTGTTTGCTCATTGGGTCAAATGTGTTTATAACGGTTGTTTTCAGACATATTGTCTACTTGCTAAAACTTTACAGTAAAGTTTTATTTGTTAACATTAACTACATTAGTAAACATGAACCCATGATGGAAAATACTATACAACATTTAATAACCTTAAGTTTAAACATTTACTAATACATTTTTAAATACAAAAGTTTTCTGTTAACATTAGTAAATCCCCTGTGAACTAACATGAACAAAGAATAATTGTATTAACTAATATGATCAGATTAAAAGTATTTATAGTATTTATATAAGTATTTCCTTAAGCAGAAGACAATCAAACAAGTTTTGTAAAAGGTAGTTCATCTGCTTTAGTGTCACGTCTGTTATAGGTTTAGTTTACTTTGTTTTCATGTCTTTTAAATTCTCACAGTCCTGCTCCTCATGTGATCTTGTCGTGTGCTCCCCTGTTCATGTGTCATGTTCTGATTGGTTCCTTGTTTCATGTGTCACATTTCATTGGTTCATTGTGTTCAGGTGCTTCTTGTTTATTAGTGTCTGAGTGTGTATATAGCCCTCATGTTACCATTGTCTTCTGTCTGGCTTTGTTCCCTGTAACTGCTGTTGGTGATGTTCATGTTTCTCAGTCAAGTCTTTGTTTTTTATTTATTTTGTTCATGTTTATTTGAATAAAGCTGCACTTGCGTTCAGTAATGATGGGAGAAACTAAGCTAAGCTTTCAATTAATTTGACCAATTTCTTCACAAAATTATTCACTGTTTCGGAGAGTTCAAAACGACACACACTGGCCAAAAACTCAGGCCAGACATGCATAAAAACACCTTCTACAAACCCATTGCAAATGTTTTATTAAAAGTAAAATCTATCAAATGCAATTAACTAATCATCTAATACAATTAAATATCAATTTTCTGTATAATGTGTGCTCTTTTATCAATTTTCAGTGCTTGTTTTATTTTATGGATGGCTCAGCTAAACAGGCCAAATAGAGACTATTAACTACTATTATTCCTTTTAATTATACTAATGTGTAATTAAAACGTCTACAAATGTATAAAACTGATCAGAGATCAGGTAAACCCCACAAACCCTTGTTCAATCTCAATGAATCTGCATGATTCATGAGTTCACAGAGATCATCGCCTCCAGTGGTGAACCATTGACATTTCCAAACATTTGGAAACAGTTATGACGTAACAAAGCTTCTTTTACTGAAACCATGTGACTTTGGCAGTTTGATACACACTCCGAACCACTGATTCAAAACAAAAGATTCGTAAAGGTTTCATAGCTTCATGAAGTGTGTTTCGAAAGCGCCCATCACTAGCGTTCAGTCAACTTACCTTCAGTGGATCTTATTACAGGCAGATACTGATCATAGACTTTTAATATGCACTTGTTCAATTTTTACAAGTTACATTATATGCTGCACCAAAGTTAGACATTTGTGAAATACAAAGATTAAATTGAAGGCAGTTATGAACAGTTCTGATTCTCATGTCAGAAAAAAAAACATTGTTCTGCCTCTACAGTAACTGAAATAAATAAATAAATAAATAAATAAATAAATATATATATATATATATATATATATATATATTTAAAAGAAACTAGAGTGACAGTCAATCCTAAAGCAAACTCATAAGAACATAAACGTCTCACAGAGCAGAAGGGCAAAAGCTCACTAGATCACGGTTTTCAGTATGAATACAGAGTGTGAAATTAAGATCTTTCTGGCTTTTAAGCAGGAGGAGTGAGAAACGTCAGCACAGAGAAAACTGGCTTGTGAAACTGTATGATTGTGAACATCAGGGGCCTGTTTCAATAAGGAGGTTTAACCAACTCTGAGTTAAAACTTGAACTCTGAGTTGACTTACCCTGAGATGGGAAACTCTGAGTTTTCGGTTACAGAACAGCTGAAATGAGTTAGTTCAATCAACTCTGAGTTAACTGACTCTGAGTTAAGCGCGTGCACCACAACTATAAAAAGCCATTATCAATGGAGTGCAGATATTATGAGTCACCATGGCAACAGCGCCAAACAAAAAGAGGAATTACTGTTATACACCCGTGTAATTAATTACCAAGTTATCTAAATATTGTGATTTAATTAAAGGGATAACTCTTAATTCTTCTGTAATTTAAAATAAAATCTGATGTAATTACATTAAATAGGCTACTGCATAGACTATAGAGAATAATTCTGTATAAAACAATAGTGGATTTAACATACATTTTTAAAAGGTATATTTGTTATGTAACCTTCTCCCTCTACACACTTTGGTCAAATCAATAATAGTTCATGCAATTGTATATTGTTTATTTGAAAGCATTAAAAGTGCAGTTTCTTGTCTCTCCTTGTATTGTTCAAGTGGTTGAGGTTGATATGGGACATTAAAAGAACATGGCAGCAGCTGAAAATTAAATATAAAAACATAATTCAATCAGGTAAGGCTTGAGCATATCATGGGTGTAGGCTACCTGACTTCACAAACATTTGACATATTAAATAACTAAAGCATCCAGTGTCCAGCAGTGCAGCAGCATTTCTGGCTGAGGGAATTCCTGGACGGACTTCAGAGCCAGTCCCAAAGATCCAAGGGCCTTCATAAAATGTAAGAGGTTTACATATGTGTTATTTTTTAGATAGGCTATTTTTGTTATTTCCATTTATTTTACTTTGAGGTTGGGTTTTTTGTTGGTCCCAACAGATTCTGATGGTAATATCTGTCTTTTGGAGCCTCCTGTCCCAACAGAACCCCAGGCAGTTGTAAGTACCAGAAATTATGACAAATAGTGTTATAAAGTGCACTGAACAAATGCTCATCTTCACAGGACGATGGGGGAAAGAGTTTCTGCTGCCACAGAGAGGCCTACAGAGGTAATGTTAATATTATGTGTCTACACATCAAACAATCTACACATTCAGATTTTTTCAAATTTTTATGTGGATAATCTAAGTTTAAATCTTAGTATAAACGGGTATTCTTATCTTGCCCTCCGCCCCCAGAGTGTGGAAGAACAGCAGGAGGACGGTCCATCAACTTCTGTTGCACAGATGAACAGTTCAGTGATTTTCAGTAAATGCCAGTTTAATTCTGTAGAATTTGTTTAGAACTACATTATGTAACTCTAATCTACTACTGTGTTTTCAGTTGCCAGTTAAGGAGTTATATAGACTTCATCTTATAAAAAAAAATAGAAAAAAACTGCAGTAAAAATAGCAATATTTTATTTATTAATAAAATATTAATTTTATTAATAAAAATGTACTGAAAGAATGAATGAGGTGTTTAAACACCGCTTCCCCTTTAAAAAATGTGAGGAGACCGAAAGAAACTCTGGGTTTCCCGAAGAAAATCTGCTCCCGACCAGGTTAGGTTCACAGAGTAAGTTACCATGGTAACTGACTCTGAGTATAAGTTACCTCTCTTTCTGAAACAGGCTTGACTTACTCTGCTTTCTCAGGTTTAACATACCTCCCATTCTGAAACAGAAAACTCAGAGTTTCCCTCATTTCAGGGTTAACATACTCAGAGTTTTCACTTAACCTCCTTTCTGAAACAGGCCCCTGAAGACTCATAGACCTGCAGTAGAGAGATGCAGTGAATCTGAGCTTGATGGAAAACTATTGTGCTCAGAAAACTATTTCACTAAAAGGTTATCTAGAATTAATAATGAGAAGTGTGCACAAAACATGTTAATTATCAAGGTATACTCCAGAATAGCAGCACATATACTGACCCATAATGTCTATTTGACCTGTAGCTCGAATCACAACTAAACTGTGTTGACGATTATCATCATCATGACAGAACCTGCAGCATCTGATCTGATCTTGATCATTTTGATGCAACAAATTGTCCAGCTTATTATATAACTAAAATAATATATTAGTTATGAATATTTAGTCTGCATATAGCTAATTTAGTTAATTATTTGATCCCGTCTCACCTCAGTGTCTTCAGTTGACAGTCTGGATCCTGTAGTAAATCATTGAGCTCCTTCACTCCTGATTGTCCAGGATCATTTCCTGTGAGATCCAGCTCTATCAGGTGTGAAGGGTTTGATCTCAGAGCTGAAGCCAGAGCTTTATAACCTTCTTCTGTCACACTGCAGTTAGAGAGTCTAGAACAGAGAGGAAAACATTCAGCTGATTAATCATTTAAACCTGAACAATATAAATCCATAAACTGAATTTAATTGTATTCTTTGTACAAATGTATTGAAAGTCAGTTGCAACAACTGACAATTTAATATGGAGGCAAACAAAAGGCTCAGAGAACTTTAATATGTTAGATGTCAAGGTCCCTTTCAAGGTTGCAATTATTTAAAACTGTACAGCTCTAAAAGTCTATGATCTGAATGATCCACAACAAGCAACCTGAAAATGGTCGTACAATTAGAAAATTAAAGTTTGGGAATGACCCAATAAAGTCCAGACTTCAATTCCATTAAAATGCTGTGGAAGGACTTGAAACACAGCTCATGCTGGAAAGTCTACAAATGTCACTGAGCTTAAGCAGCTTTGCATGGATGAGTGAGACAAACGGACAAAAATACCTTCACAGTGGTGTAAAACACTCATAAACTACAGGAAGTGTATAGTCGAGACTAGCTGCAAAGCTAAAAGCAGAATCAAAGATACACAGCTCCCTCAAAAGCACTAAAATACATTAATCCTTTCACAAAAAATATTAAGATAAGTGATTTCAACCAGATCCCACCCTCCTTTCTGTGGCAGATTTACCAGCTCTAACAGAATCATCTGAATTCTGACTCAACACTAGGTATGCAAATAATGATTAAATCACTAAATTATAAATTACTATAAACAAAAACAGCACAACTTAAGTGTTAACTTATAAGTAGAATAAACATTTATAGAAAATACTTTATCGACTAAATATTATAATCCACTACAATTATTTGCATTACAGTGCAGAACCAAATGAATGCAGCACTAAATGAATACTTAATGTCACTTCAATATTACTCAGTGGAAAAAAAAAACACAACAACAATAAAATGGCACAATGACAACCTCGCTTATATTGATTGAACATCAAACTTTTATCAACAAAACAAATAGGATGGCATAGTATACCCCCGTTGTATTACTGATAAATGAAGGTCTTTGGATTTTCCCCTAAATTTAAAACAAATGTTTAGTTTGTGGTTCATTAGTATTAATGAAAATACATCAATAATAAAATAGTACAATGTTAAATTCACTTATTTTAAACATGGGACTTTTATTAACAAAATTGATAAGAAGGATGATATGCTATACCCACATTGTAACAAATAAATAAAAGATCTTTGGATTGCTTAGTTTATAGCTCATTATTATTTTGAATGAAAAACACAACAACAACAGAACAAAGACAAACTTACTTGTATTAAACAAATAAATGCAACTTTTATTCATAACTTTTATTCATAACTTTTATTCACCTTATTTTAGTCATGTGACTCCTGTGGCTCAACTTACCTCAGTATCTCCAATTTACACTTCTTCAGTCCAGTGCAGAGCAGCTTCACTCCTGAATCCTGCAGGTTATTATTGTTCATGTTCAGCTCTTTCAGATTGGTATCTGATCCAAGAACTGCAGCCAGAGCTGAACAGCTTTTGTCTGTTAAGTTACAATCATTTAACCTACAATAAATCACAACACAGAATTAGATGGAACACATACAATACATTTTCTATATACAAATATTAAATACATTTTCCATTTATTTTTACATAAAGCATATACAGCAAAGAGGCTGAGTTAAACTAACATTCATCTTTAAAAACTACTATTTCCTGTACATTAGTGTTGTTTATTCAGTGACAAATTTCATAGATAAAATGAAGCATGTTTGAAAAGATATTTGTGTTAAGCTTTTATAGCTATAGGATTTTTTCTATATTTCTGTCACCTGATGGAGTTTGGGTTTTTGCCACTGTTGCCTCTGGCTTCCTTAGCTGTGGACACTTAATATTCAACAAGATTATTGACTTGACTGCGCCGACACCATTCGATGAGACAGTTCACACTTTTATGGCACGTTAAAGGCCTTTCACTATAATTCTAAAAATGGCTTCATTCACATGTACATGTCTTTTTGATATAAAATCTTGTAATGATTTAAGTAAAGCTAAGATTACTTAAACCTAAAAACCTAAGAAATTCTATTTGTTTTTAATATTTAAAGATTAAGTTTAACTGATGGCTGATGCCGATATCTTAGAGAGCAGGGTGATCAATAGGTGATATATCATTAATTTAAAGATAGTAAAAAAGCATCCATAACAATTGCTGAAATGAAATTTATAGTTATTTTACAAAATATTTACAAAATAAATAAAAAAATAAAATTAAAAAAAAGATTTTGAACTTGATAAAAAAGTACAACTTTTTTGTAGAAAAAAACATCTTAAAATGTGTACATCAAACAGGATACAATAGGCTTTTGATAAATGTTTGTTTGTAAATTTCTCGATCTACATATTACATTACATATTATTACATTAAACTACAGAATTACTGATAAAAATAAGCATTTAAAATGTCTAATTATTGGGACATACAGAGAGACTGTCACGGTGTGGTGCAGGCAGAAGAAGACGAAGGAGAATCAAAAGTTCCAATGCAAACTTTTACTCACAATATAAATAACACAGGTTCATAGAAGACAGGCAGAAGGTTCACACACACTAAATACGACGGAGATCGGACAAGGACTAACTGAACAGAATGGAATTTAAATACAAACACAGATTACACTGATTAACAGAACACAGGTGAGATAGATGACGATGATGACTAAACAGGTGATACAACTGAACTGATAATGATGGTAAACATAGAAACAAAGGAGTGGCAGGAAAAGAACAAAGGTAGACAGGAACCGAGGAAAACTCAAACTGAAAGTCCAAACAAACGCTGACACGTGACAGGGACAACTAATATAGGATGTGGTTTTATATATGTACTTTATTTAAGACGCTTCTCAATTTTTTATATTATAACCTTTCAAAATTGTATCTTACTTGTTAGGCAATATAAATAACATCTGTACCAAATTACATTATGTCACCCCAGTTTGGGTATATAAATAAAATGTCTTTTTTTTCTTCCTCATGTATGAGCATGAGCTAATATACAATTATATATTAGTCATACAAGTCTGGTGTATCATATGATATAAAACAAACATGCAAACATTTTTACATGGTCTTTTATATTTTGTCTAAAATCAGACTATTATTTCATATTTCAGGCTTTACAGGGATAAGTTCATGTTCATAATGAGGAATCACTATAGAGTAATGTAGATAAAGACATTTTTCAGATGAGAGCAAAACATGACAAAATATATTAAAAGACTTACAGAGCTCTTCTGGAGGTTTTGATGACTGCCGATAATCTAATGAGACACTCGTCTGATTTCTTGAATTTCTGAAGCTCAAACTCCTCCAGCTCCTCCTCTGATGTCAACAACACAAAGGCTAAAGCAGACCACTGGGCAGGTGAAAGGTCACCAGATGAGAGACTTCCTTTGCTAAGGTGGGTCTGGATCTCGTTCACCAGAGTTTGGTCGTTCAGTTCATTCAGACAGTAGAACAGATTGATGGATCTCTCTGCAGGAAGATCATCTTCTAATTTCTGCTTGATGTACTGAACTATTTCCTTGTTGCTCTGGTCATTGCCGTCTTGCTGTGTCAACAGACCCCGTAAGAGTCGTCGATTGGACTGGAGCGACAGACCGAGGAGGAAGCGAAGGAAAAGGTCCAGGTGTCCATTGTCACTCTCGAGCGCCTTGTCCACTGCAGTCTTGAGGAAATCAATCATGGTTTCATTTCTGTTTTCCTGTTCTGTAGACTCATGATCAAACACACTTGTCTTGTTGATGTCTAGAAACAGATGTGCATAAAGGGCTGCAATAAACTCTTGAATGCTCAAGTGAACAAAGCAGTACATGGTACCAAGAACGATCCCTGTTTCCTCCTTAAAGATCTGGGTACACATGCCTGAGTACACTGATGCCTTATAGACGTCAATACCACAGGCTTCCAGGTCTGTGTCATAGAAGATCAGGTTGCTTCTTTCCAGCTGATGAAATGCCAGTTTTCCCAGTGAAAGGATGGTGTCTTTATCCCAGGAAACATCTGGTGTGTATTCTCCATCATACTTTCGGCGGCTCTGCTGGATCTGAAAGCGGAGAAAATGTGTGTACATTTGTGTCAGAGTCTTTGGAGAGTCTTCAGTGTTTGATTCCTGCAGTGTTTTAGAGATCTCATCAACCTGAGTGTTTTTCACATCATTATTTCTTTTCTCCTCCAGAATGTTCTGGAGAACCGTGGCTGAAATCCAGCAGAAGACTGGGATGTGGCACATGATAAAGAGACTCTTTGATTGTTTAATGTGATCTAGGATTGTGTTGGCCTGATTCTGATCAGTGAATCTTTTTTTGAAG
This sequence comes from Rutilus rutilus, assembly GCF_951802725.1. Classification (NCBI taxonomy): domain Eukaryota; kingdom Metazoa; phylum Chordata; class Actinopteri; order Cypriniformes; family Leuciscidae; genus Rutilus; species Rutilus rutilus. The sequence goes on along the minus strand of NC_140214.1, from coordinate 44,791,721 downwards.
TACTCTTGCTTCTGTGCGTCACTGAATCCTCGTATCTCTGTCAGCCGGTCGATACAGTCAGGAGGAATCTTACTGGCAGCTGCTGGTCTGGTGGTGATCCAGATGAGAGCAGAAGGAAGCAGATTTCCCTTCATGAGGTTCGTTAGGAGAACATCCAGAGAGGCTGGTGACGATACATCACGCCACATCTCATTACAATCAAACCTTAGAGGAAGGCGACATTCGTCCAGTCCATCAAGAATGAACAGCACTTTGAATTGATTCCTTCTTGCAAAGTTCAGTCCTTTTGTCTCTGGGAAAAATTTAATTACAAGGTTCATCAAACTTAATTTTTCTGCCTCCATTAAGTTCATCTCTCTGAATGGAAGAGGAAATATGAAGCTGATATCTTGATTTTCTTTTCCTTCAGCCCAGTCCAGAACAAACTTTTGCACAGAGACTGATTTCCCGATGCCAGCGACTCCTTTTGTCAGTACAGTTCGGATCTTCTTGTCTTGTTCAGGAGCTTCAAACAGATGTGTGCATTCAACCTGTATCTCTTGTGCTTCATGACGCCTGGAAGCAACTTCAATCTGTCTCACCTCATGTTCAGTATTGACCTGTTCACTGCCACCCTGAGTGATATAGAGATCTGTGTAGATGTTATTCAGAAGTGTGGAGTCACCTTGCTTTGCAATTCCTTCAAACACACATTGATACTTCTTCTTTTGGCTACATTTCAGCTGAGGAATGAAGAGCAGCACATCTAAACACAGGAACAGAAAATTGATAGTTTTAGTATTTATTTTCTCTTCTACATTTATAAGAGACAATCAGACAGATGATCATGAGTCTCTTACCTTCTAGAGCATCAGCAGCTTCATCTTGCTTCGTCTCTCTCAGGTAATGTAGTGTGAGATCAAGAGCTGATTCTTTGATACTGGATCTGTTGTCAATAAAGTCCTTCACAAAGTGTTGTGTGTTCTCGTTTTGTAATATTTTCTTAAACTTCTCCAGTTCATTCTTCAGAAATTTGATTATTTTTCTCTCAAGACCCTACAAACAAAAGTAAGAGAAAAGACACAATTTAAACTAAATTGTACATCTACATTTGGTCAACACAATTTATTCAATAACTACAATATCTATATAAAAAAGAACCCAGTTAAAAAACTAACATGTTAACCAGCTGTTATTTTTAACAAATAGAAAAATGAAAAATATGTAAGTGCTTCAAAGGAAAAATTGTGATCTGGAGGAATTACATTAACTTTGTTATATGTTTGATAACATATTTGTTTGATGTAAATATTAAACATTTATAAAGATATGTTTTCCTACGTGGAATATCCCTAGAAGATTTTCTTTGAAATTCTCCTGTTTGAATCTCTTCCTGTGAGTCTGAACGTCTGAGTCTAATGTCTCACATTGAAGCCTGTAATCAAATAAATAAAATAAATACAGATTTTCCGGGCAAAATATCACAGAAAGAGAAAAAAGCATTAAATGCGAATACTCTGATAAATATTTATTAGATTATTCAATGAGAAATATCACGATAAATGATAAATAATGATAAATATTTGATCTAAAAATGTTTCATGATTGGTAGATGCTGATACACCGTTTAAACACAGTCAACGTGTGACAAAAAAATAGAAACTCATGAAATACCTTTTATTAGATGATGGTGTTTTCTCACTGAAGTCTGGTACTTCATCTTTAGACTGATCACTCTTCAGAGACTCAGAGCTGGATACATGTGAGCCTGATCTTACACTGATGACACAAAGAACAGAGAGAAAACACTTTAGTAAAGGAGATACTTTAGTCTCATTTGAAAAGGTTTAATATTGCAAGTAGTAATTAAATGCAGTATAGCTGTGCATTTGTCCATTTATGACTACAGTTGGATGGATAAACATATTACTTTATTGTGATTACACACACACACACACACACACACAAAACATGAACATTGTCCTGAGACTGGGCTTCATACATTATTTACAATCAGAAACATAAACAATTTAAGGCTTGTGTCCTATTTCAGAAAGTCAATAACAGGACCCCATCTTTTTTCAAAAACTGGGGTTTTTAATTGCAGTTGTGCTGTCAACCGTTCCATTAAATAAACTTGTCTTATCTTTTGTGTCCATTGCGTAACGGTAGGTGGCTCAGATTTTAACCAACAGATTGTTATAATTTTCCTTGCCGTCATTAAGAGGAAATGGAGAAGAAATGCTTGGTCTTGAGAAAGATTGTCTGGAAAGATATCCAGTAAAGATGTTTGGGAGTCTAAAGAGATGTTCACTTTTAGTGGATTTTCCAAAATGCCCTTAATGTCCTTCCAAAAGTTATGTATGGTGGGACAGTCCCAAAAGATGTGAGTTTGATCACCGACAAATCCACAGTTTCTCCAACATTTGTCACTCATGATACTCTTGGCGAAGAAAGATTTTAACGGAGTCCTGAAAAATCTGGTTTTCGTCTTCCAATCAAACTCCTTCCAGACCTGACTGCCCACACCATTATGACAGCCAGAGCAAATGTTAACCCAAACATTGTCATCCAAGGTAACATTCAGCTCCATTTCCCATTGTTGTTTTATGTGTTGTGTGTTATCTGACATGTCAGTCAACAATTTTTTGTACATCAAGGACATTTGTTTTTTCATCACACCACCATTTTCAATCAAATTAATAAAATTATTCTCTATATTTGTAGGTTCTCTTCTGATCAGTTCCCAATCATTATGTTTTGTTACATAGCTCCTTATTTGAAAATACTTATATAAATAACTTGAGGGTAACTTAAATTTTGCTCTTAATTGTACAAAGGTTTTAATTACATTTCCGTCAAACAATTGATTCACTGTGAGGAGACCCCTCTCAGCCCATCCCCGAAAGCCGCTGCTGTCTGTTAAAGATGGAAGGAACTCAATATTTCCATTAATAGTCATAGCTCGAGATAAAGCAGTCTTTCCCTTCAACTGCTTTTGGACCTTTTGGACAAATCTTTAATGTATGTTTGACCCATAAATTTGCAACTTTTATTTTTTTTCTGAGACTGCAGGTTGAGAAATGGGAGTTGAGAGACAGAGACTCCTGGCATTGAATATTCTTCCATAGAGACTCACTGTGACTCCGGATCATGAATGATCCATGCCACCACAGCCTTGATTTGGGCAGCCCGATAGTACAATTTGAAGTTAGGCAGATTTAAGCCCCCATTTTCCTTAGGCAACATACAAATTTTAAGGCGCACTCTTGGTCTTTTGTTCTGCCAAATAAATTTTGACTTTAATTTATATAGAAATTTGAAAGTAGATTGTGGTATAACAACAGGAGGTTTTGGAACAGAAATGATAATCTTGGAAGAATATTCATTCTTACACATTCATTTCTACCCAAAAGAGAAAGTGGTAGTACATCCCATCTGTTTAAATCAGTTCTGATTTCATTTAACAATTTATCATAGTTAGATGGAAACAACTGCGTAGTCTTGCGGGTAAGAATTACTCCAAGATATCTGAACCCCTGCTTGGAGTGTCTGAATGAGACAAGATTATCAAACTGCAATGGCAAAAGTCCAAGCAATCATTAAGGCTTCGGATTTGTTTGTATTGATTTTATAACCTGATATCATACTATACTCCTTAAGACTGTGGAGCAAGGCTTGAACAGAAGTGATAGGATTTTCCAGAAATAATAAAATATCGTCAGCAAAAAGTGACAATTTGTGTTGAACATTTGATTCATCTCTTATTCCCTATATGAGAGGATTGGATCTAATCAGTTCGGCTAACGGCTCTATACTCAAAGCAAATAGTGAGGGTGAAAGAACTTCACCCTGCCTAGTGCCGCGCCCCAGTGGAAAAAAAAATTGAGCAGTGCCCATTGACCCTTACATGTGACTTTGGGTTTTTATAAAAAGTTTGGACCCACTTTATAAACGTCTCATTAAAGCCCATGTGCCTCAATGTCTGTTGTAGGAAGCCCCAGTCTACCCGATCAAACGCTTTCTCAGCATCCAAGCTGAGAAGCATTGATGGGGTGTTCCTTTTCTGTGCCACTATTTGGAGGTTTAAAGCTCTTCGAACATTATCAGTCCCCTGTCTATGGGCGATAAAACCAGTCTGATCGGGTTTTTTACAAGTTTTCTTATATATTTTTGTATTCTGTTTGCAATGATGGCAGTCAGTATCTTTAGATCAACACAGAGGAGGCTGATGGTGCGATAAGACGTGCACAGAGTAGAGTCTTTACCATCTTTATGAATGACACTAATAATAGCTTCAGACCATGACTTAGGAGGATCCCCCTCTGAAAGTGCATAATTATAAACTTTATCCAAAAGAGGCGTAAGCTCTTTTTCAAATATTTTATAATATTCTCCTGGGAGGCCATCCACTCCTGGAGATTTGTTATTTTTAAGTTTTAAAATGCTGTTTTTTATTTCCTCTCTTGTAACTGGGCGTGTCAATAGATCGGCTTCCTCCTCAGTCAATTTGGTAAGACATATTGAGTTGAAAAAGTTCTCTGTTTTTTCCTCCTTATTTTGACAGCTCTCTCCCTTGTACAATTCTTGGTAGTAAGTGGCAAACACCTTTGCCACATCCTTGGGTTGTGATAGCATTTCTCTAGAATTTGGACACTTGATTCTATGGACAACTCTGCTTCATTGTGCTTTTCGCAGCTGAAATGCTAACAGTCTGCTTGCCCTGTTACCAAATTCAGAATACTTTTGATTTGTGAATCGAAGCTGCCCCTCTGCTTTATAAGTTAATAAGTCATTTAATTTCTGCCTATTTTCTTACAACATGTTAAGTGTGTCATTATTTTGTACTGTTTGGTATTCTTTCTCTAATTGTCTAATTTTGTTTTCCAATCCTAATTGTTCTGCAAGCCTCTCTCGCTTTAATCTTGATGAAATCGCAATAATGTTTCCCCTTAGTACTCATTGTCATTAAATTGAATATACTCTAATAACACTTTCCTAATTTGTTGTTGAATCACTTCGTTATTTAGAATAGATACATTTGCTCTCCAGTACTTAAAATTATTATTTGGACTCAGCTTTAACGTCAAAGAGACTGGAGCGTGATCTGAAATGGTAATTGCTTAAATTGTACACTGGGTCACTCTATAGGAATCTACACCAGTCATCAAAAACATATCTAATCTTGAGTGACTACAGTGTACATGTGGAAAAAAAGGTAAAATCTTTTTCCTTGGGATGCAGGCGACGCCAAACATCTATCAAACCCAACTCATCCATCAGTGCACAAACAGTTAAAGACTTCCTGGTCCTTGGACCAAAGTCAGCAGGGAGCCTATCTAAAGATGCTCTCAGAACACCGTTAAAATCTCCCCCTATAAGAATAATCCCTTCAGCTTTGTCTGCTATCAATGATGCAATATTTTTAAAGAAAATAGGACAGTCCTCATTTGGAGCATATAAATTTACTAGAGTCATTTTAATGCCCCCTACATATCCAATCACCATCAGAAATCTCCCCTCCTTGTCACTGAAAGTTTTCTCATGGCAAAAATACACTAACTTGTTGAAAAGAATAGCAACTCCTTTTTTTCTCCCACTTTGATGTGAGGAGCTATATTGCTGGTCTACCCACTCTCTCCTCAGCTTCATGTGCTCCTTGTCTGAAAGATGCGTTTACTGGAGCATTGCTATGGCACAGTTAAGTTTTTTTTTCAATTGGTTCAGCACGTTTTTCCTTTTAATTGGACTACCTAAGCCTTTAACATTATAGGTAACACATATTAGATTATCCATCTGTTGTTATGTTGTATATTCAGCTACTATAACCCTTTCTTGATTCTCACATAAATCACTATAAAAGAATCATTACAAAAAATAACAGTATAATGGCCCATCAAACATCTCAGGACAAAAATAACATTTGCAAATGAACACATAACTAACAAATTGAACAATGCAGGCTTCCACATACCCGACTGGATCAAATGTGAATCTTTTAACTAGATCTCAAACTTGAATGACCCAGTCCCCCGTGTGTCTTGGGCGGAGGCTGGTGACTGGTCCTCCGTGGGGAAAAACACGCCGTGTGTGGTGTCGCTGTCGCTCCCAGAGCGTTTCGTTTGCGACTTGGCTGTGGATAGATGGTCCTCCACTTGGTGGTTCTCACGTCTCGTCCATATTAGAAATCTTCACTTTTTTCTTCTCCTAACTTATACTGGTTTAATTAGATAGATGAACTTGGCGAAGGTATAAATTAGTTATCGGTGTTGAAAAAGGCTTTGATTTCGGCATTGGTGAGTGTCGGAGGTGAGCTTCCCTCCCTCCAGGAAATATATGCCAGGCGGTGTGTGAAGAAAGCTCGGAGGATCATCAGAGACTCTAGCCACCCGAGCCATGGGCTGTTCTCACTGCTACCATCAGGTAGGCGGTACCGCAGCATCAGGACACGCACCAGCCGACTCCATGACAGCTTCTTCCCGCAAGCAATTCGATTTCTTAACTCCTGATCCCAAGTGATCAATAACCATAATCACACTGCATCTCAAAACACCTCTACTTAACCTACTGTATATTTACATTTATTTTCTTTCGCATGTGTATTTATTGTATGTATAGATGTCTATATTGTATATTGTACATTATTTATTGTATATTGTATAGTATATATGGTGCTGTGAGTTATCGTGCGCACATTAGAGGTGTAATCTGTAAGTGTAAATTGTTTCGTCCATTGTGTCATGACTGCTATGCTGCTTGGAACTGCACCTAAGAATTTCACCACTGTTGCACTTGTGTATATGGTTGTGTGACAATAAAAGTGATTTGATTTGATTTGTCGCTGGGCCTCCGTTGGGTCTCCTTCCCACTGTATTCCACCCGTCTCGGCACAGCTCCGTCTCCAGTCGCTCCCTCTCGTCCACTCAGGCATGCACCCCCAACTCCTCAAGTACCAGCACAGCGTCTGTCAATGTCGGGTAGGTCTTCATGCCATCCTCCATAAAAACTCTCAGCTGTGCAGGGAAAACACACTTTGCCCTAATGTTCTTCATCTTTAGCTGCTTTACTGCATCACACACCAGCGCTCTTTTCTTCTGCAGCTCGGGAGAGAAGTTGTGATCAAAGTAGATCTGTTTTCCTTCGTACATAACTTTTTTCTGCTCCCATTTATTTTACTGAGAAGTCCAAAAACCTAACGACAAGCGAGCGAGGGGCTGCTTCAGGGTTCTTGGGCTTGGCAGTGAGCGCTCTGTGTGCCCTTTCAATGACGATGTTAAGTTCAGGGGAAGTCGAAGAACAGATTTAAGCAAATCATGTACAAAAAGCTTAACATCTCTTCCCTCGTTCTCTTCGGCCACTTGATAAATTCTAAGATTGGTTCGCCTTAGACGATTTTGCATATCTTCACATCGTGCATTCAAATCCATTTCTCGGTGCAGTAGGTAACAAAGGGCCCGCTCATGGCGCCTAGCCGTGTCTTCATTAGCACTAATACAGTCCGCCTCTGTGGTTCTCTTTTGCAGTTCAATAAGTTCTCCTTTCAGTTCACAGAAGGACGTTTCCAGCCGTGTTAAAGATAGCTGGGTCTGAGCGTGTCCATCTTGGTTGTCTTTCCTCAGTTTCTCGAGCTCTGCTAGTATTTTTGACTCGGAGTCACGCATGCTAGCATCAGATTGCGCACTCTGCGTTTGCATCAGAGTTAGCTGCTTCAAGTTTTCGCCTTTCTCCTTAGCTGAGTCCTGTTTAGATTATCCTCTGCCTCTAGTTGTCGACATGTCGAATTTGTTAAGAGTCACCGCATTTTATGCTCGTTTTGTTAATAAAATTATAAAAAATTTCGACGGAGCGTGTCCCTCAAGCTGCTGCCAACATGGCGTCACCGGAAGCCGTTCATGATCTATTTTCCATAGTGAATTTGTGTCTCCTTGTGGCTGCCTGTGTAATTGTGTTACTGGAATGAGTTTCATGAGGTTCCAGGAATTGAGTTTTATTGTGGCTTATTGTTTTATTCAGTCAAGTTACCTTTCGAAAGCTACAATCGATGCTGCGCTGCTCAGCGCATTGGGAACATATTTTATCGTGACCAGCTGTGAATATTGTGTATAACACGTCAAAGAAATTACCCGGAGGTAATATAGCCTCGGTCGGTGACGTCATCGGCGCGCCCCCGCGACACAAGGCTATAAGTAGATCAGCCACAGGTGCATCGTCAGGTCTTTTGTCTTCAGACCATTACTGTGCATGTGTGAACGTCAAAACTCTCTCTGTACCTTTTATCTGCTACAGATCTTTGCTAGGAGTTAGTTTATTCAAGCAGTGTGCAGAAAATTTCTCATTTCTCAAGCCTTTTTCTCTCCCGCACATCAAAGAGTTTAAAAAGTAAAAAAGAGGAGAAATGAGCCAACAAAACAATAAGTGTTGTGTTCCTCCATGCTCCCATTCCATGTCAGAACTGGATACACACACTTACTGCTTGCTTTTTTTTGGGAAAGAACATGCTGCCCTTGCATTTGAGCATGGTGATTGCGAGCACTGTGGAATGTTCACAGTTAAAGTGCTTCGCGTTCGCTTTGCTTATTTCAAAGGGGTAGCGCCCATAATGATTGTGGGGCTCGCGTGCGATCTGGCTGAGAAGCGAGAGACGAGACGGTGGTTCCCTATCGCTCGCTCTCTCTCTAGATCGCGATGTCCTTTTGCCTGACTACCGAAGCGTGCCTCGGCGCTTCTTCGGCTCGGGCAGAGACATTGAATCTCGTGGGTTTGTCGCCTCCGAGCGTTTCTCCCGTGATGATAAAAATGTATCTGATCACAACAAAAAGAGTCACATAAAACACAGTCTATAAATAAATAAAGATTGTAAATATTTATGTCTTGTGTCCTCGACATCGAGCCATTTTACTATCGTGGGTGCGAGGGCACGCGATTATATGATATTGCCTCAGTTTGGAGAGACGCTCGCGGGCTATCTCTCCCCTGGGATCACATTATCAGATGCATTTTCAGCGGTTAGGCTGGTACTGCGTTGTACACCATGGCCGTGTTAAAGGCATACCAGGTTGATCTTATGAAAGATTTAAACACAGCCTCTCATCCAGACCGTGTTTGCTTGTCTGATTGGGATGTGTTTATTGCTAAGGAACTGATATTTATATATATATATATATATATATATATATATGTATGTATTATATATAATATATATGTATGTATTATATATAATATATATGCATGTATTATATATAATATAATATTGTCTGGCTGTTTTCCGGACACATTTAATTCTGAGGAATTAAAGCTGCCTCCGAACACATCTCTCGTTATGTTAAAACGTTTGAGAGGTTCTCGAGGTGGTGACTTGTGTGATGGTCGGAATACAGCTAGACTGCCCTCCTTGAGGATCTCTATGACGTTAACTTGGTTATGGGAAAACCTTATTCTTCATGCATCTTTGTGCCCTTGACGTATTAAGACTATCATGGGTGCAGGGGTGTGTGGTTATACGATGATGGGCCAGTCTGAAGAGACATTTTCTTCTCTTCTTTTTGCTCATCATCATTTTAGGAGGGTTCAAAAGCAGAGTTTAATGAGTTGCGCTCCCCCTCGTGAAAACTGGGGACCGGCTCGTTGTACTCAGCAGCTGCATAATAGACCTAAGACAAAATCCTGAGGGTTGTTTTGTCCCAGGTCTGTGGGGGTGTGCCCCTATGGGACAAGACATGTAAATCAAACAGCTCCTACCTGACACCCTCACGAAACCACTGTACTTCCTCGCCACCTCTGGTGATTCGGGGAGCAGCGGTTTCCAGCGAAATGTTAGATGTTCTGTTGCTTTTCTGCTGTCATCCAGGACACGGAACATCTAACATCCCCTCAAAAGGAAGTGTTAAGTTGATACCACTCTCAGAGAGTCTGGCAGCGTGGAAACTTCTGCCAGGTTTTTCTATTTGGGTATTAAGTACAGTACAAATAGGATAGAATCCAATTTATTAATCGTCCTCCGCATTTCAACGGCGTGGTATTCACTTCCGTGAGACCGGAACTGGCGCATGTACTGTCACAAGTGCTACAATCTCTGCTGAGCAAAGAGGCCATAGAACATGTTCCTCTTCCAGAGAGAGAGTCAGGCTATTACAGCAGATACTTCCTGGTCCCCAAAAAGGATGGGGGGTTGCGTCCAATCTTCGATCTTCAAGGCTTAAACCGTACAGTTAAAGCACTCAAGTTCAAGATGTTAACGGTAAAGATGATCGTGTCATAAATTCAACATCACGTTTGATTTGTCATGATCGATCTGAAGGACGTATATTTTCATATAGAATATTGCCACAATACAGGAGGTTCCCAAGTTTGCTTTTGGGGGCAAAGCTTACCAATATTGGGTCCTTCCATTCGACCTAGCCATGTTATCTCTAGGGGGCTGAGGTCAACGCCAAGGGCATTCTCTCTCCCACCCTGAGGGTAACATGTTTGGGGTTAAATGAGACTCTGTCACCATCGGGCATAATTGTCTCCCGCTCGTGTCAGGACCAATTTTAACATCCTAAGCAACATCTAGCTAGGTCAGGACATTACAGGGGTCTCATGGCAGCTGCGTCCACAATGATTCCTCTGGGCCTTTTGCACATGAGACCATTTTAGTTGTGGCTCAAAACGGGGGATTTCAACTACAATCTCCAAGGGCAAATAAAGGCAAGAACACTCGCTGAGTGCTTCGTGTCCTTTCTAAAATCCATGTTTATGGTGAGTCACGCGCTGAACGCTTCGTGCACTTTCTAAAATCCATGTTTATGGTAAGGGTTACGCGCTGCGGCTTCGTTCCCTTTCTATGTGGTTCAGACCCCGGTTCCTTGCTTTGGGTCCCACTTTAGGTGTGTCTTGCTGTCGCAGAATGCTAACGGCAGACGCCTCCCTGATGGGCTGGGGAGCGGTCTTAAGTGGTCGTCCAGCTCAAGGGGAATGAGGGGCATCAACTGCTTCAAGCTGATGATTGTATTTTTGGCCCTGAAATACTCTCTCCCTCAGTTGAGAGACTGTCATGTCCTAGTGCGGCACAGCGGCAGTCTCTCACATAATCACCAGGGAAGTTTGTGCTCACGCAATCTGAACAGAAAAGCGGGGCACATCTTTCTCTGGGTTCAGGAAAAGTTCCTGTCACTCAGGGCAGTGTACATCTCAGGGCACCTGAATGTGGGAGCAGATTTACTGTCCAGACAGAAACTACTGAGAGGGGAATGGAAACTCCACCCAGAAGTAGTCAAACAGATTTGGATACGAAGCGGAGGTGGACCTCTTCACCTCTTATCAGAAAGTGCAATGTTCCCTCTACTTATCTCTGAATCACCCAGCCCATGGGTCTGGATGCGATGGCGCACACATGGCCTAGAATGTGCATGTATGCGTTTTCCTCCAGTTTCTCTGCTCCCAGGAGTTCTAGCCAGAGTTTGGTTCTCCGAGATAATATCTCTCCTCAACGGCTCGCCTTGGACGATTCCGGAGAGGAGGGACCTTCTGTCTCAGACGGAGGGCACGATATTCCATCCCAGGCCCAACCTCTGGAACCTTCATGATTGGCCCCTGATGGGTACCAACTGAGGGGCACTGGGCTTTTCGCCTGTTGTTGTTGAGACCATTCTCAGTGCTAGTGCTTCCTTCACTAAAACGAGTTATGTCAACAAATGGAGTGTCTTTGAAAGGTGGTGTGTCATAATGCAGATCCAGTCAACTGCCAGATTGCTTCGGTTCTGGAATTCCTGCAGGAAATATTATCATCAGGCACATGCCCCGCCACTCTCAAGGTTTATGTGGCCGCTCTTTCGGCTTGCCATGCCTTGGTTGACGGGGTGCCACTCGGGAGACATCCTCTGTTCGTTCAGGTCATTCATGGCGACTGAGGCCTCTCATAAAACCAATATCCTATCATGGGACTTAGCTTTAGTCCTAGAGGGTCTGGTTGAGACTCCTTTTGAACCTCTAGAATCAGCATCTGACAAACTTCTGACTCTAAGATGTTTTTTCTTATGGCAATAACTTCTTTAAAAGAATTGGGGATATGCAGGCTCTGTCAATTTCGCCACCCTGTTTAAACTTTGCCCCAGGAATGGTGAAAGTGATTTTGCATCCTCATCCTGATTACCTGCCTAAGGTGCCTTTTTCGACTGTACATCCTGTCACGCTTGAGGCCTTCTGCTCTCCGCCGTTCACTACGCCGGGACAGGAGAGATCTCATAGAATATGTCCAGTCCGTGCTCTTCAGTCCTACGTCCACCGCACTAGCCAGTGGTGTAAGTCAGAGCGACTTTTCACCTGTTATGGGGGCCGCAACCGAGGGGCTGCTGCCACTAAGCAGACCATGTCACATTGGGTCAGGGATGCTATTGCTCTTGCCTATGAGGCGTGCGGCCAAGTTTCGCCAACGGGTCTAAGGGCTCACTCCACCAGAGGGGTCGCCTCCTCTAGTGCTTTGGCAAGAGGTGCCCCTTGCAGTTTGTTTGTGATGCGGCAGGTTGGTCCTCTCCGCACACGTTCATAAGATTTTATAGTTTGGATGTTCATGCCACTCCGGGCTCTCATGTCCTTGAGTCGACATCACAAGCTAATGTCTAGGCCTTCTTGCGTTCTTGTGAAACACACCTGCACAACCGTGGGGGTCCAGACATTTTCAAGCACGACGGCGTGGGTATTCTCATTCCCAATGCGCTGAGCACCGCAGCATCGATTGTAGCTTTCGAAAGGGAACGTCTCCAACTCGCTACCCCGGCACCACCAACCCCACCACCAGTCACCATCAGGCGAAACCTGCGCTCACTTTCCCCCTCCCATCTTTCCTCTTCCGTGTCATCCTCTCTTCCCCCACCCTCACAATTCTCATCTCTGGATGTGAATACTGCAACAGATACCTTATGCTCCACTCTAACCTCTTCTCTAGACAATATCTGCCCTCTCTCCTCCAGGCCAGCATGCGCTACTCCTTCTAACCCCTGGTTATCTGAGGTTCTTCGTGAACACCGGACCGAACTCAGGGCAGCAGAGAGGAAATGGCGCAAATCAAAAGACTCATCTGACCTGAGTATGTATAAATCTCTCCTCTCATCCTTTTCTGATGATGTTCATGCTCCAAAATCTTCATACTTCCACAACAAGATCAACAGCTCCCCCAACACACGATTACTCTTCAAGACATTCAACTCTCTCCTCTGTCCACCTCCACCTCCACCCACCTCCTCTTTAACTGCCGACGATTTTGCGAACTTCTTCACCAACAAAACAACAACCATCAGCAGTCAATTCTCAGCTCCACACACACAGGAACCAAGACTGACCCCTTCCACAGCCAATAACCCTCTGTTCTCCTTTTCTCCGCTAACCGAGGAAGAAGTATCTACACTTCTCCTCTCCAGTCATCCTACCACCTGCCCTCTAGACCCCATCCCCTCACACCTTCTACAAACCATCTCTCCCACACTTCTACCAGCACTCACACACATCATCAACTCATCCTTCCATACTGGCACCTTCCCTACAGCATTCAAGCAGGCTCGGGTTACTCCACTGCTTAAAAAACCAACACTAAACACATCATTTGTAGAGAACTACAGACCTATCTCTCTCCTACCATTCATTGCAAAAACACTTGAAAGAGCTGTTTTCAACCAAGTAACATCCTTCTTGTCTCTAAACAACCAGCTGGATGTCAACCAATCTGGCTTCAAGAAAGGGCATTCAACTGAGACTGCATTACTGTCGGTCACAGAAGCCCAACGGATTGCAAAAGCTGCTTCCAAATCTTCACTCCTCATTCTCCTGGATCTGTCTGCTGCCTTCGACACTGTAAACCATCAGATCCTTATGTCCAGCCTCTCATCACTGGGCATCACAGGAACTTCACTCGACTGGTTTGAGTCCTATCTCACAGGTAGGTCCTTCAAGGTCGCATGGAGAGGCGAGGTATCCAGAGCACATCAACTGACCACAGGGGTTCCCCAGGGTTCAGTTCTTGGTCCCCTCCTCTTCTCCATCTACACTACATCACTGGGACACATCATACAGGCACACGGGTTTTCCTACCACTGCTATGCTGATGACACACAGCTCTTCCTCTCATTTCAACCAGATGATCCCACAGTAGCTGCACGGGTCTCAAGCTGTCTGGCACACATCTCCACATGGATGAAGGAACATCACCTGCAGCTCAACCTGGCAAAGACTGAGCTTCTCGTCCTCCCTGCCAATCCATCTCTACAGCACGACTTCACCATCCAGCTTGATTCATCATCGATCCCCCCATCAAGGTCGGTCAGAAATCTGGGAGTAACGTTTGATGACCAGCTGACCTTCACAGATCACATTTCAAAGATAGCTCGATCATGCAGGTTTGCGCTGCACAACATCAGGAAGATCAGGCCTTTCCTAACTGAGCACGCAACACAACTCCTCGTCCAGGCCCTGGTCATTTCTAGGCTTGACTACTGCAATGCTCTTCTGGCCGGACTTCCAGCATGTGCAACCAAACCTCTACAGATGATCCAGAATGCTGCAGCCCGTCTTGTCTTCAACGAGCCCAAGAGGGCCCACGTCACTCCTCTGTTCATCTCTCTGCACTGGCTACCTATCGCTGCTCGCATCAAGTTCAAGGCATTGACGCTTGCTTACAGATCTATCACAGGCTCAGCTCCCTCCTACTTTCACTCACTCCTACGAGCCTACATCCCTACCAGACACCTACGATCGATCAACAAACGATGTCTCGTGGTTCCATCACAGAAAGCTACAAAATCACTTTCCAGAACATTCTCATTAACAGTTCCATGCTGGGGGAACACTCTCCCCACCCTCATCCGGAATGCAGAATCCCTGACAACATTCAAAAAACAGCTGAAAACCCATCTCTTCCGTGAGCACTTACCTTCATAAAAAAAAAAAAAAAAATTAATAAAAAAAAAATCCCTTTAAAACCTCACTTATCGTGCTTATGCTACTCTGAATAATGCCTGAACCTTGTATTCTGAGCACTTCTTGCGTTGTTGTTGTTTTTTGCCTCTTCATGATGACTCGCTTAATTTTTTGTCCTAATTTGTAAGTCGCTTTGGATAAAAGCGCCTGCTAAATGACTAAATGTAAACGGGGGCGCGCCGATGACGTCACCGACCGAGGCTATATTACCTCCGGGTCAATTTCTTTGACGTGTTATACACAATATTCACAGCTGGTCACGATAAAATATGTTCCCAATGCGCTGAGCAGCGCAGCATCTCGTTCCGCTTTCTCAGGGAACAAGGTTACAGTTAAGTAACCGGAGACGTTCATTCACATAAACCACTGTAGACAAATAATATAACAATATAATGTAATGTAAACACACAAAATACCTTCTATAAGATGATGGTGTTTTCTCACTGAAATCTGGTACTAATCCTTTAGACCGATCACTCTTCAGAGACACAGAGCTGGACACATGTGAGCCTGATCTTACACTGATGACCCAAAGAACAGAGAGAAAACACTTTAGTAAAGGAGATACTTTAGTCTCATTTGAAAAGCTTAAATATAGCAAATAGTAATTAAATGCAGTATAGCTGTGCATTTGTCCATTTATGACAACAGTTGGATGGATAAACATATATACGTTTAGTTGCATGATCTATTTTCCATAGTGAATCTGTGTCTCCTTGTGGCTGCCTGTGTAATTGTGTTACTGGAATGAGTTTCATAAGGTTCGAGGAATTGAGTTTTATTGTGGCTTATTGTTGTATTCAGTCAAGTTCATTCACATAAACCACTGTAGACAAATAATACAACAATATAATGTAATATAAACACAAAATACCTTTTATTAGAAGATGGTGTTTTCTCACTGAAATCTGGTACTAATCCTTTAGACCGATCGCTCTTCAGAGACACAGAGCTGGACACATGTGAGCCTGATCTTACACTGATGACACAAAGAACAGAGAGAAAACACTTTAGTAAAGGAAGATCAACTGTGTGTGAAAAATATCTGTCTTTATCTAATCCTCCACAGAAATACACACACTCATACAATTTACAGTTTTATAGTAAACTACTATTTTATTTTACTGGCTCACATTAGTTAAACAATTTCTTTAATATACATGAGAGAGATTAAATATTTAAAAAAATACTTCACTCTAATTTATGAGAACATTTCAAGTTTTTGTTTATTGACAGAAATAGAGAGCAGAAATGTCTGTGCGACACAGTTTTGTTAGCATACTTGAATTAAATTAAGTGTATAGTTGTTTCCTAATGTCTGTAAATAATTTTATGATCTAAAATCTAAAGTAATTTATTTGGATTAATTCAGCATTTAGAAGGTTATTAACTGTGATATTTTCTATAGAGTGTTTTGTTACAAATTTATTAAATGTTTAATTTAAGTTCCAACATTAAAAATTAAGACTTTGATTTTAGTAGGGTCAGTTTCTAGCTAGAGACTCCGGCCAGTCCTGTTTTCTCTATTGTGTTTTAAATGAGTCAGACCACTGAGACTCTCACCTTTCGGAGCCCAAATGGCTTTCTGGCCCAGACGTTGAATAATTAGGCTGATTGGATTAGCATATATGTGTTTGAATAGCTATGCTGATTGGGTCTGTTTCTCTTGAGCAAGCCAGATAACCTGCCAAACCGGTTTTCGCTTGATAGAATCAAATCCTCCCTACTTCATTTGCATGCTTTGTTCAGAGTCTCCACCTCTATGTAATCCCTCCCCCTTGGAATGTATATAACTACAATGCATACTGTATTAGATTTAGATTGTTGGATGACCTGCAGCACGCTCAATAAAGAATAACTTCTGTTTGAACGCGATCCCAACGTCTCCTGGTCTCTGCTTTGAAGAAGGAAAAAGTTCCCTACAATTTGGTGCCATGTGACCCAGATGGAGAAAAAGGAAACTCAGCAAAGAACTTCAAGCTCAAAGATCTGAATCTTGAAACTTCAAGCTCAACAAAGATCTGACTAAGTTCCAGACTGAATCACCTGAATCCAGATTGAAACTTCAAGCTCAACAAAGAATGAACTTTTCCAGACTGAATCTTGAAACTTCAAGCACAAAGAATCTCAAAGACTGAACTTTTCCAGACGGAATCTTTCTCTACAAACTAAAAATTTGGTGAGTTTCACTCCATTCAAAGAACCGTTGCAAACCAGTACAAATTTGTTTATCCTCTGCGCTGTCAGAGAAGAGTTAACAGACAGCTGCAGGGTTTTGTTAACTAAGTTATTGTTACTAAACTGCTCCGAGACTCGAAGGTGAGATCCAAATGCAGCTTTTATTATGGGGCAATCCAGACACGTAATCCAATAAAGAGGCAATGGGTCAAAACACAGGAAGGCAGTCCAAACAAACAAATAAACAAACAAACAATCAAAACAGGCAGGGGTCAGAGGCAAACGAGTAATCCAGGGAACAGGCAAGAAATCCAAAAACCAAGAGACATGAAACCGGGGAAAACACTCAGAAATGCAGTGTAACAACATACAAAACTTCGCGGTGAGTGAAGGGGTGAACCAGGCTTATATGGGGTGAACTAAACAAGAAGATGAGATACAGGTTAATGTGATAATCAGGGATGATGAGTCCGGGCAGTGAATTATGGGAAATGTAGTTGTGAGTGAATAATGATAGTCTGGTGTGGAGTGCCCTCTGGTGGCTCTCAAGGGCACTCCAGCTGGTGACCATTACAGTTATCCTCTAAAAATTGTATTTTAGAGATTAAATTCATCCTCTGTTGTCCAGGCAGGGAAGATTAGCATTACATGTTAATATTGTTTATCCTCTGCTTTGCCAGGGAAGTGTTTTATCCTCTATAAAGTTAGGGAAGATTAGCATAATGTGCTAATAAGATTGTACCCTCTGTTGTAGACAGTAGAGAGAAGTTTTAGTGTTTTTGTTTGTGTGGTAACAAAGAAACTCACAAAATGGTTAGAAGGAATGCTAGACTATTTCCCACAACTGAAAAAGGTAGTCTTGCGATTCCTTTATGGACAGACAGTGAGTTCAAGTCATTGTTAGCACAGCACATGGACTCCATAGTGACCATAGTCCATAGTCAGTCAGATTGAATTTGACCAAGAAATTTGGTTTCCCCAGAAACAACAACAAAGATGAAAGACTGATTTTTGTTTAATAGAACAAAAGGAAAGTGACTGTCTCAGCCTTTCTTTGGGAGACATTAAGTAGACTCACAGCCTTAAATGTTATACTACAGTACAGGCCATTGATCAGTAATGGTGTTAGGTTAGACTGTAAATGTAAAATGCCATCAAAGGTTAATTACCCTCACAGCCGAACATTGTTTTACAGCGTGCGCCAGTCACAAACCCATCCTCATGTATGATGTCTGCAATGACTGAAGTTGTGTTAGAGGGTGAAGGAGAAATGACTCACGGTTGTGTTACGCTTACATACACACCTACGAGTGAAGTAAAATAAACTCCCTTAGAGAATTCAGAATTTGAGTCGTTGGTTGATGGTTCAGCTCAAGTCATGAAAGGTACACACTGTAAAGTTGTTTCCCCCACTTACAGGGATAGGATAGGACACGGACAAGTAAGGTGCCCTGGGAAGAACTGAATGCAATAGGCGTTTGGGGGTGAACCCAGGGTGAAGACACTACCTCATAGGCCTTTCCCCATTTAGTCCATCCTTACCTCACTGGTCCATAGGTGTCAAATCAATTAAGAAATAGGGAAATAATGAAACAACAACAGCAGACTCTGAAAACGATACAACCCTAGTGTTTAAACAAATACTGCTACAACCCTAGTGTTTGAACAAATACTGCTCTGTCGTCTTTTGTTTTCTTTCTTCCTCTGTACAGATACCACTTGATGGCTGTCCCGAGACCCATATGCACCGACCTCCTCACCTGCATACGAAGCCACAACCTCAAGAAAACAACTAGACCCACTGCCGAGCCAACCAACACAGAAGAAAAATACAAAACGCAGAGACTCACTTACGGGAACTTCAGTCATCCATCAGAGAACTTGAACAAAATCCAACAAGACATTCTTGATCTTTCAGAAAAAATTACACCAGATGACTGAAGATAATTCTTCATGGTTCGGAAACCTGTTAGTATCAAGTGTGTCAACCAACAAATGACTCACGCCTCTCACGAGAAAATAACAGTTCTAACCAGAAAAGACTATTACCCGAAAGGACTTCACGGACCCTAATTGCATGTTTGTTTCTGTGTCAGCATGCAATTACAGATGAACAACACAGAACATGCTATGTGCCTGTAACTATCACACGTTACAGGAATGAACATGCTATGTTCCTGTAACTATCACACGTTACAAGAATGAACATGCTATGTGCCTGTAACTATCACACGTTACAAGAATGAACTTGCTATGTGCCTGTAACTATCACACATTACAAGAATGAACTTTTAAGTGTCTAAATTTGTATTTTGTGAGAGTTATTAGAACTCTCAAAGGGGGAAATGTTGTATTACAAATTTATGTTTTATTAATGTTTAATTTAAGTTCCAACATTAAAAGTTAAGACTTTGATTTGAGTAGGGTCAGTTTCTAGCTAGAGACTCCGGCCAGTCTTGTTTTCTCTATTGTGTTTTAAATGAGTCAGATCACTGAGACTCTCACCTTTCGGAGCCCAAATGGCTTTCTGGCCCAGACTTTGAATAGTTAGGCTGATTGGATTAGCATATATGTGTTTGAATAGTTATGCTGATTGGGTCTGTTTCTCTTGAGCAAGCCAGATAACCTGCCAAACCGGTTTTCGCTTGATAGAATCAAATCCTCCCTACTTCATTTGCATGCTTTGTTCAGAGTCTCCACCTCTATGTAATCCCTCCCCCTTGGAATGTATATAACTACAATGCATACTGTATTAGATTTAGATTGTTGGATGACCTGCAGCACGCTCAATAAAGAATAACTTCTGCTTGAACGATATCCCAACAACTCCTGGGGCCTCATTTATAAAACTTTGCGTAGGATTTGCGTCAGAAGTGGCGTATGGATGAAACATAGGACGTGCGTACGCACAGAAATATTCGGATTTATAAAACTGTGTGCACGCACATCCTACGCAGTTTTCCCTTAATAAATCACAATCAATTCTAAATGTAGCACAGCTTTTGCGGCTTCATGTCACGCCCATAGTTGCCCATAAATAGTCCGTGAAACGCCCACAAGTCAATATTCATCGATTGCGAAATCATGGCAAACACAGAGAGGAAAACCAAGAAACGTAACTTCACTCACGTCATTACGCATTGTGATGGCATCATGGCATTTTATTACCATCCATTTGATTGCATCCCACAAGCTACAGATGTGTTATGAGGATGAATTGCATAACATGCCAATATTATTGCAGAACAAATTTTTACTTTTCTTTTTGCAAATGTGTTAATTTGTATTTCTGTTGTAATCTTCATTTGTTTTTGTTTGTTTTACACTGCAGATCGATCACACGGCTGTTCGTGTAGGCTGTTATTGTAAGACTTGCTTTGTGAAGTCTTCATGCTATTTATGAGAGGCAGTATTGCCATTTCTTTTACACAACGGTCTACAGTTTCACACACTTTCACGTGTTTCTTCCATCTGCTGACGGTGTCGCCATTTCTCATTTCACCCGTTTTTGTACGTACACCTGGGTCAGAGTTTGCGTGAAGGACCGCACATTTTCCCGTCATGTTTACTTTTTATAAATACCAATTATTGCGTAGAGAGCGGCGTACGCCTTCTTTTGTGCGTACGCAACGTTTATAAATGAGGCCCCTGGTCTTGCTTCGATGAAGGAAAAAGTTCCCTACAAGAGCAAACGGGGCTTTTTAGATAATGTCAGAGTTAATTTAAGAAGTTAAAAATAGAAATTGTGCAAAGCATGTGCAAATATAAAACAATGCTTAAAGTTGTGTTATTGACAGGGAAACACAACGTCCAGTAGAGTTTAAACTGATGAAAACAGACGCAGTCTTACCTGTGTTTCTTTGAGAGACTCATCTGAGAGAGAGAGTAATTTCCTCTTTCCTCTGACATACTGCAGCTAAACTGACACTGAAAACTGATCAGCACTGCTTTCTGAAAACACTCAATCCTTCAGCATCACCTGGAAATGACACCATTTTACACAGATGAAGAACATCTTATTTAAGACAATAATGAAGAATGCTGAGTTATCATCAACAACAGCAACAGCAAAAACAATCTATAAAATAAAGTGAGTTACAGACAAATATATTGCTGTGTAAAATAACCGAATGGTCTTAATCATTTCTGATTGTTTAATGAGTTTAACTGACTCTAAATATAAATTCATTGAGGAACAGCAATTGTGTTTAAAACTTTGAGCGGGAAAATTGAACCCAATTTGTTACATTTTCTATTACAGTTTATCATTTTACAATTATATTTACCCAATCTTTATTAATTGTTGAATCGTTTGTCATTTAATCATTACTTCAAGTTCACAGTGATGGTTGATTTCATTACTTTTAAATGATCCTAATATAACTGATTGAGTAAAAGTAAGCTGAATTATAATAGACATACTGTATAACTACTAATCATAATTGCTATATATGAACTGAAATATTCAGATTAATAACAGCAGATTGTTGTTCATTGCCGTTAGGCTTCATCTGTCTGTCTACTGTAAATGTCTGATTCAAAAATACTTTCGATTTCACATCACAAAAACAACAGCCTAAAACGGAAGAGGAAGTGGGAGAAAACCTTTCTCAATAAAACTTTTTGTGTTTTAACTTCAAAAGATTGTAATTTCTGGCAGATTCTTCGTCTGTTCGGAGTAGCAGAAGAACAGCCTTCTGTAACTTCACATTTAAATCTCGCTTAATATACAATATGAAGTTCCTAATAATTACAAATGACTGTAATGGAGAATGTTTTAAACTTACTCGCAGTCTTGTCCACTAAGAAAAGAATTTATAAGTATTTTAAACTCAGTAACACTTGTTGTCAGTCCGCGCGCATCGTTCTCAGAATCTCTTGTTAGTTAGTTGTTGTTATTAGTGAGCAACAGGTTTAGGTATCACCACATGTTGTTACTTTCATTTTCCTCTTCTTCGTGTGTTTTACAGGAGGGTTTGGAACAGCTGAACAGTTGCACACCGACACCTACTACTGTTTAAAACCTCTTAAATAGACATTTCAACAGTGCATCTGTTATATTCTCTGTTTCTGGACTATTATCTAAGATGCTGGATATTGTAAATGACTGACATCCTGAGGTTTGTATTATACATTCAATCCTTTTGTTTTGTATTTGGACATATTATTAATGTTCTAGTTTCTGCTCCCCGACACTCATCACATAAACCTGTATTATGAAGAATCTTTTCCTGTTTTTTTGGGGGGTTTTTTAAACTTAAAACTTTTTTAAAACCTTTTTTTGTGATTTCTGAGCTGAATGTTTGGAAAAATCTGCGGAATTATGTGGAATGGCTTTAAATGTGTTAAACAGATATTAGAGTATTGGAACTGAAAACATTACAATATAACATATACACTTATTTATCTAATTTATCTTTATTTAAGGTTTATAATACCAATACAAATATAACAACTTTTTAAAACAAAACCAGATCTCTCTTATCCACTAAACGACGGAGAAAATATTACTTTATCAATTGTATTGTACACAAATAATTAAATAAACAATTGCATATCATTCAACAATAGAGCTAAATAAATACCTACGTAAGTAAATAAAGTAATTAACTACTTTTAATAGCTATAAATTATACATTTTAAATAACTAAATAAATGCTGGTGTGACAATTACAGAACAGTTCAATAAGTACATAAAAATATATTTAAATAAAATAGTAATTTACTATCAGTAGTGATTTAGCATCAGAAAAAGTCATTTGACATCAGAAAAGCTACTGGATGTGTGTGGAGTTTGGAGCTTATTTTGAGTCTCTGCTGTTGAATTTGTCAATCAGCATCATTTTAACATTGTCCTTGGTTAGGCTGTGTCTGTGCTGTGTTAGAAGTGTAGAATAGTGGGGGACACGTCTCTCCACATCCACTGAAGAAGTGGGCAGATGCAGGTACAGTGCAGCCAGTGGGGCAAGTGTTGGCGTTCGATCTTCTCTTAACCCTCTGGGGTCTGGGGTGTTTTCTGGTCCTGGAGGTGTTCTGACATGCTCTGACATTTGTGCTTATTTCTGTTACTACAATGACATTTTTGTAGTAATCATCGTCTGATTACACTGTATTCAGCACAAACTCTGCTACAATAATATATCAGCAGCATGTATGTAAAAGTTTGTAGTTTTGAGATAATGACAATTATGCGTGGTTTGTGAAAAAAAAAAAATTGTCACTGAAATAAGCTCATGAAACCCATACTGATTATTTCTTCACAAGACTTTTGAAAATTGTATGACATAGCCTAGAATATTTGCTCCAAAACTATGTGAAAATCACCCTGACTGCTCATTCAGAGAAGACAATATATTGATTTAAAATTTTTACTACGTGTTTTGTGTGAGAAAGCTCTATGCGTGAGCTCATTAATATGTATGGCTTTTCACACCTGAGAAAGACAAAGACACTCCCCTAACGGCCCTATTAGGAGCTATCAGGCCCCTGTCATTCTGAGCAACCTTGCACAATACTGTAAATGAGGAGATTTAAAAAAGAATGGCTTTTAGATTGTTTGGATTTATTTACACAACATAATCCAAATAGACACAACAAATGGCAAAAAAGCACTTATTGAAAGACAGAGACATTTGTGCCATTCCTAAAAACATTGTACATACCTTTCATTTCCAAGGTGTTTGATTTTCACTTTACCATGTTCATGTTCCAGAGACTCATGTGAATGTTGAAGTCAGCAGGACTCAGTGGCATCTGGGCCCTGAAAGAAAAAAAAGTGAACATACTGATATCAAGAGAAACTATAGGGAATATAGTTCTAAAATTTATTGGGAATAAATTTTAGATTTTTCTGGTTAAAATTGCTTTTTTAAAATTCACAGAATACACACATACACAAATGTTTCCAACAATATATAGGCTAATATAATGAACACCAGGTTTGTTGTGCCTTGCAAGCATAGGCTATGCACAGTGCTGCATAAAATAATAATAACAATAACCTATATCTGCATATAAATCTTCCAAAAGATTTCAGTAACAACTACGCTAGAGAAAAATATATTGATTATCATATGTTACTTCAAATGTTTCTATTCGTTATGATGATATGAAATGAGATAATAGTAAAAACATTAAGCCTTTGTTTGGTGCGTTTTGCTTTTCAAACGCGATCGCGATACATTCAAAACCAGAGCTCGCTCCAAAATATGAAACATTATGGTTACCATTGAGCAGATATCCACAAACACAGTAACAGTAAACACAGGTCCAAATATTATAATATTCACCATATATCTAGCAACAGTTCAACTGCAATGTGAAGTTTATGCAACAATAACATGAACTAATAATTAAGAATTTCTTACCTTATACCTTTCTTGTCTTCAAATCGCGTTCTTCTTCTTCTGATGTAAATCCAATGTAAGCTCACGGCACGTCTTTCAAACTCGACAAAAAGCAGAGACTGATGAAGTGTGGTGTTTTGTTTTTTGAGGTAACAAGCGCGATCGCGTTCCATGTGGAGATTTGAATGTGAATCTCTTTTGCGCGTGTGGGCGTGGTAAAAATAATTAGCAAGGGTGAGAAGCTGGACATCTTGTTGGTTTTATACAAATTACTTAAACAGAGAATATTTGTTTTCAGTTTGAATCCGATCATTTAAAAGTACACACTTAAATGTTTATAAGGTATATGGCTCATAAATGTGTGACAAGTATTCGCTGAGTTTTGTTTCAGTTTATAGACGTGCTCAAGAAAAAAAAGTTCACCGCGACGGAGAGGCAGAAAGCACACCATGTTTATTTTCTTTATTTTACAAAAGCACAATGTTTGGATTCGATTGTAAGTGGACACATACAAAAGTAGAAATATCACAGATTCTTTTTTCATATTTCTTTTTTCTGTATGACCATAAATGACAGAGAAATTTAAGTTTATTGTGCTACTATGTGAAGAAAATCCAGCAAAACGCGCCAGGGTTGTGAGCAAATGGGTTTTGTGAGCAATGTGATGTTGAAGAAACAATAACTCATGCGATTCTATGAACAAGAAAGGAACAATATGATTGTAGAAATTAAGAAAAATAGAATTCAAGAATGAAATTTTAAGGTTTTAATAAAATGGAAATAAATAAATAGTAAAGCATTCTTTGATTGTATTAGGGAGACAGGGCTGATACATATAATATAAAACTTTATTCCACACTCCAGAGCAGAAGGTGGCAGTAATGCACCAAACACACTGGTTACCACACACCGTTAAAAACAAAGAAGAAGAAGATTTAGAAGAGGTCATGGCTGCGTTCCAAACCGCATACTCAATGAGTAGGTACTTAATTTCAATAAGTACTTACTTAACGAGCGCTAGAAGAGTAGGTACTTTATAGCCAGATCTCGTTGAGTATGAATGCGAACCGGACATCTGCCATGTTGACGTTATCATGTGACCTACGACGCGTTATCACACGCGCAACAACTTAAAAGATTTGAACGACCTGTTTAATTCATCTATCTGTACAATATCTTGATATTGATTAAACTTGCTCATTTTGTGGTCTTTTTGAAGAAACTGCTGCCCATTTATTTTGTGAATAAATTTAGGGTTGATTTAAGTTCTTATATTTAACCCTACTAATGTGACCCACCGTTTTATCCTTAACGATATTATTTATTTTTATTACGAAATCCCAAAATTGTCATCTCTTTGTCATCTCACAAGCAAAAGTAGCTAACTGCTTTATTTTTTCCTCTTTTTCTTGTTGAATTTAACTGTCGTTTCATCCCTCAGGCCTAGGCCTATAAATCACAAAAAATGTTTTTTTTTTTTTTTTAATGTATTATAATGAATTATTTAAGAAAATTTACACTGTAAAAAATTTCTAACCTCCCTAACTCAAAATTTTCTAGTGACTGATAACATCTAAATTTTTCAATTGGCCCAAGTGAAATTCTGTAAATTATAAAATTAAATTTACAGATTTTCACTTGGGTCAATTGAAATGTACAGAATTTCACCTGGGCCAATTGAAAAATTTAGATGTTATCAGTCACTAGAAAATTCTGAGTTAGGGAGGTTAGAAATTTTTTACAGTGTATATTAAGATATTCAACCTTGTAGGTTCTTTTTTCCTGTGTAAGAAATCTCATATTATGTATGCAAACCCATAATATATATTATGGGTTTGCATACATGAGATTTTTTACAGATCTCATAACATCAGTAACTCGACAGCCCTACCTAGAACGGGTTTCCTCAGCGTTTGTAACGTCTGCACAAAGGGCAGCTTTTCGAAGATTCGCCTTTGGAGGAAAACTGTTGATTTTATACTTGAAAAATATAATACTTTATACTTTAAGTATCATTAATATTAAAAATTAATATTACCTCAGAATGAATTGCATTGCTATCCCACCCCAAAACATACAATAACAACAACGATAAATGCTGACCAATACTTAATTATATTACGTTTTACTGAAAATGATATAATTCAATAAAACAAACAAAATGTAATGTATGTCATATGACATAGCTATGCATGATTGAATACACTCTAGATGTGTATATAATGAACATATCTACATTTTCTTTCAAACAATTAAATAAAACATTAATTAAATAATTATATTTTATTTACAGACAACAATGAGAAATATTAATAAATTAGTAAAAGAATGAATGAAAGTCACCATCACACACTAAACAAATGCATAAGTCAACATATGAAACAAAGCTTTATTCAAACTACAATCATGTATGTAGACTACAGGCGCTGAACCCCACATCCTTCTGCCATCTCAACACAGCGGTTCCCATTCTGCGGCTTTATTCTGATGACTCAGCTGACCGCCAGAAGTGAGCCGTGCCCTCGTGCTGGAGGTTGTTGCGTGATGTGTTGTTCTTCACAATCTGAGGCAATAAGAGCAGGTGGAGTGATGGAGGGTCTCATCCATGGCACCGTTTCCAGGATTCAGCTCTGGGCTCCTCATCCTCAGTGCTCACACCAGCCTGCTAACATTTCAGATCCTACAAAATGCACAAACATAACACAAAAGCAGTAATTTTAAACGCACAATGTCATTTGCTTTCAGTATTATTTAGAAGACAAAAAACGCTTTTTTTCCACAAATGCCGCCATCATCTTTCCTTGCAGGTCCTGCTCCACCACAAAAGCTGTGCAGCAAATGCACAGAAATCAAGAATCAGAAAAGTGCTGTAATAGCTCTGTTTGAAATTACAATAATTAAAATAAACTACAACTTAAGATTTAAATAGTTAAATAGTTATTCATTTCTGTAGTATACTCACTCAAAGCCTTCATGAGCCACTCTCCACCAGATAAACACACATCTGTTCATCTGTCCCTGTAACATCCAGACAAGACGTATCCTCTCGCGTGGCCTCCTGGGATAGAAGAGTATCCATCGGTTGAGCACTCGAAAATCTGCCCGGAAGCAGTAAGCCATCCGGGAACTTCTCGCCTACTCTTTTATGAATACTGATGTTTCGAACGTACTGCTTCCTTCACGTACTGTTTTCGCCTACTATATAGTAGGAAAGTAGGCATATTTGAACGCACTTAAGTCCGAATCTCGCGATAATTAGTTACGTCACCCAGGTAATTCTCGCCTACTCTTTTGGATTCGTACATACTTTTTCGCTCGCCTACTCTTTTTCCCATACTAAATAGTAGGGAAGTATGCGGTTTGGAACGCAGCCAATGTTTTTTTGTTTAGTTTAGTTTTCTTAGTTCATTTACACACAATGTAATAATACACACACACACACACACACACACACACACACACACACACACACACACACAAGGGTTCTATAAAAATAAACGTATCTATATTTTACATTAAATGGTTATAAATAAAATGTATAACACAATGAATAATAACAAACATCACAAACATTTATTTAAACAGTTTTAATTAGTCATTTAATTTAATATTAAATTAATTCATTTAATTAGTTAATTTAGTTAATTAATTTAAATTAATTAATTTAATTAGTTATTAAATAAGTTGGCTAAAATAAATTAATAAATATAAAAACACCTTATAAATTTTCAGAGCGCTGAAGTAGTAGTTGTTTATGCAATGATAAAAAACAGTCCAAAAAGCAAATAGTTTCAGTTGTCATGAACAAAACAGCCCCAGATCCTCCAGGGATAAACTCGAGTGTGAATTGAAGCTTCAGACGCTCAGAGACGCAGGAGTTACAGACCAGACGAGCCGATCGGGACACAATGACACAGCATATGTGAAGTTAGTCTGCGCTCCAGAGCATATACTTCCAGAGTTTCATTCATACTAAACTCATTTAAAAGCACAATCTTAAAAGTTATATTAAAATCATATCTTCTATTTATCTTCCTAGAAGACTTCTGTATGGTAATACATGAATACATGAAATGATTTTGCCTAAATTTAACCTAAGGTATTATTTTCACTTAACAGCATCTGTTCAAAACTTTAACATTTTAAAGCAAAAACTGTACATAGTCGTTTTAGATCTTATTTATCAAACCTATATTTCAAATAATTTCCCTCATGGTGTTTACAGTTTTTTATGATTGCTATGACAGATTTTTCAATACTTTTAACAATTTTCCTAAACTCTTAACGCACCAACACACCAACAACACACAATTGGCAAAAAAGTTCATTTCCGCACCAACACACCTACAACACACAATTGCCAAAAAAGTTACAGTTTTTTACGATTGCTATGACAGATTTTTCAATACTTTTAACAAATTTCCAAAACTCTTAACGCACCAACACACCTACAACACACAATTGGCAAAACGGTTAATTTCATGCTCAAAATCACACATTGTAAACTAAACTCCAACACTAATTTTCAAAATACAATAATACACTAACACAATACACCATGTCTACCAAAACATTAACACATGTTCTCTTCCACCAGGAACATTTAGTCAATCATAGCACAATGTCATAAAAAACACTAACATCAGATGGAATTACAGAAACTGCATTATTTTATATGTGTCAGGTCTGCCCTTATACAACAGACATATTATTCTATAGATATATTTTATTATATCTATTATATCTATAGATATTGTATTGATCATAGATTGTGTTTTGCACTGCAGTTTCTTTTGAAGTCTCTCTACATTTTTGTTTTGTTTGTAATGTAAATGCATTTTGTTGTTGTTTTTTTGCAGCAGAAATTCAATACAACAAAATAAATTACCCTTCTTAGAGCAGCTTTATAGAATGTATGGTTTATGAAAAAAAAGAAGACAGAGACAGAATTACTGCAGTAACGGCTTTATTTGCAACAGGACATTTCTGCAAGATAACAAAAATATGCAATATAGCTTTTACAGTATTACTTTATGTGAAAATACAAAATAGGCAAGGCAAGGCAAGTCAAGTTTATTTATATAGCACATTTCATACACAATGGCAATTCAAAGTGCTTTACATAGAAGAAATTAAAAATAATAAAAAGAAATAAGAATAATTAAAACAGTTTAGAAAAATAAAAAATAAAAAATAAAATACAGTACAGTACAGTACAGTCGGACGAACATTGGCACAGTGCTCATTCAGTAAATGCACAGCTAAACAGATGTGTTTTGAGTCTGGATTTGAATGTGTCTGCCACTCTTCTTCCTGACTTTAACAGGAGCAATTTCATCAATTACACGTTTAACTTTTGAGTTAAAAGAATCAAGGAGAAAATCAACAGAGTCTGCAGATATGCTTGGTGTTAAGGATATAGCCTTCATAAATAGTACACTAGTGTTCTCATTTAAGCATCTCTTCTTGACAGACACAGATCTAGCTTCAGTGGCAGGAGAGATCAATATATCAAAGAAAATACAGAAATGATCAGACAGTGCTACATCCTTAATAACAATCGATGAAATGTTTAGACCCTTACTGATAAGTAAATCTAGAGTGTTTCCACGATTGTGTGTGTGTCCATGTACATGCTGATGTTGCACCCTTAAAACAGACTCCGTCTTCTCTTTTGCAACTTTATTTTGCCAGTTCTGTTGGAATTATTTTTTTACACAAAGCAACACAAAATCTTCATGCATCAGTGATATTTTAGACGATCACTTCACTCGTCTCTGTTTCTCCCCCTTCTGCGCGTGCGCTGGCTGATGACATCATCGTAACTGAACTTTCACCTCTCAGTAACATATACCCGAATAATATCCAGAATATTTATCAAATGAAATTACAATGAAATTATAATGCTTTCCCTTACAGAATTCTAAACATATACCCATTATGAAATTATAAAATTATAAAACAATACTTCTATACTTCTAGGTCGCAACACCCTCCCCCACTAACAAAAAAAAATGTCTCCAAACATTTTCTTTCCTATCTTCACATTATTAATCAACAATGTCTCTATAACAGAACACATAGTGGAAGGTAAGTAAACAGTTAAGTATTTCTGCACGCATCATACATTACAGGCTGATCAACATATTATCTCTCAGTAATTATTTTTTTTTTTTCTCAAGTCTCTCATGGCAGCAATACTAGACTAAGTATCCATAGTCCATTAGTATGAAAGGGTGAATAATCCATTGAAGTATTGGTGGGCCCCCCAATCTTCACAAAAGGGACAAGGAAAATACCATGTACACCCAGACTTATGTGTCTACATATTCAAAAGCCATGCATTTAGTAATCTATACCGTAAGTGTACACACAACTACTGTTCCTGTAACTACTGTTCGTATATTACACTACTGTCTTAATTCCAATATACTAGGATAATAACTCATTTCTGTACTTATTACTTAAATAACTATCCAGATTTCCTGTTTTGTATTACGTGTTAGCTATTACCATGAACTGTAACTTGTGATTGATAAACATTAACTATAAACTAACATACTAAGATTATCTCTGAGTGTTTTATATCTTTGCATGATAGAAAGGATACACAAATGATGATCTGGCAGAGGAGTCACAGGCAGTTCCTGCAGATGTCTTCACACCAACATGGTAAGTCTTCAGCTGTTGAAAGGTTGGCTGGCCTAGCTGGTCATAGGTGTAGATACGCCTGGGCTGCCTAGCTCTCCTTGGCCTGTTCCTCCACATCTCAGTATCACTTTGCTCATCCTCTGATTCAACAGCTGGCACATCAATCTCTCTCTCAGAGCTATGTCTCTCCTCAATAGGCTCTTTTTCAGGCTGTAACTCTGGTACAAGCACCCTCTCAGGCCTGTCTCTGAGTATCTCTGTTCCTGGACAGAACTCTTCTGCTTCAGCATTCAGAGGTGTCTTAGCATGTCTCTCTGCTGTCCAGAGACAATACTCCTCCTCACTGGAACTGTCGGTGTCTGTTCGGTAAGTATCATGTCTGGCTGTATGATCCTTTCTTGTTGTCTGTTTTGCTTTTCTTCTTTTGCTTTTCTCTCCAAGGTCGGGTTCATGACTTTCTGGCTCGTCAACCAGATAAGGGCATGGTAGAAGTAAGTTACGATGTAACACTCGTCTTCTCCCTGTTCCTTGGGATGGTTCAATCACGTATACTGGACTATCAGGGCCTTTTCTTCCCTTGACAACATGAATCATATCTTCCCAGTGGCTACGTAGCTTTCCAGTACCGCCTCTGGGTGTGAGATTTCTCACCAGAACATGATCACCTGGCTCCAGAACAGAACTCCATGTGCGCTGATTGTAATGTTTCTGTCCTCTCCTTGCACTTTTCTTCATGTTTTGCCTCGCAATAGCATAGGCTTCATGCATGACCTCTCTCCACTTCTCTGCATAGTCAGTCTGTGACTGGTTCCTTTCTCCTCCTTTCTTGGGGAACATTAGATCGACTGGTAAAGTTGGCTCACGACCAAAGAGAAGGAAGAATGGAGAGAATCCCGTCGCTTCATGAACAGTTGAGTTATAAGCATGGACCACTTTGTTTAGGTGTTCTTTCCACCTTGACTTCTGAGACTCTTCAAGCGTGCGCAACATACCCAGCAACGTTCTGTTGAAGCGCTCTGCAGGATTAGCTTGAGGGTGATATGGTGAAGTGCGTGAATGGCGGATACCAGAGTAGTCTTGTAGCTTACGAAAGAGAGTATTTTCAAACTCTTTTCCCTGATCATGATGTATCTTGGATGGGAAACCAAAACGCATAATAAAATCATCAAAGAGTTTTCTGGCTGCGGTCTTCCCAGACTTGTCCTTTGTTGCGTAGGCCTGTGCGTATTTGGTAAAATGATCCACAACTACAAGTATATACTCCTCACCCCCTTTACACTTGTCCAAGTGTACGTAGTCAATGGATATCATTTCAAACGGTGCAGAAGTCTCAATGCTTTGGATAGGTGTCCTGATTATTCTGTTTGGTTTTTTCCTTTTTATGCAGCGACACATCTGGGTAACATAGTGTTCCATTGCCTGTCTCATTTTTGGCCAGAAGAACCGTTCTCTTGCGAGTGCCATCATTCGATCAGCACCCAAGTGTCCCATTTCCACGTGGAGATGTTTGTACACAATAGGCTTCAGGGACTCAGGAACAACTAACTGCTTTCTTGCCGCAGTCTCTCTTTTGAGGATGCCATCTCCATCAATCCTTAGACGGGGCCACTCTCTGAGAAGTTGTCTCACTGCGTCACTTTCTGCCAGCTTGTCTTTATGTTTCAAGGATGCATGTGTTTTTTTCAAAGCCAGAACTCTGCTAATGGCTAAGTCTGCATTTTGAGCAACTCTGATGTCTTCCACTGCAAGGGGCTGGATTGGCTCTAAGATGTTACATCCATCTGGCAGTGCATCAATGTTACATGTGACAGCAGAGATCCAATCAACATCCTCGGTTTTATCTTTTTCTACAGCGTTTCCGATGCATTTGATAGCTTCCTGAGGGCATTCCTCTGTGCACTCTCGCATGATCTCTTCAATGGGCTTTTGTCTTCGTGACAGGAAATCTGCATCCCTGTTTGCTGTTCCGGGTCTGTACTTTAATGTGAATCTATAATCCGCCAGCTCTGCCACCCAGCGATGTCCTGCTGCGTTGAGTTTAGCTGACCTTGTGACATAAGTCAAGGGATTATTGTCACTATATACAACAAAGTCAGGTGCATGGAACAGATAGTCACGAAAACGTTCCGTGATGGCCCATTTTAGTGCCAAGAATTCTAATTTGCCAGAATGTAGCTTGTAATTCTTTTCTGCCGGTGACAGTGTCCGTGAGCCATAGGCAATGACCCTAAGAACACCCTCTTGACGCTGGTACAAAACTGCACCTAAGCCCTCTTCTGAGGCATCCACGTGAAGAACAAAGGGTTTCTCCAGGTCTGGATATGCCATCACTGGTGGATTTGTCAGCTGGTCCACCATTCTGTTCAGTATGTCTTGGTGAATTATTGTCCACTGGACAGGATAGGACGGTGGCAACTGAGCAGACTTACGGCTTACATTCCTTCTCTTTTGGCTTTGCGTCTGTTCAGACTTGGGCTTTGCTAGCAGTTCGTAAAGAGGCTTGGCTATCCTGGAGAAGTCTGGTATATAGGATCTATAGTAACTGAGGAAACCCATCAGCTTTCTCACCTCTCGCACAGTGGTTGGTGTCTCATGTTTCAGTGCTTGAACTGCTTCCCCCTCTTTGGGATTCATCTTGTATCCCTCTGCAGAGATTACTCGACCCACATAACAGACCTCACTTTTGAAAAAGTCACATTTCTTTGGCCTCAGTTTTATACCACTCTCTCTTTGCCGCTGAAGTACCTGTCTCACGTTTTGGATGTGTTGTTCAAAGCTGGAGCTAAACACTAACACATCATCTAAATAAGGGACACACACCTCATCTCTCAGATCTCCCAGGCATCCCTCCATGTAGCGCTGAAAAGCTGCAGGCGCATTAGTGAGTCCAAACGGGATCCTCACCCATTCATACAGTCCCCATGGTGTTATGAATGCGGTGCAGGGTCTGCTTTTCTCACTCATGAAGCCCTGGTGGTAAGCCTTGCCCTGGTCCAACACTGTGAACCAGGAGTTGCCCCCCAGGTTTTCCAGGATCTCCTGTATTCTCGGGATTGGATGACGATCCGGCTGTGTTTTCCCATTCAGCAGTCTGTAGTCTATGCACAGGCGTAGACCTCCGTCTTTCTTCCTGACACATACCACTGGTGAAGAATATGACGAACAAGACTTCTGGATCCAGCCTCGACTGAGTAAGTCCTGTATGTGAGTTTTCACTTCTTGGTAGAGGTGTCTAGGAATTGCATTGTATGTTCTCTGCACAGGCACATTATCTTTTAATTGTATGTCCATTTGCAAATCTTTGACACACCCTGTGTCCCAATCATCCTTTGCAAAAACATCACATTCCTCTCTGAGCATTTGTTGTACCTGTTGCCGTCGGTCATCTGACAGATGGCTCAGGTCTACAGGTGGATCCCAGGGCTCAGCTTGTGGTATCTGGCTGGGTTGCTGTGCAAATGAGGTGACACTACTGCTATCTCGTGCCTCAGGTCTCTGATCAATCGTAGACATCGTCTGTGACGGGTAAATGGCACCAACACTGTGCAGCCATCCAAGTGTTGTGCGACTACTCAGTATAATGTCATTGTCAGTCAGGTTTTCAACAGTAACATCTATTTTACTGTTATCTTCTGAAGGGAGCTGGATTAACTGCTCTCTAATGACTAAACCTGTTGGCCATGGTGTCTCATGGTTCGGCTCCAACACTACATGTGACGAACTAAACACTCTCTTATTTAGCCGGCCACATGGCACTGCTACCACTTTGTTTTTTGGGATTGTCACTGGTTGTCGGCCTACTCTGGCTATGTGGGGTTGGTTCTCAAGCTTTTGTTTTTTTAAAACAGACAAGACAGCTCTCGCCGTTTTGCGCCCTACCTCCAGAGCTGAGCACAGCTTTTCCACCATGTGACCAGAAGGAGTACAGTCTCCACAGGTGTCGTTTGTCAATGCTAGTTCTTCAATCACATTAAAGCCAATGATGGGGCGTTCAATGTCACTGCTGGCAACCAGGATTGGGACTACAACAGGTTTGTCACTCATCCCGGCCACAGCATTCTTAGACAAGGTGAATTCAACTTCCATCCATCCATCATAAGGAATGTCCGTTCCGTTCGCAGCTGAAAGCTCCAATGCTCCCTCCTCAAGCAGCTCCTCCACTGGTCTCACCTTGACATCTGGTAGGTATTTTCTTTTCCAGTTAGTTCCCACTATTGATACTTGTGAACCAGTGTCCCACAGTATTGAAGTGTCAACTCCCCCTAGGGAGGCTCGAACCAGGCATCTTTTCCCTACTAGTTTGGCTGTTTGTCGTTGTTTGCCAGTGAGTGGTGCTCTTAAGCTGAACAGCTCCACGTTTTCAGCGTTTTCGGCAGGATGAGAGTGAATTTCAATTTTGCTTGTATTGGCTGAGGTATTTCTCATTCTACAACCTGATGCCCAGTGTTCTGCGCTGCCACACTTATAACAGTGATTACATCTTCCATCCGGATTTGACAATTGACACTGCTGGCACTGTTTCCTGTTTACAGTCTTTGGTTGTGGTCGATATTTTCGGTTTGGTTGTTCACTCACTCTCATTGGTTGGGGCTTAGAGGCCTGGTGAAGACTAGCAATTTGAGTGGTGAGGTCCTGAATAGCTTCACATATAGCTTTATTACCTTGGTCAACCTTTTCCATCAGTGTATCACGTTTGTTTGTCTCACAGTGTTTATTCTTATTGTTTGGTTTGTGAATGTAGCTTTCCTTTCCACATTCCTCGCTTTCCTCACCAACCGCTGCTATTTTTATTGTCTTTGTTTTTGATGTAGTTGACAACTTATTCTTTCTTTCCATTTCCAGAGTGTATGCAGCTGTCATTTTCTCCAAAAGAACTTCATCTTTAACTTTTGAATCCTGTAAGTATGGCTTTATGTCTGCACGGATGGCATCATCATGGAGGCCAGTGAGTACTGTTTGGAGAAACTGATTTTGGATTAGCTCTGTACTGTACTTCAAACCAGATTTAGCTCTTTCTGAAGCAAAGACAATTTGTTGTCTCAGATCCATTGCTCGCACTAGAAACTGAATGGGTGTTTCTTTTGAATCTTGAACAGCACGCGTGAGAGAGTGGTACAAGTCTGTAGCATCCCTCTCAATGTAATGAGTCCGTAATATCTGTCTGAGCGCTTGCAATGACAGATCAACTCTACTTTCAAGATAACTTTTCAGTTTTGTTCCTGGAGCTATAGCTTGAATGACAGCTTCTACGACTTCTCCCTCATCATATCCTTTTTTTAGTGCTCTTTGGATTTGTCTTTCTAAACTAGTGTATGCTAATTTATCCTTTTGATTTGGTTCTCCAATTTGTCCAATTATTTTTAATTCTCTTCTGTACAGTGGATGGACTAAGGAAACATTTTGAGAAGCTGCTCCTGTTGCATTTGGGCCAGAAACATTTTCTCCTTGTTCATTTGGACTGTCGGGTGCAATAACATTTTCGACCACCGGGTGGCGCTCTTCCGCGATTTGTTGCGGCTGGAATACTGTATTAGCGTCACTTTTCCCTTTGATTTCCTCGATTTTGTCATTTACTTGCAGCAATAGAGACATTCCTTCATCCTCTTGTGAAATAACATCTTCGCCTTCCAAATACTGGAGGATATTTCTCCGTAGCTTACGAGGTAGGTCTTTTTCACTTGTTTCCACTGTTAGACTGAGTGCCCAGCATATATCGTTCAAATTTGATGCTGTCAGTGTCAGTAACTTTTCTTCTATCTCAGCTACAAGCGTTTCCCACTCAGACGACATCTGTTGCACTTTTGACATGATAGAAAACTTTTACCTTCACTGTTTCGTCTGGAGCACTGCAGTTTTTGACGATGTTGAATCACTCGTGGCTCATCTTGCTTGCTTCGTGATTAACTCCAACCGAGCAGAAACACCAAATTCATGTTGCACCCTTAAAACAGACTCCGTCTTCTCTTTTGCAACTTTATTTTGCCAGTTCTGTTGGAATTATTTTTTTACACAAAGCAACACAAAATCTTCATGCATCAGTGATATTTTAGACGATCACTTCACTCGTCTCTGTTTCTCCCCCTTCTGCGCGTGCGCTGGCTGATGACATCATCGTAACTGAACTTTCACCTCTCAGTAACATATACCCGAATAATATCCAGAATATTTATCAAATGAAATTACAATGAAATTATAATGCTTTCCCTTACAGAATTCTAAACATATACCCATTATGAAATTATAAAATTATAAAACAATACTTCTATACTTCTAGGTCGCAACACTGAGTCAGATCAAAAGTTTTTAAAACAGTTTTGATTTCTTTTGCCATATTGTTTTCTGCAATATCTATGTGTATGTTAAAATCCCCAGCAATGGCAAAACAGTCAAACTCTGAGGTAATTGTTGATAACAGTTCTGTCCTCAGTACTCAGCAAAGGCTGGAAAGTAAAATGCGTGGAGCACCTTTTAACACAATACCCAGATATTCGAAAGACAGGTAATTCCCAAATGATATAGGCGATAGGCTCGTTTTTTTCCTTATCAGTGAAAAAAAAAAAAAAACTTTTTATCTTATATGCTTGTGTTATACATCAATCGATCCTGTTAAGTGTGTATTATTTTTGTGTATACTCACAATAAAAACAAAGTGTTGTGCTTTTCGCCAAATAAAGAAAAATAAACATGATGCGAGTTCTGCCTCCTCTCTGTCAGTTAAGTCCATTCTGAAACGCGTCCGAAAATGAACCATAACTCAGGAATACTCAGTCAAACTGGCATACAGACACACAGGCATGAAGCTTGAATTCTCTTCTTTTAAATGAAGTAATTTTTATTATAAAAAAAATATTCTCTGTTTATGTAATCTTTATGAAAAGAGAGAGATTTCAGTCGTTCTCATCTCAGCTCATTACGTTTTAATCTGCCCCGCCCACGGAGAGCGCGCGCTATTCAAAGGCAAATGACTGAGGCAATCCATGCAAACTGTGAACGCCCCCATATCAGCTCTAGAAAACACATCAAGTTTATTCAGATCATTGTACTTGTTTACAATAGCTACGTTTACATGGACACAATCGGAATGAAATCAATCCGATTGATGAATCCGAACAAGGTGTTTACATGAATAATCGGGTTGATGTGCGCGTTTATATGTCACAAGTTTCAAATCGGATCTGATGTTTTGACATGCGCACACTGCACGAATATACAGAGCTTTCCGCTTTTCGCGCATAAATATTCTCCTCTATTGGTTCTTTATTTGTTTTAAAAAGCAGACGTAATATTAATTCGTCTCTGGTCATAATTTAGAGCATATTAACCGTTTTGCCGTGCTGCTTATTGATCACGCAGTAAAAATGCCCCTCCCCGCGGCCAAACCCGTCGTCTGTGGATGAGAATCCAAAACAAGGACTGGTGGGACGTTGTCCTGCTTCACTTCACAGACGCGCGAGTGAAATGAGAATTTTAGAATGACGGGAAACTTATTAATATGACACATTATTCAACAGGAAGAACAGCTTGTTCCGCACGTCATACGTCATTACGCTATTTAACGTCATTGCACATGCGCAGTCCTTTCAGTTTCGGTTTTCAATCCGATCAAGTGTTTACATGTTCTCTCGATCGGATTACAAAAGGGATAAACCACCCCTTTCAATCCGATCGAAATTTCATTCGGATCAAGCTCAATCGGATCGATTAAGGTGTTTACATGAAGTTTTTTTAGTCCGATTGAGCCGTCAATCCGATTATAAGTGTCCATGTAAACGCAGCTACTGTCTCACATCGCTGTGAGGAATAATAATAATGGAAAATGTAACTCAGAAGTGCTGGTATTTCGAGGAGCAACGGATGGAATACTGTAGTAAGTTCTTTTCATTCTCAAGTAAATCACGTTTCTGTGTGAATGAATGAACGGCAGAGATGCGCGCTGTTTACCACAACTTGCAAAAAGATGGTTTAAATTTGAATTGCGTTTCTGTGTGTGAATGAATGATCCGCTTTTAGCAAACTATTTTGCTATACTGAGTAAAAATCTACTGAAATATGTTGAAATAAAATGTATTTGTATAAGCAACGTATTAAACTGCAAATTAACATTTATATTTCTTATAATAAAAACGAAAGACCTATGTTACAGACATATGAAAGACAACATTCAGTTGACTAGTTTTGGATAGATTACACATTTTTACTGTAAAATATCTGCCACCTCAAATAAGCTTTTGTTTGCCAATTTTTGCTAATATGTTAAATATAGTATGTTTTGTCAATGTAGGCTATATTCAAAGTAATGAATCCTTAACTTTGAAATATGTATGATAAAATGTATACTGTAGTTTTTACAAAGAAAGATTACACTTGAATTGTTGTTGTAATTGTAACCTTTTTAATAAAAAAATATATTTACAAGGTAGATGTAAACAAATTTTAGAAGGTAAATATAAGCCTTTTCTTTAAATAATTTTTATTGTGTTTTATTATTGACAGATTTGGGGAGAGGATACATATTCCAAAACTGAAAATACAGTATGAGAATTAACTGCACAATTACTAGACATGTTTTCCTTGGATATTATACAATTTGCAAGCAAAATTTTTAGAGAAAAAATAAAAATTGAGATGCTTACAACTGTGAACCAATTTGGTAGAATATATATATATATACACTCACCTAAAGGATTATTAGGAACACCTGTTCAATTTCTCATTAATGCAATTATCTAATCAACCAATCACATGGCAGTTGCTTCAATGCATTTAGGGGTGTGGTCCTGGTCAAGACAATCTCCTGAACTCCAAACTGAATGTAAGAATGGGAAAGAAAGGTGATTTAAGCAATTTTGAGCGTGGCATGGTTGTTGGTGCCAGACGGGCCGGTCTGCTAGAGGTCAGAGGAGAATGGGCCGACTGATTCAAGCTGATAGAAGAGCAACTTTGACTGAAATAACCACTCGTTACAACCGAGGTATGCAGCAAAGCATTTGTGAAGCCACAACATGCACAACCTTGAGGCGGATGGGCTACAACAGCAGAAGACCCCACCGGGTACTCATCTCCACTACAAATAGGAAAAAGAGGCTACAATTTGCACGAGCTCACCAAAATTGGACAGTTGAAGACTGGAAAAATGTTACCTGGTCTGATGAGTAGACCTGTCACGATTATTAAATAATCGTTTGATCGCGATTAATTGGTCTAATCGCGGTCATTACAGATGATCGTTATTATTGCCCACTATTAGAAGACACAAGGGGGCCCTGTAGTACCTGCAGCACTCTACTTCTACCGGTCTCCCTGACCGTTCACAAAGACCCGCCCCCCTTAGTTACTGTCGCTATGTCCGACAAGCTACGCCGTTCTCACGCCACACCATGTTCTCACGCAGTGAAAAATACATCGCGAAGCAGAGAGGAGACTGACAACACGCTGACAGACAGGACAGACCGGGTTACTTTTCGGTTACGTTTGATATTAAACATATTAAACAAAGTCTCACCTTTTTAAATTTGGTCATTTTTTAAAAGAAATTTAAACAATAAATACCGTTTTGTTGCTCTTTAATGTGCCGTGACAGATCACTGTAGAGCATCAGTTAAAGCTGCTCGTGAACCGATCATCTCTTCCTTCTAGTTAATTTATAGCCTCAAATAAACATGAACAAACATAAGAAGGAATGTTGTTTTAACCATGGAAAGGCGTCAGTACACTCAGTTTTTCAAGTTCAAATCCTCCCATGTTAATCTACTAACTCTCCTGACTGCTTTGTCGGACAAAATGGCGGATGGCAAAGTATGATTGGTCAGATCACCTGTCAATCAAGCTCCCTGCGAAGGGTCAATTACGCGCATTACGTTCAAATGATATTGCCCTGTTGATTTCTCCATCATTTTGAGTTAGAGCAGCCCAGTTATTCAACAAAGATGGATTTAGTTTCAAAGCCGAAAACGACAATGCCGATCTGGGCACATTTTGGTCATATTTATATTTGTGATTCATTGTTTCTGTTATTTACAGAATTTCCAAATTTGTAAAATATATTTATATTTTACTTTAGTTTGGAATGAGATATTGACAGTCCTTTTTGTGTTATGGTAACTTTATGGTGATTGTTTCTATTATTTATACTTTCATATACATTTACATTGTTTCTTTAAATGTACACATTTCTGAAAGATACATATTTTTCATTAAATAAATTACTTTAATATTTAAAGGCTTTAAGTGTAGTAATGTGTTATTGCAAGTGACAAGGGATTCAATTAAATAATCACAACAATTTGTATGACAATTAATCGACAAAGCCCTAAAACAGGCAATTAATCGTCAAAGCCCTAAAACAGACAATTAATCGTCATAATCGCAATTATTTATTTGACAATTAATCGTCAGCCAAATTTCATAATCGTGACAGCCCTACTGATGAGTCTCGATTTCTGTTGAGACATTCAGATGGTAGAATCAGAATTTGGCGTAAACAGAATGAGAACATGGATCCATCATGCCTTGTTACCACTGTGCAGGCTGGTGGTGGTGGTGTAATGGTGTGGGGGATGTTTTCTTGGCACACTTTAGGCCCCTTAGTGCCAATTGGGCATTGTTTAAATGCCACGGCCTACCTGAGCATTGTTTCTGACCATGTCCATCCCTTTATGACCACCATGTACCCATCCTCTGATGGCTACTTCCAGCAGAATAATGCACCATGTCACAAAGCTCGAATCATTTCAAATTGGTTTCTTGAACATGACAATGAGTTCACTGTACTAAAATGGCCCCCACAGTCACCAGATCTCAACCCAATAGAGCATCTTTGGGATGTGGTGGAACGGGAGCTTCGTGCCCTGGATGTGCATCCCACAAATCTCCCATCAACTGCAAGAATGCTATCCTATCAATATGGGCCAACATTTCTAAAGAATGCTCCTCGTAGAATTCACCTT
Source organism: Rutilus rutilus (assembly GCF_951802725.1). NCBI lineage: Eukaryota > Metazoa > Chordata > Actinopteri > Cypriniformes > Leuciscidae > Rutilus > Rutilus rutilus. The sequence continues at coordinate 44,749,672 of NC_140214.1, read as the reverse complement.
GTTGAATCAATGCCACGTAGAATTAAGGCAGTTCTGAAGGCGAAAGGGGGTCAAACACAGTATTAGTATGGTGTTCCTAATAATCCTTTAAGTGAGTGTGTATATATATATATATATATATATATTGCTCTTGCATTCTTTCTTGTGGCTATACGCTGATTTCACGCAGCCGTTATTTTGAAATCGAAAGCGAGGCTCCGGTGGGAAGAAAACCGGAAGTGTCGCCTTTAATCATAGGAGAGTTGTGAATGCGATGGCGTATTGTTGTGTTTAATGATGTTGTGTCAATTCTAAAACTGTACATACATTTCTTTCATACTTTAGACTATATACAGTGAAATTTATTTATAAATAAAATAAATTTTTTATATATAATTCAGAGAGTAAAAAACGAAGCAGGAATGAACTATATACATATCCTATATTAGAAATTATCTTCCAATAGTGTAAATCGCGGCAGCAGCTTCAGGTTGGTAGTCCAAGGCATTGTTGTTTATCTGTACTTCCGGGGTTCTTCCCACCGGAGCCTCACTTTCAAGTTCAAAATGGCGGCTGCGTGAAATCAGCGTATAGGTGACACACCTGAATGAATGGCTCATTAAGTATGTGGGCCCCATTGTCTCATCAGGTGTGAATCACTAAATATGCATGATGGTGTTGGATTTTTGACACCCCTTGCGCATATTGCCTTTACAAACAAAAAGTGTTTTACAAGATTTAAATCAATGTATTGTGTTATATGAATGATTAGGCAGGATAATTTTTACATCATTTTGAAGAAAAAACTCTAGGCAACGACATCCATTAGTCAAAAGTCTTATTGACACATTTAGTATGTGTTTTGTGGCCTTATTTCAGAAACTTTAGTTTTTAGTTTTTTCAAAAACCATGCATAAACATTATTATCTCAAAAATACAAACATGTTGCATGTTGTTCACATATTATGGTAGCCCTGTTTGTGCTAAATAGAGTGTAATTACACCTTTGCCATTAATATGTTTATAAGCAACTGAAAAAAGCACAAATGTCAGGGCATGTCAGAACATCTCAAGGACCCCAAAAACCCCTCAGACCCCAGAGGGTTAAAAAGAGCCGCTAGACCCCCACCACTCTTAACAGCTCTGCAGACACTCATAAAAGTAAAGTTAGGAGGGGATGTTTCATTGAGGATTGTTGCTCTGCAGCTGTCTTCTAGCCAGGTTCCATTTAGAAGCATAAAATCCAGATTGTTTGTGGTTATTAAGTCGTTGACTAGAAGTGATTTATTTTTAAGTGACCGAATGTTAAAAAGTGCTAGCTTAACAGTCTTACTTTTCCCCACAGCAATATTAGTTTGATGTGTAATAGGCACCAGATTAGTTGGGTTTGCTGTACAGCTATTGAAGGCCTTTGACTTTCTATCATGTAATAGAACAGCAATAGAGAAAGATACAGGCACAATGGGTTCCCGCTTGTTTTGTAAACATTTGAGAAAGTTACTGTTATCATAGCGGGGACCCAACACATATCACTGAGAGCTGGTATCAGTTGTTTTTGGTTCACCTCGAGCAGATGGAGGAGGGTGTGGGCCCTGGCGTTGTGGCAGAGGCCGAAGAGCTCTCACAGGAGGGGGAGGGCGAGCTGGGCCCACAGGCTTTGGTGCGGGTGGTTGAGGTGCCTGCCGTTTTTTGGTTGGTATCTGGGGGCTTATATACAAACAGAATATATTTTTCTGTTAAAATATACAAACAGAAAAGGCCATCTTCTAATCTGCCCGGTCTTCTGCATTTGTCCACATGTTCTCATCCACATCACACCTGATATCTTCCCTGGCAAGGCATCTTGGGAAGAATCTTTTACAGTAACATGCCTTATCCACCCCTGGCAGTGTTTAGCTGTGATGTCTTGTATGCAGCATCTTTTGCATACAGGAGGGACATTTGGTCCTGTGGACTATGGTCAAAAACCTTTCATCTCCAGGCTGAGAAAACTCCTCAATGGGGTTGAGGAAAGGGAAGTAAGGGGAAAATGGACATCATCCTCTGATGGGCGTCAAACCAGGCTGTGACTAGACGGGAATGGTGGAATGCCACATTGTCCCATATTTGCATAACTTCAATCAGCTGTTTCTCACTAGCAATGGAATAATGTGAAAATACAAAATATACGAACAGAAAAAGCACCAAAAGAATAAAAAATTAATTCTAATTATTTGCATAATTCAATCAGCTGTTTCTCAGTAAGAATAGAATAAAATACAGGGGATATATTTGTGTTTCAATTCACAATATAAGCAGCTGTTTACCTTGACTTTAGCCTGTAAGGTTAGGTGTAGAACATGGTGTTATCTGTTCTGACATACAGTGTTAAAGCATTGGTAAATTTGGCAGTAAAAATCCATTGTTTTGGTCTCGTTTGAGCTTGTGTGTAAAAGAAGTTCAAGCATTTTAAATTTGTGTTAATTTTATGCATTTTGTGTTAAAGCAACAAGAAATGTGTTAAAGGGATAGTTCGCCCAAAAATGATATTTAACCCATGATTTACTCACCCTCAAGCCGTTCGAGATGCATATGTCAATCTTTTTTCAGACGAACACATTTTCAGTTATTTTAGAAAATGTCTTAGATCTTTCAGTGGTTATAGTGTGAAGTAATGGGGTCCACTTCGAAGGCCTTCTGAGGGTAATCCGTGCGGTTTTGTAGTAAAAATATACATTTTTAAAACTTTATAAACGAAAATAACTGGCTTCCGGTAGCGGTCGACGCGTGTTCACGGAGATGGATGCTGGCGTATGACGTAGGACGTAGCGTAGGAAGCGTTGTGACGTAGAACGAACGTGACAGCGCAGCCAGAGAGCAGAGCAAAACAAAATTCTACGTTCGTTCTACGTCACGACGCTTCCTACGCTACGTCCTACGTCATATGCCAGCATCCATCTCCGTGAACGCGCATCGACCGCTACCGGAAGCCAGTTATTTTCATATATAAAGTTTTGAGTAAGTAACAGACTGTTTTGAAACTGTTTACCACGGCTTCATTACCACGGATTATGTAAAAACAAATATTGCATCACAATAAGTGTAATTGTGATTGTAAAAACATTTGGTAACTAAATAGAATTTTATGAAGTTTAGTGACAACATGTTACAATGTTTACATTGTACAATGACTGGTAGGATAGAGTTTTTATTGCTTGACAAAAATTTCACGATTTCAATTCCATTCTTGTGATTTGATTCAATATTGACTAATTTGGATACATGTTTATTTTAAATTTTATTTAAAAAAATAATCTCACCTAATGCTGTAAACATAGAGGGCCCAATCTGCTGGTATTATTAAAGGTTAAAAATAACAAATTAAATTAAATATAATGCAGTTTTTGTTATAATAACAATTATTTAATGACATAAGTAAAAATATAATAAATATGTAATATAGTGCTCAGCAAAATCTCCTCTCTAGCTATTTTTTCTATTCAATTAACTTGCTATGGTCATTAAATGGCTTTCCTGAGGTAAATGTAATGTTATGTGACATAATTGTTCTCCTGCTGTTATATTGACCTCTTTCCGAGGTTGAAAAACACTAATTGGTCGATATTATTTATACTGTCGGTAAGATGTACTGCATCTTTAAATAAAAAAGTAACAGATGATCGGTTCACGTGCACTTGAACTAAGGCGCTCAGCGATCTGTCACGTGACATTTACAAGCGCCAAACGTATTTTTGTCTGAATTTCGTAATAAAATTGACGGAATCTAAGAGCTGGGAATTAGTTTAATATTAAAAGTACGTCTTTGCTCCGCAATTTTTCTGTGCGTGAGAAAATGGATGTGTGGCATGAGAGCGTGTGAAAAGTGTCAATTGCGTGAGTCTCACGCTCAATGCGTGAGAGTTGGCAGCCCTGCATTGTACTTTTTTTTTTTTTTGATGATGATAGTACATAGTAGTTAAAGACGTCTTATATAAAGTGAGACCATAAACTGCAACACAAGAGGTAAACTTATTTTAAGTAATGAATCACAAGAAAATCATACTGATGTGTGTTGGTGATTAAACCACATGCTCTCATTACCTGTTACAACAATCTTGTATTTTGAAACAATTAATTTAACTATGAACTGTAATAAGAGAATGAGATCAGATTTTGTTAGAATGTTGAACTGTGTTATAAGTGTAATCAAATGTAGTTTTGTACATAACAGTACCTAAAGCAAATAACGAAAAAGCCCTCAATTTTTATAGACTGCTAAACTGCTTGTTAAGCAACAGCCAATCACAGGGCTATTCCCTCCCCTACTAGTGTGCAGACACACAGATATGCATCAACATCGGCATCTGCCGTCTGGTTTGTTACAGGATGACGTTGAATCGAGATTACGTTTGATATGAGTGAAAGATGTAACAGTACAATAGAAATAATTCGACACACCCAACAGCTTCCTGAACAGAGGTCTTTAGGGAATCCTGTAGAAAGGCATTTATTTAGAATATTCTGGAAAATATCTGCAAAAGACCAATGCACAGCGTGGTTCATATGTGTAAAGTTTCTGTTCTTAACATGTTCGTTTCTGATTATTTAAACACCAATACTTGTTTCGAAACACACCATGAGTGCAGGCTTCCATTTTTCAGATTGGGATGCAACAACATCAGATGCCATTTACTATAACGATACTCAACTTATCTCTTAACTACTGTTGGCATGTTTCTCCTCCACTGACATTGAGTAGGGCTAATTAAAGTGATTAAGTAATGCTAATAAGAAAAAGTCCATGATATTGTCTCAGTATTTGCACATAACTGCGTAAAGTGTTTGGAGATGACTTCTGGAATCTGCCTTATGCCTGGCTCACACTACAGGAGTTTTAGGCCGATTTATCCACGATTTTCCCCTCCCGAGTGTAGCGCTATGGCGGTGAGAGGGTAATAGAATAGAGACAGGTTTACCACACTTTAACAGAAATGGCAATATATGATCGACTACGCCACCCCGGAAAACCAGGGAAATAGCCCTAAGGGCACACAGGTTCGTTTTGAGTGGAAGGGTGAGAGGACATGAGACATATATAGAAAAAAAGAAAAGTTTATTTTGCTCGTCAATGTTGAATAATAAATAGCTAGATATTTCAACATTAAAAACTCACATTGGCATTATAATAAATGAACACCATCAATTGCATCCACTCATACACACTTTAAATAAACAATTTAAAGAAACTCAACAATCAAGAGCCGCGGTATCTGGAGGTCCGGGCCGGCTGCCAAATTGGAAAACCAACCCGCCCAAATAATCCACTACAAATACCCACACACACGTGAAGGGGTTAAATGCCAGAAGACACACAGCACTAGGTGTGAACACACCACACAAATGGCAGCTTCACCTTCACCCTCCAGAAACCCCCTGCAACAAAATAAATAAAAAAATGACACTAAACAAATACAATCCAAAAAAAAAAAAAATCAAATAATTCAAAGATCTAAACCACTTGACATAATTAGGACTCAGTACCACATAAAACAAGTTGACATAGAAATAAACCAATTAATCAAACATACATTACCCACAGTTAAACATACAAGATGCTTCAAACCAATGGCCACAGGTCAAAAACTAACTGTCAAAACCACACGATCGACGGATAGGAAGGGTCAATAGGTCAATCCATAACAATACAGGCCGGAAGGTCAACCGGAAAGGTCAATGACAACCGGAAGCCATCAATCATTTTGACACATGGTATAGGGTATATACTACTCATGGATTATGGATTCACTGTAAAAAAAATTTACAAATAAAATAAAATCTCCACTCTAAATCAGATTCTGGGAATGCCTTATTGGCTATTTTAAGGTACTGGATGAAAAAATCCATAATTGCTGTAACTATAATTCAGATCAACAAACCAGTCTTCCCTAGCCTGGAAATCCAGACCTAAATCTAAAAGATTAATGGTCTGGCGTCGACTAATGAAAATCGGCCAGCTCGAGGGGCGGCACCAAGCATGCATTTGAAAATCTCACTGCACGCAATAGGACAACACTATGACCAATCACATCAAGCCCCATATGCTTAGCTACCAGCGGAGCTAACTGGTAGATTATACTCTTACCGTATCCGGTCAGCAAAACAACAAAAACGGCCTTCTTGCAAAGGAGCGATTCGAGTGCTGTTGTCATCTCGCCTCTGGCCCGCCTATATCAGATAACCCGATGTGATTGGTGCAGCTCAGATAGAGGGGCATATTTAATGAGCATCATTACTGGACACCAGAGTAACTCGCTGAGCAAATTCAACTTGTGCTCTCGTGAGAACTCTGGATTACCAGGGAAAGTCTGCCCCACAGCATGTTCAAAAATCAAGCATTAAAAACTAAGCAAGAAAAAAAAAAATCACACACACACACACACACACACACACACACACACACACACACACACACACACACACACACACACACACACACATATACTGTATATATATATATAGTGATATTTCTTTCATGAGATCATTTACCTAAAAATAAGTATTGACTAATCTAATGCATGCTATTAATATAAACATGGAAAAATAACTACCTACAAATCTCTGTGCATGTCTTTTTTAGGAGCCGTATAACGGTGATGAGTTGCTGTATCCTGTATCATCTCTTAGCAAAGGCCAGAGTTTGCTGCTGTTGTCATATGTGTTACGACATAATCTAACAGGAGTTGCCTTAGAACATCTTCTAAACATTTTTTAATGAACATTTTCCAGGATTGGTACCAGAAACCGTATACCTGTTTAACAAATCATATGGTCATACAAATCATACACAAAAAGGCATATTTATAATAGAATAATTGCATATTCCATAACTTTGTGTGTGTGTGTGTGTGTGTGTGTGTGTGTGTGTGTGTGTGTGTGTGTGTGTGTGTGTGTGTGTGTGTGTGTGTCGCCTTTGTCTTGCTTAGATGGGAACACTTAATAATATTTTGTGATGGAAACCTAACTGGGCTGGAGGATGATCCCTGTTTTCTGCAGAGCTGCTTTATAGATTAATTAAACTCATTAACTGATGAACTTTACACAGTTATTGAACAAAACTGAACTGACTTTCAATTACGTGTGTGTGTATATATGTGTGTGTGTGTGTGTGTGTGTATATATATTTATATATGTGTGTGTGTGTGTGTGTGTTTTAAAATCTATACTTGAACTATATAGTTGAACTATGCAACTGTGTTAGTTATGAAATACATAATTTGATGTTAGTTGATGAAATACATAGTTTGAATAAATAAAACATTACATTTAAAATGTAAAAATACAAATTAGAATTGTATTGTTTATTTATTTAAAAAATTTGTAAGTGTAAGTAATATTTAACCTGTAAATTGTGTGTGAAACATGTGAGGACTTTGCCTCTTCCTGTGAGAACAGCACTGGTGTTTTACGAACAGCTGCTCATACACAGCATCACTGAATCCACACATCAGCCGTCTGTACGTTCACTCCTGATGGGGGTTTGGTTGTGGTGTGTAGCGCAGGTACTTCTTCCCGGAGGGCAGGTCTTTGGTGTAAACTCCAGCGGGGAAGAGCGTCACGGCCTCCTGCTCAGGGATGCTGGGCGGCACCATAACACTGTCTCCAGGCTTCAAACAACAGCAGATGAGCGTCACTCATTACACACTGATGACAGGAACAGACATACACACTCCAAACAGACCAGGCTTGACATTTCTCACCCGCCAGTCCACAGGTGTAGCCACACGGTTGCATGCCGTTAACTGCAAAGAGTCAACCACACGCAGAATCTCGTCAAAGTTACGTCCCGTTGATGCAGGATAGAGAATGGACAGCTTCAACTTCTTATCTGGACCAATCACAAATACCTGAACGAAAAATGCACACATTAAGAAATCAATTAGTGCAGTGTGAAGGGTTGATGGCTCTGTCCAAACCAGTGACCCAACCTTCTCAGATATGTTAAACTCTTCTCTTATTCAGTAAACCACCAAGCATGCAGAGCAGGTTGAAATGGCATCATCCCCCTACTCCCTAAGTCGACCCCGGTTTGAAACTATATATTTTTATGCAGACCAAAAATACGGAAGACATGGTTGAAAGTAGCTCTGCTGTTTCCATAGCCATGGGGAGACCCTTGAGGAGCATCATCTTGCATGATTTAGAGAATCTATTCAATATGACGAGAACACAAGTAATCAAGGCCCATCGGTGATTAAATCCGTTCCTAGATGTGATCATGGATGGTCTGGAATGGGCAACAGGAGAAGTTTACAAGATGCTAAGTGGCAGGGACTCTCGGAGACGGCACATTCCCAGAACAAGCCTTCAGATTAGGCCACGAGTACCAATCTTGGAGGAGCAAGAGGGTTTGATTGGTCCCAGGGTGGCCAGTGCCCAGTGAGGAGTGAACGGTGTCCATGGGATCCAGACGGAGTGAGGATGGGATGTAGACATGGTTGGCGGGGCAGCCTGGTGGAGGAGGCTCGGTTAGAGAGCCGTCTGCGATCTCATGGTTCAGGGTCCAGTGTATGGGACTGACAATATTGGATGAAGGCAGTATTGTGTCAGGAAGTTCTTGTGGCTCGGATGTAGAGTCGATATGGGACAGGGCATACACAATTACATTTAATCATTTAGCAGAAGCTTTTATCCAAAACGACTTACAAATGAGGAGAACAATAGAAGCAATCAGACCAACAAGAGAGCAACAGTATACAAGTGCTGTAACAAGTCTCAGTTAGTCCTGTCTCATGGGCATGACCACCGATGGAGACATTACAAGAGTCTGTATGCTTTTGGACACCAGACACTGACTGATTGGAAGTGCAGGTTTTATTGAGTCCTTGATTGTGGCTGTGATTGTGAACGGTGTCTGTGATCAGAATTTGGGATAGTCGGGCTTGGGCATGACCACCTGTTCCTAACTTTACCCGTATCCCATTTCAATAGCAGCGCAAGTGTTTTACAATACAACATGAACAGAGTAAGTACAATGTACCTAACTATTTTTTTATGCAGGCACACAGTAGTTAAAGACAGCAAATGTAAAGTGTGACTTTTTGATTTAGTAAATATTCCGTTTTTTTATTTATTTTTATTAATTTATTTTTTCTTGCTGCAAAAAAAACAGAATCAACAAACACACAACCAGGTTTACACTCTTTTCAGGCATGTTATGTTAGTCCCAGTAATTGTAGCTACTATTGTTGGCCACAACATTCTCTTTTTATTCGCCATTTTTATTAGAAATTTGGGTCACACGTTAGATTAAGGTCCAATTCTGACTAACTATTAACTATGAAGTTGGCTCCTAATTACTCCTAATATAAAATCCTAATTACTGATTATTAATAGTTAGTACGGTAATGGTTAAGTTTAGGTATTGGGTAGGATTAAGGATGGATAATATGGTCAAGCAGAATAAGGCATTAATATGTGCTTTATAAGTACTAATAAACAACCAATATCCTAGTAATAAACTTAAGCAACTAGTTCATAGTGAGTATTGGACCCTAAACTAAAGTGTTACTGAAATTTGCTCTGTTTTTGAAGCTTTATTCATGTGTGCAGTGCACTTACGCATCGCGCGCTGAGCGGCATCCCGGTCTGATCCTTCTCCTCCGGGTCCAGCATGCCCAGCGTCTCCACCAGATGCCTCCCAGCATCCGCTATGATTGGGAAAGGGAACTCGCTTCCGGACTCCGCGTTATTGTAAGCCAAGATGTCCTGAAATCATCCATGGAGACTCATTAGCAGCAGGTCATTCAGAGAGACACTACAGACTGAAAGAAGCGAACCTTGCTCCAGCCGTGATGGTCTTGGAGGCTGTCGACGGAGAGCGCGATCAGCTTGACGTTGCGTCTGCTGAACTCTGGACTGAGTTGAGCTGCTCTGCCGAGTTCAGTGGTGCAGACAGGAGTGAAGTCTCGAGGATGAGAGAACAGGACGCCCCAGCTGACGAGGAGAAACTCAGGTCACTCAAGGGGAATGACAGAACTGTGGAAGCCCATTACCGCCACAGAAGAATAAAAGAAATCATGCTTTGTAAATCATAGATATGAAATTGCGACATTGAAAGTATGTATTTAGTATGCAAGTATGTAGTAAAAGTATTTAGTATGTCAAAATTATGAATTGGTATGTCATATGTTTGACTTTCTCATAATTCCAAATTTTAATGTTATGATTAGTATGTCATAATTTTGACTTTTAATGTAATAATTTAGATTCTAATCTCATAATTATGACTTTGTCAGAATTGTGACATAATAAGTAATGATTATGAGATAAAAAGACAAACATACTATCTTATTTTGACTCATGTCAATTATTAATATTTCATAATTATGACGTTTGTATGCCATCATTTCGTCATACTGTAACTGACTTAGTGTGCCATAACTTTGACTTTTTAATTGCATAATTATGACTTACTAGGCTATGTTCATCTTTTTATTTTTTTATAATAATTGTAACTTACTAATATAATAATAACTTACTTATAATTGATAAAAGTCGAATTAATAAGAATGTAATAAATTACTTACAATTTGTATCTCATAATTATGAAGTTTAATGTCTTAATTAAGATTTAGCAAAGCATGATTTTCTTCTGTGGCAGAAGTGTCCATTCATACATATCTGAGTAAGGATCATAAACACATTTTAAGACGTACAGCATTTCTGTGCATTACATGTTTTAGTCATAGACACACAGACACTGTTTCTTCACAAAGAACTGTAGATTATTACTGGAGTTTTCAGTGATGTATAAATGCACTATACTTTGTGTTATAAATGTACATTACATTTTTAAAAGATTATTTTTAAAAGTTGTATTGCTTTGGTATTAAATTACAGTAAACTAGTTAACGCTGGTGCTCTCTTCTGACCAACATAATCAATCTCTCCACGTTTATCCTCTTTAATGTCATAGAGACGCTATAGCAAAACCATATTTGTTGTATTTTCCTTTCGCCACTATAGAAGTTTATCCAACTTTGAGCACTTCTGTTTCTGAGAAACTGGAAATGTGAAGCGGGTCCATTTCCATTTGCTGAAGACATTTTATCAGTGACTTATGAGTGTTTTGATGTTCAATAAATGAATAACCAACCGAAGATCATTGATTATTAAAATATTCTCTGAATCTCATTAAAACAGAAAGGACTGAAAACATGCAAAGAGAGATAAAAAAGCATTTGTGATTGAGTTTCTCTGATCTAGTAACTCTAGCAAAGAGCAGCTGTTTAGTGCATCATTTACGCAAGTTTCTGCTTTGTTCACAGTGAAGCTTCAGCACAACAGGGTCTGATATCACTAAACCCACAACTTAGTCCCAAACCCTTGCCCTAACCTTAGCCTAATTATAACCTCAGCCCTAAAAGCAAGTCTTGACCCTCAAACAGGGGTCTCAGAAAGTGAGGACAGGCCAAAAGGTTCTTCACTCTGTCAGTCTGTGATGAGGACTCGGAGGACAGTATACAGGCAGGGGTTGATAAACAGAGAGATATACAAGCAGCAGCGTAGGCAAAGCAGCAGTCGAGGTCATAACAGGAGAAGTATCAGGGCAGGCAGCAAACAAACGGGTCAATATCCAGGGAAACAGAGCAGGGTCAAAAATACAGCCAGCAAGAGTCATAAACAGTCCAAGGGTCAGAACACAGGCAAAACAATGCTTGGAAATGTTAGCCGTGATAAGACAAAACTTCACAGTGAGCCAAGCATGCTCAGTGCTAAACTAGAGTGTTTTTGTTGACTCTGCTCTTTATGTGTGTCAAGCCGTGTCAGCGTTTGGATGAAGCTGAAGAGGCGGCAACAGTGGCGTCACGAGTCACGACCGCATGACCTACAAACACAGTCACCACACAGGAACACACAACGGCTTTGACCATGTACGGTTTTATCAAAGATACCTGACTAGCACATGCTGTCCATTGTGAGGACATTACGAGAGAAACGTGTCTTATATCCGAGCCACACAATTCACTAATAACCAATACTGAATAAGAAGAAGAACACAGAGGAGGAGAGAAAAGAGGGAATATTGTTAGTGTGACCTCAGGAAGATGCTATTGAGAATAAAACTACTGGTATTGTAATCTATGATGAATAACACATATCAAACAACACACTCTCATATCACAAGCACACATGAACGCATACATGGTTAAACAGCGGAATACCGGACAACGCTATTGAGCTAGCGGGACGCCATACATTCCGGGCGGATAGAACATTAGATGGCTCCGGTAAGACCAGAGGTGGTGGATTGTGCATTTACATTAACAAAGCTTGGTGCACAAACTCTGCTATTGTTGGGAGACATTGTTCAGCTAACCTTGAGTTTCTCATGGTTAAATGTAGACCGTTTTATCTACCGCGGGAGTTCACTTCCACTATTATAACTGCAGCCTATATTCCCCCGGATGCTGATGCCAAGTTTGCTATGAAAGAACTTCACGCAGCCATCAGTAAACAACAGGCCGTTCACCCGGAAGCTGCGTTTATTGTTGCGGGTGATTTTAATCATTCAAACTTAAAGTCAGTGCTACCGAAATTTCACCAGCATGTTTCCTGTCACACCAGAGGAAACAAAACCTTAGACCATGTTTACACAAACATGGCTGAAGCTTACGTCGCGACACCCCTCCCCCACTTGGGACAGTCAGATCACCTTTCTTTGTTCCTCACCCCCAAATATGCAAATATCAAATCCTCAGCTGACCACCCACCGATCACACTCTCCTCCACAGATGTCTGCAATGCACTGAGCAGGATCAGCGCGCACAAGGCTGCTGGACCAGACAACATCCCTGGACGCGTACTCAGGGCATGTGCGGAGCAGCTCGCTGGGGTTTTTACAGACATTTTCAACCTGTCTCTTGCCCAAGCAGCTGTACCAACATGCTTTAAATGCACTTCCATTGTGCCAGTGCCAAAACACTCCAGCCCGAAGTGCCTTAATGACTACCGCCCTGTAGCACTCACACCCATCGTAATGAAGTGCTTTGAGCGGCTGGTCCTGGCACACCTAAAAGACTCTCTACCATCCACATTGGACTCACACCAGTTTGCCTACCGTAGCAATAGGAGCACAGAGGATGCAGTCTCCATGGCACTGCACTCTGTGCTCACACATCTGGACAATAAGAACACTTATGCACGCATGCTGTTTGTTGACTTCAGCTCAGCATTCAACACTGTCATCCCAACTAAGTTAATAGCCAAACTTGGAGACCTGGGCTTCAACACCTCCATGTGCAACTGGATTTTGGACTTCTTGACCAACAGACCCCAGAATGTTCGATCAGGCTCCAACTGCTCCACATCCATCACACTCAACACTGGTGTACCACAGGGCTGTGTGCTAAGCCCGTTCCTCTACTCCCTCTTCACCTCCGACTGCAAGCCTGTGTACGGATCTAATTCCATCGTCAAGTTTGCGGACGACACTACGGTGATTGGTCTCATCAGCAACAACGATGAGACTGCCTATAGGGAGGAGATCAAGCACCTGGCCACATGGTGCACCGAAAATAACCAGCTCCTCAACACCACCAAAACGAAGGAGCTCATCGTGGACTTCAGGAAAGTGTCAAGAGGCACACACGACACCATCCACATCAATGGAATGGCTGTTGAGCGTGTCTCCAGTTTCAAGTTCCTGGGGATCCACATCTCGGCGGACATGACCTGGACAACCAACACCTCCAGCCTGGTCAAGAAGGCTCACCAGCGCCTTTTCTTCCTGAGGACACTGAGGAAGAATCAGCTTTCCTCCACTATCCTGGTGAACTTCTATCGCTGTGCAATAGAAAGCATCCTGACCAACTGTGCTACAGTGTGGTATGGGAGCTGTTCTGTTGCAGAGCGCAAGGCACTGCAGCGGGTGGTGAAAACCGCCCAGCGCATCACTGGGACTCCACTACCTGCCATCGAGCACATCCAGAGGAAACGCTGTCTGCATCGAGCTCGCAGCATCCTTAAGGACTCCTCTCACCCAGCCCACAGACTGTTTTCTCTCCTGCCCTCCGGCAGGCGTTTCAGGTGCCTCCGGACCAGGACCAGCAGACTAAAGAACAGTTTTTTCCCCAGAGCTGTCTCTTTATTAAACTCTAACCCTCATTGATCCCACTCCCCTCATATACTGATTGACTCTCCTCTCCCTCCTCACACCTGCCTCCATTTTGTTATTTGCAATACTATAATGTTCATTTGCACTGCTGACTGTTATTACAGTAACAACTGTTTACATATGCATCTTGCACTACTACCTTGACTGGAATATGCTCAATTTGCACTGCCGACTGTTTATTTACAGTACCGACTGTTTATATATACATTGCAATATCGTACCTTAACTGTAATATGCAATTACTTTCCACTGCACTTTCACTGGGATAGCTTCTGTCCAAACTTTATTTGCACTACTTTAAATCCATTGTTATACTGCTCATTAGCCTAACTTATACATATATCTATTTGTTAAATTCTGTTTATAGTAATAGCCATCTGTATATTATGCTCACATTCTGTTTATAGTAACAGCCATCTGTATATATATTCATAGTACATATCTATCTGTAAAATTCTGTTTATAGTAACAGCCATCTGTATATTATATTCAGTACATATCTATCTGTAAACATTCTGTTTATAGTAATAGCCATCTGTATATTATTATATTCAGTACATATCTAGCTGTAAACTCTGTTCACAGTAATAGTTATCTGTATATTATATTCATAGGACAATCTATCTGTAAATTTTTGTCTATAATAGTATTCAACTCTATATTTATTCAGTACATATCCATGTTCTGCACTTATGGAACCACTGTATATCCTGCACTTGCTGCTATTGCACTTCTGGTTAGACCTAAACTGCATTTCGTTGCCTTGTACCTGTACTTGTGTAATGACAATAAAGTTGAATCTAATCTAATCTAATCTAATCTAATTACATTTACCAATCCCCGAGAAAATCATGAAGTTTCAATCTGCCAAAAGTGGAATCAGCTTCGAAATTGGGAACGATGTCTCCTAACAGCATCCCCGGCATCTTGAAGCATCTCTCTGTGTCTCTCTCTCTCTTTCTCTCTCTCTCTCTCTGTCTGTCTCTCTCTCTCTCTCTCTGTCCTCTCTCACTCTCTCTCTCTCTCTCTCTCTCTCTCTCACTTTCTCTCTTTCTCTCTCTCTCTCTGTCTGTCTCTCTCTCACTCTCTCTCTCTCTCTCTCTTTCTGTCTGTCCTCTCTCTCTCTCTCTCTCTCTCTCTCTGTCTGTTCTCTCTCTCTCTCTCTCTCTCTGTCCTCTCTTTCACTTTCTCTCTCTCTCTCTCTCTCAAATTCAAATTCAAATGAGCTTTATTGGCATGACTTGTACTCTGTCCTCTCTCTCTCTCTCTCTCTCTCTCTCTCTCTCTCTCTCTCTCTCTCTCTCTCTCTCTCTCTCTCTCTCTCTCTCTCTCTTGCATGTTAGTGTGGTTTGGTGTGTGGGAGGATGTGAGAGAGCTCTTGATTTGCAAGCATATTTCCTCTACATGTATGATGATTTACTTGTGTTTTTCTCACACATTACAGTTTTATACAGTCGCCAGGACCTGTTTCTGTCAGGTTGAGTAAGGGAGCGAGGGCTCAATTGCGAGAAAAAGGTCTTTTATTCAATATATCACAAAATAAATCAAAACACAAACAAAAACTACCCCAAGGGGGAAAACAAGACAGACTTAGACTTGGACTTGAACTTCGACTTGGACTTGACTTGACTTGACTGAGGCACACAGCAGGGAAACACACAGTGTACGACGACGAACCAGCACAGGACTGAAGACACAAGGAGAATAAATAGGGAGAGCAAACAAAGCAGGTAACGAGGGAGGACAGGTGGGGAAAATGAATCAATAATCAGATAACAAGGTAGGCGGGGTTAGACAATCGACAGGAGAGCACATGGCACAAGGAAACACATGACAAGCCATGTGCTCACAACAAACAGGACTAGAACACAAAACGAGACATGAACACGCAGCTAGTGAAAACTCATAAGCCACGTGTTCACACGAAACATGACAACATGAAAGCACACAGCCAGTGAAAAACAAGCTGTGTGCTACACAGCACAAGACAAGAAAAAACACACGCAGACAGAAGAGTGCGCGGCTCGAGCAAACTCGAAACCGCGCGCGCTCACGTGACAAGACAGAGCGCACGAGAACGAGCGAAAGCTCATTCCGTGCGCTCACAAAAAGAAAACAAACACGCGGAGCATTGATGTCCGAATCCCGACACAGAATCGAAACCTAACTAGACAGACGTGTCGGGATCCAAACACCATGCCCCGCACATTTAACAAGGCACGTAGACAAGTGAGTGCACGGCCCGAGCGCGCTCGGAACCGTGCGCTCACGCAGAGACAAGACAAAACAGGGAGTGTCAGAGCTCTGTCACAAAACCAAGAAATTAACTAGACCGAAGTGACAGAACCCTGACAGTTTCTCAATACTTATGTCACTCTTTCAAAACTCTTCACACAGTGATCACAGCATCAGTGTATGTGTGTTAGTCCAGTTGGGTAGTGCACATATTAAATAACACCGTTACGGCGTTACCGAAGTGATAAAAGCACCAAATTTTACATGAAGCTTCTTTAGGACCTCCTAAATGATTTCAGCCTAGGAGCCCAGCTGAAATATTGAAATTTAGTGTCAAATCACTTAAAAAACAATATTCATGAAAAACGTTTTTTTTGTTTTTTTCCTCTCAAGTAAAACTTTCAGGGTAATTGCCTTTTAAGACCAATGCATAAGCTTCCTTTTGTTAGTTTGTGCTCAGGCCAGTAGATCTTCCCAATTATAAGTGTAAAACAGAGTGCTAAGACACCTTATACCTAAAAAAAACTCAAAAAGCCCTGTATAATATAGGCGGAATTATTAAAAAAGGCAGCAAAAATGCTTAAATGTTAAAAGATATTGGTTTTCTCTTTTATTTTTCAATTCAACTAGGTCATTCATATTAATCGCCCCTATCTTCAGTTGAGATGTTCAGAACTGCACCATATTTCATGTGTATGATTAACTTGACATCCTCTGGGGGTATGCTAAGTTTCGTAGAATTTCATCCATGGGGGGGGGGGGGGTATAAAATAAATTCATTTATGTGCACATTTAGTGACTGTACACTCATCGGCCTGTAGATGGTGGTGTTGAGCGAAGGGTTGCTGGTTTAGGATGATACTGTCTGTCACACACACATGCAGGAATACAAACAAACGCAAGCATGCACACACACTGACATCCACACGCACAGACACAAACCCATACACACACATACAAATTCACATGCACAGACACACACACACAAACACACACGCGCACACACATGTACGCACGCATACATACACGCACAGACACACACACACACACACACACACAGACACACACATACACAAACACACACACATACACACACACTCAGACAGACATGCACATACTACTACTTTTTTTAGGTATATACATAAACACGCAATACAGCCAAATTGCTCCACGTCATTTATTTTTGTGGAAAGCCAGTGCAGGCCTGAGCGACGGTCGTATTTTGTACCGCCATGCGGTACATCTAGTTTTATGTTAGGCTGCATCACATCACATTAAATCCTATTTGTGTGTGACAGTACATAGCTAGATGTACTTTCAGTTATTTTGGTTGCCTATTGTAGACATGTTGCAGGTCATAATTCGTTCGTTCTTTTATGCTTAATGTCCAACTAAGGAATACACTTGGAATACACTTGGCGACCAATTAGAGATTCCACAGCACATCAGAACTATAACATCAATAAGACTATTTAAAATAACATTTGCTCGCCATCTAATGGACAGGTATATCTGTGACCACTGAGATGGCTTCATGGCCTCCTCCTGATGCTCATTCTCTTGGTTTGTGTGTTTGTTGCTGTCTTGTCTAGGAGTTTTGTTCTGTATGTGGTATTTATGTTCTGCAGAGCAGGAACCTGCTGAAAATCAGTTTTATACTGAGTAAGGCCCGATTGTCTTTAATCTTTTCCTGTTTAAAAAAATAAAAATAAAAATAAAATTAGAGTGCTCTGGTTGGACGACAGCACTCACTGAAGCAGAAGTAGCATCTTCTGGAAAGGCTGACTCATTTCTGAAAGCAGCACACCTAACTCGCACCAGGCATGGTGCGAGTCATGGAGACCAAGTCACTCTACTGTCACTTCACAATCTACAGCAGGAAGCTTTTAGGCATATTGCTGGCCACAAAGATAAAGATACCTTTATCACTTGGAGAAATGACATGCTGAAGAAGAGTCCAACTTTCATGTATTGGGGTCTAATAGGGAGGGAGAGCATTTTCACATTTAGCCCCAAAACTCTGGAATAGCCTTCCTGATAGTGTTCGTTGCTCAGACTCGCTCTCCCAGTTTAAAACTAGATTAAAGTCGCATCTCTTCAGCCAGGCATTCATATAATATTTTTAATCTTACAGTTCAAATTACAATCCGGCCTCTAGTTAATAAACGCCAGAGGAGAACTGGCCCCCGACTGAGCCTGGGTTCTCCCAAGGTTTTTTTTTCTCCATAGGGTCACCTGATGGAGTTTTAGGACACCATTAGGTCACTTGATGGAGTTTTTCGGTTCCTTGCCACTGTTGCCTTTGGCTTGCTCAGTTGGGGATATTCTGGGGATATCTAATTTGATTTTATCAATCAATAAATTCCACTAGAAACAAACCTTGTTGTATTATTTTCATTTAATACTGTGAAGCTGCTTTGATACAATCTGTATTGTGAAAAGCGCTATACAAATATACTTGACTTGACTTGACTTAATACTAAGATATGAAACCCTCATTCTCATTTTTGTCAGAGCTCACAGAGAGAAGAACTTCCTTCTATATGTAGAAGTTTTAGAAGAACTCATCCCTCTATTTTTTGCCTTGGACCATAGAAACTATGCAAGAACTACAAGAACTATGCATGTCCGTCCACATCAGGGACATGAAGTCTTTGCCCAGCACCATCAAGGATGAGTTTGAAAAGCATTCACACTGGGTTCTCTCAAAGACATACAACAAGTTCTCTGCAATACCTTTCGACCAAGGTCAAGAACAAGAGAATACAATTGTGAAAGATTGCGGTGGTGCAGTTGGTCTCACAGAAAACCCAAATGCTTTCAGACGATGGATGATCTCTGGACCAGAGTTGGGAAGATTGCTGAAAGAATTTGAAGAGGACTTTCTTCCTGAAAATGACATAGATAATCCTAAGAACTTCCAGCATCATGAACAGTGTCTTTCCACACAGAAAACATTTCAAAGACATGTAGCCAACCTGTCTGAAACTATTAAAAGAATGGGCAACCCTTTCTTGGATGATTTTAAAGATCTAGTCACTCTTCACAGCCGTAACTGTGCAGATGAATCTGTAGCTAAAACAGAGTTCATCTTATACCCCATTTCCACCAAGGCAGTGTTGGTGCTGGTTCGGAGCCGGTGTCTACTCGCGAACCAGTTCTTTATGTTTCGACAGCCAAAGAACCGGTTTTCGACCAGGAAAATTGGTTCCAAAGCAGCACCAACTCTTTGCTGGACTAGAACCGTTCTTTTACCACGTCATGGTTACGACGGGGGCTGGGGGCAGGGGGCAGGGTTAGTGTCAAACTTCTTCTCGAACGTAACCTCCGTCTATAGTAATCCAGACGAGCAGCACAAATGTGTTCTAAACGTCTTCTTCTGACCCCAATATAGGATCGCAAAGCCAGGAGAAACATTTGCAGAAAGACGATGTAGTCCGCCATTGTAATTGTTATGCTTGAAGTTGGCGCAAGCGTTTCTAGGAAAGCTAAGACGTAGCCTATAGCAACGTACACAGTGACGTAACAACGTCGTTCGCTGGGCTCTCTAGTCAGTGGAAAAACAAAAAATGTTCCGAGAAGGTTCGCAAGTTGAACCAACTTTGAACCAGCACCTGTTCCGAACCAGTTCTTTTTTGGTGGAAAAGGGGTATTAGAAGACACAGGCTATATATCACATCAGGGCAAGCTGTATCTTCATTTGGTTCCAGCAGCACCATGAGCAGTTGCAATCATGAAGAGGCAGACACCTGGATTGTGGTTCATATACAGCATGAAGCAAGGAGCAAAAACTGTCCATGTGCGTACTGTGGACACTGATGTCATTGTGATTCTTGAAGGTCTATTCCATGATTTACTTGTGATTCAACCTTTGACTGACATCTGGGTGGCTTTTGGCATGGGCAAAAAGTACAGATTTTACCATGTCAATTACATATGTAAAAGTCTGGGTAAGGACAAGTTTCAAGCACTGTTGATGTTGCATGCCTATTCAGGGTGTGATACAACATCTGCTTTCACTGGGAAGGGTAAGAAGTCAGTTTGGTGGGCCTGGCAAGCCTATGATAAAGCCACTGAAGTATTTACTTCCCTTGCCAGAAATCCATTCCAAAAATTAGATGCTGCTTCATGGCAGTTTCAAAAGCTTGAGAGACTGACTGTCATCTTGTATGACAAGTCCAGTCCTTCAAGCTCCATTGTCCAGAAGAGGAAAGAACTCTTCTGCCATGGGAGTAGGACAATGGAGAAACTGCCACCCACCCAAGATACTCTACTGCAGCACATCAGATGGACAGTTTATCAGACTGGAATCTGGGCGACCAGCACACTCTCACAGCAAGGTATTCCTTCTCCAAGGGACTATGGATGGACCAAGGAATTAGGGTCTTGGGAACCAGTTTGGATGACACTTCCAGAAGTCCCCAAAGCCTGCAGAGAACTTATCAAATGTTGCTGTAAGGGGGATTGTTCCACCTGCAAATGTGTCAAAGCAACTCTAGACTGCTCACCTCTTTGCAAATGCAACTGTAACGACTCGTAATTATCAATTACAGGGCCAATAAAGATCCTATTGCTAATACTTTAACATGTTTTTGAAGCTTTAGTTATGTAAAAGTTCATAAACATAAATAAACATATCAAAATGTTAACTTTGGGATTCATTTAAATACTTTTTCTTGTGCAGGAACTTGAACATCTCTGTGTTTTTAAGCATATTTCATTGATAATGTTATACTTCTAATATAACATGTTACAACATTTATTTCCAAGGGCTCCTAGGCCAAAATTACACTATAGACCCTAAGGAAACACCATGCAAAATTTGGTGCTTTTATCACCTCGGTAACGGTATTTTCACTACACCACCGGACTATGTGGGGTGGGGGGCCCACCGTAACCCTCAGTTCACCCCGTGTATTACCTGAAGCGGCTCAGATCGGGGAATAGCAGAGGGGACTTCTCCTCTTTCGAGATACCGGAGTCTCGATCTCAGCATCGCTATGGTCATCTTCCCACAGTGGGTTCATGACTCCTCCATGAACACTACCTCATCATGCTTATGGCCCAGACACATGAGGCAGTGATCGAGACTGTCAGACAGGCCAGTTTGATCTGTATGTCAGCATCAGGGAATAACATTATAATCTTGTTCACGGTAGAGAAAGCTGCTTACATGTACAGAAGTAACAGTGAAGACTTAAATGTAAACACAGCTTTTGTGTCTTTATCAGCTTTTCCACACATATATACTGGCCCTGATAATCATCACAAATACTGACGCTTGCTCCATTTCTTTAAATCCGTTTTAATGAATGAATGACTGACTGACCCAGGTAGCAAACCTGCGTGAAGTTGGCCCCACACCCAACGCAAAACGTCGTCAAACTATGCTCAATCGTTTGTGCTCCGTTTGTGCTGTAAAAAGTTTCGTTTGTGCTGTTTCCGTTTTTTAGATATTAAAATAATATTTTTAGGTCATTCTGAGGTCACTCAGCCCCCCCCCCCCCACATGCTCCAAATTCACCCAAAATAGTCTGGTTCGTTTGTGCTTCGTTTGTGCTGGTAAAATTTTCGTTTGTGCTGTGTCGGGTTTTAAGATATCAGAAATTGAATTATAGACGATGACGTCACCAGCCCCCCCACATGCTTCAAATTCACCCAAAATAGTCTTGTTCGTTTGTGCTGGTTTGTGCCGTTAAAATTTTCGTTTGTGCTGCGTTGGGTTTTAAAATATCAGAAATTAAATCAAATTAAATGTTGATATTTTTTAAGCCTATACAATGCTGACTGAATAAAATAGATCAATCAACGGTCACAAGATCAAAAATAGACAGCTCTGTATTTTTGTGTGAAGTTAGTCAGTAGCCTCAGTGCCGGCCCGAGCCTTTTGGGGGCCCTAAGCAGAATTTGATTTGGGGGCCCCCTCCCACCACGCGGAGTCACCTGTTTGATGATTTGTGACACAATATAATGTTACATTATAAATGTATACAATGAGGTTATGTAATAATACAAAATAAATACTAAATACAAAATAGATAGGCCTACTTAAATAAAAAGTTTTAAGTTTTTCTTTACTCTTTTACTAACTCTTTGAAACTTCTGAAAACAAATTGTCACAAAACACATTAAATAAATTATTTGCAAAATATCCTCCAACGTTTTGCAACACTTTGCAGTTTGAATGATGTCTTGTATGAACATGACGGAGTATGTTTTTATGTTTCCACTGTTTGATCGCGCCCGCGCCTCACACACACACACACACACACACATTAATGTATTCCAGCATTGTAATATTGACATTGCAGCCTGTTCATTGTAGCCGAAATAAAATATAATAATAAAATAGTCAACCTATAAAACTTACGCTGCTCTGTTTAAATAGTCAGTAGTACAATTTGTACCATTCAGCGTAAACTCCGCACTTTTTTGCGCGTGAAGAGGATGAGGATTTTTTCCGTCGATATTGGAACGTGAGTTAAGTACAAAGGCTATAATAAAGAATTTTGATTCTAATGAGAGAGATACGTGAGCCTTATTCTTGTTCTGTTCTGAATATTATTAAATTTAAAGGATAAATCATTAATTTAAATGTCAATCATCAATCACTGATCAAATCAAATTTTTGTGACATGGCTTAACATTACCGTGACTTTGCGCACGAATATGCACGCGAGGTTATGCGCATGACTCAAACACTGGCAGACACCGCAGCAGTTTTAGGCAGGTATATTGATCATGAAATCAGAATTTTCTTGTCTTGAATTAGTCATTAATTCATTCATGTCACTTGTTTAAATGAATTAATATGTAAAAAAAAAAAAAAACTCGATTGGGTGGCCAGGGGGCCCTAAGCAGCCGCTTAATTCGCTTATGCCTCGGGCCGGCTCGAAGTAGCCTAGCCTACGATGTAGGAGCATTTTATCGGGTTTGTCATTTATTCAATCTCTAAAATGTTAGATGCTGATAAAGATGATTTAATAGAACATCAACTTCTTATAAGTGGTTTTGTAGTCCCTGTAGTGTTTATTAAAAACGTCATGTTGTTCAGACATTATGTCAGACTCTTTTTTTTCTGCCACTCTCTTTCTCTCTGAGCAAAATGGATTTGTGCGCATGTGCCATCAAGTCGTAGTTTAATGTAACTTCAGCATTTTTGGGCAAGAGAACAGCAAAACTATCCTCGAGGTGAGCACACTTTTAAAGTAGAATTGACGAAGACGTTCTGTCATCACATAATTTGTTCAATAAACAATTATCTTCACTTCAGTCTCTCCTGATTGTATTTTATTTTTATTTTTACGAGTCTCATCTGCTACACTTCACTGCCACCACTAGGGACAAGTGACACTTCTGTTCAAGAATGCTCTTGTATAAAATGCTGTAGAGTTAGTGGAGAAAAGGTCGATATAAATCAAACTACAAAAGTCGTTACTAATCCAAATTTCTGGCCAATGTAAGTATACATTGTTTTAAAACTGTCAGTTACAATATTAGTAGCTTCAAGAATAATTGTACAACATTCAAGAGAGCTAAGACTTGTTATTGAACAGAAACCTCATTAATAACACTTATATTACTAATTTAGCAATGAAATGCTGATTACAGTTGCACAAAGTTGCCTTTTAGTATTAAAAAAACGACCATGGGTCACATGTGCAACTGTATTTAGGACGTAATAAATTAATAAAAAGTTTATCAACATTGATCAAAATTAAGAACCTTTCTTAACTGAGCACCAATAATAATTGAGCATACAATCAACATTTTACTATGATTTCTAAAGAATCATGTGAAATTGAAAACCGGAGTAGGTCTAATGATACAGAAAATCCAGCTCTGTCTATAATTCTCTCTCATTCTGTCTCTCCCATTCAGTTAGTTGTGCACAAACGGAGCACAACCGAACGAGACTATTTTGGGTGAATTTGGAGCATGTGGGTGGGGGGGCTGAGTGACCTCAGAATGACCTAATAATATTCTTTTAATATCTAAAAAACCGAAACAGCACAAACTAAACTTTTACAGACACAAACCAGCACAAACGGAGCACAAACGATTGAGCATATTTTGGGGTGAATTTGAAGCATGTGGGGGGGCTGGTGACGTCATCAACAATAATTTAATGTCTAATATTTTAAAACCCAACGCAGCACAAACAAAACTTTTACCGGCACAAACCAGCACAAACGATTGCGTCTATTTTGGGTGAATTTGGAGCATGTGGGGGGGCTGGTGACGTCATCGTCTATAATTCAATTTCTGATATCTTAAAACCTGACACAGCACAAACGAAAATTTTACCGGCACAAACGAAGCACAAACGAACGAGACTATTTTGGGTGAATTTGGAGCATGTGGGGGGGCTGAGTGACCTCAGAATTACCTAAAAATATTCTTTTAATATCTAAAAAAACGAAACAGCACAAACGAAACTTTTTACAGCACAAACCAGCACAAACGGAGCACAAACGATTGAGCATAGTTTGATGACGTTTTGCGTTGGGTTGGGGGCCAACTTCACGCAGGTAGCAACATAGTGTCGGCCCAGGGGTCTCATTTATAAAGCGTGCGTACGCACAAAACGGGGCTGGAAACGTACGTACGCCAGTTCCCACGCAAAGGTTGTGATCTATAAAAAACAAACTTGACGGGAGAATGTGCGCACCTTTAAGCAAACTTTGAGCCGTGCGTACGCACATTCTGGAGACAAAGGGAATTGGCGACATCGATGGTGAGCTGGAGTTAAGTGTCTTTTTGGTCACTTTTAGACAGAAAATCTAAAGAAAATTTAACATATACAAAAAAGATAATACAAATATAATTTCACTCACCAAGCCTGTCACTTGAAGCAAATATCCATCCCTTCTTAAATGTCCGCGCCAGCGAGCGCGTTGGGCCGTTTAGTGAATAACAGGTTAAATAAATAAAATAATGATTTAAACTAATGGAGTTAAGCACTTAAACATGAAATCATTACTGAGAAGTTACAACATTTTTATATTCAAATTCAGTCAATAGAAATATTTGTTGTTAATGTGGTGTTTTTGAACACTTTTCCTCTGGCATGCTTTGTTTTAATGTTTTAACCACAGAGATAACTGCTTATCATGATAATACCAGATTGTCTGAGAAAATAGTTTCGTGCACATAATGCAGGCCTATCTGTTTCCATTAAAAATATCAATTAAAAATACAATTCGGCCAGTGGAAAAGATTGAGAAAAACTTTCTCTGAAATGTATTTTACACTATTTGATTTATGTATTCAAAAACAAGGCAAGGATAGGCAACTACTTGATTTTTATTAATGTAATGTGTCTTGTACCATTAAACGTTATCACGTGGATGAATAATCATATGCAAATGATATGCAGATGAGGATCTGCATAGTAAAACTAGGCGTTGTAAGCTCCATATATGGTTATTTCGGGGTGGAGACGCATGTGCGCACAATCTTCCGCTGACTGGGATTTATAAAGTGAATTCTGCGCAGGTTCTGGCGTACGAACGGTTTTATAAATCCGAATATTATTTTGCGTACGCCATTTTTGGCTTTCGGGCGCACGTACACTTTTAGTAAGGTTCCTACGCACAGTTTTATAAATGAGACCCCTGGACTGTTTGGAATCCACGTGTACGAGATGTGAGCCGAAACCATGTTGCTGTCTGGGGACTGATGCTCTGGGGCCTCATTTATAAAGCTTGCGTACGCACAAAACGGGGCTGAAAACATGCGTACGCCAGTTCCTGCGCAAAAGGTGGGATTTATGAAGAAAAACTTGACGTGAAAATATGCGCACCTACACGCAAACTCTGACCCATGCGTACGCACATTTTGGAGATGGAGCAGTTTGGCGACACCGATGGTGAGTTGGAGTTAAATGTCTTTTTGGTCACTTTTAGAATTTAGAATTAAAATTAAACATAATACAGAAAGATAATACAAATATAATTTCCCTCACCAAGCCTGTCACTTGAAGCAAATATCCATTCCTTCTTATGTCCGCGCCAGCGAGCGTGTTGAGCCGTTTAGTGAAACTGACGCAGTTTAAATAAATAAAATAATGATTTAAACTATGTTTTACTTCTGATATAAACATTTAGATTAAATATGCCATTCAAATTATGGAGTTAAACACTTAAACATGAAATCATACTGAAAAGTTACAACATTTTTTTATATTCAATTCAATCAATAGAAATATTTGTTGTGGATGCGATTGTTTTTGAACACTTTTCCTGTGGCGTGCTTTAATGTTTTAACCACAGAGATAATTGCTTATCATGATAATACCAGATTGTCTGAGAAAATAGTTTAGTGCAAATAATGCCCAAGGCCTATCTGTTTCCATTAAAAATATAAATCAATTAAAAATACAATTCGGCAAGTGGAAAAGATTGAGAAAAACTTTCTCTGAAATGTATTTTACACTATTTGATTTATGTAGGCTATTCAAAAACAAGGCAAGGATAACTACTTGATTTGTATTAATGTAATGTTTCTTGTACCGTTTATATAATTTGCATATGATTATTCATCCACGTGATAACTTAAACGTTTTCTAATGATTGAATTTTATTTACTGAAGTTTATTTAACTTCAGTATTCATCCACGTGATAACGTTTAAGTTATCACGTGGATGAATAATCATATGCAAATGATATGTAGATGAGGATCTGCATAGTAAAACTAGGCGTTGTAAGCTCCATATATGGTTATTTCGGGTGGAGACGCATGTACGCACAATCTTCCGCTGACTGGGATTTATAAAGTGAATTCTGCGCAGGTACTGGCGTACGCACGGTTTTATAAGTCTGAATATTTTTTTGCGTACGCCATTTTTGGCTTTTGTGCGTACGTACACTTTTAGTAAGGTTCCTAGGCACAGTTTTATAAATGAGGCCCCTGGTCTTCATCAACACACGTTTGCACCACCTACTGGTCAGCCGACTAACAGCAGAGGAAGATTATGCATCGACACACTCCTGCACTACTGCTTTTCCTGCAATTACCGGATGTGAAATGTTGAATTTTCTGTCAAATATGAACCACTGAATTTGTAGAAGTGAATTTGTAAAGCAGAATAAAATGGACCGAAAAATTCCGGTTGAATATTATAGGTTGTATTTTTAAACAGAAGGAATATTTTAGAAGTGATATCTGAAAGGTGAATATGGATGATTGAATTTTTAATAAAGAAAATGTGTGAAATGTTTTGAATTTAAATATTCACAGCTTAAATATACAACCATGTTGAATTTCAGCCCATAAATATGCAAGCCCTGAAAATACAATGCATTAAAATGCAAGCACGTTAATACAATGCATATTTTTTCAATAAGCGCAATTCAACAAGCTTTATTTTTATTTCAAAAACATTTGGCATGATTTTACTCCCATAGTTTTAGTGCATTTTGGTATAATGTTATAATTTTAAATAAACTGAAATAAACTTTAAATAAACTTTTTGTATCATTTTAAATAAACTGACATACCAAGATGAAAGTTGGTTAGGAGAACTGCGTGAAGGGTTTTGAAAACGTGAATAAATGATAAATATTGTTTGTTTCGGTGGTGTTTTACCCTGCTTTTTAAAAGAAAGTGGTAAGTCTGTCTGATGAGAGAGCGTCAGTTTGTCTTTTAAGATCAGATTCTCATTGATGGTGTTGGTCTGGTCATGGAGATGTTGTGAGGCTGTTGTGGTTTAGAGAGACTGATCTGTGGGTGTAACAGGTCATTGTGTTTGGACTGTATTTTCTGATGTCACCATCACCCTGTCTGAGTTAGCTCTTTTATTCGTCACCATGGCTTCCAATTTGATTAGTCATTGTTTCCAGCTGTAACCTAATTAGTGCTCTTTGTTTCTCCCAGTATATTTCTGCCTGTGTTTCTTGTCGGTTCTTCTTAAGGTTAGTTCTGAGTTTGGTTTAGGTTTTCCTTGTATTAATAAAGTCTGATCTGATTGATCTTCTTCGTCTTGCCTTCTGCCTGCACCACGCTTCAGAAACGTGACAATGAGCAAGAGAAATGTGATGGTGGACACGATTGAGCCTGTAACAAAAGCAACCATTTCAAATGTGACTCCATTCATTACTAATGACAATCATGCACAAGAGTTCAGTTAGTGTGGGACATTTGCCAGCACTATTAAAGGAACACTCCACCGTTTCTTCATATTAAACTATGTTATTCCCTTAACTAAGACGGGTTGACACATACCTCTCTCGTCTCAGCGCGTGCACTCAATCGCTCTGGCGCGTGGCGACACTTTGCTAGCGCTTAGCTTAGCCCAGTTCATTCATTAGGATCCAAACAGAGATGAAGTTAGAAGCGACCAAACACCTCCACGTTTTCCCTATTTAAATACAGTTACACGAGTAGTTACACGACTAAGTATGGTGACACAAAACGTGGTGCTTTTCTAAGCGGGTAAAAAGGATAACTATAATGTGTGGCGGAATAGCACTGGGAGCGCTTTGACTCGCGCAGTCATTAGAAGCATGCATTTGTTTATTGTGATGGTTACTTTTATTCATTCTTTTACTCATTTATTCATCTTTCTTATTGTGAGTAAATAAAATATAATTATTTCATTAATTTAGGGGAGAGTGGGGTGAGTTGTGCCAGTTTTTACTCAAAGTGACTTTAAAGTGAGGCCATGGCAGTAATGCCTTCAACTTAAGGATGTACATATATTTCAGGATGTGGTGCATCCCTGAGAACAATAACTTTGGATCTGAAATAAATTGTTTCAGAAATATAGCTCTTGGGAAAAAAGTGGTCTCATGGCACAACTTGCCCCTGGTGCGGGGGAAGTTGTGCCTTTGGGGGAATACATTGGGGGTAAATTGTGCCAGTGATTTCTGAAGTAAAACAGAACATTTTAATGTTATGAACCGTAATGCTATATGAAAGCAAGATAAATTCAATACAAAATTACTCATTTAAGGTTTATTTAGATATTGTCACCCTGGAATACCATAGCATGCGTTTTTCCTACTATGGTCAATTGCATAGGGATTTTGTATTGAACATAACTCTGGATCACAGTGTCATAGAGACAAGGGGGCGGGCTCATTTTACTCAGACGACCAATCAGTCTCTCAGGATCATTGTGAAGCTATCAAGCTACGCCCTAGCAACCATTTAGAGCACCATAGCAACACAATATATGATATTTGTGAATCATTTCAGTCAAAAAGGCTTTGGCAATAGATGCCTGTTGACATAGCGCTGTCTGTCAATTATGTAACATAAGAATAAAGTGACTAGGCTAATTTCTAAACATCCTATTGTGACATAGGCCACTTAAAAACGGAATAAAACTTCTCTTTAATAACATAGTGCAAACTCAAAACTGAAATCAGTGTTAGCTAAATTAAACAAATAGCAGGCAGGCCTAAGTCAAACAATGATGAGGCATGCCCATCTCCTCACTTTTCAAGATTATCCCCTGTGAGTATGTAGGTCTAGGTGGTCTGGATCTGGCACAACTTAACCCAGGCCCTTTGGCACAAATCACCCCAGACCCACAAGTTTGAAAAACTAGCATGATCCAGCAGTCAAGAGCTAACATCATGCTAACTGTATAGACTCATTGTGTAGCCTACTAAAGCACTAAAACATGTGTGAAATGTTTTCAAACTTGTCTATAATTGGTCAGACACTACAATCAAAAAACCTTAATCATAGAAATTTTACTTTGAAAGGGAAAAAAACAGTTTTTTGCACTAAAATATGCTTAACTCTCATGCCATGTGTCTCTCTTCTTTGGAGGATGAGTAAAAGTGATTGCTTTTCAAAATGATGTGGTCACATGACCAATTTCTTCTATGGTTTTCCAGAAACAAGGGTGGAACTACTTCCCCCCCCCCCCCCCCCCCCCCCCCCCCGGCACAAATCACCCCACTCTCCCCTATGCATTAATTGAAAACTGAGATGTGTTCACTGCATTTATTTAATGTGTATTCATGCATATCTGTGTCATATGACAAAACAAATGACATTTTGTTTTACTAAAATATATAATTTTCAGTTAGAAAAAAGTAATATAATTAAGTATTGGTCTGCATGTATCATTATAATTGTGTGTAAGTGTTGGGGTGGGCTAGCAATGCAATTCTTTCTGGGGTAATCTTTATTTTTAAGGAGGGATATTTACATTTTTGGAGTATAAAATCACCAGTTTTCTCCAAAGGCGAGATCTTGGAGCAGCCGCCGTCTCCTCTGTGCAGACATTACACACATTACACACATTACACACGCTGAGGAGAACTGCTCTAGGCTGGCGAGTTACTGGTGTTATCAAGTGTTACTGCACCTGTCACTCATAACTTATAGTTACAAGATCAGGGAAAGATTCCAGTTCTTTAATGAACAATCATAATGACAATAGACAAAACTAAATAAGAAAACATAAATATCATGGGTTTGTGTGCATCATAGTATGTGATTATATACACAGGGGAAAAAGCACAATGACAAAGTTAAATATATTTGAATAATTGATCATAATACATAAAAAAAAAAGTTTATCATTTATTCACGATCCAGAAAAAAAGCACACAACAGTGAAGGGGTTAATCTATAAAACATCAAGAGTGCAAAACAGACACATCCACAAACACACACACACACACAAACACAATTTTATACACATACACACTAATAAATTCAGATTACAAAAATCTGTTTTGAATTTTTAAAAATCACAGCTTCATCGGAATGTTACGAAACTTGGTGACTTTTATGGTATTAGGTATGTGAACACACAAAAAATATTGGGGTCATGATCCAAGCACGTCACACTTCTGTTCTTTGGTCAAAAATGACCCCCATAGGAAATGAATGGGAAATTGTCAAAAATATGAAAACACAATTTTTTTGTGCATACAATCTACAAATCAGCCAGGATGCAGAAAAAAAGGACTCAACAGTGAAGGGGTGAATCTCTAAAACATCAAGAGTACAAAAAAAAACACACACACACACACACACACATTTTTTTTTATAAAAATAAAATAAAAAAATACATATATAAAAAATGTCTATTATATTCAATGGGAAAAAATGGGTCATAATTATTGCATAAATATTAATTAAAATCATAAAATTATCTCAAAACACCAAAAAAGAAAAGAAAAAATATTATAAAAAACAAGTAAAAAAAAAAAAAAGATTTTTTTTTTATATATATATTAATCCCGCCCTCCGGGTCCATTTGGACCCGAAGGTCCTGAGTGTGACTGTTAAACGAAGGACCCCAGAGGGTTAAGCAAGTACTTATTGAAATTAAGTCCTTTCAAACAACAATTAGTTAGTCATGTGACAATCACCTGATTACGTAATGTAGAATAGTCACAAGAGAGAAGAAATTGATAGATATAGAGGACATATCTCACCAAAAAAAAACAAAAAAAAAAACAACACATGTAAAAAAAATATATATATATATTGTTACGTACGTGTACGTATTTAGAGTGTTGCAATAGGGAGATGTGGATAGTTTGTTGTTGTTGTTGTTGTTGTTGTTGTTGTTGTTGTGTGTGTGTGTGTTCCAGATGTGTACTGGATCGATCTACAGCCTGTTAGTCCTCCTGAAGGATGATGACGTCCCGGTTCACCCATCCAATCACATTACACCCCCTTCCTCAAATACCAGTATCTCTTCCCAGCTTTCTGCTCACTTTGGCATTTGTCTTTGTTTGGCTCGCTGTCGCTGATTTCTGTGTGTCTATCGTGTGAGTTAATCAATTGTCGTATAGTGGTTGTGAAGTGTTTCTGTTTGTTCTACTGTTCATCCTTGTTCAGTCATCACGGTGTGTGTGAGGCTGGGAAGGAGGGAGCAGGACATGCACTGCACACCACAGGACATCTTGAGTTGTATTACACACACAGGTTTAGGAGAGCGCCACACCCTGTCATTTGTGTTATATTGTAGTCAGTGTACTTTGGTTAGGCGAACACTTTTCTTTTCTACATGTTTTAATCTTTATAGAATTAATCTTATAGCTAGTTTGTTCTGTTTCATTTATTTATTTTATTTGGCATCTCTCGAGCTCGCCTTCCCACCTTTGATTGTTTTAGTTTAGTATTGTTATTTGTCTTGTTGTTTTCCTCATTGGCTGTGTGAATATTGTAAACTTTAAATATTAAATATAAATTATATATTGTAAACACTATTGTCTCTTCATTCTTTCACTTTTGGCACTGTAAAAATAAATACTTTTGAGCAGATCTTTTTCCTTTTATTGCCCTGTTCTTCATATTGAGTTACACACTCATCTTTAAATGTTATACTCCCTTACCCCTATCTAAATCTAAAAGGGATGTAACTATATATATATATATATATATATACACACACACACACACACACACACACACACACACACACACACACACACACACACACACACACACACACACACACGTAATAATAATAAATGTTTCTTGAGCATCAAATCATCATATTAGAGTGATTTGTGAAGGATCATGTGACACTGAAGACTGGAGTAATGATGCTTTGATCACAGGAATAAATTACACTTGTATATTCACATAGAAAACAGCTGATTTACATTGTAATAATATTTCACAATATTACTGTTTTTGTTTGTATTTTTAATTAAATAAACACAGCCTTGGTGAGCAGAAGACACTTATTTTAAAAACATTAAAAATCTTACCGTTCTAAAACTTTTGACCGGTGTTGTGTGTGTGTGTGTGTATATAATATAACAATGCACTAAAGTGAAACTGATCAGAGTCAAATATATGTATTCCAAAACATAGATTTTACACAAAAAAATTTACAAAAAAAAAAAATTCTATGTACAACTTCACATAAAATATCAATGAAATATACAAATCATAATCAACAATATATTCCCAATTCCAAAACTTGGAAAAATATATTTTTATAATAATTAATTATTATATTATTTATATTATAAATAATTATTATACTAAACCAACATTGATCATTCAATATCACATGTTTCTAAAACACATGCTAACACACACGCTGCTTTATTTAACTGTGAAGTCTGAGTCTCTTCCACCTTTATGAAACACATTTACACATTTATTTCTCCTCATAGACAGCAGTGAGACTCTTCTGTGGATCAGACTGCACCTCCTACAGAGCAGTGATGAATGTTTGAATCACACATTTGTGTGTGTTATTAGCTCCCGACATGCTTGCTGATGAATGGGCACATCCCGCTTGTTCTGCATCGCCCTTCCCAGTCACTCCTCATCGATCTTCATCTACTCTGTAAAGTGGAACAGAAGAGAAAACAATCAGAGTTCAGTGAAATTATTATATTTCAATTACTGTTTTTTTTTATTGTTTTTTTTTAAATAAGTTAAATTGAATTCCTGTAATCAGATTAATTACTGACTTTACATAATCTTGCATAGATATTTGTGTTTTATTTGTGTTAAACATTTCAATAACTTCACATTTTGTTCTCACACAAACCCTTTGTTGCAATAAAGCTTAATGATAATTTCCTTTCACGAATGTTTGAAAGGTTTGTTCACATATCAGAGGTAAATGAAGATCTCTTTAATATCTCAGTGATGTTTCCTCACCTCAGGACACAGTTTGAGTCTCGTAGCTTGTCTCTGAGCCACTGCTTTGAGTCTCCTATCTTATTGTCTCTCAGATCAAGCTCTTTTAGAAACTGCAGTGCTTTTGAGTTCGTCAAAGACTGAGTTAAAGAAGAAACATCTGTAATGCCACAGTCCCATAGACTAGAAAGACACAAACAGAGGAAGAGATATTATCTTACAAACAAATCATGAATGTGAAGAATTTTACACAAATATAATGTGAACTCAGACTCATTGTGAGATATTGAGTATAAAGTGTTTTAGTTTAAAAACCCCAGAAAGTGCACTGCTATAAACACTGAAACATAAGCCCTGCTGTCTTCAAATAAATAAACTTCAGTCACACTGTAATTGCTGTACAGTATAATGATACTAACTGTAGTTTCTCCAGCTTGAATTGTGGGATCATCAGTAGATCACTGAGGTTTTTCACTCCAGAGTCTCCTAGTTTATTCCCGCTCAGGTCCAGATCTCTCAGGTGTGACGGGTTTGATCTCAGAGCTGAAGTCACATCAGAACAATCTTCATCTGTCATATCACAGCAGCTTAAACTACATTAGCAGAGAGAGAAGAAAATAAGACAGAAGAAAAGAAAACTATTTATTCTGTAAAGTCACATCTTCTTCATAAGCAAATAAAACAGAGGAAGAGAGATCTTCATCTTTATTTCACCAGATCACAAAATACTAAGTTTGCACAAATACAATGTTAAAGGGATAGTTCACTTTGAAATTAAATTTTGGTATGTTTTAGCTTACCTCAAGGGCATCCAAGATGTAGGTGTCTTTGTTTCCGCAGTAGTTTCAATTTTGATATTTTTAGGTCAAACCGTGTCCAAATGATCTGACGGCGCGGGCGGGTATAGATATATACATAGATGTCGCCTTGGCTACTGCAGTTCATTGGAACGAAACCGTAGCCAAGGCGACATCTATGTATATATCTATACCCGCCCGCGCCGTCAGATCATTTGGACGTGTGCTGTTTTCAAGAGATAACAACGATATAAATACTGTTCGTTTTCTCACACAAACCGCTCGTTTCGTGTCTTAGGCCATCAATGTGTACTTATGATGGGGAATTGTTTCATTTGGACGATGGGGAATTGTTTTAATTTGGACTCTGTGCTTGTGTTTTGAGACAGTGACCATAGACCTGCATTATATGACTGACAGACAAGAACGGTTTGACCTAAAAATATCAAAATTGAAACTACTGCGGAAACAAAGACACCTACATCTTGGATGCCCTTGAGGTAAGCTAAAACATACCAAAATTTAATTTCAAAGTGAACTATCCCTTCAAAGTGTTTTAGTTTAAACTGTTGAAGTGATTTCAAGGCGAGACACTACAGGTGAATAGGGTAAATGTTTTAACTAGGAGATATCGCCATGAAACTTTCCCAGTTGATTACCTACATTAAGATGAGAAAAAAATGTATTACAAGTTTTCTGTAATTTAATGTTTAAATATACAAATTAGGCAAAATCTGAGTAATAGATAAAGCCAGGTTTATAATTATTTTTTCATTGTGTTCACATATTAGATGGGAAAAAATTACAGAGGGATTTATGGATATCTACTTTTGTTATCCTGTAAATCAGAATATACTGTCAATAGCCTTAAATTATGATTTTGGAATAAAATGTTATATAAATCAGGCTAGGAATAATATATTTATAAATCCCTCAGTAAATGTCTTCATAATATAACTAGGTACAAGACTGGAGAGTTTGGTGTATATAGGTGTAAAAATATTCTTTTTTTTAAATTATAGTTAGAATCGGTATAACTCAGTGTTTTAACTAACTGAAAAAGCTGAATAATCGTTCCAAACATTATTAGTCGGCAAAATAATCGATGATTAGTCGATTAATCGACTATCAAAATAATCATTTGTTGCAGCCCTATTTCCAATAGTCTGTTTTGAAACCCAGTCACACTAGTACAATTACTAACTAGATAAAAAACACATAAAAATGTGAGCAATAGGGAAACCCAGAAAGTGCACTGCTATAAACACTGAAACATAAGCCCTGCTGTCTTCAAATAAATAAACTTCAGTCACACTGTAATTGCTGTACAGTATAATGATACTAACTGTAGTTTCTCCAGCTTGAATTGTGGGTTCATCAGTAGATCACTGAGGTTTTTCACTCCAGAGTCTCCTAGTGTATTCCAGCTCAGGTCCAGCTCTCTCAGGTGTGACGGGTTTGATCTCAGAGCTGAAGTCAGGATGAGACTCTGTTTCTCTGTAATACTGCATCCATACAGACTGAAGACAGAAAGAGAAAATGACTCAGATCTATGATGATCAACTAACGTGTTCATCTTCATCCAGCAGACTTTTGCTGACAAATAAACATGGATATCAAGGTAAAGGTCACATGGAGAAAGACTACACATTGTTCATTTAAATATACTACCAACATTGTAACAATACAAAGGTTGAAAGCGTTGATGTATTTATGTTTACACATTCATGTCATATAATTTTTAAAGGGTCATGAAACCCCGAAACACATTTTTTGATGATGTGACGCGTGACCTTTCCAACGTGATGATGTAATACGTGGCACATCTCAGAGATGGTACAAGACAAGCATTTGTGGTTAAAAAGTATATATATATATAAATAAACCAAAATACAGCGAATAGCCTTCTTGGTGCGCCTACTTTTGAAAGTCAACATTTAGATTATGTGAACAAAGTTAAATGCATTATAAAGGCCTGGGTCACTTTGGAATAAATCACAACGTGTTTCATGATAAAAACCGTGACTTTAGTTTACAGTCCGGTAAATACAGCAGGTTATAGTAAATTATTTCACAGACCCCCTGGCACTCGAGGACTGAAAGCCTCAGAAGAAAGCCCTGTCGAGGCTCTTCCCCGGTGCGGGTCGTGTCGAGCCATTAGTCTGGGTGTTTGATGAGGAAAAGATTAAATGTAGAAGTTGCAATAAACGCGTTATGAATCTGCACAACTGCAGCAGCGGAGGACTTTTATTCTGCTGAGCGGATCTGAGGAAGAACTGATGACGGGACAGTTTGATCTTCGGCTGACAAATCAGAGGAAAGGAGCGTTTCATTCCCGCCCACGTGTAGAAATTGAATATTCAAGCTGTTCATAAATGTTTCTACCTGAGAACGAAAAGCGAAAAATCAAGCTGAATACTTTTGAAAAAATTAAAACAAAAAAGGAACCGTTTTCTCGTTTTTCTACTTTCAATATTAAATAAAAAAACGAATGATCATTTCCTTTCATTTCATTTCCTATTTGGACTGGAATAACGAGAAATGAAAAAAGACGGATCGTTTATACGTTTTTTCGTTTAGTTTAATAAACGGAAAATGAGATTCCGGCCTGATTTCTAATTTTTCGTTTGTGGTTTACAAATCGGTTTATGGCTTTGATATTTCGTTCGCACATGTGAGAGATCGCAAGCCATAGGCTACAATATGCTGACATGGAGTTTGGTGTTTTATATATGTATAGCCTATTTAAGAGCACTGATTTGGGAAGTAGGTCCTTCCTGTGTGTCATTGTCCCATTGAAAAATGCAATGAAAATATTTTATATGATATGGATAAAGTAAAATGTTTTACTGTAGCCTATTATTGTATGGGCAACAAGGATTGGACTTAAAAACAATGATAAACATGACCATGATAACATGTACATAACATTTCCCACTCGCCTTTTAATGAGGTGTGTGTGTGTGTGTGTGTGTGTGTGTGTGACAACAGAAGCTGCTGTGTGCTCTTCCTAACTGAATGCAAGTATTATTTCTACAAACTGAGCTCATAACTCATAGGACTGATTAATAACAAGTGTCATTTTTTTAAACATACGTAATGTAATTCTTGTATGCAAAATGTATTTACATTTGTTATAATTTATATCTGATTTAATTTCTTAATTTCGCTCATGGAGATAGCGCGGACAATGTGCCGTGTTTTAGTGGAAGATTGCTGCCATCTACTGGAGATCAAACACATTTAAGATTAAAACACCATCTATGATGATCATCTTATTGAAGAGCTACAGCAGCATTTAGTTTCCAATAGTCTGTTCTGAAACACAGTCACACTAGTTCTGTGTGCTGGAAGACACTGTTTCTTCTCTTTCATTATTAACTATTTATTTGACGTCTCTCTTCTTTATTCTCTGTTGAAAAGGCAGATTTCTGCATGTACACAATCAGGACATTGTATCAAATGCTGGAAATTAAACAATTACTAACTAGATAAAAACACATATAAATGTGAGCAACAGGGAAACCCAGAAAGTGCACTGCTATAAACACTGAAACATAAGCCCTGCTGTCTTCAAATAAATAAACTTCAGTCACACTGTAATTGCTGTACAGTATAATGATACTAACTGTAGTTTCTCCAGCTTGAATTGTGGGTTCATCAGTAGATCACTGAGGTTTTTCACTCCAGAGTCTCCTAGTGTATTCCCGCTCAGGTCCAGCTCTCTCAGGTGTGACGGGTTTGATCTCAGAGCTGAAGTCAGGATGAGACTCTGTTTCTCTGTAATACTGCATACACTCAGACTGAAGACAGAGAAATAACAATAGTTCACATCTTTGATGATCATCTTATTGAAGAGCGACAGCAGCATTTAGTTTCCAATAGTCTGTTCTGAAACCCAGTCACACTAGTTCTGTGTGCTGGAAGACACTGTTTCTTCTCTTTCATTATTAACTATTTATTTGAGTCTCTCTTCTTTATTCTCGGTTGAAAAGGCAGATTTCTGCATGAACACAATCAGTACATTGTATCAAATGCTGGAAATTAAACAATTACTAACTAGATAAAAAACACATAAAAATGAAGAAACCCCCCCCCCCCAGAAAGTGCACTGCTATAAACACTGAAACATAAGCCCTGCTGTCTTCAGATAAATAAACTTCAGTCACACTGTAACTGCTGTACAGTATAATGATACTAACTCTAGTTTCTCCAGCTTGAATTGTGGGTTCATCAGTAGATCACTGAGGTTTTTCACTCCAGAGTCTCCTAGTTTATTCCCGCTCAGGTCCAGCTCTCTCAGGTGTGACGGGTTTGATCTCAGAGCTGAAGTCACATCAGAACAACCTTCATCTGTCATATCACAGAAGCTTAACCTACATTAGCAGAGAGAGAAGAAAATAAGACAGAAGAAAACTCTTTATTCTGTAAAGTCACATCATCTTCATAAGCAAATAAAACAGAGGAAGAGAGATCTTCATCTTTATTTCACCAGATCACAAAATACTAAGTTTGCACAAATACAATGTTAAAGTGTTTTAGTTTAAACTGTTGAAGTGATTTTAAGCATTTTGATTCTTGTATGTGAATGTGACTGACCTCAATCTCTCCAGTTTACAGTGTGAATCCTTCAGTACATCACATAAGTGCTTCACTCCTGTGTTTCCTAGTTTCCTGCTCAGGTCCAGCTCTCTCAGGTGTGACGGGTTTGATCTCAGAGCTGAAGTCAGGATGAGACTCTGTTTCTCTGTAATACTGCAATATCTCAGACTGCAGACAGAGAAATAACAATAGTTCACATCTATGATGATCATCTTATTGAAGAGCTACAGCAGCATTTAGTTTCCAATAGTCTGTTCTGAAACCCAGTCACACTAGTTCTGTGTGCTGGAAGACACTGTTTCTTCTCTTTCATTAATAACTATTTATTTGACATCTCTCTTCTTTATTCTCTGTTGAAAAGGCAGATTTCTGCATGAACACAATCAGTACATTGTATCAAATGCTGGAAATTAAACAATTACTAACTAGATAAAAACACATAAAAATGAAGAAAAAAAAAACCCAGAAGTGCACTGCTATAAACACTGAAACATAAGCCCTGCTGTCTTCAAATAAATAAACTTCAGTCACACTGTAATTGCTGTACAGTATAATGATACTAACTGTAGTTTCTCCAGCTTGAATTGTGGGTTCATCAGTAGATCACTGAGGTTTTTCACTCCAGAGTCTCCTAGTTTATTCACGCTCAGGTCCAGCTCTCTCAGGTGTGACGGGTTTGATCTCAGAGCTGAAGTCAGGATGAGACTCTGTTTCTCTGTAATTCTGCATCTATTCAGACTGAAGACAGAAAGAGAAAATGACTCAGATCTATGATGATCAACTAACGTGTTCATCTTCATCCAGCAGACTTTTGCTGACAAATAAACAGGGATATCAAGGTAAAGGTCACATGGAGAAAGACTACACATTGTTCATTTAAATATACTACCAACATTGTAACAATACAAAGGTTGAAAGCGTTGATGTATTTATGGTTACACTTTCATGTCATATAATTTTTAAAGGGTCATGAAACACATTTTTTGATGATGTGACGCGTGACCTTTCCAACGTGATGATGTAATACGTGGCACATCTCAGAGATGGTACAAGACGGCATTTGTGGTTAAAAACTATATTTATATATATAAACCAAAATACAGCGAATAGCCTTCTTGGCGCACCTACTTTTGAAAGTCAACATTTAGATTATGTGAACAAAGTTAAATGCATTATAAAGGCCTGGGTCACTTTAGAATAAATCACAACGTGTTTCATGATAAAAACCGTGACTTTAGTTTACAGTCCGGTAAATACAGCAGGTTATAGTAAATTATTTCACGGACCCCCTGGCACTCGAGGACTGAAAGCCTCAGAAGAAAGCCCTGTCGAGGCTCTTCCCCGGTGCGGGTCGTGTCGAGCCATTAGTCTGGGTGTTTGATGAGGAAAAGATGAAATGTAGAAGTTGCAATAAACGCGTTATGAATCTGCACAACTGCAGCAGCGGAGGACTTTTATTCTGCTGAGCGGATCTGAGGAAGAACTGATGACGGGACAGTTTGATCTTCTGCTGACAAATCAGAGGAAAGGAGCGTTTCATTCCCGCCCACGTGTAGAAATTGAATATTCAAGCTGTTCATAAATGTTTCTACCTGAGAACGAAAAGCGAAAAATCAAGCTGAATACTTTTGAAAAAATTAAAACAAAAAAGGAACCGTTTCCTCGTTTTTCTACTTTCAATATTAAATAAAAAAACGAATGAACATTTCCTTTCATTTCATTTCCTATTTGGACTGGAATAACGAGAAATGAAAAAAGACGGATCGTTTATACGTTTTTTTGTTTAGTTTAATAAACAGAAAATGAGATTCCGGCCTGATTTCTAATTTTTCGTTTGTGGTTTACAAATCGGTTTATGGCTTTGATATTTCGTTCGCACATGTGAGAGATCGCAAGCCATAGGCTACAATATGCTGACATGGAGTTTGGTGTTTTATATATGTATAGCCTATTTAAGAGCACTGATTTGGGAAGTAGGTCCTACCTGTGTGTCATTGATTGTCCCATTGAAAAATGCAATGAAAATATTTTATATGATATGGATAAAGTAAAATGTTTTACTGTAGCCTATTATTGTATGGGCAACAAGGATTGGACTTAAAAACAATGATAAACATGACCATGATAACATGTACATAACATTTCCCACTCGCCTTTTAATGAGGTGTGTGTGTGTGTGTGTGTGTGTGTGTGTGTGTGTGACAACAGAAGCTGCTGTGTGCTCTTCCTAATTGAATGCAAGTATTATTTCTACAAACTGAGCTCATAACTCATAGGACTGATTAATAACAAGTGTAATTTTTTTAAACATACGTAATGTAATTCTTGTATGCAAAATGTATTTACATTTGTTATAATTTATATCTGATTTAATTTCTTAATTTCGCTTATGGAGATAGCACGGACAATGTGCCGTGTTTTAGTGGAAGATTGCTGCCATCTACTGGAAAGCAAACACATTTAAGATTAAAACACCATCTATGATGATCATCTTATTGAAGTGATAACGTGTTGTCGCTCTCAAATCATGTTCAGGTTTGGTTGCATGCATTGTTGTGAAGATAAATCACATTTTGCACATTACATTTTCCATTGTATTGACTGACTCACACATCTGCCTGCAGACACCCAGCTGTGCAGATTCATTTATAGATTTAACAACATTTAACCCAAGCCAGTGGTGACCAATCCAGCTTCTGGAGGACCAGTGTCCTGCAGTTTAGCTCCAGCCTATCCCAACACAGTTCATCAGGTGCAAAAGCTGTAACTGGGGTGGTAGCCTTATATAGATGTATAAGCTAATAATAAAAAGGTACTTTTAAAAGGGTAACATCCCAGTCACGTTTTTGTACCATTTTCTTCTGAGAGTGTAGCCTGGATATTTCTAGTAACCCTGAAGACTTGCTCAGCTGGTTCAGGAGTGTTTATTGGGTTGAAGCTGAACTTTGCAGGACATTGACCCTCCAGGATCAGGACACCCCTGACATGGGCCCTTCACATTAACTGAATGTGATTTATCAACACCTAGTACATCTTAAAATATAGAGCTCATGACAAATGAAAACAACATAAAGAAAGTATTTTAGTTGTTAGAAAATACTACCAGAGCTTTGATGGACAAACATTATATGCATAAAGCAGTGGGAATAAATAATACCTTGAAAGAAATGAGCAAATCTCAGAGAAACATCAACCAATAAAGCATGTAACAATAATAACTTAAAAAGTGCTGTCTTATAATTTACAGTATTTAGAGGCTTGGTTTTAAATTGTATCACACATATGATAAACTCTGTTAAATGTAATTTGTAGATTAATGTATTCGGTTTATTACTTAAAGCATCATGATCCAGTGAATTTTGTATTATAGGCCTTAAATTGAAATATGAATAGGAACTGTTAACGTTAAAGGCTAGAATACACTGTAAATTACTGGTTATAAAAAACATTTTGTTAATAGTTTACTTTGGATTAGAAATGCAATCCAACTGTTACTCTCCAACCCTGATAATGCTGTCAGGTATTCAGTATCCTACAAGTTCAGCTGATTCAATTATCTTTTTATCTCATTCTATTTGTGTGAACTGAGTCCTCGACACTTACAGTCATGCTGTTACATTTCTATCTATTTTCACAATTATTTATTCAGGTGTCTCACACACACACACACACACACACACACACACACACACACACACACACACACACACACACACACAAGGTTAGACATGTTATCATGGTCATGTATATTATGTTATTTTTGATGCTCATTCATACAGTAATTATAGCCTAGAGTAAAAAAAAAAAAAATAGCCTACATTTTAAGTTTAGAGATACTGAACTATTTTCATTTATCGAAGGGACACACAGGACCTACAGTGCAAAAAAACTCCATGTCAGCATATAGTAGCCTATGGCTTGCGATCTCTCAAGTGTCGTACATTAGAAGTGAAGCATCGCAGCAGCACTAATTGTGTTCCAGCAACATATTTCTGCATCAAATGTCAGCGAGTGGTGCAAAAGCTTATTAAAGTGGGATGTGAGTGTGCCGTACGGACTCTTATTATGGCTGTCCTGAAGACGAAGCGGTTTGACCAATCAGATGAAAGGGTCGTTTCAGCGCCGCCCACATGTGCGAACGAAATATCAAAGACATAAACCGATTTGTAAACCACAAACGAAAAATTAGCAATCAAGCCGAAATCTCATTTACCGTTTATTAAACTAAACGAAAAAACGATCCGTCTTATATTTCTCGTTATTCCAGTCCAAATAGGAAATGAAATGATCAGATGATACACGGACTAAATTGATGTCTTCAATTTCAAATAGTCTAAATCATACATGTAATCATGTAATAATACCATCAGATAAAATAAATACTCAAAGAGCTAACAAAAGATTCAAAATAGATGACGAGATAACATGCATTTCGTTGTTAGCCATAGAGGGGATGTAAAATTAACAGAATAGAATAGATTAGATTAGAATAGAAACTGTTTTTTCCCTATAGATATTCTGTATTACTTACATGATATTAATTAGCATCATCAGTCACAACAAATTCAGTCATACTGTAAAATGTACTACAATAACTAGCATTTGCACGGCAGCTTCTCATATGGGACATGCGTAATTGCTCAAGATACCAAGCGGAAACAGTCTCAGATCACTCTGCACATCTGTGGTTGGGACTTGCTTTGTAAGCAATGTAATATCGGCATTACTGGCTTTCCTGTCCTCGTTTTCCGTGGTTGCCGTCCCCATTTTGGAGCCTGTATCTGATTTGTGATTCTACGATACACGTGCAGATCTTATCACTCACAAATACTGTATATAAGGCCCTGCACTGCCATAGCAAACATCTCTGTCTGAAATGCGCTTCATAATGTCTCTGGTCAGCATCACTCTCATCAGCAGCATTCTTCTGAGCCTGTTTCCTCATGCACACTCCTGGATACAAATGAGGTCTTACCTCATGATTTATTGCATTGCTGTGGATTCAGCTGATATTTCTGATGCCTTTAAATGGGGACTATGTAAGAAACGGACGTATGTGGGTTTATGACTATGACTGTAAGAATCATAGCATCTTTATGTCACGTCAGATGGGCCGCTGAACTATG
Organism: Rutilus rutilus; assembly: GCF_951802725.1. NCBI lineage: Eukaryota > Metazoa > Chordata > Actinopteri > Cypriniformes > Leuciscidae > Rutilus > Rutilus rutilus. The sequence goes on along the minus strand of NC_140214.1, from coordinate 44,705,194 downwards.
CCTGCTGTGTGAAATACACTCGAAATCGAAAAAGGAACTGTTTTCTTATTTTTCTACTTTCAATATTAAATAAAAAAACGACTAAACTAATGATACACGGATTCGATCCGTCTTTTCATTTCTCGTTATTCCAGTCCAAATAGGAAATGAAATGATCAGATGATACGCGGACCGTACGGTCCTACAACCGGCTTTCTGGTGCATTACCATCAGCTTCTGCTCCTGACGGTGACATCACGTACCAGTCTCAATCCTTGGACTGACACTTGATGGAAAGATGCACACACTCTCGACACCTAGTTTTCTTATAGTTTTATATAGTTATGTGGTTTTATATAGTCATGGTTTTGTTTTTTTGTTGCCAAATTGGTTTGAAACAGTTGTTGAATAAACAATTGAACTGACAAATTATGCCTGATATCTGTTTGACTGACAGTTTCATTGATCACTGAGATAGCACTGACTTGGAATGAAGTTGCTTCAATATAAAAAATAAATAAATAAAAAATAGCTTAGATGTAGTAAACTACCTTTGCCATATTGACAAAAGTACTTATACAGCTGTGCAGGGCCGGCGATTGCTATAGGCGAACTAGGCGGTTGCCTAGGGCGACAAATGTGTTGGGGGCGCGGACGCACTCTAGTGTCGCCCTATCTACTTCCCATATTAATCATAAAATTAGAACGAAACGAGAAATAAAACATGTTTATTAAACATGATCAAAGGGCAAAGGGCGCCCCCTCAACCACACGTTTAATTACTTGTCAACCTGATTATTAGATTGAATTTATGATTTTTGTCGACCATTTCTGGATTGGCGGGGGGCGGGAGGGTTGCGTTACGTTACGTTAGGGAAGTGCTCAGCTGCTGGCGCGTTGATCGAAAATGAAGCGGTCTAAACCTCTGGTGCACAGGGACGAAAACGGAGAAAGGAAGAAGATAAAAAATAAAGCTCAGTATAGAGTAAGTCTTCTCATCTTAGCTATTAAGGTGTCCAATGAAATAAATTTACTTAGTATTGTAGCCTACATCACCTAATATTGGACGTTTGCTGTCACTAAGCTATAGTTTGCTAGCTATAGTTACTTTGAAGGTGAATAGAAATGGCAGAAACAACTGTTAATATTTTATTATTTGAGATAGAACTAAAAGAACTTAAATATTTAAATTTTGTAGTGGTACATACATTATCCATAATAGCACATTTGTTTGTAGAAGGTATAGTTAAACCAGTTTAATGGTCATAATTTGCTTAAATTAATCCAATTTGGTAAATATCCTTGATCATTCTTTGTAGAATTTGTGTATAAACAATTTACAGTTGATTCTTCAAGTCATAATTTGCTTGTTGAAGTGTTGGAGTGACTATTAGAGCATTTTTGTTTGTTCATCAATGAACATTCTTTGTAGCATTTTTTTGTAGGGGGGGGGGGGGCGCAAAAACTCAATCTTGCCTAGGGCAACCAAAGGGCTAGAGCCGGCCCTGCAGCTGTGATAAAGTCACATTAGCTGCCACCGCTGGCGAAGCAGCACTGACACACACACACACACACACTCACACACACCTCATTCATCCACGTCTCGTTCCTCCCTCTCATTGTCGCTATCATACCCCTTTTCCACCAACAAGAACCGGGTGCTGGTTCAGAGCTAGAGCTATTGCCAGTTCGGAGTTGGTTCGACTGACGAGCTTACTAAGAACCGGTTTGCGTTTCCACCGGCCAGAGAGCCACAACAGAGCTATATCTTACGTCACTGCATATGTATCATGTTGCTCAGCAACGCGCGTGCGGCAGCGCCAAACACAAACACACCAGACTTGTTCGAGATGCATCGGCTTCTCGCAGAACGATCAGCACATGAAATCAAAGCACTGCGAAAGCGATCAAAAAGCACAAGGAGTCGTATGATCTCCAAACACTCCCGCAGCTCTGATCGGTCCACGCTGCTCCGATGCATCTCGAACAAGGCATCAACAATAATAGACGTTGCGTTACTATGGATGCTCATGGGTTTGCGAAAATAAATCGGCATCCAAACACGGCGAATCCAACGCGTTCGTGCAGCTCGCCGTAACTTACATAGACGGATATTATAATCGAGCTGCTATTAGCTCGACTAGCTGCTATTTAAAAATGGCGGTCACAAGTTTCTCTTCAGTCTTGTTGGCCACGGTAACCCCGCCCCCAGCCTCTGACGCAAGCGGTTCTTTCTTGGCTCCGTTCTAGACCCTGCAATGATTTGGTGCTACTTAAGAACCAGTTTTACTGGTTCGGAGCTGGTGCTTTGGCGGTGGAAAAACAAAGAACCGATTTGAAACTAGGCTCTGGCTCCGAACCAGCACCAGCTCTGCCTTGGTGGAAAAGGGGTATCATAGGAGCGCGTGCACACGCGATGCTGATCGCACATGGACATTCATCCATCTCTCCACTCTCCCTTGAGTCCCTTCCATATCCATTTCCCGGTCATTTCACCCACTTATACTGCACTGTCTTGTCGTTTCGTCCCCGTGTTGTGTGTCTGTGAGGGCGTAGTCAGTCTTCCAGTGGGAAGCCGTCAAGCCGATTGATCGAGCGGCGGCCGCTGATTACATCACGGCCGGGTCGCGCCGGTGCATCGCAACGGGAAGCTGACGAATATGGAAGGCCAAAAGGGCCAAACGTGTGAAACTGTCGTGTAAACACGTAATTACGAGTTAACGCGCAATTTACGTGTTAACACGTCATTACGTGTTAACGCGTAAATGACGTGTTAACACGTAAATTGCGTGTTAACGCGTAAATTGCATGCTGGCACATTGGAAACCATGGACTTTACTGGCTGGTATGGCTATCTAAGCACAAATAACAAACAAATTCTGTAAATTGCAGGATTAAATCTAAAATAAAATTTGAACAATGTCTTTAAAAATTAACAACACACAACATTTAAAACAATACATATCCTAACACAATAAAAAGCATGCAACTGTGTGAATCAGAAAGTGGGAGGGGGGTTAATAGACCACTTACTGATATTTAGTTTTTCCTCAATCAAACTTCTTTAAATGAATAGTTGCTTTAAAATCAATTAACACAACATACAAAAAACACCCTTCTGTTGATGAATCAGTTCAGTATTCACTGCACAATGAAGCACTGCAGTCTATTAATGCATTTATTAAAAGTAGCCTAAATGTTTATCATCAGAGCTATTCTCTTTGATTTTATAACATATTCAGCTAGACACACAAATACACTAGGCTACTAATGAAATACATGTTTTTATATTTTTAATAATTAATAGTGCATATTGTTTTTCTAAATGGAACCATCCCTACACCCAAAGAGCACAGAGAGGTAACACCCCGTGCAGCACTTTTTGCATTCCTTGTATTAATGAAAATGCATGTTGTGAGAAAGCCCTACTGAGTGTTTGGTATTATACAGCAATCAGCCAGGTGTGGACATGCAAAATCGGCAGCTAAGTTACAAATCAGACCGACTGGTCTGTTATCCAACCACGTATATGTTTTTTTCTCAGTGCGTAATGAATAGGGGTGAGTTTTCGTATATATTTCGCCTTTGTTATTGATATTGTTCTGAATGTCGAGATTTGCTCGTAAAATGAACGCATTTTAAACTGCGTCACAAAGTGAAACCAAACCGTTTTCATATCAGACTTTGAGCTCGAAAATGATTCTAATTAGATTAGATTATAAGATATTCTCTACCTAGTTTCAGATCAACCGGTGTGTTCAATATTGTTTGAAAATGTTGAATTTCTATTGCTACTGTAATATTGAGCATATTCAACGTTGCGATCGTGCAATCTGCATGTCATTGTTTACTTTATTATGTTAATAATATAATCACGCCGCACGCGGTTTACCCAAGTATGTTAATTTATATAGGCCTATTACTTAATAACTGAATGTTTGTATCATTTACTGATATGCTTAACTGCATGTTTGTATAATTTAATGATATACTTATACAACTGTTTTCTTTGTTTATATTCTGTTTATTGCAGACCACACATTTGTGAATTAACATATACAAACTCCTTTGAATAAATAAGTTCAACTGGGATTCCCTCTCGTGTTTCTCTTACCGGAAACACACACCACCATCTCAAGCGTCCCATATGCTCGAATACATGTTTTTCATAAAGTTTTTCAATTAAGGGTTTTTGTTATAAGTTTAACCCCTCTACCCCAAAGAATAACATAGCCAACACAAACATGCAGCAAAAATGTACTTTTGTATACTGCAATTTCTGAACTTAACTGATCACACCACTAATTTATATCTGGAATTTTGTCTACATCACAAAATATACCCGTATTTTCCGGACTATAAGTCGCTTCGGAGTATAAGTCGCATCAGTCAAAAAAATGTGTCATGAAGAGAAAAAAAAAAATATATATATATATATATATATATATAAGTCGCACTGGACTATGAGTCGCATTTATTTAGAAATTTATTTCACACAAAAAAAAATCAATGTTACGGATGGGACAGTTCTCCGTCATGGACGTGACCGCTCTGAAAGCAGCACTAAAAGACTGCTTTAAAACTTTCACAGAGACCTCATTTTGTAAAATATTACATTAATATTTTTTCAATACAGTTTGACTTTTGGACTTAATAATGCTAGAGTTATTGGAACTGTTTGAATCACACAAATCGGAAACAATGCAGCCACCACCGGAATCAAAGTCCATTCATAAATGGATCTGTTATGTTAGGATATGTACGAAATTGAATTTCTAATAAATGTGAAAATTTAACTAATTGATGATTCAGGGTTTTGCACTGTCGCCCAAAGATTATAGCCTAATTAGTTTGTTTTATTTCGTGAAATATCAATCTTATCAAAATAAATTAGCCTATGTGTATTAGCTAGCATTATACCAGCATAATAATAATATTGATGATGATAATAATAATAATAATAAAATAAGGATATTTCGTCGTAACATTTAAGAAGGCTACTGCAGCCAGGCTAGATCATCAGCCACCTAATACCCTGAACAGATGCTACACGATTTCCTGCACGGCGGATCGGCACATGTTCGAATGCTAACACAAATATAAAATATAAAATAGTAGCAGAAAATTTACAATGAATTTAAATAATAACTATATCATTAATAATTATTCCAAACACAACTAATTGCAATATCAGCTGAAAGCCGAGGTGTCCTATATTTAGTCTCTAATAGTCATTTTTATAAAAAATAAAATAAATGTAAAAAAAATTGTAAATCAGTTGTTTTCATTAATCAGTTGTTTTCATTAAATTGGCTGCAGAATGATTTTGTTTCGTTATTTGGACATATAGCCTACATTTAAAAGAACAATTGAAATTGTTTTTGTTTAGTATGTTACAGTCACTCAGAAGAGTTGCGCAACTGCAGAATCAAGGTCAGTGAGAGAGAGATTGTTTCTGCTTCTGTATCAAGTCTTCATGTCAGGTCCAGCCGGAGGACTTTGTCCACATCACAGACAATATAGGCCTAATCTCTGCAGGCAAAGGGAGAATCCAGACCCAGCCTTGACAACATTATCCACACCTTGAGAGAGAGCCCGCCCCGGTCGCGCGCGCGCACTCTCACCGCACTGTCGGCCACCACAGAAGGCCAGTTTATTATTATTTTACTATAGTAAAACTATGGGTTAGCCTATATTCGTAAGGGTCTGTCTGTCATCTATCTTTACTTATTTATTGTGTTATTCAGTTTATAATGACGTTTATAATAACTGCATCCAATTTCTAATTTTTGTCATTTTGTCACCATTTTATTTGCTTAGTTGTGCCATCCTCATATTTTTCTTTTAAGGACTTTATTTTATTTTATTTTTTTAATTGATATCGATTATTTAATTATCTTGTAAATACCAAATGTCATCTCTGGAAAAAAAAAGAAAAAAAAAGAAGAAGAGAAATGGGTTAAGACACGACATTTACTTAGCCAACTGTAACATAGCTATAACTCTCTGTTAACAGACATGGGGGGGATAATTCGAAGTCGAAGATAATTCATAACTCTGAAACAACATTCCAACTGCAACGGTATTTTGATTTATTGCATATAATGGCAGGCTTTCGCGCTAATCGCGAAGCAACAAACTCATGACAAACTTAAATAAAGTAAAAAATAACTATTTTCAACATATACAACCCACCGTGATAAGTTTAACAGTGTTTATTAAAACCGAAAGTAGCTTTGTGCTGTACGTTTGTTTTCACGTCTGCATCACGGGCGCGCACCCAACTGAAGATGCCAGGTGACGCAGGCTCATCGTATCCATTAGGTAAGCGCTCGGTCACAATCTCATGAATAAATACAATACAACGAAGGTGTGCATCACCACATTAATAGTCATGAGAATGATTACAAACAGTTACGACAGGCAGTGTCAACGTGACACAACACCTTTATTTTATTTGAATTATTCATGATAGAGTGACACAAGCACTACGCTGAGCATACCTCATCAGCCATCATAAGCCAACGACAGTGACGGAAGGGTAACTTGCAGGAAACTCGAGTGTAATCTCCAAATCTATCCAACATATTGGCGAGAATATAGCATAATCTCTTGTTCTGTGTAGTATTCTTACAATATATTTTAATAATTGTTGGTCTTATATTCACTGATTTCACATTTGAATATGCATTGTAAAATGCCATTTTACGGCAGGAGTTCTGTCTCATTTCAATTATTAATAATTCAAGCCACTCTTGTTTTAGATTATTATTATGACATACAAATGTGTGTGTGTGTGTGGTGTGTAATGTTGTATAATGTGTAAAGTGTAGTGTGCGTGTTCTAATATAAATAACTTTGTGATATATGTTTGTGTGTGTAATGTAATATAATGTGTAAAGTGTAGTGTGTGTGTTGTAATATAAATAACTTTGTAATATATATATATATATATATATATATATATATATATATATATATATATATATATATATTCACTTCGAAAAACACTGCAAAACAATGCACTATCTCAGATTCATAAGGCTCAATGGTGTTATCAGAAGGGGCTCTATAACAAATAATGCATAGAGGTTAAATTATAAAAAGATGCTTTAGAAATATGCTACAGTATAAGTGTACATGAAAATACTGTTTGGAGAAATGTGTTATTATCTTTACACAATTTCTATTGTGATTGTGAAAACGGTCATGACTTTCAGGGCTTAATTAGTTATAGTTAACTGTCTAAATATGCCCATTTAAAATGTAGTTGTAGCCTATATTCTGAAAAGACATTGTTCAACATGTATTTTCACATTAAAAACTGCTTTTTCCAAGCTTAATCTAATTAGGTTCTGTGTGTTTGAGCAAGAGCACCAAACCAGTAGGTGGTGCTAATGTCCAATATTTTACGTGTTAACACGCAATTTACGTGTTAACACGTCATTTACGCGTTAACATGTAATGACGTGTTAACACGTAAATCGCATGTTAACGCGTAAATTGCGCGTTAACGCGTAACTACGTGTTTACACGACAGTTTCACACGTTTTGGCCCTTTTGGCCTTCCATAGACGAAACCATTGTCTAGTGCAGTGGTTCTCAATCCTGGTCCTGGGGACCCACAGCTCTGCACAGTTTGTATGTCTCCCTCATTTAACACACCTGATTCAGATCATCAGCTCGTTAGGAAAGAGCTCTATGAACTGAACTGGGAGTGTCAGATAAAGGAGACATATAAAATGTGCAGAGCTGTGGGTCCCCAGGACCAGGATTGAGAACCACTGGTCTAGTGTGAATAGGTGTTCGTGTGTGTATTTAACCCTCTGGGGACCAAAAACGCGCCGGCGCGTTTTGCTCGTTTTTTTTTTTTTAGCAATGAAAATAAACACTAAATGCTCTGTTAATTTTGATCTTTCATTTTTGTGTAATACATCAATCGATCCTGTTCAGTTTCTATTTTTTTTCTGTATACTCACAATAAAAATAAAGTGTTTTGCTTTTTGACAAATAAAGAAAAATTAACACAATGCGATTTATGCCTTCTCTCTGTAAGTAAACTCCCATTTGAAACGCGTTCGAAAATGATCTATAACTCCGCGAAAATTCAGTCAAACAGGCAAACAGACCCACAGGCATAAAGCTTGAGATCGCAGCTTTTAAATTAAGTAATTTATATAAAAAACAAATATTCTCAGCTTCTGTAATCTGTATAAAAAGAGAGCGACTCCAGTCGAGCTCATTACGAGCTAATTTGACCACTCCCCGGAGAGCGCGTGCTATTCAAATGCAAATTCTGAGAACGCCCACATCAGCTGTAAACAAAGCGCGTCGCGATCGAGTGAGGCATAATATAGCCTACCTTATGGAGAAAAGATTCCTCAGAACAGTGCTGATATGAGGAGCAATATCTCCTGATATGAGGAGCAGATCCCGCTGAGGAGTGAGGTAGGCTGTTTTCTTTTCTCAAGTGTGGAATAACATTATGGAATAACGTTAGTGTAGGCCTATGCAAACCGCAAAAAGATGAATCGCATTTCTATAATATGACTCGCCTTTCTGTGAGATGAATGAAGGGTACATATTTGTAAAGACTGTTTAGCCTAAATATGAATCGCGCGTCTGTGTGTGAAAGAATAAACTGCTTTGCTATTGCCTAGTGAGATGAGTAAAAATCGACAGGAATATGTTGAAATAAAATGTATTTGTATAAGCAACGTATTAAACTGCAAATTAGCATTTATATGCCCTAATATTTCATAAAAACAACGTTACAGTCAGTCACTTGTTGACTAGATTTGGGTACAGTTTTTAGGCTACTGTAGGATATACTGCCACATCAAATAAGCTTTTGTTTAGCAATTTCTGCTCATATCTAACCTTATATATATATATATATAGCCATCTACTTATTGCTATCCTGGGCTTTGGTTGCATTCTGATGGCATTATTAAAACATTTGACATGACAAAAAATACCTGCATAGATATATTAGTATATATCAATACTTATTTGCAGCTGTATCATACAAATAAATAGTTAAATATTTTTAGAATAAATAGTTTTTTTTTTTTTTAAATTATGTCTCTCACAGTGGACATGCACCTACGATGACAATTTCAGACCCCTCCATGATTTTTAAGTGGGAGAACTTGCAAAATAGCAGGGTGTTCAAATACTTATTTTCCTCACTGTATCTAGATTGCCAGTTTTAGCGAAAGTTTCTGAATCATTAATAAATGACCAATTAAAACAATATCTGTCAGCCAATAATATTCTTCACGATTATCAGTCTGGATTCAGAACAGGACATAGTACCATTACTGAAGCCATGTCAGTGTCAAATGATATTATAACCTCTCTAGATAGCAAAAAGTCATGTGCTGCTTTATTTGTCGATTTATCAAAAGCTTTCGATTCTGTAGATCATAAATTATTGTTACAGAGACTCAGGTTTATTGGCCTTAGTGAAACAGCTTTAAATTGGTTCGAAAATTATCTTTCAGATCGTACTCAATGTGTGTCTGTGGAAAACTACACAATTCACCATTCGTACAAGTTAATACTGGGGTTCCTCAAGGATCCGTTCTAGCCCCTCTTTTATTTTCTATTTATATCAACGATCTTGGTCATGGAAACGATTCCGCTAAATTACACTTGTATGCAGACGATACAATTATTTATACAACAGCATCTTCTTTAAATCAAGCTATGAAGCAACTACGCTTTTCAAGGACTGCAGCACTCATTGACGCAGTTAAAATTGTTTCTAAATTCTAAAAAGACAAAATATATGATTTTTAGCCGGGGTCGTTCTAAAGTAACCGACATTTCAATTATAGCTTCAAATGATATACCATTAGAAAGAGTGAGTTCTTATAAATATTTAGGTATATGGATGGACGAAAGATTAGCATTTGATGTAAATATTGATCATTTGTTGAAGAAGCTTAGGCCAAAATTAGGTTTCTTTTATCGCTTAAAAAACTGTTTCCCCCATGAGACCCGAAAGAAAATAGTAGAGAGTGCTTTTTTATCTATAATTGACTATGGTGATCTTCTATATATGCATGCAGCTACATCTCTACTTAGAAAACTAGATTCTGTGTATCATGTGTATCATTTTTCTTTTCCTTGGGCTTGAAATGAATTGCAAAATGTTCTTAATTTAGACGCACTTCCAACCTTTAGCACTTTTAAATGTCTATTGCAAAATGTTCTACAGGATACTTGTAATTGTTTTAATTGATTTGCTTTTATCTAATTTTTGATTGTTGTAAATTGTGGTGTTGTCTTATTGTTATTCTTTTGTGTGAAACTCTATGTGCCGCTGACTTGACCAGGTCTCGCTGGAATATCTCAATGTGATTCTCCTGGTTAAATAAAGGAAATAATAAAGGTTAATGTTAGGTTAGGTTAACGTTAGAGCGAGCGGCCATGCCAGACGGTTAAGTCCTTTTCATGTTTAACAAATCAAATCATGCAATTGCCTGGCTTGCCTGCCCTATTGGGGTCCTCTGCATATTTGATATGGTTTTAAACATTTACTTAATCATAAATTCTAAGTGTTCACATATAACTATGCCCTCATTCATTTGTATGATAATCTGTAAATGAGTGTTGTTTGTTTGGGCTGGTTACTATTGGGATGTTGTTAAAAATCCAACACCCCGATACAGATCCCATTCCCCCTGTGCCTGAAAATATGTAGGCACTTGTATATATTCTACACTGTGGACAAACCTCGCTGACACTGTAAATAAATAAATAAATAAATAAATAAAAAGCTGGTGGCTCGTCTTCATCACAACAGCCGTACGTCTGATCATGAATGCGATGATACGATGGATTATTATGATAGACAGAACACAATGATGTAGACCGACAATTCACATAATTCAAACACATAAATGAAGGTTTCAAAATGAGTTTTTTCCAACGTAGAATGATTTCTAAGATTAAGCATTTTGTATCCCGGCGATGCTGCTGAATCTGCTGATATCGACGGCTGGAGAATCAGTTATTCTCTCGTGCAGGGGCTGCTTCACTGCGTTATGTGAGAAAGTGCTGTTCTTTATAAGAGAAGCTCTTCAGAAATAGTGGACATTGCATTTATTAGCACTCATGGGATATTATAAAAAATAATCCAAACTATAATAGCCTATTAAATCTAAGAAAAACTCCAGGGCACTCTCCTGGAATATTAAAAATGCCTCTATTTTATGGCATAGTCAAAATAGACTTTTAAAATGACTCCAACGCGTTTCAGCACACTGGCCTTCGTCAGGGAATCAAACAGCTGTGAAGGATTACAGGTGTCTTTATAGTGGAAAAACCCCAATGATCAACTCCTCCCACTGGAAACAAAACTACAAAAAAACTACCAACATGGATGTAAAATACAACATGTCACCATAGTAGCATTTAGAAAAACATTAATACTATAATAGCCTAGCCCACATATTTTAAAAATGTATCATATATTGCTGCCACAATAACCATTTCAAATGTTTACATGCTTTCTTCTCTTTCTTCTCTTTCCTATTTTTGTTCGCTGAGCTGGAGCTGTGATGAAATATTGTTCTTGTAAATACTTTCCAGCAGGGGCGATTCTAGGATTTTTTCAACTGGGGGGCACAAGAGGGGCCACAATTAATACAGAGGGGCCAATCTTGTGTTTGAACTGTATATCCAAATCATTTCAAGAATTCAGTAACCTTTAAAATCATTAATAAACAGTGATACCCTATTATATTTTAATAGCAGTTATTCACTGCTCTAAATCAAAACAATCAAATACAATTTGTATTAACTTTTCCCTTTACAAAAGTGAAAGAAAAACTGTAATAAATAAAAGAATCCAATGTATGAATAGTGTACAACTCACAAATAATAATAATAGAACAGCCTTATTTATATAAATGCAGAATTATATTAATAATTCATACACTGTAAAACTTTACTGTAAATTTACAGCGAATTTCCTACAGAATTGTACTGTATTTCCATAATACAGTATTCGGCTGTATCTTTTACAGAACAGCTGTAAATATACAGCACATTTCTGTTTTCAACCCGATAAATTCGTAATACAGTATCATACTGTAAAAGCACTGCATTGTGGGATTGATTTCTTTCGCGCTCAATTCAGTTCAAATGTGACGCGAGCAGACAGTAGCTACTACAGGCAAACTTGATTTGTCAGCGGGATTCAACTGAACAGAATAATCATTCCTGTTATCAAGATAAACAGTGTCTGCGAATCTGTGAGCAATTTTTAAGCTTTTGTGAGCTTCGGTTCGTGTTTCAAACATTAGTTGCCTGTGACGCAGCAGAAAATGGGAGACATTAACTTTACATGAAGACGGATGGAAGAATTTGTCATCTGAATAACCTGCGCCTGTGACGATTAGTGGGATTTAGAGTTTGAGAAGATGGAAAATTGTTCAACTGAGTGATACGGTAAGCCAATATATATATATATATATTTTTTTTTTTTGCGTTCGCATTTCTAACATACGTTGATTTCACGAATGCTTATTTGGTTTGATTTTGCAAACGCGGTTTTCTACCGCGGCCGCGCAAACAATTCACTCTGTTCCACCTGTTTACCAAGTAACGTTAACGTTAACTTCAATATTTCACATAATAGGCAACATATACCATGTTATGCATGACCTGCTTTTGATATATATATATATTTCGTTTCAGGCTTTGTAATCTGATGACGGTCCAGTGCTAATGTAAGTACTTTTAATAGTGTTACAGTTATAGTCTATGTGGTAAAAAAAAAAATGCTATCAAATGCTGTTTTCAAATGTAGTATTCCTGATTGCCATGCCATGGTCCTACAACTAACAATTCAAAGAGAAGTTAGACGGTGTTATCCTTCAATCAGATAAGTAGAGATTATTCAACAAATCTCATTAATATGTAATATTTTTTATGTTTTGGTTCTGTTGATCATGGCTGTGCTGTCCTTTTTAAAAATTGTTTCAGGAATTTGCAACGCTGATGTCCAGCAATCTACACTTGCCAGAGAGTCCGACTACACCTTATTTCCTGGTATGTAAACATTAAAGGGGTAGTTTAAACCTAAAATGAAAAGCCATCATTTACTCACTCCACTGCAAAATATATTTTTCTTAATTAGTGTTTTTTTCTTGTTTCCAGTCCAGATATATAAAATTCTTACATGAAGAAGCATTTAATAGACAAGTAAAAATTGTCTTGTTTTCTGAAAGAATATGTCAAAATTTTGTGATGCTTAAAACAAGCAAAATAATATGGCAGTCCGTTTTAACGTTCTAACCCTAATCAATTTGAATTTTTAGGTGAAAATTTTAATTTATAGAACTATGAATAGATAGACAACTACATCGAACCACAGTGGAACCCACAATAGTTATTTTAATTATTAATATTATTTATTAATTCATTTTATTATTATTTTTTCAATTACAGGTCAATCTCTAAGCAACCAGTGCTGGACATTACGTTTGGAAGGTCAAGGTGTGTGTGGAAAGGATCAAAGCCTAACTTCATCACTGGCCTGGCAGCGCTGTTTGCCTCCTCCTATGAGTTCAGCTTGCAGTACAGGAAGAGGCAGCACCTTGAGTTTGTTCAGAGGTTAGTCATTAGCATATTTGCCATTCATATAAATATTAGACTGAATTGTGACTTGTCTTGACAGTATTTATTATGTTGACTACTGGTATGAACAATATGGCCCTGGTTTCCATACTGGGCTTAGCTTAAGCCAGGTCTAGGCCTTAATAAAATTAGGGTATTTAAGCAGCTTTTATAAAAAAACATTACTGGTGTGCATCTTGAGACAAAACAGTGACAGTCACATATTTCAGATATGTCAGTGCAAGTTGTTTTCAGTTGAAGGATTAGTGAAAATTCTGTCATTAATTACTCACCCTTATGTCGTTCCAAACCTGTAAGACCTTCATTCATCTTCAGAACACAAATGAAGATATTTTTGATGAAATCTGAGAGGTTTCTGATCCAGCCATAGACAGAAACATCTTTGTAACTTTCAAGGCCCAGAAAGCTAGTAAAAACATTGTTTAAATAATCCATGTAACTACAGTGGTGCAACCTTAATATTATGAAGCGATGAGAATACCTTTTGTGCACAAAAAAACCCAAAATAACGACATTATTCAACAATCTCTACTCTTTCACGTCATTCTCCTACGCTGTTGACGTAGTGTAAACAGTGTCAAGTCATCTTCATTTATATAGCGCTTTTAATATAGATTGTTTCAAAGCAGCTTTACAGTGATAATAGGAAATTACAGTAACATAGATTGTTTTGGCTTTACAGCAGCTCTAGAATAAAGTTATTAGATCGACTATTTTTGACTGTCAAAATGTAGGCAGACACAGTTTCCATGAGTTGTTCAAAATCTTTCTTTTTAGTAAACTCTGTGTACACAAACAATGTTCTCAATGCTGGAGTTCATGTGTAGAATCTCTGGTGATACTGAGAGCACAGTTTCATGTTGTGTCGAGCCTTCTTAGTGTTTTAAAAATAGCGATTTTTGATGCTATCATAGTCGTGCCACAAGCACTCCCATTCAAAAGGCAATTTGACCGAAAACGAAAATACGGTCAAAATTAAAAGTGGCGTTTCCATCCTAATTATGCTTTTAAACGAAGGTTTGCCTCGGGTAGATTAACAAAAAGACCCTAGGTTGCATTTTGGTAAGAGTTATCCTTTAATACACTCCGGCCCACTCATCCTCACAAAACAGTGTAGGAGAATGACATGTAAAAGAAGAGATTATTCAACAATGTCGTTATTTTGGGGTTATTTTGCACACAAAAAGTATTCTCGTCACTTCATAATATTAAGGTTGAACCACTGTAGTTATATGTACTATTTACCAATGTTTTTACCACCTTTCTGGGCTTTGACAGTTGCAATGACATTGATGTCAATGGAGGGACAGAAACCTCCCAGATTTCATCAAAAATATCTTAATTTGTGTTCCGAAGATGAACGAAAGTCTTAAGGATGAGCAATAATGACAGAATTTTCATTTTTGGGTGCAAACATGCATTTTAGTCTGGTAAATGTCATGTTTAACATTATCATGTAGTCATGTATGCAATAAACATTGCAAGGCTTGCAATTAAAGTTAAATTATTTCTGTCACAAAGGTTTGGGCTAGATTCTGGCAATGTGTGCAGTCTATGGCTGCCTTTCCACTGATACTTTGATGGGACCTGATGAGGGGATGATATTAAAAGTTGTAGAATAAAACTTTAAATCTGGCAACCCCACTTCCAAAAGTTTAGTTAGTTGACAGTGCACATGTAAACAGACACATTGAGTTGATGTATTTTAACCAGGGCAGAAAAAATATCAGTTATTGATCACAACATCCAACATTGCATTTTTTTTCATGTTGTTCAGTTTTATCCAAACAGTTTAGTCGTTAAAACCGATATCTGGTTTTTATTTACACATCCTTTGTGCTGTCTCTCTTTGTCAAAATATATAAACTCAGTCCATAATATTTCATTGTTTTTTTTTCCTTTCTTTTCTGCCTTTTAGACGATTTCCTGACATCAATCCTGAACGTGGATCAAAAACAAAGAAAGGACAAGTAACTTCAAAGAAAACTGGCCAAGTTGTGCAAAAAAAGAACACTGTAAGCCTACAGGTGTCCTCACTTCTGTGAAACCTTGAAGACTTTGAATTGGGACTTGAAGACTTTGAATTTCGTTTGCACTTGTATGGACTTCAAAACAGAAACAGCAATTCACTGCCATTATAAAGCTTGGAAGAGCCAGGACATTTTTTAATATAACTCCGATTGTATTCGTCTGAAAGAAGAATGTCATGTAGACCTAGGATGACTTGAGGGTGAGTAAATCATGAGCTAATTTAAATTGTTGGGTGAATTATCCCTTTAATTAAGTGCTAAGTGTTACCTGTTTGTTGTTAAGTGTTAAAATTGCATTTTATGTTAAAAAAAAATTCAGCCAACATGTTCACAGAAGGCAATTTTCTGATCTTTGCTTTTAACCAAAATAAATGTTTTTAAACCCAGAAAATGTTGTTTTCTTTTTCATAGTGTGACTACTATACCATTTATTGCTGTAGACAAGTTTAATATTGTAAAATTATGTGGTATATACTGTATTTGGTAATTACAGTGGAGTACTGTAAATGCTGTTTACTGTACTAGTGCTGTAAAAATACAGTATGTGGCTGGCAACCCAGCTGCCAGTATTTTACTGTAAATTTACAGTACAATGTTTTACAGTACAATACTGTAAATGCTGTTTACAGTACTAGTTCTGTAAAAATACAGTATGTGGCTGGCAACCCAGCTGCCAGTATTTTACTGTAAATTTACAGTGAAAAGTTTTACAGTGTATAATACACAATTAATTAATTAATATAACTGTAATATACATTTAATAGGCTATAATAAATTGTTTTTGTTTATTATCCACATCCCGTTCAATTTGCATAGCAGCAGTTGCAGTAAATTTGCATTGATGAATAAACAAAATCTACTTATGTCAAGGCTAATTAGTCTTGAGCATATTGATTTAAAAATATCATATATTCATACTTTGTTAGATAGCTATTTGTTCAAAAAGGTAGCTTTAGTTTAACGTGTAAAATATGTGGATCCTATAGAAACAGTTTAGAATAGCTTAATTAGTCCAGTGTTATTTTAGTATTCGTTATTTATTTTTGCTATTTAATCATGCATTTATATTTATGATTTTTTTATTTGAGAATGTTTCTGGGTGTCATCAAATGACGTTTTGTCAATAACTTCTGTGAGAACACAGTACACGACGAATTTGAGACTCATTTTATTTACTTTGATTGACACAAAATTCAAGAAAATTTAATAAAAAACGTATTACAAGTTTTTTTAATTTGTATGTCTAATTATGCAAATTAGGCATTATCTCATTAAATATGCACAGTTTTTGCATAAATTTTTGGTAGATACTGTAGACTCTGAACATATGATAAAGCCAGGTGCAAAATTCTGTTTTTATTTTGATTACACACAAGATGAAAAAAGATGTTCAGAGGGATTTCAGGATATGCTTTCATTACCTAGGAAATCAAAATATAGCCTACTGTCCTCAGCCTTAAAAAAAAACAATTTTCGCCATTTTATTAAAATGTCCCATTAATCAGGCCAGGAATGATTTATTAACAAATCCCTCTGAAAATATCTTCATAATACTGCTATGTGTATAACTGGAAAGTTTGGTGCACATAGGCTAAGATGTTTGTACTGGAGAATGACAAAAAACTCATTTTGAGAAAACGGCATTTAAAGGAGTCATAACCTAGTATTACCTTGGATACCCACGCTCTATTATAGTCTTTCAGGCCCTTCTAAAAAAGAAAAGTGGGAAAAAAATAAACACAGAGCTCCTCTGACCCTTATTTCTGAAGGCATTATTGTCTCGCGAGATCTGATGCGATATTTTGGCTGTCGTGGACGGTCATTTTAATAATGTAAATGAGGGGCGCGTTGATTGGTGGCAGGAAGGAGGGGGGTTGACACCGCAGATAACTTCAGCATATCATTCCAAAATGACATCATGGCGCAAGTTGTGAATGAACCCGACCCGGCCGCGACCTACGGGATTCAACCGTATATGTTTGAGCCAGACTCTGAACCAGAGCTGGAAAGGGAAGATGTAGAGTTGTTGGATGGACGTCTACATCAAGATGTCTCTGAATGGTAAAGACAATCATTTTGACTGAGACATACATTAACATCAGTAATGAGCTAAAACGTTTGTTGCTAGTTTTTCTTGTAACGTGATGTTTATTATTACTTGACTGTTTTTATTTATCTATCCTTATCTATTCTATAAAAAAAAATCAATACAATGATATGTTGTCATAGTTATATAATATACAATTCTATAAAAATATAGATTTTTCCAAACGGAGCTTCGATGCCAACTTCACCTGATATTGCCCCAAATTTGTGAATGATTCCTGTGTAAAATGTTTAGCGCAGACACCTAACGTTAAGCCAGTTGAAAGGGTTGTTGGAACAGCGTCATTAAAAATGAATTTAATCCACTGGTCCCTGACAGCTTGGTCCGTTGTTGGTAGAGAAAACACATTTACATGTTGATTCTGGCAGTCAACCACAGAGCAACTCACGTGTGCACTTTGTTTCTGCATCTTTCTCGAATGAATATGAGGGGGAGAGGGGCAGGGCGGGCTTCCTGCAGCATAGGTCTGCGGTGTCCATATATGGTATATCCTGCCCCGTCTTGACGTCAAGTCGGGGCAGAAATTAAAATCTCGTATTTGAGTGCACGTGCACGTGGGCTGGTTTACGAACCCAGGGGTAAACAAACGCTTCACTTTTAAATATCGGCTTCCCGGCCAGTGTATAATCGTTAGGCAATCATAACATACATTGATTTTCGTGGAAAAGTGAAAATTACAGGTGATGACTCCTTTAAAGATTTGTAATGTAAAAGCAAATTATTTTTTAGAGGAAACAACTATTTACTGACACAATATCTTGTCAAATCCTTAGCAATCTACAATACAAACCAACTAAAACACATCAAAACTTATAACTCAGCATTTATGGCCTTCAACTGAACAGAACCCCAGTCAAAAACACTGTAGAAATTTCAGAGCACGTCACGTGATGCGTCTGAACGAATCACGTTGTTGGAAATTGGCATTAGCCAATGAGATTCGCATTTAGAGTTAAATGCCCCATTGTACTTTCACGATTGGTTGCTGATGAAAAGGAAATGTCTTTATTCTTTCTGTATTAAACTGACGCGTGTCGTTTGTTCAGAGACTGATTCAAAACAAAAGATTCGTAAAGGTTTCGTAGCTTCATGAAGTGTGTTTCGAAAGATCCCGTCACTGCACCAAACATTTTACATTTTGTGAAATACCAACATTAAGTTGAAAGCAGTCATGAACAGTTCTGATCCTGATGTCACAAAAACACATTGTTCTGCCTCTACAGAAACTGAAATAATTATTGACCCATGATCAAACTGTCTTAATCAAATATTTAAAGCTTGATATCACGTTTTAACATAAGCCCTGCTGTTTTCAAATAAATAAACTTCAGTCACACTGTAATTGCTGTACAGTATAATGATACTAACTGTAGTTTCTCCAGCTTGAATTGTGGGTTCATCAGTAGATCACTGAGGTTTTTCACTCCAGAGTCTCCTAGTGTATTCCTGCTCAGGTCCAGCTCTCTCAGGTGTGACGGGTTTGATCTCAGAGCTGAAGTCAGGATGAGACTCTGTTTCTCTGTAATACTGCAATATCTCAGACTGAAGACAGAAAGAGAAAATGACTCAGATCTATGATGATCAACTAACGTGTTCATCTTCATCCAGCAGACTTTTGCTGACAAATAAACAGGGATATCAAGGTAAAGGTCACATGGAGAAAAACTACACATTGTTCATTTAAATATACTACCAACATTGTAACAATAGAAAGGTTGAAAGCATTGATCTATTTATGTTAGTTTACACATTCATTTCATTTAATCTTTAAGGTTCTTTCATGTCAATGTCACCCTTGGTTTGCTCACTGGGTCAAATGTGTTTATGTCGGTTGTTTTCAGACACATTGTCTACTTGCTAAAACTTTACAGTAAGGTTTCATTTGTTAACATTAACTACATTAGTTAACATGAACCCATGATGGACAATACTACACAGCATTTAATAACCTTAATGTAAGTTTCAACATTTACTAATACATTTTTAAGTACAAAAGTTCAGTTAACATTAGCAAATCCCCTGTGAACTAACATGAACAAAGAATAATAATTGTCTAAACTAATCTGATCAGATTAAGGAATAAAAGTATTTGCTTAAGCAGAAAACAATCAAACAAGTTTTGTAAAAGGTAGTTCATCTGCTTTAGTGCTGCACCGTGAGGCAGTGTCAGTGTGTTTAATGGATGGCTCAGCTAAACAGGCCAATAAGAGACTATTAACTGCTATTACTCCTTTTAATTATACTAATGTCTTATTAAAATGTCTACAAATGTATAAAACTGATCAGAGATCAGGTAAAACCCACAGACACTTGATCAGTCTCAGTGAATCTGCATGATTCATGGGTTCACAGAGATCATCGCCCCCCAGTGGTGAACCATTGACATTTCCAAACGTTTCCAAACAGTTATGATGTAACGAAGCCTCGTTTACTGAAATCACATGACTTTGGCAGTTTGATACACACTGTAACACTTTACTTGAAGGGGTGTGCATAAGACTGACATGGCATATGTCATAAATATGAAGGAGGTTTTATGCATGTTAATGTCAACTGTCATTAAGTGTCATTCGCTCAATTATGACATTTTTAATGCAAATATGACATTGTTTGAGATGTCTTTGTTTTGACAACTTGACATTACTAAGAGAACATAAATATGTCATAAACATGACATAGCAGATTAATTATCAAACTTAAGAAACCACTTAGCTTTATGGGTTAACATTACATTAAACTGTCATGTGGTTGGTTTTGACATTGGCTGTCATGAGGCCATTATAACTGTGTCATGAATGTTTTTCTTGACCTCAACTACAGTGGTACAAATTAAATTTGTCATTAAAATGTTATAATGGCTTCATGACAGCCAATGTCAAAACCAACCACATGAGAGTTTAATGAAATGTTAACCCATAAAGCTAAGTGGTTTCTTAAGGTTGATAATTAATCTGCTATGTCATGTTTATGACATATTTATGACAGGTTGTGTTGTCTTAGTAATGTCAAGTTGCCATAACAAAAGACATCTCACACAATGTCATATTTGCATTAAAAGTGTCATAATTGAGCGAATGACACTTAATGACAGTTGACATTAACATGCATAAAACCTCCTTCATATTCATGACATGTGTCAGTCTTATGCACACCCCTTCAAGTAAAGTGTTACCCAGTTCGGATTCTGATGTCACAAAAAAACATTGTTCTGCCTCTACAGTAACTGCAATAATTATTGACCCATGATCAAACTGTCTGTCTGGAAATATTATCATCAGCTAACATTACAACTAAAAGTAAAGTATATTATAAATAAATGAGCAATACTCACGTCAGTGTGTTGAGTTGACAGTGTTTATCCTGCAGTAGAGCAGCGATCTGATTCACTCGTGTGTCTCCTAGTTCATGTTCACTCAGATTCAGCTCTCTCTGGAGTAACGGGTTTATACCCACAACTCTATTCACATACTGACAGGCTTCCTCTGCAGCAGGACTCACAAACCTGCAGAAGAGGCAATTCAGTTCTCAAATAAATGTCCATTGCATTACAAAAATTGATATGATAAAAAAAAACTTTACAAAACATTATTGTTCTAAAGACAAGCTCTAGTTAGTTATCTAGATGTAACACTTTTCTTTAAACATTTAAATACACAAATAAATATAAATTTAAAAGAAACTAAAGCGACACTCAGTCCTAAAGCAAACTCATAAGAACAGAAACGTCTCACAGAGCAGAAGGGCAAAAGCTCTCTAGATCATGATTTTCAGTGTGAATACAGAGTGTGAAATTAAGATCTTTCTGGCTTTAAAGCAGGAGGAGTGAGAAACGTCAGCACAGAGAAAACTGGCTTGTGAAACTGCATGTCTGTGAACATCTGGAGACTCATAGACCTGGGCTGTGTTTCCCGATAATGTTGTCTCTTAGCGCTACGAAGACTCTAAAGGTATAACTTAACTAAAGGTGTACCATTTCTTGGCGTGTTCCCCGAACCATACCTTAGGAAGCTGCTTAAGATACACCTTCTTACGTGCGACGTTACCCGGTGCTGTCCGTGGCGATGCTGCTGAGTCTGCTGATATCGACGGCTCGAGAATCAGTTATTCTCTCGTGCAGGGGCTGCTTCACTGCGTTATGTAAGAAAGTGCTGTTCTTTATAAGAGAAGCACTTCAGAAATAGTAGAAACTGCATTTATTAGCACTCATGGGATATTATAAAAAAGAATCCAAACTATAATAGCCTATAATAGCCTAGCCTACATATTTTTAAATTGTATCATATATTGCTGCCACAATAACTATTTCAAATGTTTACGTGCTTTCTTCTCTTTCCTATTTTTGTTCGCTGAGCTGGAGCTGCGATGAAATATTGTTCTTGTAAATACTTTCCAGTTTTCAGTAATAAAAGTGTACATCTTACATACGGTGCTCGGCAGTGATCAAAAAGGATTTAAACAGTGAATTTTGAATCTCTTCTTGTAAACTCAGAGATGTGGATTCAGACGGCAATTAAATTCCCACACGACCTGATTGTCAAAAAACAATTTGGCCAGGGATTTTTACGCGGGTTGGGTGAGAAAAAACACTGACATTATGGATTCGGACGGCAATAAAATCACTTACCCCTGTAAATGTTTAAAATACTGTACAAGCCCATGAGAAATTAGCGTCTGAATAGGACTTAATGGACAATGCTTTCACTGGCCTTTGAAAGCTCTCCGCGGACGGCGTCGTCTTCTAGAACAACTATTCTCTGTATCGCTGCTATAGTTTGAGCAAACTCCCCTACGGTGTACATCTTAGGACATCCTCAGACCTCAGACATAAAGGCATCGGACATAAAGGCATCGGATGAATCATTCAGAATTATATTCGTATAGACGGTCAACAGTGATAAGGTGAAGCTAAGAGTGGTTCAGACCAACCTTCCGAACGCATGACTTACAGAAGGTGTACTGAACTAAGAACGTTTCAGCAAACATGTATTAACGATAAGGTACAGATTAAGGTGTAACTTAAGAACAACGTAGCGTTAAGAAGGTTTCGGGAAACCCAGCCCTGCTGTAGAGAGATGCAGTAAATCTGGGCTTGATGGAAAACTATTGTGTTCAGAAAACTATTTCATTAAATGAAGTTTAAAACGTAGATTCGGGAGGAGCCTAAACATTCAGTCCTGTTGATCATCATTACGAGCATATATAAGCAGCAGACACAACCTAATTTCATTTATTTATTCACCTTGATGTTGTTTTAAAGCCTTATTACCTTATTTTTTACGGAATACAAAAATACATATAAAAAAATCCCTGCTGTGTTTTCATGCAGTATTTTTTTTTTAAAGAGGATTCAGATGTCATAAAATAATCCCATGCAAATCATGCTATATTTGTTCAGAATGTATACTGGGTTTGACGAGAAACAAACCGATAATGTTATTTATTATTAAGTGAAAATCTTGGCCTCGCCGTTGCTACATACACGCGAGCGCACAGCAGTTCGTGCCACTGCGCCCAGGAGAAATCAGCCTATGTTTTATTTTTAGGATTTCAGCTTTAATACATTTTAATTACAAAAGTCTCCAGTATAAACCTCAGAAGAGTATGTGTATTTATCTCTGTTGTGCTCAGGTCGTCAGACACTCAGGTCGTCAGACACTTTTTGCGTGAAAGTTTGAACAAATAATAGGCCTATATACCCAAGTCAATGTATTATTATTTTATTTTTGTATGAGTATTTAAAGATATTTAATTTACAACTAATTTAATCATTTATATCTTGATGCAGTTTATTTATAATATTTTATTTAGCACTTGGGTATGGCAAGGTGGTTTCCAGTATAAGCACTGCCAGGTTCTGCAACAGAGAGGACCCAGAAACGAAGAATTCAAATCAACAATGCACTTATTGAAAATCAACTTTTAAACAGTCGGGCAGCCGAGTCCCGAGCCACCAACAGGGCTGAGGCTAAAGGGGGATCCGGTAACCAGGCAGAAGGGTTTGCAATGTTGCTTTATTTGTGTAATTCCACTGGGTGCCACTAGTGTAGTAGCAGAAACCACATACTTCACCTTTAATCACTCATTTTAAGCTTTAAGCGCTATTGCTCAGTACAATCACATGAAAAAGGAAAACAATAACATGGCAGGAGAGAGAGACCCGAGTCCTGACAAACAACTAAGTTATATTACAATGTCTGAGTCCTGTATCGGCAACCTGCCATTCACGTGGCTTATATACATTTCAGAAAACCCCTTGCTCACAAATATCACATGCAAAAAATATTGCATAACCATGCCACGGCAGGCCAAACTAAAAACCCATAGCTTACCTTGTATGGCTGATGTTTGTTCTAAACAAGTCAGAGTCGCCTGGGTTTTGAATTGAAGATGTTGATCTCGTCATAAACTAATTAGACTATCTGTTAGTTCTCTTTTCAAACGACAAAAGTGTCAAGTTGTTACGGCGTCCTGTCATCTTTGTCAAGATGTTTTTCTTCATTAAATGCATCATAGAAAGTGGTTTAGTCATTTTTGTAATAACATAAATAGGGCGCTGCTAGTTGAAATCCGGATATTTGTGCGAAGAAGAACATTACTACTGGGCGCTGGCGTGTGACGTAACTGATGAGACGAAATAACATGTTCTTTTTAAAATTAGGATAGAGTTTTAATGCATGAAAAATCCTCGATTCGCAAAGTAGAGAATGTATCCGTCTCTCCTCTCCTCACGCTCACAGACGCCCTTCCAAGCAATTTCCCGATGATTTTGTAATGATTTCATGCCTAAGCGGTGCTTAAACTTATATTGACCTGGGTCGCTCGTTGTGTTCTTTCTTACGGGTTGTATTTCCACAGCACGAAGGTAATTAAGATCTACTTTTCATGAATTAACTGTTCGTTTTTAAATCTCCAGGTCAACTGGTATTTGTTATGGGCAGTCAAACTATGGATTTCCATTTGAATGCACACAAGCTCATGCGAAAAGTTTCACATCTGAACACGAATTCGCATCACGTGAAGTTTAACCAGTAGAAGATCAATACGTCATGGCGTGACCTCTAGGCTTGCAGTAAAGGCGAGTAGATTGTATATTTTCTGCATTTTTAGTGTATTACTGTTCGTTATATTTTGAATTGAAAGTGGCATCATAAGAAATTTCACACGCTCAAAGTTTAAGTGTATACTGATTACATTTGCCTATGTAAAAAAAAAAATCTTCTTACAAAACACTCAGTGTAGTTTGATCTCTAATTCAAACAGATATGCTTGTTCTATTCTGCTAGTTAAGATCTTCCCGACTATATAAATAACACAAAACTATCTGTTGAGTATAATGCTTTCACAGATCACATTTTCAAGTAAAGTGTTCATTTTTCATGCCATGAAAATAGAGCATTCCTAATATGTCAGCAAATTTAAAAGCTGTTGTTAAGAATTGGTTATATTCCTTATATTCACTGTAAATGTTAGATTCTAAGCCTTAAATGACACCCCCTTTCTGGCTTGTCAAACAGATGGCCATGATGTCTTTTAGATCCAGCAGCTCATGTGTTGTATGTTGTCATTATTAGTAGTATCTTTTAACCCTCTGGGGTCTGAGGTGTTTTTGGGGTCCTTGAGATGTTCTGACATGCCCTGACATTTGTGCTTTTTCAGTTGCTTATAAACATATTAATGGCAAAAAAAAATTACACACTATTTAGCACAAACAGGGCTACCATAATATGTGAGCAACAAGAATGTACATGTCTGCATTTTTGAGAGAATAATGTTTATGCGTGGTTATTGAAAAAACTAAAAACTAAAGTTTCTGAAATAAGGCCATAAAACACATACTAAATATGTGCCAATAAGACTTTTGTCTAATGGATGTCATTGCCTAGTGTTTTTTCTTCAAAATGATGTGAAAATCACCCTGCCTAATCATTCACATAAC
The DNA here is from genome assembly GCF_951802725.1 of Rutilus rutilus. Taxonomy (NCBI): domain Eukaryota; kingdom Metazoa; phylum Chordata; class Actinopteri; order Cypriniformes; family Leuciscidae; genus Rutilus; species Rutilus rutilus. The sequence continues at coordinate 44,679,489 of NC_140214.1, read as the reverse complement.
ACAATACATTGATTTGAATTTTGCAAAGCACTTTCTGTTTGGAAAGGCCATATGCGGAGTGGGCGTCACAGATCATGCATATGTAGTGGTTCACACCTTAGGAGACAATGGGGCCCGCATACTTAATGAGCCATTCATTCAGGTGAGTCACTGAGCCACAAGAATGCAAGAGCAACAGTTGGAAGCATCTCAATTCTTTTTTATTTTTCCACATATTGTGCTTGCAATTTGGCCTATAATATCCAAGGAAAACATGTCTAGTAATTGTGCAGTTAATTCTCATACTGTATTTTCAGTTTTGGAATATTTATCCTCTCCCCAAATTTGTCACTAATAAAACACAATAAAAATTATTTAAAGAAAAGGCTTATATTTACCTTTTAAAAGTTTGTTTACATCTACCTTGTAAATATATATTTTTATTAAAAAGGTTACAATTACAACAACAATTCAAGTGTAATCTTTCTTTGTAAAAACTAAAGTATACATTTTATCATACATATTTCAAAGTTAAAAAGGTTACAACAACAATAATTACAATTTCAACAATATTTCAAGTGTACTCTTTTTTTGTAAAAAAAAAAGATTATAGGCCTACATTTTATCTATGTATTCATTACTTTGAATATAGCCAACATTGGAACAGCTAACATCTTAGTTGATGACTTTATTTTTGACAAAAATAGTAGGCTATTTTATATATATATATATATATATATATATATTTATTCACACACGCGATTTAAATTTAACTTCTGGCAAAGATGAAGTTGATGATAGGCTGACTCGCGATCTTCGCAGTAGGCTAGTGAACGCACCGGAGAAATGCACATTTATTAGGCTACATAGTTTTTTTTGTTTTGGATGGTTTTGTTTAGAACCAGCTTTCTGTAAATATATCAAATTTTTTTTAGACATGTGAGGCGAGTAGGCTACGGGTTCATGATGATCTCCGGTTCAGACCTTATGTTGTGATTGCTAGCCTATATTTACTTTAAATCCAGGAAATGTGTTAATGAAAAAATTATTAAAATTAAGATACAATTGATACAAAACGAAATTCGTTTTAAAGAAAGGATTTGTACTTTCTGTTTTGAGGTCTCTGTGAATGTTTGAAAGTATTTTAGTGCTTAGAGCGCTCGCGTCCATAATGGAGAACTGTCAGGTAATATTGTTTTTTTCCTCATAAATGCGAACACGAAAAATAAAAGACAAAAGACTTTTAAGTAAAACTTACTCCGAAATTGTGTCCTCGGCGGAATTCGCTCTTCAATATGCTGCCGTTCGTCGTCTGTTACAATCTTCCTCTGAGGAAACAACCCGGCGCTGTCCAGAATCATCTGAAGGGCGTCTTTATTACCGGAGAAGCGTGCCATACTCAAAACGCGATGAACTATCAGTGAGTCTGATGAAGAAACTGTGTTTTTATGGCATTGATCGGGGGGCGTATGCGATGCATACTAGATCACCTAAACTATTTACATGTGAATCGCGCCGGGGGCGGGGCGGCCGCAGCTCATTTAGAGATAATGAAGGGAGAAGGAAAAACGGTACCTCTCCTTGCTTTCAAGCGGATTACATGAGTTGAAAACATTTGTGTTTTATATAAATTACTTCATTTAAAAGAAGAGATTTCAAGCTTCATAAAGACATAACTCACATGCCTGTGTGAGAAGTATTCGCTGAGTTATGATTCATTTTCGGACGCGTTTCAGAATGGACTACACGGACAGAGAGAAGGCAGAACCTAGCTTCGTGTTTATTTTTCTTTATTTGGCAAAAAGCACCACACTTCGTTTTTATTGTGAGTATACACAAAAATAATACACATTTAACAGAATCGATTGATGTATGAAACTCCTATGGAAAATCAAAGTCAACAGAGTATTTCTGAGTTTCTTTTACACTGATAAAAAAAAGCGAGCTGGTATCGCCGGCGATACCGCCGACCTCAGGGGGTTAATAAGAATTATTATCTTTTTTTTTTTACCGAAAAACTGAATGACCAACAATATCTTAAGCACCACCACCAGTCCTAAGTTCAGTTAAAATGACAAATATGCATTCATGCATGATTATAAAGTTTTAGTTCTAATTTCTAAAGTTATATCATTAAATAATGCGGTACCACTTTACAATATGGGTGCACTAAAATGGTTAACTAATGTACAGATAATCATGAGTTAATGTATGACTCATAAATAACTTAACCATTAATTAATGATTACTGCATCAGCAACTAATAAAGATTCTTTATAGTTAATATATTAAGTAATATATGAATTGTTATTAATTAAATGTGTCATAATGAATTCATTTCTTAATAACATATTTTATTAACTAAAAGTGTAAATTAATGCGTTAATTACCACAATTGGTCAAAGCAATGTACTTCAGCTTCCAGTTGTCTGCTTTAATTAATCATTAACTAATGATATGTTATGACTTTACTTGTTGAGGCACATGACTATTAACTAATTGTTAAGTAATATGCCATTTATGGGTTTTGAGAGTTTGCACATGCAGTGAATGTAATGTCGGTGAATGTATTTGAAGGACGGGTGAGTTGGGCTGCACACAAATATCAGCACACCAGAATCTGAACTCCTGACGCTGTTACACTGTGTTTACACTGGACGAGACCAGCTGCCTACACTGGACATGACAGACCATTGCAAGTCCATTTGTCCTTCGTAACTGTTGTATTACAAATTTATTAAATGTTTAATTTAGGTTCCAATACAATAGTATATAGACTGATAAAGTTTAGGAGACTGAATTTAGCATTTGAGGTAACAGGTGATTATATCAGCTGTTAAACAGAGTTTCCAGCAAGAGATTCCTGCCTGACCTGTTTTTCTCTATTGTAAGTTAAATGAGTCAGATTACTGAGACTCTCCTTTTGTCTTTAATGGCTCTTGGAGCCCGAGCCCCAGCCCCGGTCGTTGCATAGTTAGGCTGATTGGATTATCATCTATGCATTTGAATAGTTATGCTGATTGGATTAGGATTGGTAACACTCTAGAGTCTAGGGCGGGTTCCTAAACCTGTTTCGAGTGTATCCACCTATTTATTAACTCCAAAACAAATGTGACTAATAATACTAATTTGTGATTTCTCCTTTTGAAATGTTAATACAAAAACAGCAAAAGCAAGTCATTGCTACCACATCTTCCTATTTCTGAAGATGAACTGCTCAGTTTGGGCCACGTAAACAGCATCTGCCATACAAGCTGGCCACATGATGCGATGCTACAAACTTCGCCTCATGATAAGAATTTAAAAAAGATTTCTTCATTATACCATACCTACACCGCTATCATGCTCATTTATAATAAAACAAATTTAACAAGACAGACAGCAACAGTACAACATCTAATGCTTTGAAAGGTTCATAAATGGCCTTCGTTCAAAATCGTCAAATCTTAACTGTTGCATTACCGAAACATGCAGTCTTTTCGATTAAACCGTGTTACTTCACTGCCGCAGCAGAGATGTCTCCCTCCGCTTATCATGGCCGCTACTCTGTGGGATAATCATTCTCTTCTATTGTAATAACTCCACTGCAGTCTATTGCATCAACAAATGCAGAACAAGTTCCTACGAACTAATGCAACTCCTCAGACGGCTAATCTGGTTTTATGCTTGCAATTATTTCATAAATAAAGCAGAACATATAGCAGGATTTAAAATCCAAATTGCTCTCTTTCAAATTCTGCCTTTCAGAGATTTAGGAAATTGGCTCCATATACAGGCCCGTCACCCACGCCAGTGCCTCTACGCGGACCTGACATCCGAGTAAATCTTCCTCTCAATCATACCCATTTATCCACAAACAAATTTTTGTCAACAGTGCCCAGCTATTAAGAGCCGACAAATTCCCTCCTTATCAAAAGCATCCAAATATCTGAACCCATCCCTTTAGATTTTCATCACTCGTAGGGCCCTATTTTAACTATCTAAGCGCATGGTCTAAAGCGTAGGGCGCAAGTTCACTTAGGACGTGTCCGAATCCACTTTTGTTAGTTTAACGACGGGAACAATGGTCGGCGCGCCAGGCACATGGTCTAAAAGGGTTGTCCCTATTCTCTTAATGAGTAATGGGTGTGTTTTGGGATTTACGTGCATTAAACCAATCAGAGTCTCATCTCCCATTCCCCTTAAATACCAGTTGCGCCCGCGCCATGGCAGATTCGCTATTTACATGATGGAATTTGATAGTGGAAAGACCAAAGCCGTATTTGGCATGTTTGTGTGCTGCTGTGCGCCCCTGTGTGTTTAATAAGCAGAATGTACACACGTTGTAGACCCGCCTATAGGCGCACACATTACTAACACGCTCTTTAACCCTCTGGGGACCAAAAACGCGCCCGCGCGTTTTGCTCGTTTTTTTTTTTAGCAATGAAAAATAAACACAAAATGCTCTGTTAATTTTGATCTTTCATTTTCGTGTAATACATCAATCGATCCTGTTCAGTTTCTATTTTTTTTCTGTATACTCACAATAAAAATAAAGTGTTTTGCTTTTTGACAAATAAAGAAAAACTAACATGATGCTATTTCTGCCTTCTCTCTGTCAGTAAACTCCCATTTGAAACGCGTTCGAAAATGATCTATAACTCCGCGAAAATTCAGTCAAACAGGCAAACAGACCCACGGGCATAAAGCTTGAGATCGCAGCTTTTAAATGAAGTAATTTATATAAAAAACAAATATTATCAGCTTCTGTAATCTGTATAAAAAGAGAGCGACTCCAGTCGAGCTCATTACGAGCCATTCAAAAGTAATTTGACCACGCCCCGGAGATCGCGTGCTATTCAAACGCAAATTCTGAGAACCATTTCAGTCTGTGAAACGCCCCCACATCAGCTGTAAACAAAGAGGCATAATATAGCCTACCTTATGGAGAAAATTTTCCGTGCTGATATGAGGAGCAATATGAGGAGCAGATCCCGCTGAGGAGTGAGGTAGGCTAAGTTATCCTTTCTCAAGTGTTAATGTGGAATAACGTTATGGAATAACGTTGTAGGCTTATCTAAACAAAAAGATGAATCGCGTTTCTATAATATGAATCGCGTTTCTGTGAGATGAATGAAGGGTACATATTTGTAAAGACTGTTTAGCCTAAATATGAATCGCGTTTCTGTGAGATGAATGAAGGGTACATATTTGTAAAGACTGTTTAGCCTAAATATGAATCGCGCGTCTGTGTGTGAAAGAATAAACTGCTTTGCTATAGCCTACTGAGATGAGTAAAAATCGACTGAAATATGTTGAAATAAAATGTATTTGTATAAGCAACGTATTAAACTGCAAATTAACATTTATAGGCTATGCCCTAATATTTCATAGAAACAACGTTACAGTCAGGCGAAGTATGAAAGACAACATTTTGTTGACTAGATTTGGGTACAGTTTTTACTGTAGAATATACTGTCACATCAAATAAGCTTTTCTGCTCATATATATAAAATACTATTTTGTCAAAAATAAAGTCATAGACTAAGATGTTCCAATGTTGGCTATATTCAAACTAATGAATACATATGATAAAATGTAGGCCTATAATCTTTTTTTTTTTTTTACAAAGAAAGAGTACTTTTTTGCAGAAATATTGCTGAAATTGTAATTATTGTTGTAATTGTAACCTTTTTAATAAAATAGCAAAACATATTTACAAGATAGATGTAAGCAAAATCTTAAATGGTCAATATAAGTCTTCTTCAAAATATATATTTTGTCCTTGCATTGTGGCTCAGTCAGTGTCACACCTGAATGAATGGCTAATTATGCAGAGTCATTATGCAGAGTGGGTGGGACTAAGGTGTAAACTACTCCTCCCCCTCGCATATTGGCTTTCCAAGCAAAACCTGTTTTACACCATTTAAATCAATGTATTTTTTTTGTGAACGATAAAGCAAGACTATTTTCACATAATTTTGAAGCTAGAACTCGAAGAGAAAACATCCATTAGTCAAAAGTCTTGTGGGCACATATTTTGTATGAGTTTTGTGGTCTTATTTCAGCAACTTTCATTTTTATTTTTTTAAATAACCACGCATAAACATTATTCTCTTAAAAATACAAACATCTACATACATGTTGCTCGCATATTATGGTAGGCCTGTTTGTGCTATATAGAGTGAATTTACACCTTTGCAATTAACATGTTTATAAATAACTGAAAAAAGCACAAATGTCAGAGCATGTCAGAACATCTCAAGGGCCCCAAAAACAGCTTGGTCCCCAGAGGGTTAAATAAAAAATAATAATATTGTGCCATTGACTTTCCAGGTTTCAGTTGGTCAATGATGAGTCTATTTCTGTTGCCTCAAAATAGCAATGCGCCAACAATGCGCCATAACACACCTTGTTTTCAGACCAGCACGCCCATGGGCGAACAAATGGGCACCAATGCATTTGCTATTTAAACAATGTGGCGCAGGACGTGAAAAATGACAACAGCATCGGACTGAAACTAGCAAAAAACACTTGCATCGCGCTTGCCGCTGCAGTGTGCCAGGTGTAAGATAGGGCCCGTACAGTGTTAAGCAACTGATTATTTCTCCTCTGTTCAGGTAGTCACTAAGAAAACACCACCAGAACAATCAACGCTCTATTCATCCTCACATTCTTCAGATTTCTCAGATGCGCAGAATCTACTTGCAGTTCTAAAATTTGATCCGCAGATCCATTTAGTCTTTCTCCAATCTTTAAGTACTATACAGAGACACTATCCACTTTAATTTCAAGCATTGCAAAACAGATCAGTTAATGAGCAACCATTCAATATTGTTAATTTACCCACATCCCTCCAACCAATTTATTTTCCCCCTCCACCCTATAGCTCCGTCAGCCCATCTCTGTTCAAGTGCTGCGAGCCCACCTAGCATGGGTTTCCCTTCAGGTTCTCCAGTTAAACTTTAATTTCTCACTGCCGCAGCAGTGCTTTCACCAACTGGTCTAACACCAGCTTTCAGAGTAAACTTCGTTTCTCACTGCCGCAGCAGTGATTTCGGCCACCGCTCTCACGCCAGCTTTCAGGGTACATCCAGGCCCATCGACAAGGGGGGGTATTGTGATGACACAAAGTGCCCCCCTAATCATCATGGTCATTCAGTGAATTTACTATTGAGAGCAAATAACCTTAATTCAGTGGATCAGCAGTAGGTTATTTAGCTCACAGGAGCACTAATATCGACAATGGTAAGTTTAAATTGTCTTCAGTATTATGAATCAGAAATCAGTCGGAGCTGCAACAGGAGAGGCTAACCCCTGGCCACGGACTTAATGATGAGGTGGTGACGCGTTCATGTAACCAGTGGGTGACGTCGCTGCCAATTACACACTAAAAAACTGTCACAAAGAACTGGCAAAAGTAATGATTATGAATGTGTCAAATATAGCAAGGAGACATTTTAATAGTTCATTAATAAACTAGTGTTTTCTGTGTCAGTGTCGGTTGACGATGCTGACTTGCCATGTTCGCAGTAGTGAACACGCCTCTAGAGAGAAATGCACATTTCATATGATACAGATTACATAAGCAGAAAGTATAGCCAACTGTTTCTTTTCATTTTGAATTGTTTTGTTTGATTTAGACATTTCAAGCTTTCTATATATATATATATATATATATATATATATATATATATATATATATATATATATATATATATATCTCATCATGTCTGTGAGGCAAGTGGCCTATACTACTCTGAGTTTCGATTCATTTATAATACGAGCTCCAGTTCACGGGCAACGCTAGTGATCGCTCTGGCGCTTCCATGTCCTGATGTCGGCTATATTTGCTTCTTATTTTTTAAATCCAGGCAATTTGTTGATGAAACACTGATTAAAATTAAGATGCAATTTATACAAAACGAAATTTACTTTAAAGAAAGGCTTTCTACAAAACAAAACTTAATGAAGTGGTCAAAATCATGTCTGACCCACTCAATATGTCTCCCGATATAGTGCGCATCTTATGATCCTATCATACTCATGCTGTTCCCTTTTCATATAATCAACATAGATGAAATTTTAATATATAAACAAACATAATATATTTAAACATAAATTTGAAACTAGAAAGCCTATGTATCCTTTACTGGCTACAACACTTATAGCCTATTAAAGTACAGAGAAATTTAATGTCGGAGCGGTACTTGAGCGAACGTGTTTTACCAGTGAGCATGTGGGGCAAGGGTGCGATTTTTGAGTAATAATCGAATAATTCCCAGCGATCATCGAATATTATTTTTGCTTGAAATGCCCATCCCTAATAAAGTTAGAGTTGTGTGATAAACAGTCGTAATTGCATGTATAATAGAATTGTGAGATAAACTCGCAAATGAGTGTATTTTTTTTTCAGAATTGTGAGATAAAAAGTCGCAATTATCTTTTATTTATTTTTATCCTGTGGTGGAAACAAGCTTCCATATGATTCTGATTGCTTTTAGAAGGAAAAGCTGTCCATAAATGCTGGTCTAGGATCAGTTCTCTCCGTAATAAAGAATATTGGCAATCCTCTCGTTATAATAAGCAGTAAGACATTCGTTGTGCATCAGCTTAACTGATAATAATGGAACTTTGTGAAATCGCAATGAAATTGTATAACCGCTTTATTATTATAAAATGAGCGCTCTATGCAAGTTTTCTGACATGCCAAATCCTGTAAATGGTAAACATTTTTAAAGGGGAATTGCATATCCTCATGGTGTTGGTTCACCCTCCGCCTATGATTAGAAAATGTATTTTTAAAATTAATTTTTTTTACATTTGTTCTGGCGTTGTTATAATATAGAACTTGGTCTATTTTTGTTTTATTAGCCTAAATACGGGATGTTATTGTTTTGTTGAATATCTGTTTTGAAGATCATAAAAAAGTGTGCCCTCCCCCATGAAAATGAAATGCCCCCCCATTCTATATGTTCTGGCGACGGCCCTGAGTACATCTCTCTCATTACCGCACTAGTGATGTTGGCCACTGCTCTCACGCTAGCTTTCAGACTACATTTCTCTCATTACCACAGTAGTGATTTCAGCAACTGGTCTCACACCAGCTTTCAGAGTAAACTTTGTGTCTCACTGCCGAAGCAGTGATTTCAGCCATTACTCTCACACCAGCTTTCAGAATAAAAATTTACCTTGCTGCCGCTACAGCAATTTCGCACCAACTTTCAAAGAAAATTACATTTCTAACTGGCACAGCAATGATTTCTCAGTCCGCTCGCAATAACCTCCATTCTTTTCACTGCCGCATCAGTGATTTCTACCCCTGCTCCCCGCAGGAGCCCCTTCGTTTTTTCTCAGCTTCCACAAGAGATTCACCCCATGAGCCACCGTATATTTCTCCATAGTGACTTCAGCGAAATATTCTACTCATCTTTGGGGGGGAGAGGGCTTAATGTCTTAAGTCTTTTCTACCTATACCTATATCGCCAAACCACTCATGGTTTATTGCCCAGCTTGCTGTCTTTGCAATACTTTTTGTGGGTTTTAACTCGGAGCTCAAGCCGAGCCTCGGGTTCAAGCCTCCTCCAAGGACGGCAAGCCAAGTTAGTTTACTATTAATCTTTAAGGCTGAATGGGCAGGCAAACTAGTGAAAAGGTTACTAAAATTTGTTATGACAAGTGTGCACAAAAACAAAATTGTCCATGTTAATTTTCAAGGTATAACATACTCCAGAATATCAGCACATATAGTGACCCATAATGTCTACTTGACCTTTAGCTTGTATCACAACTAAACTGTGTTGACGGTTATCATCATCATGACAGAGCCCATAGCATTTGATCTGATCTTGATGCAACAAATTGTCCAGCTTATTGTATAACTAAAATCATATATTAGTTATGAATATTTAGTCTGCATATAGCTAATTTAGTTCATTATTAGATCCCGTCTCACCTCAGTGTCTTCAGTTGACAGTCTGGATCCTGCAGTAAATCACTGAGCTGCTTCACTCCTGATTGTCCAGGATCATTTCCTGTGAGATCCAGCTCTATCAGGTGTGAAGGGTTTGATCTCAGAGCTGAAGCCAGAGCTTTATAACCTTCTTCTGTCACACTGCAGTTAGAGAGTCTAGAACAGAGAGGAAAACATTCAGCTGATTAATCAGGAAACATTGTAAAATAATAAAATAATCCATGTCATGGGACCTTTAATTATTATAAAATGAGCGCTCTTTGCAAGTTTTCTGCCATGCCAAGTCCTGTAAATGGTAAATGTTTTTAAAGGGGAATCGCATATCCTCATGGTGTTGGTTCACCCTCATCCTAAGATTAGAAAATCTATTTTTAAAATTAAACAATTTTACATTTTACTTTGTGTTCTGGCGTTGTTATAATATAGAACTTGGTCTATTTGAGTTTTATTAGGCTAAATACGGGATGTTGTTTTGTTGAATGTCTGTTTTGAAGATCATAGAAAAGTGTGCCCTCCCCCATGAAAATGAAATGCCCCTCATTCTATATGTTCTTGCGATGGCCCTGAGTACATCTCTCTCATTACCGCAGTAGTGATGTTGGCCACTGGTCTCACACCAGCTTTCAGAGTAAACTTCGTTTATCACTGCCACAACAGTGATTTCGGCCACAGCTCTCACGCCAGCTTTCAGAGTACTTTTCTCTCATTACCACAGTAGTGATTTCAGCAACTGGTCTCACACCAGCTTTCAGAGTAAACTTTGTGTCACACTGCCGAAGAAGTGATTTCAGCCATTACTCTCACACCAGCTTTCAGAATAAAAATGTATCTTGCTGCCGCTACAGCAATTTCACACCAACTTTCAAAGAAAATTACATTTCTAACTGGCACAGCAATGATTTCTCACTCCGCTCGCAATAACCTCCATTCTTTTCACTGCTGCATCAGTGATTTCTACCCCTGCTCCCCGCAGGAGCCCCTTCGTTTTTTCTTAGCTTCCACAAGAGATTCACCCCATGAGCCACCGTATATTTCTCCATAGTGACTTCAGTGAAATATTCTACTCATCTTTGGGGTGAGAGGGCTTAATGTCTTAAGTCTTTTCTACCTATACCTATATCACCAAACCATTCACGGTTTATTGCCCAGCTTGCTGTCTTTGCAATACTTTTTGTGGGTTTTAACTTGGAGCTCAAGCAAAGCTAGTATTAGTTATGAATAGTTAGTCTGCATATAGCTAAATTAGTGCATTATTTGATCCCGTCTCACCTCAGTGTCTTCAGTTGACAGTCTGGATCCTGTAGTAAATCACTGAGCTCCTTCACTCCTGATTGTCCAGGATCATTTCCTGTGAGATCCAGCTCTATCAGGTGTGAAGGGTTTGATCTCAGAGCTGAAGCCAGAGCTTTATAACCTTCTTCTGTCACACTGCAGTTAGAGAGTCTAGAACAGAGAGGAAAATATTCAGCTGATTAATCAGTTATACCTGAACAATATAAATCTAAATGATCGCTCTTCCAGTCGCCTCTACAATAAGGAAGCCGTTTTTCTGGTGGTCTACGGCACATTCAGTGGTGTTTCACTGGCGTATTGCATGGATAAGTGCAGCGATTCCCCACTTGGCGCTTCATCATAAAGAGCAGTTTCCCTATGTTATGTTCGCTAGTTTCCGATATTTTTTATGGCTGTAAGGAAAATTAGGAAGAGAGCCAAAGCACTACTACCATCCCATTGGCATGAAGGACTAGCATTTTGGGCATTCGTGGGGTCATAGGGAAGTTACAACTTAGGGACCCAATTTGTTAGTTTTCGACATAACATTGAACGTGACTGACGTTACTGATGTAACCCTCATTCCCTGATGGAGGGAATAGAGGCGTTATGTACCTCCTGCCACAACCCTGAACCATCCCACTGAATGGCCAGGACCCCGTCTCGGCTCCTCAGCATAAACCTGAATGAGTGGATGTGTGCCGCCATCTTATACAGCTGTATGTACGGGGGAGTTGCTGGGCATGCAGATTCCACTGGGCATTTCTCTAGAACTCAGAGATGATTTGAACTGACCCCATTTGTCTGTCTTTAACATAACGTCTCTGTTTCCTCTATTAAGGAATTAGGGGTACATTGGTAACCAAGACTTTCTCTTGCGCTTTTGTCTCCAGCATCGCCCTGTCAGTCATCGAGCCTCACTCTCGTCATGTGACTCCTGTGGCTCAACTTACCTCAGTATCTCTAATTTACACTTCTTCAGTCCAGTGCAGAGCAGCTTCACTCCTGAATCCTGCAGATTATTATTGTTCATGTTCAGCTCTTTCAGATTGGCATCTGATCCAAGAACTGCAGCCAGAGCTGAACAGCTTTTGTCTGTTAAGTTACAATCATTTAACCTAAAAGGGAAATAAATCACATCACAGAATTAGATGGAGCACATTCAATACATTTTTCAAAAAATAAATATTAAATATATATTTCATTATAATTTTTTACATAAACATTTTTTACATAAACTAAGCACTTAAAGTATCAAATTATTGGGAGATACAGTAACAACCGATAATGTATTAGTAATGTATAATGTATGTATAGCCTGTTTTATAAAAATATCAATGTTTTATATTATAACCTTACAGAATGTCAGAAAGATTTCATCTTTCATTTTGGCAATATAAATAACATCTGTACCAAATTACATTATTTCCCCCTAGTTTGGGTATATGAATAAAATATGTACTATTTTTCCCTCAAGTATGAGTATGAGCTAATATATAATTCTATATAAGTCATAACAGTCTGGTGTATCATATGATATAAAATATGCAAACATTTTACAAGGTCTTTTATATTTTGTCTAAACGTTTGATAAACTGTCTCCACAAAAAAAAAAAAAAAAAAAACTAACTATTAATTCATATGTCAGGCTTTACAGGGATAAGTTCATGTTCATGATAAGGAATCACTATAGAGTAATGTAGATAAAGACATTTTCAGATGAGAGCAAAACATGACAAAATATATTAAAAGACTTACAGAGCTCTTCTGGAGGTTTTGATGACTGCCGATAATCTAATGAGACACTCGTCTGATTTCTTGAATTTCTGAAGCTCAAACTCCTCCAGCTCTTCCTCTGATGTCAACAACACAAAGGCTAAAGCAGACCACTGGGCAGGTGAAAGGTCACCAGATGAGAGACTTCCTTTGCTAAGGTGGGTTTGAATCTCTTTCACCAGAGTTTGGTCGTTCAGTTCATTCAGACAGTAGAACAGATTGATGGATCTCTCTGCAGGAAGATCATCTTCTAATTTCTGCTTGATGTACTGAACTATTTCCTTGTTGCTCTGGTCATTGCCGTCTTGCTGTGTCAACAGACCTCGTAAGGGTTGTCGATTGGACTGGAGTGACAGGCCGAGGCGGAAGCGACGGAAAATGTCCAGGTGTCCATTGTTCCTCTGGAGCGCCTTGTCGTCTTGCTGTGTCAACAGACCTCGTAAGAGTCGTCGATTGGACTGGAGTGACAGAGAAAAGGAAGGAACGAAGGAAAAGGTCCAGGTGTCCATTGTCACTCTCGAGCGCCTTGTCCACTGCAGTCTTGAGGAAATCAATCATGGTTTCATTTCTGTTTTCCTGTTCTGTAGACTCATGATCAAACACACTTGTCTTGTTGATGTCTAGAAACAGATGTGCATAAAGGGCTGCAATAAACTCTTGAATGCTCAAGTGAACAAAGCAGTACATGGTACCAAGAACGATCCCTGTTTCCTCCTTAAAGATCTGGGTACACATGCCTGAGTACACTGATGCCTTATAGACGTCAATACCACAGGCTTCCAGGTCTGTGTCATAGAAGATCAGGTTGTTTCTTTCTAGCTGATGAAATGCCAGTTTCCCCAGTGAAAGGATGGCGTCTTTATCCCAGGAAACATCTGGTGTGTATTCTCCATCATACTTTCGGCGGCTCTGCTGGATCTGAAAGCGGAGAAAGTGTGTGTACATTTGAGTCAGAGTCTTGGGAGTGTCTTCAGTGTTTGATTCCTGCAGTGTTTTAGAGATCTCATCAGCCTGAGTGTTTTTCACATCATTATTTCTTTTCTCCTCCAGAATGTTCTGGAGAACCGTGGCTGAAATCCAGCAGAAGACTGGGATGTGGCACATGATAAAGAGACTCTTTGATCGTTTAATGTGATCTATGATTGTTTTGGCCTGGTTCTGATCAGTTAATCTTTTTTTGAAGTACTCTTGCTTTTGTGCATCACTGAATCCTCGTATCTCTGTCAGCCGGTCGATACAGTCAGGAGGAATCTTACTGGCAGCTGCTGGTCTGGTGGTGATCCAGATGAGAGCAGAAGGAAGCAGATTTCCCTTCATGAGGTTCGTTAGGAGAACATCCAGAGAGGCTGGTGAAGATACATCACTCCACGTCTCATTACAGTCAAACTTCAGAGGAAGGCGACATTCGTCCAGTCCATCAAGGATGAACAGCACTTTGAATTGATTCCTTCTTGTAAGGTTTAGTCCTTTTGTCTCTGGGAAAAATTGAGTTATAAGGTCCATCAAACTTAGTTTTTCTTTCTCCTTTAAGTTCATCTCTCTGAATGGAAGAGGAAATATGAAGCTGATATCTTCATTTTCTTTTCCTTCAGCCCAGTCCAGAACAAACTTTTGCACAGAGACTGATTTCCCGATGCCAGCGACTCCTTTTGTCAGTACAGTTCGGATCTTCTTCTTGTCTTGTTCAGGAGCTTCAAACAAATGTGTGCATTCAACCTGTATCTCTTGTGCTTCATGACGCCTGGAAGCAACTTCAATCTGTCTCACCTCATGTTCAGTATTGACCTGTTCACTGCCGCCCTGAGTGATATAGAGATCTGTGTAGATGTTATTCAGAAGTGTGGAGTCACCTTGCTTCGCAATTCCTTCAATTACACATTGATACTTCTTCTTTAGGCCACATTTCAGCTGAGGAATGAAGAACAGCTCTTCTAAACACAGGAACAGAAAATAGATAGTTTTAGTCTTCATTTTCTCTCCTACATTTATAAGAGACAATCAGACAGATGATCATGAGTCTCTTACCTTCTAGAGCATCAGCAGCTTCATCTTGCTTCATCTCTCTCAGGTAATGTAGTGTGAGATCAAGAGCTGATTCTTTGATACTGGATCTGTTCTCAATAAAGTCCTTCACAAAGTGTTGTGTGTTCTCTTTTTGTAATATTTTCTTAAACTTCTCCAGTTCATTCTTCAGAAATGTGATTATTTTGCTCTCAAGATCCTACAAACAAAAGTAAGAGAAAAGACACAATTTAAACCAAATTTACATCTACATTTAGTATAATATCTATATACAACTATTATATATATTTAAAAAATCAAGTTAAAAGACTAACATGTTAACCAGCTGTTATTTTTAACAAATAAACAAAAATAAAAAATATATAAGTGCTTCAAAGGAAAAATAGTGATCTAGAGGAATTACATTAAATTTGTTATTTAAATAACATATTTGTTAGTTGTAAATATTATACATTTATAAACACGTGTTTTCCTACCTGGAAGATTCCTAGAAGATTGTCTATGAAATTATCGTGGTTCCTGTGAGTCTGAACGTCTGAGTCTAATGTCTCACATTGAAGCCTGTAATTAAATAAATAAAATAAATACTGATTTTCCGGGCAAAATATCACAGAAAGAGAAATAAGCATTTGCTGTGAATACTCTTATAAATATTCGATCAGATTTATGATAAATATTGGATCTAAAAATGTTTCATGATTGGTATTCACTGATACAACTTTTAAACACAGTCAGCATGTGACAAAAAATTAGAAACTCATGAAATACCTTTTACTAGATGATGGTGTTTTCTCACTGAAGTTTGGTAGTATTGCACCTTTAGACCGATCACTCTTCAGAGACACAGAGCTGGACACATGTGAGCCTGATCTTACACTGATGACACAAAGAACAGAGAGAAAACACTTTAGTAAAGGAGATACTTTAGTCTCACTTGAAAAGTTTTAATGTTGCAAATAGTAATTAAATGCAGTATAGCTGTGCATTTGTCCATTTGTGACTACAGTTTGATGGGTAAATATATACATGTTTAGTTGCATGATCTATTTTCCATAGTGTATTTGTGTCTCCTTGTGGCTGCCTGTGTAATTGTGTTACTGAATGAGTTTCATAAGGTTCCCAGGAATTGAGTTTTATTGTGGCTTATTGTTTTATTCAGTCAAGATCAATCATATACACCACTGTGGGCAAATAATACAACAATATAATGTAATATAAACACACAAAATACCTTTTATTAGATGGTGTTTTCGCACTGAAGTCTGGTGGATTTGCACCTTTAGACAGATCACTCTTCAGAGATACAGAGCTGGACACATGTGAGCCCGATCTTACACTGATGACACACAGAACAGAGAGAGAGAGAAAACACTTCAGTAAAGGAGGATCAACTGTGTGTGAAACACATCTGTGTCTTTATCTAATCCTCCACAGAAATACACACACTCACACAATTTACAGTTTTATAGTTAATGATTGTTTTATTTCATTCATATATTGGTTTAAGAATTTCTTTAATATACATGAGAGAGATTAAACATGTTAAAAAATACTTGACTCTAATTTATGAGACCATGTCAAGATTTTGTTTATTGACAGAAATAGAGAGCATAAATGTCTGTGCGACACAGTTGTGTTAGCATACTTGAATTAAATTAAGTGTATAGTTGTTTCCTAATGTCTGTCAATAATTGTATGATCTAAAAACTAGAGTCATTTATTTGGATTAATTCAGCGTCTAGATTGGATTAAAGCATTTGCAAATATAAAACAATATAAATAAAACAATGCTTAAAGTTGTGTTATTGACAGGGAAACACAAAGTCCAGTAGAGTTTAAACTGATGAAAAGAGACGCAGTCTTACCTGTGTTTCTCTGAGAGACTCATCTGAGAGAGAGAGTCCTTTCCTCTTTCCTCTGACATACTGCAGCTAAACTGACACTGAAAACTGATCAGCACTGCTTTCTGAAAACACTCAATCCTTCAGCATCACCTGGAAATGACACCATTTTACACAGATGAAGAACATCTTATTTAAGACAATAATGAAGAATGCTGAGTTAACATCAACAACAGCAAAAACAATCTATAAAATAAAGTGAGTTACAGACAAATATATTGCCATGTAAAATAACCTAATGGACTTAATCATTTCTGATTGTTTAATGAGTTTAACTGACTCTAAATATTAATTCATTGGGGAAAAGCAATTGTTTAAAACTTTGAGTGGGAAAATTGAACCTGATTTGTAATATTCTCTATTATAGTTTTATATCATTGTACAATCATATTTACCCAATCTTTATTAATTGTTGAATCGTTTGTCATTTAATCATTACTTCAAGTTCACAGTGATGATTGATTTCATTACTTTTAAATGATCCTAAAATAACTGATTGAGTAAAAGTAAGCAGAATTATAATAGACATACTGTATAACTACTAATCATAATGCTATATATGAACTGAAATATTCAGTTTAATAACAGCAGATTGTTGTTCATTGCCGTCAGGCTTCATCTGTCTGTCTACAGTAAATGTCTGCTTCAAAAATACTTTCGATTTCACAAAAACAACAGCCTAAAACTGAAGAGGAAATGGGAGAAAACTTTCAGAAACATATTCGTTTTCAATGAACCTTTCTCAATAAAACTTCAAAAGTTTTAACTTCAAAAGATTGTAATTTCTGGCAGATTCTTCGTCTGTAATCATTTGTAATTATTAGGAACTTCAAATTGTATATTAAGTGAGATTTAAATGTGAACTTACAGAAGGCCTGTTCTCGGAGTAGCAGAAGAACAGTCTTCTGTAACTTCACATTTAAATCTCACTTAATATACAATATGAAGTTCCTAATAATTACAAATTACTTTAATGGACAGTGTATTAAACTTACTTGCAGTCTTGTCCACTAAGAAGAGAGTTTATCAGTATTTTAAACTCAGTAACGCTTGTTGTCAGTCCGCGCGCGTCGCTCTCAGAATCTCTTGCTGGTCTCGATGGATTGTGGATTAAACTCATAAATGGCCGCGAGTGTTATTAGATTTGGAGGCATTGTGCTAACTGACATCTGTGGAAATGTTTTCTGGATCATAGATCAGATCAAATCCACTGAGTAACAGGTTTAGGTGTCAGAGGCTGGTATTTCTGTTGATGTGTTGTTACTTTCGTTTTCGCTCCAGACGCACTTCTGAAGATGACGCACTTATAATAGAATAGACCAGTAACAGCTAAAAACTCAAATTCTCACACTAAAGACAAGAAACGAGATGTTATAATTATATAAGCATAATATATATACAAACACACTTACTTCTCTTGAACGCAGACACAATAAAGGCAACTCTATAGCGAGCAGTTGACAGGAAGTACCCCAGAGTGCACTGCAGTCTGGACGATGGGGCGGGGCGACACTTTTGGGCGGAGCCAGAGAGGTACGACACGGAAGTAACGCGTGTCGTGGATAGCTCCAGCACTATGAAAGTAAATCAGTAGCAAAACTCGAGAGCACGTAGATGTCAATTTGAGAACTTGTACAATAAATATTTGTACTTGTACATGAACATTTACACTCACGGCTCCAGGGCTTGACATTAACTTTTTTGCTCACTAGCCAATGTGGCTAGTGGTTTTCTTTTGCTAAAATTTACTTGAACTAGATTTACAGCCCTTTTAAATGTAAAACCACTGTACACACCAAAATAAAGACTACATAAATATATAACAATACAGGTCATTATCATTAGCTCTGATAAGGTTGTGTGTAAAGCTCCTTTTTTAAAATAAAACCATGTATTATGTATAATACAGCATACGACATAACTCCAGCAGGGCAGCTAGCTGTCTCTTCGATTCTTTGTTGTCGGTCACTAGCGACAATACTCATTAGGGCTGTCAAAATTGCTCAAAAATGACCTTCGAATATTCCCTCTAAAAAAAACACATAGCTTATATTCGAACTATTCGAACATCTGGTTGCGCATGTCAATGACGCGCATTACGTCAATAACAGGACAAATTAATACAAAGAGACATAACTACTTGTATAGGTAGTTTATTTAAGTTTAAACATATTTGACAACGTATTACCTACACGAAAACAAGTAAATCAACTAATGGCCAAGACCACAGACCTCACTCACTCTCGCTCGCTCGCTCACTCGCAGGCACTCTTTCTCTCTCTCGCCCTCACCCTCAGCACCAAACGCGAATAGAGCGTCTGGCGCGAGTGTAAAGACGCGTTTACGCGCGTCTGGAGGTCTTGCGGCGCGAATGAGGCGCGCTGAATGTAACGCGAATGTAATGTAGCGCGAATGACGCTCTGTGCATAACAGTTTAAATGAACAACAACAATAAGCAAATGTTGAGTGCTGATCAAGAGTTTTGTGCAAGCAATTTAAGGTCGCGACTCTTATATAGCAGGCTTCATTCAGTGATTGAAACAAATATTATTAACATTAATTGAAGTTTTACAGTATATATAACCGACATTGAACGCTCCGAGCGAGCTGTGCTGTGGTAAACATGGAACTTTTCCTTGACATGAAACGGTAAATAATCAAACCAGTGGAAGCCTGCAGTGCATGAAACTGCTGTATCTAACCTACCTTATTCATGCAATATCTATTCAGTCAGTACAGTAGCCTACACTTTAGTAATGTTTCTGTTTAACGTTAAATAAAATGATCCCTCAGGCAGCGCGCCCACTCGCAAAGCAGACAGCCGCGCCTCTGCTACCGTGGGCGTTTTTCCACATTCGAATATTAATTTTCACCTTCGAAATTCTGTTTTTTAAAACTATTCGAATATATATTCGAATTTAGAATATTCGTTGACAGCCCTATGGGATTTGTAGTGTCGTAGTGTCACACTTATTTCAGATGCCTTTTGAAAAGACTACAATTATTCAACCCGCCAAAGTGGCTATTTGGAGTGACTGTGTTACCCGCCACGAGCAAAATCCACCCGCATTTGGCGGGTTGGCGGGTGTTAATGTCAAGCCCTGCACGGCTCCAATGTGAAAACCTGTAAAATAAAAATCTGAAGTTGAATGTTGAAATTTGCACTCGCATACAATAGTCACAAACCTGTATTCTGCATTTGAAGCTGCAGACAAGTAGACACAAATGTGTAAAATGCCATTCACAGAAATACAACGACAGACACAAACTTGTAATATATATTTTGCGTTTAATCTTACGTTCACATTCGCGGTACTTCCTCAATTAGGCACTTACAACTTCTCAAATCTGTCACTGCAATTTCAAATTTCGCGCCTTGACTTTTGCTACTCTTTTCGCGATTTATTAGGTGCAAAACTAACTTGTGCACTTGAAACTGAGAGGCGGCGAGAGAGAAAGGGGGGCGGGAGGAGGGGGGGTCAAAGGAGCCGTTTTATTGGTTGGCAGCTAGCCAATGAAATGGGACTTCGATGATGTCATGAAATCCGCGTGCACTGAAACGCTAACATGGCTTAATGCAATGCATTAGACCAGGCATTCTCAACCCTGGTCCTGGAGGGCCACTGTCCTGCAGAGTTTAGGTCCAACCTTGATCAAACACACCTGCCTGTAGCTTTCCAGTAATCCTGAAAGGCTTAATTAGCTTAATTAGCTGGCTCAGGTGTGTTTGATCAAGGTTGGACCTAAACTCTGCAGGACAGTGGCCCTCCAGGACCAGGGTTGAGAATGCCTGCATTAGACTGATATTAAAAGAAATAAACGATATTATCAAACTCAGTAAACACAATGCTTATAATGCATACTACAGAAAAGCAGATGAGCACAGAATATGACGAAAGAAAGCAAATGTGTGTTCAGTGCAAATAAACTTGCTGCCTGTGTTTTATTAATAATTTAACGAATTATGTGTTTTTTTAATTTATTTATTTATTTATTTATTTTATAACTGTTGGTCCATTAAGCCTTATTAAGCGTTTTCTTGGTTTTCATACTACAGAAAAGCAGATGAGCACAAAATATGAACACAACGCGTTTAATTGAGACAGTGGTATTAAAAGACCAAACTCAGGAAACACCATACAAATAAAGCAAAGCAATTGAGCTCTGAATATGGATGCAACGAGTTTAATTGTACGTTTTCCTCCCACAGAAAACGCTTAATAAGGCTTAATGGACCAACAGTTATAAAAAAAAAAAAAAACAAAAAAAAAAAAACACATAATTCATTAAATTATTAATAATTTCTGTGGGAGGAAAACGTACAATTAAACTCGTTGCATCCATATTCAGAGCTCAATTGCTTTGCTTTATTTGTATGGTGTTTCCTGAGTTTGGTCTTTTAATACCACTGTCTCAATTAAACGCGTTGTGTTCATATTCTGTGCTCATCTGCTTTTCTGTAGTATGAAAACCAAGAAAACGCTTAATAAGGCTTAATGGACCAACAGTTATAAAATAAATAAATAAATAAATAAATTTAAAAAACACATAATTCGTTAAATTATTAATAAAACACAGGCAGCAAGTTTATTTGCACTGAACACACATTTGCTTTCTTTCGTCATATTCTGTGCTCATCTGCTTTTCTGTAGTATGCATTATAAGCATTGTGTTTACTGAGTTTGATAATATCGTTTATTTCTTTTAATATCAGTCTAATGCATTGCATTAAGCCATGTTAGCGTTTCAGTGCACGCGGATTTCGTGACATCATCGAAGTCCCATTTCATTGGCTAGCTGCCAACCAATAAAACGGCTCCTTTGACCCCCCCTCCTCCCGCCCCCCTTTCTCTCTCGCCGCCTCTCAGTTTCAAGTGCACAAGTTAGTTTTGCACCTAATAAATCGCGAAAAGAGTAGCAAAAGTCAAGGCGCGAAATTTGAAATTGCAGTGACAGATTTGAGAAGTTGTAAGTGCCTAATTGAGGAAGTACCGCAAATGTGAACGTAAGATTAAACGCAAAATATATATTACAAGTTTGTGTCTGTCGTTGTATTAGCTGTGAATGGCATTTTACACATTTGTGTCTACTTGTCTGCAGCTTCAAATGCAGAATACAGGTTTGTGACTATTGTATGCGAGTGCAAATTTCAACATTCAACTTCAGATTTTTATTTTACAGGTTTTCACATTGGAGCCGTGAGTGTAAATGTTCATGTACAAGTACAAATATTTATTGTACAAGTTCTCAAATTGACATCTACGTGCTCTCGAGTTTTGCTACTGATTTACCTTCATACAGCACTGAACCCCATTCATGTTCAGTGTTTCCGAAGTACGCTCGCTCGCTGGTAAGTTGATGAAATTACTGTATTTTTGACATTTGAACGCATAGTCGTCCTCTCATGAATCTAGTCAGTAGTTGTAATTTATTTAGCCGACTAGTTAATGTTTATTGTAAGAGAATAGTTAACGGCAAGTTTACGTGACCAACACTTCACTAACGTTAGCTACCAGTCAGAAATGTGTAAATTCAATACTGAGGTCATAGTTAAATGTGATGTTGCACTACATTGTATTCAGAGTTTTTTTTTTTTTTTTTTTTGTCAACCCTATTTACATACATGACGTGGTCAGAATATTAGAAATGCATCTGGATATAAAGCAAATAAGTACAGCAGCACTCTCACAATTAAGACCTCAATGCTAAAACGTGTAAATTAATGTACACCTCTATGACAGTATAAAAAAATCCTGAACATTATAGAAAAGCAGAATTTATGGCTGAGCTTTGTATACGGTATCATAATGAAATAAAAATATAATTTGTTGGATGAGCAAAATAATCATCTAGCTTCTTCCATAGTGTTGTTGTTGTTTAAGAATAACCATTTGAATAACAATAGTGGTTTGTATATGGGTCAAAGACGAAAAGGGGGTTTCAAGCATCAAAAAAATAAAAGTGTAAAACTGCTTTAAATTTATTCTTTTTCACATACATTAGAATATGTCCTGTTTAACTTTATATTTTTCTGAGCAAAAAATAATTACCACCATACATTTTTACTGTGATTTTACTGAAGACACCCACTAAAATGTCATTCAGTGTAACAATATTTTTATGCAAAAAAATCTTACCAGACATTTTTAGAAAAACTCTAATTTGATAACATATTATAGGATTCTATTTAAAGATCACAGTGCAGCTCCCAAATAATAATTATTTGTAATTTTAAATCTTTATACTTCGCAAATATCCTTTAAACCATTAGGTTTTACCCATTTGTCAGCAAGAAGTTTTTGTAAGGAATTGAAAATCAATTAAAATCGAATCAAATTTAGTAGGACCACATATTGAGAACTTGAAACTTGAAGGACAAACACACATAGGCTAGTTCACCCAAAGATAAAATTTACCCTGTGATTTTTTTCACCCCTAAGCCATCCTAGGTGTATATGACATTCTTCTTTCAGACGAACATAAGAGGAGTTAGGCTATATTAAAAAAAATATAGGCTCTTCCAAGCTTTATAATGGCAGTGAATGGCCGTTTATGTTTTGAAGTCCATAAAAAAAAGCATCCATCCATCAAAAAAGTGCATCTATTCATGATTAAAGTGCTCCACATGGCAGGGGGTTAATAAAGGCCTTCTGAAGTGAAGCGATGCGTTCGTGTAAGAAAAATATCCATATTTAAAACTTTATCAACTAAAATAACTAGCTTCAGGCAGACGTCCTATGCAAGTCAACTTACGCCAAAAGGGTAACACTTGACGATGTATGACGTAGATGTAGGATTATTGTAAGTTTAAAGGGATACTCCACTTTTTTTGGAAATAGGCTCATTTTACAACTCTCTCACTTGACTCTTCTGTAGTTACATCGTGTACTAAAACCGACATCATATCATTACACCTGCTGCACTCATGGTATGGCAGCAAAGTTTCTTGATTATTACGCAGGAATGAGAGTATAGTTCCTAGCCATATCAGCCTAGAAATCGCAACTTTACATTTCCCGTCGGTTTTAGTACACGATGTAACTACAGAAGAGTCAAGTTTTAAATAGGAAAAATATCGAAACTCTTTGGTAATGTTTTTGAGAGAGATGCTAATGGTCTTGTCCGATTCAATGATCTATGCTAAGCTATGCTAAAAGTGGTACCCCCAGACCCGGAGATCGGCTGAATGGATTTGAAAACGGTAAAACTCAACTCTTTAACTCTGGGGGAGTTGTAAAATGAGCCTATTTCCAAAAAAAGTGGAGTATCCCTTTAAAGCCTCTCATGGTTCAAACAAACAGGGCTGGCCAACAAACTCAAACTCCTCCGACATTTCTCTTTAAAAATTCTCGTCTTAGACTCTTATTCGTGATTTGCTCTGCGCTTCCGCGTTAGTCATTATGTTGTGCGACATGTCACTGTTTACTCATCCACTGTAAATCGATGCGTACGGCCGTCTGCCAGAAGCTAGTTATTTTAGTCGATACAGTTCTAAATATGGATATTTTTCTTACACAAACGCATCGCTTCACTTCAGAAGGCCTTTATTAACCCCCCAGAGCAATGAGGAGCACTTCAATAATGAATAGATGCACTTTTATGATGGATAGATAAACTTTTATGATGGATAAATGCACTTTGACTCAAATTTCACGATTTGATTCGATTTCAAATAAATCTTTGATTAACATCAACTGAAAACAGCATAGACTGAAAGATCGATTTACAAATCAGTATTGGTTCTTTAAAATGAGAATCGGTTAAAATCGAGAAATCAATCTTTTTAACCCAGCCCTATTATTTTGACATTGCAATCCTCAATACCTTTCTCATCTCCTTGCTAAAAGCGCTGCCCTAGCTACTGGGTCTGCATTAACTTTCTGGCGGTGCCTATAACTCTCTCTTTGTTTGTGGGCATCTAAAGTAAATCAGTAACGCATAAAAAAAAATGCATTTAAGCATTAATATTTATAAAGTTTAATTTTTTTTTTTGTGCTAAACATCCCTCATTTGTCTGAAATATAAATAAAATGCTAAAAATGTTATCTAAACAGTGACACTGTCATTCAGTGTAATGGATGACACTGTGGTGTAACAGACAATTTGCATTACACCGAATGACAAAACATTACCCTGAATGACGAAACTTCTACTTAAGCTATAATTGCTAGCTAACAACTAGCCACCTATATCAAACAGTGAACTTGACCAGAAAGATTAATCATAATTATTCACAACATTTACTTGTTTTTCAAAAAATCGAACAATAAAAGTGTTTTTTTGGCATTTCACTGAATGACACGTGTTTTTGTAACTCAAGTTACAACTATGAAAAGGTGAACTTATCAAATATTTAAGAGCAATAAACTTAACTTGCTGCAGCACCACACAATCTTCAGGGTGCCCATTGATGATGTCACAGACTGCTTGATGACTATTGGTTGTTTATTTAATTTCAAAATGGCTTTCTGATCCTGTTACACTGAATGACTAGCCTGACGTCGTCATACTCAATTCTAGTCAGAATGTGAGTCTGATACTTTTCCATTGAGCATTGATTATGGGGCGTGTTTCAACCGAACCAGGAAATAAATGGCCTCTGCACTCAATTGGATAGATCTAGAACCAATCAGAGCAAGAGAGTAAGTGACGTATGTTGAGCGACGCATAATTGTCAACAGAACTCAACTGCACGCACGCTGAAAGAAGTAGAAGGAGATGAGTGTAAATGATCTTTGCCGGCGTTGTAAAAAGAATTTAAGAATACACGGAGTACTTACTAACACATCAAACATTTTTGAGAAAAATACTGAAGGTGAATGCATATACGAAAAAGTTATCCGTTTAGGATTACAACTCGACAATTCAGCAAACAAATCTAATCGCATTTGTCGGGCCTGTCAGAACTTTGTAACACGGTTGGAACGCGACATCCTCTTGTTTAAAAAATGGACTGACGACGAAGGAGACCAGACTGAAAAAGCTTGTTCATCTGAGGCATCAGATAAAAGAGACCGGGAGCCTACCCCCTCCAAGACGCCCAGGGCTCTGAAGAAGTTTTGCCCCAATCCGTCAACTCCAACCGGTAAAAAAACACGAAAAAGCATTACAGAGGTAAGCTTGTTGTTGATGAATTTCTACTTATGATATTGTAAGGCCCGTGAAATTGGTCCAATGGAGGTTTTCCAATAACACAGGGAAGGTCTCACGTGCTCTGTCCTTTCCTCATGCGAAGTATTGGTGGTTAAATTTGTAATACATTAATCATATGTATTTACTCGTTAATTCATCTGACTCCATAAATGAAAGGTTTTAATAATATCTGTGCCTCACTAAAAGTGAGTGAATGTTTGACTATTCCGTTTAACTCTTCAATGAAAATAATATCAAAGTCAGTTAGAATAATCAAATGTAACAATTTATTATGTCAGGTAAATGTATCATGCCAATTTCATAATCAATTCAAAGATAATCGATACAAAACATCAAATGCTCTGGAATAGAGAGAAGATGCAAACCCAACATTAAGAAATACGTTAGGCTGAGAGATCTATATCTCCCAGCCTAACGGACCGATCTGAAGTACAGAAAAGGCCCCGATCTGCCTGCTGTACTCCATTAAATAGCCAGACCTCTTTCACATGTAAACATGTGCTAACAATAGTAAATTTGCATTCTGAGGTACACTGTACCTCTTGGGGGGGTGTGACCATTTGCTTGAGAGATCAACCCCTCCTTGTATGCTAGTTATCCATAAACCTTCAAAAACCTTATTACCTTGTGTTTTACTTATTCTGAGATGAGAGAATTGTACCAGTCGCACTGTGACATTTTAAACGATACCAAACATGAATATACTCTGTCATAATCATTCACATTAAACTGTACATTTTCTTGGGTGAAATCAGGTAGTCACCTGAGCATGAGAGAGAGGGGGTGAGGGGAGAGGGAAGGAGATGCAGATTAGATGACTCAGGGGTGAGACTTTCGTCTCGATGGTGCATGAGAGCCAGTTCAAATGCTAATCTCCAGAGAGGTCCTTTTGTTCTCTCAGGGCCTGGTCACCCCCAAAACAGACCGTCTGGAATTTCCTAATTTATCAATTCTTACAATATGATTATGAGAATAACTTCTATTGGCAAGTTTTTCATTAGTAATAGTTAATAGTGAGTCGTGTTTATTGTCCAGTGTGATAAAACACACTTGCATTGCCACACTACTCATTTCAGTGTAATCTGCCTATGATTAAACCATATTAGTCATATTTGCAGATATATGGTAGCCTAGTGTGTATCCTGGAAGCCAGCTCGAATTTGAGTCAGGCAAGATGTAGTATGAGCCAGGCACGGCGCCAGGATTCCAGTTTTGGATGGGCCAGACCAATTGTGGGTGGGCCTTAAATTAAAAACGTTATCCAATCACTTTTTAACCTAATAAAAATTACTGACTAATATACTGTTACATTATCTGTATGTATACTTAATATAGATTTTAATAGCTTGATGCTCTTTAAATATTTTGTTGCATTGTTAAAAAGTTTCGGTGCATAGGACGGACCTATCCGCGATCGCTCTCCTTGGTTCTGACCAAAGAAGAGCGCTTTGGAATCTCCATTACGCATCACCTAGGCTTCGTTTCCCGATAAAAGAAAAAGCGGTGTTCTTTATAAAAGAAGCACTTCAGATATAGTTGAAATTGCATTTATTAGGACTCATGGGATATTATAAAAAATAATCTAAACTAGGCTATAATAGCCTATAATTAGACTGTAAAAGAGGTCAGGAATGTAATATTTCCCCAAAACATGTTTAGTTCTGCTCGTATAACATGAGGCCGAATATTTCACAATTATTCTTAATTGTTTTAAGTTTTCAACAATACATTACAGATCAACAACACTGCCCGACAGTTTCAATCAATACTCGGGCACAGAACTTATTCATTGACAACGTCATCTGCCCATTTATTTATTTTCGATTTCATTAACAACAGACTGAATTATTATACAGAGAAGATGCATTAAAATGTAACCTACTAATAGGATAATAACTAATAGGCTACCGCCAATTCACGGTCAGATTAGCAGCCCTTTAACGCATGTCGGATCAAGCATCACGATATCAACAAAGTTTTCTGCATTGCAGAAAAACAACAACAACAACAAAACATTTCAGAAGCCATTAACTTATCAGGCTAAAAAATAACAACTGAGTAACAACTGAGAAGGCTAAAAGACACTCATATTTTTGCGCCAACAGACAGGCTTAAAAGATCGCCAAACGTGAAGGTAAGGGAAGAAGAGAGAGTATGAGAAGAATATTAATTCATTGCAAATCAATTGGTTTAACAAATCAGTAGGAAAAGGCATGCTACTGTAACGGTCACTTTGTGCTTTTATGTTAATCTGAGGTAACATGAGAACTGCGCATGTGCGTGAGTGTCAGTTATAGATTTGAAAGGTGAGGAGAGGAGAGAACCGCTCTACCGTACCGACCTTTGTACTCTTTCTTTTATTTCCTTTTATATTTGTATTATTTTTATATTTGCTACGCCATCTTTCGTCTCTCGTGCATCTTTTCCTTCGACACCTATTGTTTTTTTGTTTTGTTTTTTCTCTCTGGGCCACATCTCAACTTTGCGTTACACTAAGCTACCTATCTCTCCGAAATTACAGGAGTAGTCGGCGGGGTTTGCTCTTGAAAATGTCAATGATTTCATCGAAGTCGAGAGTTACTGTAAGCTCTCTCTCAAATGTCAACAGACAGAGGGACATAAGGCGAGAAGTAAGCATGGTGCTCCTATTTGATGTTTTAATCCGGTTGACACTGGAAAAGACGCGTTCAACTGTACAGGATGTCATTGGCAGTGTTATCAGAGCTTTTAGGTAAGCATGGATATTCGGAAAAACGTCCTCATTGCATATGTCCATCACTTCAACAAGACTTTTGAGATGTTCTCCTCTTTTTTTCTTCCTCTCTATGAGTTGCGCAAACACTTCGAGCTCCGACTCTGATATGGTTACGTGGAAGCGCTTCCCTGTATCATTGAGAGAGTTCGCTATAGTGGCCAAGGTGGTGTCATCAAGGCTAGGGGACATCAGGATTGCCGCAGATGCCATGAGGCCATAGGTGTCACTGTGGAATCGAGTGTTCAGTTCATTAAGCTGGCAGTCTATTAGTGTGTTGGAAATGTTGCGCAGGTCACTATCACTCCTCACCCTTGTCGATTTCCCCAAAGTGCAAGTGACAATACTTCCCTCAAATCGGCCTGGGAGTTTTCTTGAGCGGGGCAAACTGGGTACATCCCAGTTCTCGACATCATGATCCTCCATCATCTTATTTGTTGTTGCCAACATATTTGAGAATGCAGAGTCACCGGAGCGAATGTCTGTCAGTTGTTGTTTGAGGTTCTCAATCAAATCAACAGTGTCTGTCACTGATGTGTTGATGGACTGGAGGCTTTTAGACGTGAAGTCTGATTTACTGAACAATTCTTTGAAAAGTACAAGGAGGAATATGAACTTTTTTGTTCTGATCTGCTGAAGGAGTGACTGTGCCTCAATCTCACTCTGTCCCCCCTCTTCCGCATACTGTGCCAGCACCTCCACGATAACATCATAAAGAATGAAAACTTTTGTCACTGCGGCCGATCTTGAATCCCACCTGGTGTCACACCCTCGCTCCAATTCCAATGACCTCTGATCGGGCCGCATCTCTTTTTGCGTGTTAAGGAAACGGGCATGACGTTCGCTGCCGCACATGAAGGTGTGCAAGGTGTTGAGAGTCTCGAAAAAAGTAGAAGCATCCAGCGATGTCCGGGCCACAGCTGACAGGACGAGGTTCAACCTATGAGAGTGACAGTGCACGTAGATGGCGTTTTGAAAGGTGCCCTTAAGGATGGCTTGGACACCCCCCTTATGCCCAGCCATTACCGATGCACCATCAAACCCAAAACCAACGCAAAGGCTAGGGTCTAGTTCAAAAGGTGCGACAACTTGTAATATTGTCTGTGCTATCGCAGAAGCAGTCATGTTGTCTGTGGCTACGAGGCCAACAGCGCGTTCTCGCACAGTCCCCATGTGCACATACCGAAAGCAAACGGCCACCAGCTGCTTTTTAGATACATCCTTACACTCGTCTTCTAAAATAGCACAGAAAGATCCCTCATGCAGTTCACGTTTAATCCATCGCAACAGGAGAGTGCACGCAGCATCCAACAGGTCATTCTGAATTTCGTGACTGAGCATCTTTGCATTGCTGGGGATCGCATCTAGTCGGTCTTGAGTTGCTTTGTCATGCCTGCAGACAAGTCTATAAAATTCCAGGAAATTACCTGCGTTTTTTACCTCATCATTCTCCCGGTTGCCACGCAGGGGTACTTCTTGTTTGGCACAAGTGATCAGAACGTCCAGAATTACTTTGATGTGCTCCCGATTCCTCTCTATGATTTCACCCTGTCTACCATCTGTGTTGTTGAGTTGATGGATGACAGAGCCGCGCTCAGACATTGACAGCCTGTAATTGTTAAATTTATCCAGAGCAAATGTGTGCGATTTGCTATTCTGGTGCTTTAAACAAGCGTGATTGAGGTGCTTCCAGTCCCGGTATCCAGTCTGGGTAAACTTCTCCTCCCTGCCCCGCTCACCAAAGTGCCTGCACATCTTACAGAAGACTGCATCCTTCCTAATGCTGTACTCAAGGAAATTGTATCTGCTATACCAGTTTGTGGAGAAACTCCTTGCTTTCTCACCTATCACTGTGACTGGATACTTTAGCACTGGTTGAGTTGCGGGCTCATCCACGGAAGACAGATCCACAGGGCTGTCATCCACTCGCGATGCAGAGGCGCTGAGAGGCAGAGGCGCTGGCGCCCTCCTAGCAACGGCGCTATGGCGAGTGGATAATGCCACGGATAACTTACCGAAGTCTACAGTCGTGTACTTTTACGTGACAGAAGGGGTACGCTGCACCACAGACGGGTGAAACCAACGCGTGACTCCAACGTCGCATCACAGCACGTCGCACCACTGACGCGTGACTCCAACGTCTCACCACAGCACGTCCCATCACAGACGCGTGACACCAACGTCTCACCACAGCATGACTCCAACGTCGCATCACAATAAAATAATATCTATTTTCCCCCCTAGCTTTTCTTATCTTTCCTTTGTTATCTTTCTAATCAATCATTCTTTTCTTGTATTCTGATGACATTGAAAATATCATTGATACAAATTTTGTATTGTATACAAAGTTGTGTATGTCATTAATGTCATCTCTGAATGGTTTACGAACATAGTTTTTTTTTTGTTTAAAATAATTCACTCACTTTCTACTGGATATGAGGGCTATGCAAATTATACACCATCAAAGTCACAATTTTTTGCACAATTATTAACAACAACTTTAAAGTTGAACAGATAAATTCATTAATTGTAATCTATAAACATAGTATTCTGGAATGTGTCAGTCTGAGTTTTTACTTTTGAAGGTGGTAATAATTTTAATTTACACAGTTGACCATAATGGGCGAATTCACAAAATGAAACTATTCACGATATTGTTTACAGGAGAAGGTGACAAGAAAGTATTTTAATAGCCTATTATTTTCAAGAAATCAACAATGAAAAAATAAGACAGGGAAATAGTCGTTTAGTCACAAAATGCTAAACAATGTAGGTTCATGGTCAAATGTTCAAGACTAGGGCTGTCAGTGTCGACTATTTATTTAGGCTATATATTTTTTGGTCATAAAGATAGATCTGAAGTGAACAATAGCCTTTAGTATGACTTAAATACATAATTACAAATGAGGCAATATAATTGGTTCAAATAAAGTAGGGTATTAAAAGTAATTAATTATTTTATTTTATTTAACAACACTATTAAAATACATGAAGAAATATATAAACAATGAACATATGTATATTTTGTACAAATGCCAACAGAGGGCGCAAGAGGATAACTGACGATAATTGTTACACTTTACATCAAGAGCAGTACTACGGTGACGCATAGCTGCTGCCACATACATATTATTGTTTCCCCTCAATCATGTTGTAATAACGAGATCTTGTGTCGTTTTAACGTCATCTTTTCTCGTAACAACGTGATGTCACGACATCTTTTTTTTTTTGCCTTTATAATCCACATAAAATTGACAGCCTATCCTTTTTCACACTTCTACGTTCAAAAAGCTTATGAAAATAGTAACAGCCCCCAATCAGGCAAAATGAATAAATGAGGCCCTTTTTAAAAATATATTTTATATAGGCCTATAAGTTTTTTTTATATAATATATTAATTATATATAGCCTAAGATTTATTTTTGTTAATAGGCTATATCTTCATTACCTATAGATAATTAAACAAAAAGTAGTCAAAACACATCTAACAGAACATAGCCTAAGTTGTTTATTTTTAACAACATTGTGTTCTTATTTTGTTTAATTAACGAAATGTCAATCTTCATCTTTATAACAGAAGATACAATACAAAAATCTTCAAGATACAGCCAACAATCTTCACATGTATAACGGATTGTCACCTTATAAACAGTCCTTTGTGTGGTGGAATAAGCAATGCTATATAGAAATGTTACCGGTATAATTTAAACTTTATTTTATTATTTTATTTGTTCATGAACTAATTATGCTAACTCAACTAATTTAATGTAAAGAGCTTGATAAAATTACTAATTAAATAATGTCAAATATTAAATGTAGGCTATTGATTAGAGTTGCCATAGACTAAAGGATTTTTCTAGACTAGTAGTAATTTATTTAAGCAATTAGGACTAATCACACGTTTATATTCAATCCTGGGTGTATATATGGCTATTCCGCGCTCAAGCGCATAAAACTTGCTGCAAAGCACCGGCAAAAGTAGGCTAATAAATGCGCCTTTCATACGGACAGGATCACATAATCAAGATGGTAGCCTACCGTATTTGCTTTCGATTGGATTTTTTTTCGTTGGTGGACATTTTTATTTTATTTATAAACTTTATATAGATAGTTATATTTCTCATGTCTGCGAGGCTAACTGTTTTTCGGTTCATTTTTTAGATGCGCTCCAATTCACAGAGATCAAGAAAGCGCGTTCGTTTTCTTTTATTTTACAAAAGCACAACGTTTTCTTGTTGTTGAGAGTTTACACAAATAAAGTTGCGACTGATGTATTATTCTTTTCTGTATGACCAGAAATGGAGTACTATTTAAGTTGTTTCCACTGTTGATAGGAAAATGCGAGTGATGGCACCGGCGCGTCCATGTGTGCCATGCAGTGCGCGCTCCACACTCCGCACAAACACTCGGATATGCGCTTAATAATAGCGAATATTTATCTAGGTTAACGTTAGAGCGAGCGGCCATGCCAGACTGATAAGTCCTTCATGTTTAACAAATCAAATTCTGTTGCATTTTATTGCGCCAGTTTGAAAAGGGCGGCTGAAACACTCTACAGATAAACGCCCAATGCGGTTTTTTTTTTCTTTAAACAAATTCGTTTAGTCTTTAAAATAAATATTGTTTGTGGGCTAATTAATGCCACAATAATTTGTTTATTTTATTGGCTACTTTTATTTTTCATTTTTGTTTTGCATTGAATACCATTTAAAGGATTTGCTGTGCACCGCAATGCCATCCTCCCATAGAAAGAAACGTTAAGAGCCACCTTTATTTTCTTTATAATAAAGGGTTTCTATCGGAAAACGCTTAACGTGTAATTAAATGCATTGCGTTCATATTCTGGGCTCATCTGCTTTTCTGTAGGATAGTATGGTTTATTAATAAGGTGTGTACAGCATTTGATCTTTATCACTGAAGTAGCCTATTAAGCCACATTAAGCTTTTTCTTTATGCTTAGCCTAATATGCAATTAAACCTATTTTTTACAGTCTATGAATTAAACACAATGTTCGTATTCTGGGCTCATCTGCTATTAATAAGGTGTGTACAGAATTTGATCTTTTAACATGAATGTCCGTTGGGGGCTGCTATTTCTTCAGCTTTTTGAACGTATGATAAAGACATGATTGGCTATCAATTTTATGTGGATAAAGGCATATTTTGTACATGACTACACACGTCCTTATAAGGCCAAGAAAATGTGTCGTTTTAATGAAATAAGATCTCGTTATTACGAGAAAAATATGTCGTTAAAACGACATAAGATCTCGTTATTACGACATAATTGAGTGGAAAACCGTAGTTTTCCATAAATTTCGATTTAAGAATAAAGAATTTTCCAAGCAAAATGATTAAGTCGACTATATATTGTACAGAGAAATTTGAGTCAGAAAAGTAAAAGAAGATATCAAAATTAGATAAATGTAGGCTATGTTTGAGCCAAGTTGTTGAAACATTGTTGTTGCCATTAAAGGGTAACTAAACCCTAAACCAACTTTTTTTAGTTAATGATCTGTAAGAATGGGGCTTTATTAGTGCTGTTCATTGATTCAAGTCATTTTTTTGACATTTGTGTTTAAAGTGTTTTAAATTTACAAAATATGGTGTAAAAACGTCTGAGTGCTGCCCTCTTCAGGTTGAACGGTGGCTACTGCAGTTGAATTTTCCTATTGGAAGTTGTGGTACACTCTGATGTCAGAGGGTACCAGATAACCACGCCCTTGCCTACAGAGAGATACGTCTCAGATGCACGCCCCCTCTCCACTGGGCTCTGCCTACTTTTCCAGCATTTTTCAAATATTGCCAGTGGGTGGAGTCAGGCTCTGACCAGGGGTTTAGTTACCCTTTAATGAAACATTGTAGGCTATAGCCTATCATTCCACAGAGAAGAGCTATGTGAGCAATTATAGAATAAATGGTCTAACGTTTCCGTTTCCATAAAGCAAAAGCTGCATTTTTCGTCTACGGTAGGCTATAAATTTAGAGATAATCTTGTTACAGGGGTAATAAATTATATTTCTTTTAATTTGTTTGTAATTAAAAATGTATGTGGGTTACTCCATGCTCTATTCCAATTAATATTTTCATACAAGGGGGACCATTTGTATCTGGAGGCAGGGATAGATTTTGCAAATAAAAGATTTCTATTACTTTGTTGTTAACTTTTCTGTCTAGAAAAGATAGACCATTTATTGAAACACTGCTGTAGAAAGACCAACACGTTAGAGCCTGTTTATGGAATATTCACTTCTTTTTTTTATTAAATCCAAGCAATTGGGTGATGACAAATTTAAAATTAAGAGGCTTTAATATTAAACAAAAATTCACTTTAAAGAAAAGCTTCCTACAAAACAAAACAAAAATCATGTCTCCCGATATAGCCTATTGCAAATCCAATCTTACTCATGCTATTCACTTTTCGTTATCAACATCGGAAAAATAACATTAGATTGGGACGACGTGTGTATCAGGTATGGAATGCCTTTGGGGACAATACTTATTATATGCAACGCGTGAAATTTGGACGCATTAACACGCACAGTTTGTACGCGTAAATACGAAGTATATGTTCGGGTGTCGCGTCAGACCGCACAACAGCCAATAGCGTTGCCCTATTTAGGATTTCATTTGCATTTGTGATGCGATGGCACGTTGCTGTATACATATATAAACATCAGACGACATTTCTTTCCGTGAGGGATGATGTGCTGTTAGGTAAGCAAATACCTATGCAAACGTCACACGTAACATTTGTTCGTGAATGAGATCGTAATTTTACGTTGGCATGTACATAGGCAAGCGTAAAACTTTAGAGTCAATGATGCATTTATACGTTGGTTGTGATGTCAGTGCTGTGGCATCTCATCCCGTTTGTACTCATGCAGGTTTTTTGTCTCCGGTAACGTGGAAAAGTGGATTGCTGATGGAGTTTTCGGTTTCTTGCCACTGTTGCCTTTGGCTTGCTCAATTGGGGATATTTTGGGAATATTTAATTTAATTTTATCAATCAATAAATTTACACTAGAAACAAACCTTGTTGTGTTATTTTGGTTTATGCTGTGAAGCTGCTTTGATGCAATCTGTATTGTGAAAAGCGCTATATAAATATACTTGACTTGACTTGACTCTCTACGATGGCTCATAGAATTTTTTTATTAAACTGTCAAAGAACTTTTACAGACTGCGTTCAGTTGGCATCCTCTTATAACAGGCTATATACACATGTATAACATGTTAACATATGTATACAACATACAACACTGGATATGGCCATAGCCAGGGTTAAATAATTAGTGAGGTCCACGGTGGGGTGTCAATAATTATACATAATAGTGCCAATAAATGCCATAAATCATTCAAC
This sequence comes from Rutilus rutilus, assembly GCF_951802725.1. Taxonomy (NCBI): domain Eukaryota; kingdom Metazoa; phylum Chordata; class Actinopteri; order Cypriniformes; family Leuciscidae; genus Rutilus; species Rutilus rutilus. Next base: position 44,643,319 of record NC_140214.1, on the reverse strand, counting down.
TTTAATAAATACAATGAATAATAAAGTTAGCAAAGGCTAAATACTAAATACTGTGGCTATTGTTTTTTCAAAATGACTGGAGTAATCTCCGAGTGGGCCAGCATCAATCTGGGGTGCGTTTCCCGAAAGCATCGTTAGCCAACTATGGTCGCAAGTTCATCGCAATGTCCATTGAACTCTATTGGTAACGACGGAACTTGCGACCATAGTTGGCCAACGATGCTTTCGGGAAACGCACCCCTGGTATGAGAGACTCTGGAATGCTCCTTGAAGTCGGGATGTAAGTTTGACTGGAAATAATTAATACACATATACTGTATGTATACTGTATATAAAAATCTAATAACAACAATATATTGTAACAATCACACATTTAACAATTATATTATAACAATAAGGCAAATACAAAAGCAGAAAACAAAGCACCAGTAGCCTATGACAATTTACAAATCTTTATTCAACATTTAAACACAGACACAATCATACGACACATAAACATTACAGAATCACTACAGCAGGCGGACCACGTAAACTGTGGGGCAGCCAGTCCAAGTCCAAGTGTAAATAGCAACAGTTGTGGATTCAGTAGACATTTAGATGCTATTTACTTATAAATAGTGACAGATAACGTTACTATTTGCTCATCAGTATTGTTGTGCATTAAACATCCTGCAATATAACTGACAGTAGATCATTAGATTTATAAAACAATATTAAAATCATGGCAACTTATTGAGATATTAAAGACCTAGAGCTACCCCGAACCTACCTAAATGTAACTTTTATGAATTAGAATGAATTTTAATTCAAATCATTTTTATTGAAAACAAATGCGTTTAATAACTGTAAAGTTAGGCTATATAAAAAAGCACTGTCAGTGGGAATAGAACCCCGGTCTCCCTTTACACGCCACAGAAACCGCTGACTAAAGTGACTTTTTCCACATATAGGGTAGACTGGCCTAGTGTAGTTCTGCCAACAAGTAGGCTATATGCAGTGGTCCAAATAGACAACTCGAATGTATTAGCCAGAGGGGAAATATCGTCGTTTACTTTACCTACAGGACAAATTCATGGGCGTCAGTTTGGTTTGAAATGAGCTGGGGACAGAGACGCATTCGGAAGTGCATTTTCAGAAGTGCTGGGTACAATGACGCATTCATTTTTTTCTCTCTTTCGCGCAGGTTATGTTTTGGAAGGCGATGTCCTGTAGCTCAGGCACGGCCCCACTTTTCAACAGGCCCACCCAAAAGTAAAAAAAAACCTTTTACTATATTCTAATTTTGTCAATAATTATAAAAAAATCGCCAATAAGCTCATAATTTGTGCTAAAATAGTGTTTAGTTTTAAAAACCATTTAAAAAAGCTGGTTATATTTTGATGTTTCTGCGCAAGTTCAGCAGACAGTGAAGTTCGGGTTTGTTCCGATCAGAGCTCGTGAGTGTAGAGGCGAGCGCATTTCTGAATATTCCGCTCCGCTCGTCCACTTCGTAAAAGTAATGATTATGAATGATTGTTAATAGGCTAGGCCTATATATCTTCATTAACTAGAGATATAATTAAACAAAAAGTAGTCAAAACACATCTAACAGAACATAGCCTAAGTTGTTTATTTTTTACACCTTGTGTTCTTATTTTGTTTAATTAACGAAATGTCAATCTTCATCTTTATAACAGAAGATACAATACAATACAAAAATCTTCAAGATGTATAACGGATTGTCACCTTATAAACAGTCCCTTTTTAATGGAGTAATACACCCTTATAATAAAGAAAAAGCTTCAGTGATAAAGAATATGAACGCAATGCATTTAATTATACATTAAGGGTTTTCCTTTCATAGAAACCCTTTATTATAAGGAAAATATGTGGCTCTTAACGTGTCTTTCTATGGGAGGATGGCATAGCAAATATTCAATGCATTCAATGATAAATATTCAATGGTATTCAATGCAAAACAAATAAAATAAATAAATTATTGTGGCATTAATTAGCCCATAAACAATATTTATTTTAAAGCCTAAACGAATTTGTTTAAAGAAAAACACCAGCGTTGGGCGTTTGTCTGTATAGGCTAAGTGTTTCAGCCGCCCTTTTCAAACTGGCGCAATAAAATGCAACAGAATTTGATTAGTTAAACATGAAGAGGATTATCCGTCTGGCATGGCCGCTCACTCTAACGTTAACCTAAATAAATGTTTGCTATTATGAAGCGCATATCCGAGTGTTTGTGCAGAGTGTGGAGCGCGCACTATGACATGGATGGAGGCGCCGGTGCCATCACTCGCATTTTCCTATCAACAGTGGAAACAACTTAAAAATACTTCATTTCTGGTCATACAGAATATAATAATACATCAGTCGCAACTACTTTTATTTGTGTAAACTCACAACAACAAGAAAACGGTGTGCTTTTGTAAAATAAAATAAAACGAACAGGACGCGCTTTCATGATCTCTGTGAATTGGAGCGCGCCTCAAAAATGAACTGACAAACAGTGTATAGACAAGCCTCACAGACATGAGAAATATAACTATAAAGTTACTAAAAAAAATGTCCACCAACGAAAAAAAATCCAATCGAAAGCAAATACGGTAGCTACCATCTGATTATGTAATCCTGTCCGTATGAAAGCCGCATCTAGACTACATTACAGCGGAGATGTGGAGATATGTATGCAGGCAGCCTACACTGATTTAGAAAAGACTAGTTCATTAATAAACAATTAAAATGCATCGTTATTTTAAAACGACATAAGATCTCGTTATTAGACATAATTGAGGTGAAAAAATAATATGTAGGCTATGTGGCAGCAATGCGTCACCATATGATTCTGCTATATTTACTTTTTATAGCTATATTAAATCCTTTTTTTTTTTTTTTGGGTCAGACAATGATTACCAAATTTCTCTCTCATATTGCTCCTCACAATTTACTGAAAACGGTCAAAAAAATCGAACCAAAAGTCAAATTAATATGGACGGAAGTTAAAAGTGGTGGGTACAAAATGACTCATGACGAAAGTCCCCCCCGAAATCGACGCCTATGGACAAATTCCTTTAATGTTACAAAATAATATAATGTCAATTCATGCAGTCATTGAATGTATTTATTCATTGACTATAAATTATCACCAGTTTAACTAAAACAGAAAAATTTGTATGTCGCACATCAAATAAGACTCAGAAATATTACACGTTCAAAAATGTCATGTTTACACGACGAAAACGTTCGTCTAGAAACACGTTTAGCGCGAAGGTTGGAACTGGTAAAGGCGAAGGTTGGAACTGGTAAAGGCGAAGGTTGGAACTGGTAAAGGTCGATCGGTGTCCAGTTGATCAGTTGTTTGGCTGGGTCTCAGTCGTTGTGTTTTGGGGTAGAAGATCTCCTGTAACTGTTGTGGAATACTACTGGATTGAACTGCTGCTTGGATCTGCTATGGAAGAGGAAGGAAGAAAGATAAGTGAATTAATTTCATCATTGAAACAAATGTAAAGCTTGAAGAAAAGACTGTGAATGTGAAATTTACTGTTGAGGAGGACATCTGTTTCAGATACATTGGAGAGGAATTGAGAGTGAATATTTCCGTTGAAATGCATGGATGAAGCGAGGCTTCTGATCAGCCCTACTGTGTGAGTGATTTGCAGTTGTTTGCCTTACTTGATGCACGTCGAATTAATGCTGTGGATTTGTAGTGAACACGAGTGCTGTGTGCTATGCTGAGAAGAGTCTTCCAACGCCTGCTTTCATTCTTGTGAGATGATCTACTGGTCTCCATCTAAATCCCAGAACGATACAACTGAACTGGTGAAGTAATGTTTTGTATTGTCCTCTCTTCCCCTGAATATTGTCGTGAAGTAATTCCTCATTGAAGGCTCCTGATAATCCTCTCCCTCTCTCTGAAAGTTCAAGTCTCATGAAGAATCGTATGGCTGTGGAAAAGTCACAATTCCCCTCTCATGTCCTGATAAGAGAAGCCGCTGTTAAGAGAAGAAACCTTACCTGTTACCTACCGTCTGAGTCTGGCAGATGTGCAGCAACGCTGTGAAGTGAGTTTTAAAGTCACAATTTCCCTCTCACGACTTGATAAGAGAAGCTGCTGTTAAGAGAAGAAAAGCCCACCTGTTACCTACCGTCTGAGTCCTGCAGATGTGCAGCAACGCTGTGAAGTGAGTTTTAAAGTCACAATTTCCCTCTCATGTCTTGGTAAGAGAAGCTGCTGTTAAGAGAAGAAACCTTACCTGTTACCTACCGTCTGAGTTCTGCAGATGTGCAGCAATGCTGTGAAGTGAGTTTTAAAGTCACAATTTTCCTCTCACGTCCTGATAAGAGAAGCTGCTGTTAAGAGAAGAAAGCTTACCTGTTACCTACCGTCTGGGTCCTGCAGATGTGCAGCAACGCTGTGAAGTGAGTTTTAAAGTCACAATTCCCCTCTCACGTCCTGATAAGAGAAGCTGCTGTTAAGAGAAGAAACCTTACCTGTTACCTACCGTCTGAGTCTGGCAGATGTGCAGCAATGCTGTGAAGTGAGTTTTAAAGTTACGATTTCCCTTGCATGTCCTGATAAGAGAATCTGCTGCTGAGCGAAGAAACATTGCCTGTTACTTACTGTCTGAATCCTGCAGATGTGCAGCAACGCTGTGGAGTAAGCCTTCCCAGCCACTATTACACCATTGGGTCTCGAAGACAGTGAATAGTCGATCCAGCGGCTACTCCGGCCGAATAGCCTTAGAAGACAAGAGTTGCTCATTCTTTCCTCAAGTTGATTATTATTCAATAAAGATTGTTACTTGTGAACTAAACTACTTGCCTCCTCCTTTGTCCGTCTGTCGCGTGCCTGTGGTGTCGGCTCCTCACGGTGGTGTCTGGAGTCAGGGGCGGCTGGTCATCCGAGTCCGCCCCGGCCTGCACCGGTGACACTTGTCTTCACAATTTGTGTTTCTTTAAGAAAAACAGTCTTTGTCCCTCATCAGCAGAATACCAAAATTGTTTAACAAATCTTAATTTTTCACGATTATAAATATTGATTAGCATCAGCTCACAGCTCAGTTGTTACCAAATGCTAGTGAAGAGATAATCTACAGAATGTCACTGTCACATTAGTTTGCTATTACCAGTGATAGCGGCTCTGGTATCGTCACATGACTGTGAGTACACATATAAACCACACAGTTTTGACTATGAAGCCAGGCCAAAAACAAAAACCGCAATTAGTTGTAGCAGTATGGAGATTGAGTTATGTTTCTTTGATTTTGTTCTCATTTTTCTAAAACAGACTGTTTTGAAACTGTTTACCACGGTTTCATTCTTAACATCAGCATCTCATTGTGATGCCGGGTGTGATTGTAATGTTTTGTGTGGTGTTTTCTTTACACTTTCCCCTGGATATCTGTTTCCTATGTAATGTTAGTGAGCTCTAGGGGCCCTATTTTAACGATCTGAACCTAATGTATCAAGCACGAAACGCAAGTAACTTTGTGGGCGGATCTCGGGCGCTGTTGCTATTATACCGGCGGGATAAATGACTCCTGCGCCCGACGCAAATCTAAAATGTGTTGGTCTGAAGTAGCTTCATTACTCATAGGTGTGGTTTGGGCATAACATGAAATAAACCAATCAGAGCATCATTTCACATTCCCTTTAAGAGCAGGCGCGCTTGTTCTATGGCGGATTGCTATTATAACGGCAGATTTGCCAGGAGCGGTTCACAGCCGAGGAGACCGACGTTCTCGTCAGGGCCGTGACCAGACCTGCGCAGTAGCGATCTCGGGACCAGACCCGCGCAGTAGCGATCTCGGGACCAGACCCGCGCAGTAGCGATCTCGGGACCAGACCTGCGCAGTAGTGATCTCGGGACCACACCAGACCCGCGCAGTAGCGATCTCGGGACCAGACCCGCGCAGTAGCGATCTTGGGACCAGACCCGCGCAGTGGCGATCTCGGGACCAGACCCGCGCAGTAGCGATCTCGGGACCAGACCCGCGCAGTAGCGATCTCGGCACCAGACCCGCGCAGTAGCGATCTCGGGACCAGACCCGCGGAGTAGCGATCTCGGCACCAGACCCGCGCAGTAGCGATCTCGGGACCAGACCCGCGCAGTAGCGATCTCGGGACCAGACCCGCGCAGTAGCGATCTCGGCACCAGTCCCACGCAATAGCGATCTCGGGACCAGACCCGCACAGTAGCGATCTCGGGACCAGACCCGCGCAATAGTGATCTCGGGACCAGACCCGCACAGTAGCGATCTCGGGACCAGTCCCACCCAATAGCGATCTCGGGACCAGACCCGCGCAGTAGCGATCTCGGGACCAGACCCACGCAGTAGCGATCTCGGGACCAGACCTGCACAGTAGTGAGCAGGAAGTAAAGCCGCGAAATCAACGCTCCGCCCTCACTCTCGCAGAGAGAGTGCATTCTGCACACTTTTGAAAAAACTGATTGCAGTACGACAAGAGGCTTGTTAAAATAAATTAAATACAATCTCCTCAGTCCTCCGAAGATCCCAAAAAAATGTCCGTTGGTGCTTCAGTGACTACTTCGCTCAGAGAACCTGTCAATCACAGCTGTCAATCATGACGTTACACCACCGCATCACGTAACTAACTAAAAACCAACTTATTTTTGAAACAGACACTTGAACTTACATCAGCGTGATAAAAACGACAGCAAATGACAGAAACAACCTTTGGAAAAAAGATATTTGAAGTGTAATTTAATTGTTTAGTTGGTCTCACGTCTCGTTGAATAACACGGGGAGGCGGGGCTTATGACCTATACTAGGACCAGTCACCGGGGTCCTAGGTGCCTGGGTTCTCCCATGTTTTTTTTCTCCATTGGGTCACCTGATGGAGTTTTAGGACACCATTAGGTCACTTGATGGAGTTTTTCGGTTCCTTGCCACTGTTGCCTTTGTCTTGCTCAGTTGTGGATATTTTGGGGATATTTAATTAGATTTTATCAATCAATAAATTCCACTAGAAACAAACCTTGTTGTATTATTTTAATTTAATACTGTGAAGCTGCTTTGATACAATCTGTATTGTGAAAAGCGCTATACAAATATACTTGACTTGACCGGGGGGGGATTGAGACGTTTTGGCTTCACTTTTCAGGGCTTGTTCGGCACGCTTGGTTGCGACTATGTAATGTGACAAAATCAATCAAAAACCACAGCCAATCAGAACAGCGTGTGGGCGGGTTCTCTTGGCAAGTGCACAGCACTCACAATGAAATGGATAAGTACGTTATCAGATTCATAAATATTGCACCATTTAAACATCATTTAAAGTACAAGTGATTGAAACTATCTTTGTCATAGAATTCATACTTTGCAGTCACGTGACTACCATGGATACCTGGCGGGCAACAAACGGGTATTTTCAACGTAGAGTCTTGTAGTTCCAGGTCTTTCTAGTAGCTGTCAAGTCTGTTAGCGAGCTAGCTGCATAACTATGGACTAGGATTAACTCCAAGGTAGCTCAATTGTGTAAAGCAGACAAGGTTTTTTAAGATAATCGAGCAGTAATAATTCCTCCGTAAATAATCTAGCTCTACTGTTGGGTCATCTCTGGTTCTCATTGAAAACCATAGATATCACAAACCTCAAAACAACCTATCACACACTTTTGTTGTTGTTAGCAAAAGACGACAGCTGTTACTGTGCGTTCACACCGCCACCGGCGAGAGCGTCAAAGTGCCCGGAAGTCATTCATTTTTAATAGCGATTTCAAAATCGCCGGCGGCGGTGTGAACGTACAGTTAGCCTAGCTTAGACTCATAACACAAACAGCTGACTCGCCGAACCAGCTGGTGATGTTGATTGATGAAACTACAGGGTAACTTAAAGACACGATTAATTACATGATCATACACCCATTGTATTCAAACAAATGTTGAAATTACCTTTGATGGAGTGATGGAATGATCACTGCACAGACGTGTATACTGTGCTTATCTCATCTGCGGTTAGTGCAACCAATCGCACAACAACTATCTGGTGATGCAAATGCTTTATTTTTTTTGTAGTGTTGTTCCAGCTGCAACGTCGTCACGTCACTAGAATCGTCAGGTGTCACTGGTAAGTGATGCAAATGCTTTGTGCATAAAAAAAAATAAAAAAATCTAATTGCATTGCACCCATGCATTCTCACCCTGCTTCTGGGTCAACAGCACACATGCATTGTGGCGCTCTTGTGATCGTGCGTCAGTGATCTATATTTTGTGAGAAAATATGTTTGTTTTTTGTTTTGTTTTTCACAAAAAACATTTGTGCCACTTCCTAAATTTGAGGTTAAACCACTGGAGTCACATGGATTACATTTATGTCTGTATACCTTTCTGAACCTTGAAAGTCGTAGTTGCGTAAGCTGTCAATGGAGGGACAGAAATCTCTCAGATTTCCTCAAAAAGATTTTGTTCTGAAGAGGAATTGAAGTCTTGTGGGGTGTGGAACAACATGAGTGTGAGTAATTAATGACAATTAAAATTTTTGGGTGAACTAACCCTTGAAGGAAAATTGTGTTCTCTTACTGAAAAATGGCATCAGCACTGTAATATTTCACTCTACTATTGACTACAAGTCTAAAGCAATGTTTGATGATAAAAGCAGCAGCCCTGTCTTCGTATTCCATTTGTTTTTGTTTCCTTCTTTCTGTATTGTATTGCATTTGTATTGTATTTGAATCTTGACTTTTAGTTTATTATTCATGTTTTGTGAAGAATTTTGTGAGCTATTTGGTGCAACACCAATATTGTGCAAGTACCTGCTCATGTTTTCTTTTTTAATTCTGTCCCTTGTTTGTTTAATGTCTCAATACATATTCCACAATACAAGCACTTTTAATGGTGCTTTGCACATTGTTTAATTTGTCATATATCTATTGAATGCATTTAAGAATGTTTACATGAAAATGTTTACGAAAATAAACCATGTTCAATTTGTATATATCTTTCTTGAATTATTTGCTACCAAAAGATATGCTATAAAAATTCTATAAAAATAGAAATTTCTGTATAAGGATTATCCGTGAATAGTACAGAAAATGTACTGTTGATATACAGAATTTTCAGTTTTATAGTTCAACTGTCCGTAATTTAACAGAAAATGTTCATTATCTGTTTTTTGGAACAATTTGACGTTAGAAATCCGGACAGCCTAAAAACACACATATTTTTCATGGCCTATAATTAAGGTTGGTTGGTTGGTTTTACTATTTTCCATTGAGTCTGATACTGTTTTGCCACTCCTGGTTCTTTCCATTATATATTTGAGTCTGATACTGCCTTGCCACCTCTGATTTAAAATGTTGAGTTTGATGCTGTTTTACCACTCCTATTTTTCCATTTTGTATCGGAGTCTGACACTGCCATCTCTGTTTAACTATTTTAAATGTGAGTCTGATACTGTTTTGCTACTCCTGTTTTAAGGTTGCTCTTAGCTTTGTTGCTTATTTGTGTTGTGTTGTTATGCAGGCATTATTTTCTCTTAATTTGGCTGGTCTGTAAAGCATTTTGGTCAGCCAGTGGCTGTTGTAAAATGTGCTATATAAATAAAATTAACGTGAACATGAAAATACTTGCATGTAACTACAGCTGTAATTAACTTCTGTAATTGCATTTATAATTAGGCTACACTGTTAACCCGTCCCTTACACCTCAACCCACCCTTAAACCGACCCATACCACCAAACCTGTCCCTAACCTTACCCGTATCCCAGCTCAGTGTTTTACAAGACAATATGAACACAATAAGTACATTGTACTTTTTTCTTTTTTTTCTTTTTGATGATAGCACATAGTAGTTAAAGACGTCTAATATAAAGTGAGACCATAAACTGCAACACAAGAGATAAACTTATTTTAAGTGATGAATCACAAGAAAATCATACTGATGTGTTTTGGTGATTAAACCACATGCTCTCATTACCGGTTACAACAATCTTGTGTTTTGAAACAATGAATTTAACAACGAACTGTAATAAGAGAATGAGATCAGATTTTGTTAGAATGTTGAACTGTGTTATAAGTGTAATCAAATGTAGTTTTGTACATAACAGCACCTAAAGCAAATAACGAAAAAGCCCTCAACTTTTATAGACTGCTAAATTGCTTAAGCAACAGCCAATCACAGGGCTATTCCCTCCCCTACTAGTGTGCAGACACACAGATCTGCATCGACATCGGCATCTGGTTTGTTACAGGCTGTCGTTGAAGCGAGATTACGTTTCTGATATGAGTGAAAGATTTAATAGTATAATAGAAAGAATGTGAAACACCCAGCAGCTTCCTGATCAGAGCTCTTCAGAGAATCTTGTAGAAAGGTATTTATTTAGAATAATCTGGAAAATATCTGCAAAGGACCCAATGCACAGCGTGGTTCATATGTGTGAAGTTTCTGTTCTTAACGTGTTCGTTTCTGATTATTTAAACACCGATACTTGTTTCGAAACAACATCAGATGCCATTTACTATAACGATACTGACCTACTGTTGGCATGTTTCTCTTCCACTGACATTGAGTAGGCCTAACTGAAGTGAGTAATGTTTAAGTAATGCTAATAAGGAAAAAGTCCATGATATTGTCTCAGTATTTGCACATAACTGCATAAAGTGTGTCTGGAGATGACTTCTGGAATCTGCCTTAGGCATAAACGAGGCCTTGCTTCAGCCTTGGAATCGCTTGCATAGGACCCCTCCCCAGGGTTCATACAAGGTGCTTAAAGTGCTTTTGATTTAAAGGGATACTTCACCTCTGGAAAGATGAATGTGTATTTAAAATGGGTCATTTATGTAGTAGAAATGTGAAATTATTTTTGAATTTGGAGCTTTCTAGACTGAGAAAAGCCTGAAAATGTATTTTCGGCTCATGTTGATGAAAGACAACAACTCCCAGAATGCACTTGCTTCGCTGCCCTATGAGGCCACGCCTACCAGTAACAGTTAAACAACTAGGCTAGGCTACTAGTTGACTCGAAACTTAAAAGACGCCGTTTTATCATTAGTCTCCGTGATGAGTCTGCCCGGGATTTTGAGATCGGCCAAAATGTCTGGGATTCGGCTTTTGCGTTCTACAGTCTTCATTCATCATGTTTACTGTGGCGAGCAGGACGAGACTGAGGGCCGCGGGAGAACGGCGCGAGGCCGGTGGCGTGATTACTGATGAGCAACACCTGTGAGACACACCGGTCTCGTATCTCTAACGGAGGAGTGAGAATCTTCTTAGCAATGTTAAAACGCACATCAACCGATCACTTGTTTAGCATTCATGTAAACACTACATTCAGATTCACCAGTCGGAGTAAATTCAGTTAGATTGAAACAAAAGGTGTGCATGTAAACAATGAATGGCGACTGCAGAAAGCAAAAGCCGAATCCCGGACATTTTGGACGATCTCGACGGCCGGACATGTCCGGGAAAAAGAGGATGTATGGTAACCTCTACTACTCAGCTTTCTCCACAGAGCAAGAGCCTGCTAGCTTAGCTTCCAATAAAAGATGGCTGACACTGCTTGTACATTCTGTGAGTGAGATCCCCCTATGGGCGGGTTGAGGACATGCGGGACAGCCCCTCCTACTGGCTGTAGTCTCTCGCCTCTGGACAAAAAAAACCCTCCGATGATGCAAAATGACGATTTTTGAGTCATCGGAGGATTTTTTCCAGACAAAAAAATACATAAATCTCTGGTCTCAGGGGGATATGAGGGAGAGAAGCACGGTAATTTGAAAATACTACAGGTTTTCTACTGATACAAAGCTTAATGCTAAATGCTGAAGTATCCCTTTAAAGTACTTAAATTGGATTTTTTTAAATTGAAGTCCTGGAAAACCCTTGAAAACAGACATATTTACGAAGAGGTACTTGAAAAGTGCTTTACTTATTTAAATACAAATATGATTTTTTTTTTTTTTTTTTAAACACAAATGCAATCTTTCAAGCTAAGTTAACACTGCTGCCCGTCTGATAAACCCCATCAGACCGCTTGAAATACGCCAACATTATAATATAAAATATTATTATTATTGAGCAATAATAGCCATTATAAACTTTGTATTTAATATATATTATTGAATATGTTGTAAGTTGTATTTTGGATACCATATATCTGTAATTTATTTTCCTTAAAAAAATCCTAAAGATATTGTTTGATAAGTGCGATCTCTTATTGTAGTCCTTGAAATCCAAAAAAGTAGTGCTTGAAAAGTCCTTGAAAGTCCTTTTTACAGTATCTGTACGAACCCTGCCTCCCGTCCCCCCATTACAGCACCATTTGACAAATACATCTAGAACAGGGCTGGGCAAACAACGGTTTTAAATATATGTATTTAAATATTGTATTTGTAATACAATATCACTATTTTGATGCAATACAAGCAAAGTCCTGTAGTTTGCGCGAACCTGCTTTTATCCTTTATTTTCAGTGTTTTCATTGGTGATTAGATGTAGCCTAGACGTGATTTGATAATTGTTAATGACTCAATATAAAAATGAGGATCATTTCTCACTATTCCAAATGTTTGTTTCCAGAACAGTATTATAGACTATAGATTATTATATTTGTATTTATATCCAGTGATATGCACAGCGGTAGAGATAAATAAAAAAAAACAGTTTTTTTAACCTACACTAGTAATTAAGTGTCAGTTTTAAAGAAATAAAACGAATCCTTTTGATGCACACAGTGTGCAGCCTTTCCCTGGGATTCTGAAATGTGACGTGTCCTTCCGGCCTCGAGAACAGGTGTCCTCTCACTTTTCTAATTTTACTTTCATCCCACCTGGACGGGTGTAATCTCTTATGGCCCACCAAAATATTTTTAAATTGGAAGATGGGGAATGTCACATTCATTTTTCTTTAGTAGAGTGTGCTATTTGTTTTCCTTATATGAAAGAAATGTATTTAAATGCAATGCCAACACCACACTTAAGATAATAAAGCCATTGCTAGTCATTAATTGGACTAAAATGTGTGTGTGTGTGTGTGTGTGTGTGTGTGTGTGTGTGTGTGTGTGTGTGTGTGTGTGTGTGTGTGTGTGTGTGTGTGTGTGTGTCTAATGTGTTTGTAAACATTTTAAGGAACACTGCATATGAATCCATTTTCCGTGACCAATCTAACTAATCTAAAGTGAGGACTATTTACTCCTAATAAACAGTTAACAGTACCTTTAGTACGAGCTAATTAAACAATAATAATTGTGTTAATTACAGAGACAATGAATGAAGAATTCACTATTTGTAAACAGCCTAATATATTAACAATGTAGAGACTACAATACATTAACTATGAATGAACTATAAACTAATAGTTTAATGATTTGTACTGTAAGTACCATATCACTGTATACTCACTATAAAGTATTACCCAGTCTTCTAAAGCTTTTAACACTAGAAATGCCTGGAGGTAATCTCTCCAATAGAAGACCACTCGCTTTTCATTCGCTCGTCTATTGCTTCCAGTCTCCGCCCATCTGATCTCAGACAGCCCATCCATGATGTCTGCTGATCGGTTCCTGTAGAGTAGCGGAGGACAGCATGAAGAGCTTCTGGATGTTGCTGGATCTTCTGGAGGACTCCAAGTGTTTTCAGTCCATCTCTAAACCTAACAGAGAAGATAATCCAACACTGCATTATTAAAGTGTTCCTGTCACGTTTATCTTCAGTTCGTGTCACCTTCATGGACTTTTAGTTTGGCATTGTTGGGGAAGCAGACGCACTCTGTCAGTCTAAATCTAGACACATCAGAGGTTTCTGTTTTAGCTGAGGATGGTGTTGTTTAAGTGGTGCCAAATTAAATAACTAATCTGAAATTATTCAATCAAAAATTTACTTAAGCTTTTCTTCTAAAGCAAAATGAATGTCCTATTATGACTGTGAAGCTGCTTTGAAGCGATCTGTGTTGTGAAAAGCGCTCTATAAATGAAGGTGGCTTGACTTGTCAGTCACATGTTTCCTTTGTTTGATTTTCCCGCCACTCGTCAGTCACCATAGACACTGATCCTCCACCACAGATGCTCATCATTTACTTACTTTTGTCTGTGTATTTAGTTTCACTGTTTTCAGTCTATTAAGCGTAAGCGTTAGTTCTGGCAGGCCAGGTAGTCAAGACGCTGCTAACGCTATTGGCCAACAACACGGTCTCATCAGCTGAGATGCATCTTTATGGGCTGAAGTTCAACATGGTGGTATATTTTAAGCTGTGTATATTTAAAAAAAAAAAAAAACACTGCTTGTTCTAAGGCTATCTAGTGGCTATTTATAAAAAAAATAATAATGATAAACGCTTGCTTTAAAAGCTGTTAGTTGCTATTGGTAACATAGTGGTTTTACTTTCAAGGTTATTTAGCCCAGTCGTTATTTGGAACATGGCTGTGTTTTAGGCTTATACCGGGTGTCATTGTCACATGCTGTGCTAAGCTTATCAGGCATCAGTAATATGCTGTCATTTCAGCAACATTGCTATCAGTACTGTATGGTGGTTGCTAGAGCAATGTATCGAATATATATGCTTGTTACTTCGGCTTCTAGTATTTTGCGCATGCTGTCCTCAGCAACATGCTGTAGTAATCAAGTGTTTATGCTATCTGTAGTAATCAAGTGTTTATGCTATCTGGTTGCATTGGAAAAAATGCCTGTTCTTATTCTATCTGATTATTGCAACATGCTGTGTTAAAGTTATCACATGCTTGTGGCTAAAGCTATCTAGATATCAGTAACACACTTGTGCTTAATACACAGTACATTCACCGCAGAGGTCTGGTATTCAACACTAACAACATCGTAGCTTGATGGTCCTGTGAAGGAGTGTGGAATCATGGGAGTCGTCATCATCACCTCCACAGCCGATGGAATCTGTAGGACGGGAGCAGAAATCATGTTCATGAATGAGGAAGCACACTGTATTTCATTGCTTAGCTGCGTCTGACTCATCTGACTGAGAGCTAGAGGGGGTACGCTTCTCCGACCGGACTACACTAGTTTTAATACTAGTCCTATGGTTATACAAACTTGCTAGTTGTATCAGTTTTCTTGCCGCTAGTCGGAGCTATTGCTGTAGGGTGTATGCTTCCCCCGCCAAACTACACTAGTTTAGCAATAAGTTCTGTGATTTATACAACATGCTTGTTGTATCAGATTTTGCTGCCGCTAGGGTGTAGATTCCCCCAATAGATCCCATACAATTGTTAAATTGTCTGCAGCAACACGCTTGTTGCCATGTGTCCTTGCTTGCTCCAGCTTGGTGTGATGCTTCCCCCATTAGATTGGATCTATAGTGCTCAACATATGACGCTAACATCAGGATGTAACCATTCTATCAGCCTCAGTCGTGGTGGGGTACTGTGTAAAAATATAATAACAAATGTGTGTATATATATTTTCTCTCTTTTCTACAGAAGTAAACTACAACTAAGTATAACACGGTTATGACGTCATTGACAGGTGACAGTGTACGCAGTGCACGTCAACAAATAACTTGTCTAGTGATTGGAGTTTATTAAATCTACATATTTGTGACTAAATATATCCAAGCATCAGCATCACGCTTGTTACATTAAACCATCCAGCTGTATTAATGACATGTGTTGCTAATTCTGTGTGAACCAGAGTTTCCACCAGGATTACTTCAGTATTGTGTACTTCAGTACTTATTTCCAATGAAAAAGATAATTGAAAAATTAATTCTCCATCTCTCATCTCTAGCTCACAGGCGTCACTCAAAGAAACTGGAACTGGACTGCGGATATACAATAAGCAAGCAGCTGATTCATTTTGATATCTCAATTTTCACTTCTTCATTTCAGGTGGTATGTCATTCATTGCAATATGCATGTTTACTGCTAAACTAAAAGATAGTTCAGCTCTCTTAGTCCTAATTCATGTGAGCGTCCCCTAATGCTGCTGCTGTCCCCTGACTCTCTGCTAAATTCATAGTGCTCATGAATGGTCAGGAGACTCATCTGATTAGAACCATATTACTACATTTACATGTAGTCGTTTAGCAGACGCTTTTGTCCAAAGCGATTTTGGATATTGCTAACTAATTCGTAATTTATTCATAAGAATCCTAAGTATTTTAATTGTCTAAATTCCATCCTCTTGTTTATTCACAGGAGGATTGCCAGGTGTGGTTTGTTTGGGGGGGATAGTTTGCTCTCCCAGTCCTAAACTGTGTGAGCATTCCCTATGCTGCTGCAAGGACTCCCTGAACAGAGCCATACCGCCAAACATTTTAATTCAGAATTTATCAACTTTGAATTGCAATTTATTCAATAAAAATTTCCTAAATCATTTTTATTGTAATGTGTGCTTGACTTAATGGACCTGACAGAATTAGTGTTGGTCGATGTTTGCGTGTTCACCCCATGTTTAAACAGTTAACCGCACTGTTACGCCCCCTGTCTGTTCTTGTGTTTATTGTTACTAAAACCACTTCGTATTGGATCCCGTCTACCCTCGTCTTCATCATCTTCTTATGACAGTCACTTAAACCCTTATTGCTTTTTTATTACAATCGCTACTACCGAGGTAGACCTTAAAGAGTAGCTAAAATAATGAACTTTCAAAAACACATGAAAACCTATTTTAGGACTAAGAGAGCACAGTATTCACTGAGACGAGATGTACCTTTCAGAGGGACCACGGACACGGTGAACTACTAGAAACATTAGAAGATCCTCCAGTAACGGATTCTTGTCCATCAAACTTGTAAGAGGTCTTAGGCAGCCAGCATGAGACAAGTGATCTGTCAAAGGCTCAGTAGACGTCTGAAGCTCCGCCACTGTTCTGGATTCACAGATCTGGCTCCAAAAACAAACAAAACAAAAATGATATCTATATATAGAGAGAGAGAGAGAATTTTGGTTTTGTTTTGTTTGTTTAAAAAAAATCAACAAATACATATATATATATATATGAGCTTGATAAAAATATTTTTTTTTTCATTCTAGGCTTTTGCATCTTAACTCTACTAAAGTAAAAGTGCCCACAAACCCGTTTCAGTGTTTCAGAGAGTTCATTGTCTGCAATGTCCTCAGTGACGGGTCTGCTCATCTCTGGTCCTTTAACTAAGCAGCTGAAAAGAGTTTCAGAGAGGAAACATGGTGCTGGGCCTCCATGAACCAGGCTGACAGCAATGATCGACCAGCAAAACAATATCTGTCATCCCACACAGCTGTAAAATAAGCAGAATAAAAGTCCAATCAGGAAACTACCACTTTGTTATAATAATGCGGCCCAAAATAAATATTATACAATGAATTCAGCAAATTCATTATTACTATCATTTCAACTGACTCAATGCAATTATATATACCAAAGGAATCAAGTGTCCCTCATGTCCCTCAACATCTCAGAGTGAGATAGTGCTTCCATAAGTAGCCGTAGAGATTTTCGTCGGGCCACCAATATCTACAGCCTCTTCGGTTGTTCCCTTGTCATCAGATAACTTAATGCACATTGTGTGGTTTGGGTTGTATGACGTTCTTCTAAAGCCTCGAATAGCTCCATCAAGCACTGCTGCACGATTGATGCTGAATCTGCAAATGCCTGTGCTTTTAATCTTTTCACCATGAAGTTCTTTAAAGATTTCACTTATGGAGGAATCTTCTTTGGGGCGTCTAAAATGACAATAACAGAAAATAAATCTTTCAGAACATGTTTAGATGGACAGCAATAATCCAACTGTTCATCTGATTAGACGGCTATTATCAAGACTGTAAACAAATGTTCATGAACCCAAAGGCAATACTTACAAGTAAAAATATCCAACCCAGATAAGTTTGCTTATTCTAATCAGTATTCAAAAGGTGAAGAAAATCATTTTCCCTCTTTGTTACACTTAAAACTCAAGGTTTTTTTTGTTTTGTTTTAGTTAACTTGTTCTGCTTTTCAATTTGTCTTTGTCATTTTATTCGCTTAATGTGAGGGGTATACGAGAACAGACTAAGAGGAAAGCTGTATCTTTATTTTGTAAAACTATCAAGGCAGATTTTTATTTTCTACAAGAAACACATGCCTTAGCTTTAGATTTTAATTTCTGGAAAAATCAGTGGGGAGACAATATCTGGATGGCTTATGGAAACAGTCAATCTGCTGGCGTTGCCATATTAAAGGGCTCCTTTCAGGGAAAAATCCTTAAAAATGTTGTTCATGATTTAGGAAGATGGGTTATTTTAGTTATTGAATTTATGGAGAATATTTTCATTTTGGGTAATATATATGGTCATAATAATAGTCTTAAAAACACAGACCTTTTTGCAGAATTTGATGAACAAATAAATGCCTTATTAAATTCCTTCATCAACGCTAAATTAATTTTGGGGGGTGACTGGAACTGCATAAGTGACCCCATCAAAGACTGTCAACCTCAAAGATCCTTAAGAGGCAATTATGGAGAGTTTAATCACAAAGTCATTACCTTTTTTATGAGCCTGACATTTGATGATGGCTAACTTAGTAGGAAACATCATAGACGTGATCAATTTAGCAATTTGGTCCCCATGTTGGATTGGGGTTCCATCACTTTTTTTAAATCCTCTTTGTTTCCATACTGCACCAAAGAGGTGACATACACCATGGGCATAAGCAGAGTCTGTATAAATGTTGGCGACTCTGTTTTTGGCCAGTATACAAGCTTCAGTAAGTGCCTTTAGTTCGGCCAATTGTGCCGAGCAAGGTTGTTCACAATGCTGCGTCACAACAGGATTGAAATTTTCCCCATCCTTTTGTACAACAGCAAAGCCAGCATGATTGCCTAAGTGGTCTCTAAAACAAGAGCCATCTACAAAGTAGACTACGTCTGCATCAACAATTGGTGTTGATTCCAAATCTGGCCTCAGACGAGTAAAAGCCAGAGAGGCAGAAACACAGTCATGAGGTGTTCCCTCTCCTTCTAACAAAACAAAATTTGCTGGGTTTGTTGTGGTGCATCTTTTGATTGTGATGTCAGGATAAGTTAGTAGGGTGGAGTATTCTAAGCATCTAGCTTGAGTTAAAACAAATCTTCCTTGCTCAAGTAATTCAACAATCTTATGATGGGTGTAAATTATGACTGGATAGCCCATTGTAATGGTAGAAGCTTTATCATAAGCGAAATAAACAGCAGCTAAGCCTTGTTGATAACATGGTGGGTAGCCTTGAGCAACATTATCCAACTTTGTACTATAGTATGCGATAGGTTGTTTTTTCCTACCGCTACATGTTTCCTGCATAAGTACAGCAGAAGCAAATCCATCTTTTCTATTCGCCACGATTCATCAATTATGATAAAAATCCTTATCATAATTAGGTGTGGCTAATGCTGGGGCAGATTGCAATTCCTTTTTTAAAGACTCAAACGCCAACAGTGCCCCAGAATCCCATGTCAGGGGTGCTCTAAGATTCTGCTGTCCTGCCTGTTTCATTAAAGCTCGCAGTGGGGCTGTTTTAACAGTATAGTCCTCTATCCAATCAGCACTAAACCCTGTCATTCCCAGAAACGTCATCATCTGTCCCACAGTTTGCGGTTGTGGTGCTTTGCTGATTCCCTCCAATTGATTGGGTGATATTGCTCTTGTTTGATGTGCAATAATTCGACCCAGGTATTCTACCTGAGACAAGCAATATTGTAATTTTTCTTTTGAAGCCTTGTGACCGCCTTCTGCTAATTTAGTGAGCACTTTGATTGAATCCTTATGGCACTGTTCAAGCGTTGGTGAGCATATTAATAAGTCATGATTAATAAGTCAATCCTGCTTCAGGATTTGATTAAATATATGGGGTGAGTGTTTTAGCCCTTGGGGGATTCTCGTGTATGTATATTGTTTACCTTGGTATCTGAATGAAAAAAGGTGTCTGCTTTCTTCTGCTAGAGGGACTGAGAAAAAAGCAGAGGTAAGATCAATCACAGTGAAATAATTAGCAGCAGGTGGAACATTTGTCAACAACGTATGTGGATTTGGGACTTCTACTGGCCAATCTTCAACTACTTCATTAACTGCCCTTAAATCATGCACTAGCCTCCACTTTGACTTGTTGGCTTTTTCAACTGGCAAGATCGGGGTGTTATAATAACTAGTAGTTTCAATCAATACTCCAGCTTTTACTAATCCCTCAATTGTTTTTCTTATTCCCTCTACTGCTTCATGTTTTAATGGATACTGTTGTTTTCTTGGCAACTGCATTCCTGATTTTACTCTAATTCTAATAGGATTTGCTGATTTTACCAGTCCTACATCTGTATCATGTTTGGACCATAATTGCATGGGTACTTTCTGTTCCATCTCTAACATTAATTCCTCAATTTTTGACCTTGATTCCTGTTTTTCTTTCATATCTACTATTAATTTGGGAGTCCCTATCATGTTAGCTGTGCACAAGATTTTAAGGTGTGTCCTATCTGCTGTTTGAAAAATGAAAGGGTTTTCAGTAGCTTCCCATTGTTTTCCTTTGACTCTTAGCATCATTGGTCCCAAGTCTTTTGCTTGATATCCCTCATTTAGGTACAGAGTAACATGTGGGGTTGAGCCTTCTATTTTAAACCATGTCTTGGTGAAATCACACTCTTCGATGTGCAATGCTGCTCCTGCTGATCCTACAATCAAATAATCTGAGGTCAATTGTACAGTTTGTCCCTGTGTCTTTTCTAACCAGTCTTTTTCCAGTTCTGGGCTTCTAAGGGGATCATACCTCATAGTACAATGAAACTCAGTTTCTGGTAGGCATGGTTTTCTAAGCTGTTCTTTTATGTACTTTCCCCATTTCTCAAGTATTTCCTTCACTCCACTATCTAGATTCCCTATCCAAAATATACTGGCTTGTGGTTCCTGTAGGGAGCTATTTCCTACGACTGCCATTTGTTTTATGCCAGTGTTGTCTATATATATTCCATCTGGGGAGCACCATATTTGTAGATTCAGCTTGCATATGGCGTCCCTACCCAAAAGATTAATTGGGGTTTGTTCGGAAATCAGTACAGGAATTTTTATTTCTGAGTCCTTGATTTTTATGCTGATTGGGGTCGTCATTGGAATTAGCTGCATTAGTCCCGAGAATCCTACTGTCTTGACATATTTTCCAGACCTAGGGAGGTGAGAGGCGTAATTTGAGCTCAAGCTCGTGAACGTTGCCCCCGTGTCCAGCATCATGGGTATTATTTTGTCCTCTATTTTGACCCGCAGCATAGGTTCTTGATCAGCATTAGATGATAGCATTGGAAGCTGACCCCTCCCCGTAGGATTCTCTGGGCATCCCTAGAAGCCTTGATCAGGGCCACGCCATGGATTGACAGGCCCTGATATTTGATGTTGCTGGTTCTGGTGAAGTTGCTGCCATGGCTGATGCATCTGACCCTGTGGGGGCCCATTTTGTGGCCATGGGTTTGTGGGGCAGATTCTCTTGGTATGTCCAGGCTGGTTGCATCCCCAGCACACCAGGCCTTGTTGGTAAGTAATCCTTTGTTGATTGTTGTATTGTCTTCCTCTTACTCTTCCTCTTCCTGGCATTGTTCCACTTCTGTTGTCCTGTTGTTCAGGAAGGTATATCACAATTGGTGCGTTTTGCTGCTGCGGTGGTGTTGCGGTGGTGCAGTGTTAAGTGCAGTCTGGCCCACAGGTGCTGCTATCGGCTGTGCAGCCTGTGTGGCTGGGTGTGGTATATTTACAGCTGCCATGACTGCAGATTGATCTTCAACTTCCTTTACTGCAGCTTGGACTTTTTTCTTTTTGTTGATTAATTCATCCAGCTGCAGCTGAGTCAGTCTTCTTTGAAGTTCTCTTTCTTGATTCTTCAACTTTTGTTCGTTCTTTCTGTATTGTTCTACTGCATGAGTCACATGGTCACATAATTCCTTTGTTGTCTTTGAGTTCAGTCCCACCACATCTTCCAGTTTGGTTTTCACAGCAGAAGGCATGGCTTCCAGTATGGCAGTCCTGAACAGTGTTGCTATCACCGGATGCCGCTCAGGATCCCTTTCCAGGTCTTGTTTCCATCTTCTTGATTGTCTCTGGACATAAGTAGTTGGGTTTTCTGCTTCTCCCATTGGTTCACCTCTTAACAGTTTTAGATCCATTTGAGTTGGATAATGTTCCCTTAGGGCCTGCCACATTGTGGTTCTGTTATGGTCGAGTGGCATGGCGTCCATTGTTATGGAGTCAATTGCTCGGTTAAGTCCTGTATCGGCAAGGATTTCATTCGTTTTTGCACCTCCCACGCATTTCGCCAGCAGGGCTTTGATATCTCCGATGGCCAGGATCTTACCCATCGTCTCCTCCTCCAACAGTCGAATCCATTTGCCAGCCCCCTCATGTATGTCAGGGAGGCGGGCTATCAGTCCGTCCAGATCCTGTCACGCCCATGGCACATATTGTCCTTGATGTCCTTTTATCAGGATGGGGCATTGTTTCTGTTCTTCTTTTTGTTGATTCCCTTTTTCTTTGTGCAGGCATAATCCGCTCACTGACCTGTTCCTCAAATTGTGCCCTCTTCTCCAATGTGGCTGGTTGTGGGAGGGGTCCTCCAGAAGGAGAGTTCCTGATACATTCTTGTAGTAAGGGCTGACTGAGCGGGATCTGCTCCTTGAGCGACTTTGAAGTCTCTGACGATCTCTCTGTGAGGCTTCTTCCAAGGCTCGTCGCATGGAGTCAGCTTCTTGTCGAATCGCTTCTTCGGTTATGTGAATGTCTCTTTCTAGCTGTTCTCGTTCAGTTGTGATCCGTAGGCTGTCTTCTTCCTTCTCCTTTTCCAGGTGTTCTTTGAGTTCTCGGAGGGCTTGGTCTGCATGGTGATAGGGATTATTTAGGGTGGGGTCTGTGTTTGCCCTGGCCAGACGTCTCATACTTGGTCTACTGTCTTGGTGTCTTTCAAAACTTGGGATGTCTTGATTCATTAGAGTCGGAGTGTCAAAGATTGAGCCAGTTATCTCCCTGTGGCCAGGACCCCCTCGTCTTTCTCCTCCATCTCCTTCTTCATCTGGGTCGTCTTCAAAGTCCACCTTGCCCTGTACTGTTACTTTGGCATTTATAAGTGGCAGTTGTTTACCAGTCAAATCATAGGGTGGTGCATAAGGGGGTGGGGTTTCTATTGTTTCATTTTTCTCCTCTATCTTTCCATTAGCTTGTTTCTCCTTTAACAAATTTGCTCCCTGACTTCTAAATAAATTCAACACCTCCTGCTCTTTTTCCCTTTTCTCATCTCTTTTCTTACTTTTATCGTGTGCTTTGTGGTTTTTTATTATCGCTCCCATTTCCCTGCACATAGCCAAATCAAATGTTCCCTCTGCTGGCCACTTAGTATTTAATTTTTTGGTTCTCTTTTCCCATTTTCTAGACAGGTCTTTAATAGTATCTTTGCATATCGGATACTGTGATATGAGCTGCTCTACAGGGGTCTCTTGATGAGGTGACGTCGAAGCCATTGCCCTAATTCCAATTGTCTATATCCCCACTCAATTAGCTAAAAAATTATGTTTTTTTTTTTTTGTTTTTTTTTTTACTTTTCTTTTATGTTGAGAAATTCAGGTACCTGTTTAGTTTTTTGGAGATACTTCAAAATGGCTCGTATTTGTACCTCAGTCAATGGCTTCGGCGTCACGTCTCCTAGCCAATCGTGTATATTGCGTTTCCAAATTATGTCTTCCCCCAGGCACATCAGTTCAAAACTCCAGATTATGCTCTCCTCCACCCACCGGCCTCGTGCAGTTACACTTCCTGCCCTATATAGATAAGTGAGAGATGGGGTCAATTTCACTTCATGGCCTCCCCACATGGTGATTGAAATGTTTAATTCCTCTCTAGTGCAGGTTTCTAATTGTAATGGCTCAAATAAATCAATCAAATTTTTTCTTTCGTTTTGGTTTAAGATTTTTCTCCCCCTGTTTCCTCTCCTGCCCCTCCTAGTTGTCCATTGTTGCGACATTCTCAGTTGTTACTGACTGCTCTTCTTTGACAGCTGACTGCTCTTCTGTCTCTTCTTCGTTTTCATAGATTTCTACCAACATATGACTGGCTTGGTTGAGGTTGCTCCTCAAAAATACCTCTACCTCTAACCTTTCCAGTGTCCAATTATCTACCAGTGCTGGTCTGATTTCCCCTACATTTCTGACTTCAACGACTATGTCACTTTCCCACTGTACTGGTCTTAGACATGAGCTCACTACCATATACATGTTCCTCAAAATTGTGGCTCCTCCCAAACCCCGAGGCCAAGTATACCACACATCTCTTTTCAGGTATGGGATATACAATGGATTCAGTTTTATTTTTGATTTGATCAGCAATGATTCCAAAAGGGTAGTTTTGGGAAGGTCAAATCTGTTCAAGTGTGGTCTTAAGACTTCAAAGGTTATCTGTCTTTTGATCGCTTTAACCCAATCCACTAAGGGCCACTCATCCTCAAGTTGACTCAGATTTGTGATTTTTGTCAATTTTTGTAAGAATTCATTTTTCTTTTGAATCGTCAATTCTTGTCTCTGTCCTTCATCATCTATGAATTCTTTTTCTAACCAAAAATGATTTTTGATGCCTCTGGTTTGTCTTAATGCCTGTTTAAAGTCATTTTCTTCTTTTCTTTCTCTTGATTCCCTCCTTTCTTCTTCCTCATAATGATCTCGTGCCCTGGTCAACATGTGTTTTCTTCTTCAAGCTTCAAAAAATATAATCAGTTGTTTTATTGCTGTCACGTTTCTCCCTCCCTACTTCTTTATCTCAATCCAAATATACTTAGTTTGTTAGTATATTCATTCACACACATACATACTGTACATACACACACACAGTTATTTTTCCTTATAACAAATGGAGAGACAAAGTTAATCCATTCAATTTCTGTTCAGTATGGGCTGTGTTTCCCTATCTGGATCACAGAATCTGCAATCTGGAACGTGACCAAACAGTCTACAAACCCAGTATCTGGGAGTGTTTTTATGAATTCTATATTTTCTTATATTCTTTATATTAATTTGCTTTTCATTGTCCATATAATTTCATCAGTCTCGTCTCTCCATTTTTATAGATCCAACATAATATTCTCATACACTTTCACTGTCTCAGCTTCTCTCAGTCACTTATCTCAGTCTTATCTCAGAAATGACTTCTCTTCTCTTAATTAGGGCAGTTCAAAGCAGCGTGGTCAGTGCCAACACAAAACAGCTCAAAGCAACACGGTTAATTTATCAGGCAGAGCAGTTAGTAGCAAAGCAAAAGAGTTTAACACAGCGCGATTAGTGTTAAAGCAGAGCAGTTTACAGCAGCACAATCTGTGATCACAGCACAACCAAAATAAACTTTATCTCTGGATCCTGGCCTTTTATAAATTTTCCTTAAAGCCAATTTTATGCTCCGGAATTTATTAAGCGCTTTATCTTATCTAACTGACGCACTTCTTGCGTTTTTAAGCACTTCTTGCTTTATTTCGCACTTCCTGCGTTTCGCACTTCCTGCGTTTAGGCACTTCTTGCCTTTTAAGCACTTCTTGCTTTATTTCGCACTTCCTGCGTTTAGGCACTTCCTGCCTTTTAAGCACTTCTTGCTTTATTTCGCACTTCCTGCGTTTAGGCACTTCCTGCCTTTTAAGCACTTCTTGCTTTATTTCGCACTTCCTGCGTTTAGGCACTTCCTGCCTTTTAAGCACTTCTTGCTTTATTTCGCACTTCCTGCGTTTCGCACTTCCTGCGTTTAGGCACTTCTTGCCTTAGGCCTACTTACGCATGCGCTCCTTCTTGAGACCTGGAAACTACCCTCCTTTTGATTCCTTATCAATTTTAGGTTCTTTTTGGTGGGGTCTTTTTATTATTATTTTTTTTTTAAAGCCGTTACCAACCAGGCGCTAGCTTACCAGGAGCCACACAAAACAAATATAAGCAAAAATTGCTTACCTGATTTTATGGCGCGCCTTTGTTTTGTGAGGCCTCTGCCAGCGAGCTCCCCCGGTCACTCCTCGACCCCTTCGCCACTCCTGGCTTCGCTCGCCAATTATGTTGTAGCAAATTCTAAGTCCTCAAATCGGGTCTCGAAGAAATCTCTCAAGAGTCGAATTTCCAGGTGTCAGAAGAAGTAACTTTATTGACAAGCAACAAAGTGAGATGCAGCTGTTCATCTGATCTGCAATGGTCAGAACCTCAGGTTTTATACCTTTTCTTATCACTAGGTAGCCAATCAACTATCGAGATCTCGCTACCGCTAGCGTCACCTTTGCGGAGACATTATTCTATTGGTGGAAAAATCTTTGGTCATACCCATTTTCTAGAACATCTTTGGTCACATGATTCAATGCACCTGCAGTGTTGTCATACCATCCATCATTTTTAATTGACGTTTTTAGTACCATCTTATCAGTTATCCATACACATCTTCTCTCTGAGCTTGTTAGGTACTCTTTCATCCTCACAGACCACTTGACCTAATTTGACCTGATGTATCCTGATTTAACCTGGGTTCTGACTGAGACACAGAAATACAGACTTTTTACATGAGGCAAAGGAAAATCTCCAACACTCTCTATCTCAGCTAACCCCTCCTTTTGCCCTTCGACGTTAGACAATGCATTTGAGATGTGGAAAAACTTAGGGCTACGAAGTATAGGGGATCTATATATTAATGGAAAATTTGCTTCCTTTCAACAGCTGTGTAAGAAATATAATATTCCTTCAAATAATTTCTTTAGGTACCTTCAAATTAGAGACTTTGTTAAGTCTAACATTTCTAATTATGTTACTGCCACGCCTATGTATCTGGATGCATTTTTGGAAAGACGTCATAGAGATGGTAATACCATCTCCTCTCTGTATAAGGCTTTAGAACAGGTGAAAGGTCCTTCGATGGAGAAAATTAAATCGGCCTGGGAAGAGGAACTTGCAGTAGAAATTTCTAGTGAAATGTGGGAACGCAGTCTTGAACGTATCCACAGGTGTTCCATTAATGCAAGACATTGTCTTATTCAGTTTAAAGTGCTTCATAGGCTTCATTATTCCAAGTCTAAACTGAACAAAATATTTCCAGAGGTGTCTCCATTATGTGACAAATGTCAAATTTTAGATGCCAGCCTGTCTCATTGCTTTGTAATGTGTCCAAAATTACAACGTTTCTGGGAAAAGATTTTCCAGGTTTTTTCAGATACATTGAACATATGTTTTGAACCAGATCCTATGTTAATTATATTTGGAGTTTCGGAAGAGTTTTTTAGACTTACACTGGTACAACAACATTTTGTTTTGTATGGTTTAATTTCTGCAAAAAAACTTATTCTTTTGTTTTGGAAGAAAAAGGAAGTTCCAACGATTAAACTATGGCTAACAGAGATGACTGGTACACTACATTTAGAAAGAATTAGGAGTGCTCTAAGAAACAAGATTTTGTTATTTGAAAAAATTTGGTCCCCTTTTATTTCTTTTCTGCAAGCTAGTGATTAATGTTTACTATGCCTTCATAACCTGCTTTCACCACTGGATAGCACCTTTGGGTTGAATTTTTGGGTGGGTTGTTATTTATTTTTTTATTTTTATTTTGTTTTCTTTCATTCTTATTTGTCAGGATGTTAGTTTTATTTGTTTGCATAAAAAAAAAAAGTGTAGTTACAAATGATTTTCTGCTGAAAGACAAAATAAAAACATTTAAACCCCAAATGTGCACACTGATGTGTTATGCTGTTATGTTGCCCTCTTCCTTCAGTGCAACAACCAGATGTCCTATCTAACTGTGCATATTCACAGTTCTGTCGCTACGGCAACTACACTGCACTTATGTACGTACAAGGACGTGTTTTTGCTATTTTGTTGCCCTGTTTCCTTCAGTGCAAAACTAGCTATCCTAATCTAACCGTGCATATTCACAGTTTCTGGATGTATGTACGTGCACGGATGTGTTATGCTGTAATGCTGCTCTGTTTCCTTCAGTGCAGCTAGCCATCCTGATCTAACTGTGCATCTCAGCTACGGCGACTTACACTGCGTTATGTACATGCATGGATGCGCTATTCTTACGCACTAATACTGTCATGTTGCCCTGTATCTTAGTGCAACTAGCTATCCCAGTCGAACTGTCCATATTCACAGTCTCTGTCGATACGATGACCTGTGCTGCATTTATTTGCACATGGATGTGTTCATGCTGCGGTGTTGCCCCGTATCCTTCAGTGCCTATACTGAGCTACTGCGTATATTAGTTGGCGCTACAGCGACCGATGCTGTTACGTACATGTGCTACGCTGTTATGTTGCCCTGTTCCTTCAGTGCAACTGGCTATTCTGTACTAACTCGTATACTCACAGTTCTAGCTACAGCTACGACTGTGTTTGTGTACTTACTGAGGTGCTATGCTATTATGGGGCTATTATATATTCACAGTTGTTGTCGCTACGGCAACTGGCACTGTGTTTATGTACATTCAGTTATGTGTTAATTTGCACTTCTGTACATCGGCTATAGAACATCGGCTATGTTCTACAAAGGAGTGTCAGTTTCCTCGTTGACCCCCTTACTGGCCTATCATCCCGGTTCACGGAACTGAGAGAGTTATGGGGCTTCCCCATGACGATCCCCCTCAGGAAGGTCCTGCTTCTACAGCGATTGGCACCCCAGCCCCAAGCTGTGGAACCTTCTTGTAGGTCCGCTGCTGGGTCCTTAGTTGAGCAAGACACTTCACACTAATAAGTGCTGAGAGCTCTCCTTGAGATGGCCTTTCCACCTGCTCTCGCCCCAGCGAAGCACTTTGGAGACCTATGCTCATTCTAAGTGGATGATGTGGCATTGTCTCGGACCTAGTGACTACAGCGTCACTCTCCGTCCGATACCAAGCTGCGTTCTGTAGTCGCTTACACCGTTCAGAGCACAGATTGATCCTTGCCTGCCTTATCTGCTGAGCCGTCAGCCTCGCATGATGCCGATGCTCAGAGTGCTGTTGGCCCTGTAAGGGCTTTGCGGATGTGTGTGGATCACTAGGCGGCAGTCTGACTAGCTGTCTGTGTGCTTAATGGATGGTACTAGGGACGTGCTGTTTTATACTGAGACCTCTCACTGAATTCGACGCTTTCAATGTTGGTTTAATGCCTACAGGATTTAGGTATGCTGGCTGCCTTCTCAGAACACGTTCGCCAGGGTTTCAAGTTTTATGCACTGCCTATAGCGTCGTGGGTTCGGTGAGTTTTATTAATGTACTCATGAACTGTTACCACCAGCTTTGCAGTAGTCTGCATTATGCAGAGTTACCATTGCTGCTAACTCTGTGTTATGACTATAATGTTACATAGCTGTTTCCGCATTACGCAGTAGTTTTCAATGTACTGTTAACTCTGTGTATGGCTATAAGGTTATGCAGCTGTCACCGCTATTGCCGTCGACACTGTGTTAACTCTTGTGCTTGAGTGCTTATGGTGTTGTGCTGCCCTCCAGTGCAGCCTTCGCTTCATTTCATGGATATGCAACTTGGTAAGGTCGGAACAGACGTTTCTTGGTCTAGTTCGCCTATCAGTTCGAGTGCTCCTAGCGGCGCTGCTGGCTTAGAACTGTTGTCTCTCGTGGGAGTGTAGCTTGACCCCGTTCAGGGCTTATCTTCACTGCGCTCACGGCGGGATTCTATACAGTTCCCATATACGTCAGTGACGTAATGTCGAAGTGACCGCCTTGAAAGGGAACGTCTCCGGTTACTATCGTAACCTCGGTTCCCTGAGAGGCGGGAACGAGACATTACGTCAGCCGCCGTGCTCGTCGTTTGATCAGCTGTGCTAGCGTTCAGTCTTGATTCTGACGTAATTGTCGCGCCCATGCTATTTATACTGCCCGCGGACCGGTCAGCATTTGCATGTTTCGCGTCAATTGGCCAGCCGTCTCCAGCTGGCGTTAGCCTATAAGATTTCAGTGAAAATGAGAAGGAAGGGAGTTCCCATATACATCAGTGACGTAATGTCTCGTTCCCGCCTCTCAGGGAACCGAGGTTACGATAGTAACCGGAGACGTTTTCAGCTTCCAGACAGTGATTCAAAATGTCCCGCCATTTAAGAGATTGATTTACTGACAGATACAATCGCATATTAACAAAGATTTTATACACAATTAAACGGACTTTGATATGTATAACAAGTCTACGAAAGCTTGTTTTAGGTCAATTGAGGTGTGGGATATCTTTCTTAAAACAGATGGAAAATGTAAAGATGCATGCTACATTTTTAGTGTTTTGCCTCCAGCTCTCGCCAGTTAACTGAACATCATTTAGCTAACATGCTAACGTTAGCTTGAAAACTGTAACGTAAACTTAACACAAATCATGTAATATAAAATATCGTTCATATGTAGACTCTTACCTCAGCCGATGATCGGTTGGCATGATGTCCGCTGTGACGAACCAGGCTCACTGAAAAGGGCGTTATTTCCGAAGAATCCAAACCAATGATCTATATGACATAACGTACATTATATAGATCAGTGATCCAAACGGACTGACTGACAACAGGGCTCCTGCTCACAGCTGTTCTCGACGAATACGATTGCTTTGAACCACTGTTAATCTCGCAATACGCTTCACGAGAGTAGACTGAATTCAAATCTCCCGCTTACAGATCCAAACTCGACTGAACAGCTAACCGTTGTGGGCGGGACTAAACAGCGGAAGCGTAATGGCGGCGAATTTGAATCTGCGTCATCGCGCGCACACACACACACACACACACACACACACACACACACACACACACACACACACACACACAAAGCCCTGAATAAAAAAATAAAAAAATACAACAAAGCCCTGAATGTGCAGCAACGGAGATTTGGAAAAATATTAATAAAATATACATGAAATTATGGGAGAATAAGACAATGAAATAATGATCAAAATGAGCATCTATTTGCAAGACAAGATTAAAAGACTATAGCCTATGCAATAAAAAAGAATTCTATACAGGCCTACTGTAGCCTATGTAGGGTAGGCTACTGTATGTAGAAATACTATTATTTAACCTTAAAATACTCACTTTAACCCCCACATGCTTAATAATCTGTAAGGACAACATATTGAATAGATGCAGATTTCTGCAGTTATACCTTCTTTTCTTTGTTTTCTAATTTCACAGAAAAAATCTGTAAAACATTACTTTGTAAAAATACAGACAAGTTCCTTTTAAAAAAACGTACAATTGATGTAAAACCAAAATACAAGCAATTTCCTGTAAATTTAATAGTGGACCTTAAATTACAGTAAATATCTGTAAAATAACAGGCATTCACTATAATGACAAAACATAAAATCCTGTAAAAAAAACAAAACAAAAAAAAAACAGACCATTACCTGTAAAATTACACTTTTTTTACAGTGTAGGCAACATAAATAAAAGCCCAAAATGTAGAAATGTACATTATTTATTTACTTAACAACAATCAAATAGTACAAGAACAAAAATAAGACAAAAAACTGAACAGAAAAAAATATATCTTTTTGATCTTCTCAGCTCTGTGAGCTTCGAATTGATAGATCATGTATGACAGTTGCCAAAGTGAGATATGAGCTAAAAAATGACCATCCTGCCATGAGCTAGGAGGCATATCTTGTATGTACATATAGGGCTTATATGTGGATATAAAGAAGCAATACAGGAGACCTATATGGCTTGTATATGCACATATATGCACCTCAGTTTTGCCTATATGTGGCATATATACGCATATATGCAGCATATATATTATCATATATGTGCATATATGCTGCATATAGGTTTCATATATGTGCATATATCCACATATAGGTTCTTTCCATGTGGGAGCGCGCGGCAAAATTTGAGGTAAACCCACAACTGAACTGTAAGCAATGGTAAATAAAGAAGTGTTAGCTGTTGCCATTCTGGCAGGAAAGCTGTATTTGGAAGCAGAAGAGGAGGCGGAAAATATAAGGCGTGTCGCCCATCAGAGAAGAGCCAGGATAAGGCGGAGACAAGTCAGGAGGCGTTCCCTGATGACCCTCATCCTTGCCACAGTAAGAAATGTTGTCGCTACCGAGTGCTTAGCATCTCTTCCAATGCCCAATCATAAATATATATATATATATTGAGCAATTTAATAACTAATTTATTCAATGAATTGTTTGATATGTCCCCACAAATATGGAATAATAATAACAAGTAGTACAGTAGCCACAAGCCCACTAGATGGCAGCTGAACCCCTCTGATGAATTATTAACTTTCAATAAATGCACAAACCCCAATACCCACTGTGAAGTGCAGTGTTGGGCTAGTTACTCAAATAATGTAATATATTACTCATTACTAGTTACTCCTTTCAAAAGTAATATTGTTACTTATTACTTTCTGGCAACAGTAATTAGTTACACTACTAGTTACATTACTTTTTCTTCACGCCCCACAGAAGTTGTAACTATCTTCCACATACAATTCTTCTAGAATGTTACTAACAACATATTTCTGCCTCATCATTTGACCAAAATCCACATTGGATCGCAGTCAGAAGTTATTACAAACACTCAATAGTGACTGATAGTGACATTCGAGCAGAAGTGTTGTATTAATCTCATTAACTGTCATGTGTAGCTTGAAGTAATTTTTCCGTTACCCATATATACAATTATATTTTGTTATGTATTTTATCAAATCACATAAGTTTGTAAGAAACTGCTTAATTTTCCAAAAAGATTTTTAATTATAGTAATATAATGTACATGTTGATTTCATTTCATTTCATTTCATTTCATTTATTATACAGGAAAATTTAAAAGCTACAATTAAGTTACAATAAACGGGCCTGACTCAGTTTAAAAACTGGTTTACAGCAGGTTCCTGTTCTGCAGCAACATAGAACAATAATCACAATTTCGGCACATTTAAACAAAACGTCTCGGTTACGTATGGTAACCCTCGTTCCCTGAGTCCAGGGAACGGAGACGCCTCGTCGGGGGAGTTCCCCTGACGAATTGGGATCACGCTAGGGAGACCAATTGCCTTCGAGTGAATTAAAACGAGCCAATGAACATTGGCATGCAAGATTTGCATTCCGCAGCCCGCCTACCAGTGCGGGTATAAGGCGGAAGCAAGCGCATACACAAACGCTTTTCGCTGAGGAGCCGAACGGTCTCCAGTCCTCCGCGAAGGTACAGCAGCATGGCGACGGGACGAGGCGTCTCCGTTCCCTGGACTCAGGGAACGAGGGTTACCATACGTAACCGAGACGTTCCCTTTCGTCAGCAGGGAACTCCGACGCCTCGTCGGGGGAGTTCCCCTGACGAATTGGGATCCCTACCAAAACGCCATGGTGCTGGCCCCTTCCAGCGCCCAGCTAAGCTACAGCCCTGCAGCAGTTTCCAGAAATTTTGCGGGAGCTAGCTAGGGAATCACACTGCTGTTCCGCAAGACCCAATCAGTGGATATTGGATAACACTGGGAAAGCGTGCCCGACCCCAAGGAAATAATGGGGGGGGGGGGGGGGGGCGCTGCGGAAGCTGAGGCAGCCTAGAGGAAGGCCCTCAAATACACACATGTACTAACCAAGTAGGGTAGTGAAACATATGGCAGTCCATGAAGGTAGTCCCAGTCCGGAGGAGTGAGGAGCGTACTCAACAGGGACGACAGAATGAGTCTGTCAAGGGGAAGACACGGCTACTAGCAACTCCTTACTGAAGGTAGCAGACCTGGTGCCGGGCGGTCCGCAACGCCTGGCACCGGAGGGGGTGATGGAGGAACTCACGAGGTTAGCCGTTTGTTGGGTAACCAACGGAGCAAGAAGACGCACGTATCCGTTCACGGAATGGCGTCGCAAGCCGACACACCTATTCCTTCTAATTATTGGCCGTAGCAAGTACTCGGGAGGAAAAAGGTTCCACACGTAGGCTATAAAACCTAGCGAACGTGTTCGGTGTCGCCCAGCCCGCAGCTCTAAAAATGTCTGTTAGCGAGGCGCCTTATGCCAGAGCCCAGGAAGTGGCAACACTCCTAGTGGAGTGAGCCCGCAACCTGGGTGGACAGGGCTCACCCTGGGACTCATAAGCCCTGGTGATAGCATCCACTAGCCAGTGGGCTAACCTCTGCTTGGAGACAGCCTTCCCCTTCTGCTGGCCTCCGTAACAAACAAAGAGCTGATCTGAGGTCCTGAAGCTTTGCGTTCTGTCTATATAAACCCGGAGGGCCCGGACGGGACAGAGAAAAGCTAGGGCTGGGTCTGCCTCCTCCAGGGGCAGCGCTTGCAGGTTCACCACCTGGTCCGCAAAGGGAGTGGTAGGAACCTTGGGCACATATCCGAGCCGGGGTCTCAATATAGCATGAGAAAGGCCAGGCCCGAACTCTAGGCACGATTTGTCGACCGAAAAAGCCTGCAGATCCCCTACCCTCTTGAAGGATGCCAATGCTAACAGGAGCGCTGTCTTAATGGACAGGAAATTAAGCTCAACTGTCGGCAAAGGCTCAAAGGAAGGACTTTGGAGTGCTTTAAGCACTAAAGTTAAGTCCCAAGAGGGTACAGGGTACAAATCACGAGGCTCTTAGATTTAGCCTCCTAGCACCCTTAAGGAATCTGATGACCAGGTCGTGCTTCCCCACAGACTTACCTTCAACTACATCGTGATGTGCAGCTATTGCGGCAACATACACCTTGAGGGTGGAGGGAGACAGCCTTCGCTCCAACCCCTCTTGTAGGAAGGAGAGCACGACTCTGATCGGGCAAGTTCGTGGGTTCTCCCGGTGGGAAGAACACCAGCTGACGAACAGGTTCCGCTTCAGAGCGTAGAGGCACCTCGTAGAGGGGGCTCTAGCTGAAGAGATGGTGTCCACCACTGACTGTGGCAGGCCATCTAGAACCTCCGCGTCCCGTCCAGGGACCAGACATGGAGTTTCCAGAGGTCTGGACGCGGGTGCCACAGAGTGCCCCGTCTCTGAGAAAGTAGGTCCTTCCTCAGAGGAATCGGCCAAGGAGGGGCTGTCGCGAGGAGCATGAGTTCTGGGAACCAAGTCCGGGTTGGCCAATATGGGGCCACCAAAAGGACCTGCTCCTTGTCCTCCCTGACCTTGCACAGGGTCTGTGCAAGAAGGCTCACTGGGGGAAACGCATATTTGCGTAAGTCCCGGGGCCGGCTGTGTGCCAGGGCATCCGTGCCGAGAGTTCCTTCGGTCAGGGAGTAATACCACTGGCAATGGGTCGTGTCCGGAGAGGCAAACAGGTCTACCTGTGCGGCTCTGAAGATTCGCCAAATCAGCTGGACCACCTGGGGATGGAGTCGCCATACTCCTGGAAGGGGAGGCTGACGTGAAAGCTCGTCAGCCACACAATTGAACTCCCCTGGGACATGAACGGCACGAAGCGACCTCAGATGCTTCTGACTCCATAGGAGGAGGTGGGAGGCGAGTCGCGACATACGACGGGAGCGCAGACCACCTTGTCGGTTGATGTACGCAACGGTCGCAGTGTTGTCCGTACGGACCAGTACGTGCTTGTGTTTGAGAAGCCCCTTGAGGCGACACAGGGCTAAGCGTACTGCTTGCAACTCTAGGCAGTTGATGTGCCAATGCAGCTGGGGCCCCGTCCACAGACCCGAGACTGCATGCCCTTTGTACGTGGCCCCCCAACCCTTGACAGAAGCATCTGTGAACACCACAGCATGCCTGGAAACCTGGACTAGGGGCACTCCGGCCCGTAGAAACACAGGATACGACCAAGGGGTGAAGGTTTGGCGACAGTGCGGGGTGACTTTGACCCGGAACGTGCCCCTCTGCCACGCCCACCTCGGGACTCGATCGCGAAGCCAGTGCTGGAGCGGTCTCATATGCAACAGACCGAGCGGCGTTACTGCGGCTGCGGCTGCCATATGCCCCAGGAGCCTCTGAAACTGTTTCAGTGGAACCGCTGACTTGCCTCGAAAAGACTTGAGGGAGTTGAGCACCGACTGGACGCGTTCCTCCGTGAGGCGCGCAGTCTGGGCGACCGAGTCCAGTTCCATACCGAGATAAGAGATCTTCTGCAAGGGGAAGAGTTTGCTCTTCTCCCAGTTGACCTGAAGCCCCAACTGGCTGAGGTGCCGAAGCACCATGTCCCTGTGATCGCACAACACATCTCGCGAGTGTGCCAGAATGAGCCAGTCGTCAAGATAGTTGAGAATGCGAACGCCTTGTTCTCTCATGGGAACAATGGCCGCCTCCACGACTTTCGTGAAGACACGGGGCGACTGGGCCAGCCCGAAGGGTAGGACCTTGTACTGATATGCTCGACCCTCGAAAGCAAACCGAAGAAATGGTCTGTGTCGGGGAAGAATCCAGACATGAAAGTACGCGTCCTTCAGGTCGATCACTGCAAACCAATCCCGGGGATGGATGCATTCGAAAATGCGTTTCTGCGTGAGCATCTTGAACGGGAGCTTGTGCAGGGCCCGATTCAATACTCGCAGATCCAGGATTGGCCGTAACCCACCGCCTTTCTTGGGTACAATGAAGTAAGGGCTGTAGAACCCTGACCTCATCTCGGCTGGAGGGACCGGCTCTCTTTCCGCAAGACAGGAGCATCCACCGGACGCACACGGGTGAAGTGGATGCCCCTGAACTTGGGAGGCCGGCGTGCAAACTGAATTGCATAGCCGAGCCGGATGGTGCGGATGAACCAGCGCGACGGCCTCAAGAGCCCAAACCAGGCTCCGATAACCCGCCGCAACGAGCCCACCCACAGCACCGGCGTACCCGCGGAGGGGCAGCGAGGTGGAAGGCAGGGACACGGCTCCGGTGGCATTGCAGCGGCCGAGAGCGGGGTCAGGGTGTGTACTTGGACAACACCTACCTCCTTCCATCGGGGGACAGACGGCAGAGAAGACCCGAGAGTGTTCTACTGCGGGCTGTCGCCTGGCGAAGGAAGGGGAGGAGACGAGGAGCGAGGCCCAAGGGCGGCTGCTGGTCTCCGAGCCTTGCCGCCTAGCGGCAGAGAGGAGTGACGTGACCGAGGTGGCGCCACTGCTATCTGCAAGCTGGGGAGAGGGGAGCGGGAGTGGCGCCGTTCGGGGGGCGGCGCGCACTGCCATTCTGACCCTCTCGAACGGAGGAGACTGGCCTTATTTTAGTGCCAGTCTCGACCGTAAGGGGAAACGAGGAGCGAGGCCCGGGGGCATCGAGTCCTGGTTTCCTCCTCGCCCAGCGAGAGACGAGAGCGACAAGGCCGTAGCCCTCACTGTCATCTGAGCGCTGGGGCCCGTGAGTGACTCAGAGGAAGTGGACTGCTCAAACTTTGGGTACCGCTGACTGGATGACCAGCGGCGGAACAGAAACGAAATTCTCCACCCGGCCCTCCTCCGGGGGAAGGAGTGGTGATGACACGCACTCCAGAAGAGCAGACGTCACATACTCTGGGTCGCTCCTCTCAGGGTCATTTCCCTTCCTTTTGCTGGGGGGAAACGAACTCCGAGCGGGCTGGTTCTGGGGGGCTTCTGGACCACCAGTGTGGACATCGTCTGACCGAAGGCCAGCGCTGTGACTAATCACGGTCAGTCATAAAGCACAGCTCTACTCCGAGTCAGAACTACCCATGTGCACTGAATGTGCAGGGGTAGTGAGAGAGGAAAAACTTCTGCAGATTTAGGCATGTTTGGCTTGCCATATTGGCACCAAAATGCTTCCATACTGCCAAAAATTTTCACACCCATCCAGGCACTTTAGAACAGCCCAGGAAAGTGTGGCTGTCAAGTCTGAATCTTCAGCATGAGAACACACCATTATAGTAGGAACTCAGCATCATTTTCAGAGTATAACAGCCCTCTCTCCGATGTAGCGATCGACATCTGCCCTCCCCTGGGGCCCCGAATGAAATGCTTGGTCCCTCATGAGAAAGACCAGAATCCCATCCGAAAGCCTCGACGGCACACGGCACGCTGAGCGGCTCAAGCCCTTACGAGAAAGGGGAGACGAACAACGTGCCGACGTGGTCATGCACTCATGAGAGAACATGAACCACCCACGAACGCAGTCTCAACACACTGATTAGGCATGTGAAACAGTGATCGTGTCCGTCAACCAGGCATGCAAGACAGTGAACGTGGCCATCGTCTCGAGCCTTCAGGCAAGGCGAACAACGCGCCGACATGGTCATGCTCTCATAAGAAAGCATAAACCACCCACGAACACAGTCTCAGCATGTTTGCAATGCGCTAGAGGAGTGGGAAGCTCGTGAGGGTCTTTCACCTGGCGAGACATTCCGCACTGTAACCCCCAGATCACCAATGCTATTAGCCAAAGTAGTTCTCTTTTTTGAAGAGGAACTAGATGGGGAATAAGCAAAGGGACTCAACCTCATAGAGGTACACGAGTCTCGATCGCGCATCTAGAGCGCCGAATGACGCGCGCTGGGTTGCCGTGACAACCCGCGCGGTCAGCCGGCGCTCGACGGCACACGGCACGCTGAGCGGCTCGAGCCTTTTAAAAAAGGGGAGACGAACAACGTGCCGACGTGGTCATGCACTCCTGAGAGAACATGAACCACCCACGAACGTAGTCTCACACACTGATTAGGTATGTGAAACAATGAACGTGGCCGTCAATGAGGACAGGAAACGATCACATCCAGAAACACACGAGTGAAACGTCATCCTGAAAAGGACGCGATCTTCACTCGTGTTGCTCTTTCAGAAAGAAAATACTCTCTTTATTGTGCTGAAGCACACAGGGACCCAACGCGGTGACACAGCGGGGAAACTGCAAGCCCGCTGTGCGCACTCAACCGTTTACCAGCTGTTAAAACAGCTTTTGAATTAACAGCGTGTAGACGCAGCCGGCAGACAGGAAATCGCGCGGTCGCTGAAACGCCATCTCACCAACACAGAGAGATCCCTTCCCGAAACAGCAGACTCGTAGAGCGTAAGATAAATACAATCTTAAAGCTCATTCACTCAGAGAGGACACAATCGGTCGGCTCCGAAGTTAAAAGCGTTTGTGTATGCGCTTGCTTCCGCCTTATACCCGCACTGGTAGGCGGGCTGCGGAATGCAAATCTTGCATGCCAATGTTCATTGGCTCGTTTTAATTCACTCGAAGGCAATTGGTCTCCCTAGCGTGATCCCAATTCGTCAGGGGAACTCCCCCGACGAGGCGTCGGAGTTCCCTGCTGACGAAAGGGAACATTATAACTGATCAAACAA
This sequence comes from Rutilus rutilus, assembly GCF_951802725.1. Classification (NCBI taxonomy): domain Eukaryota; kingdom Metazoa; phylum Chordata; class Actinopteri; order Cypriniformes; family Leuciscidae; genus Rutilus; species Rutilus rutilus. Next base: position 44,604,261 of record NC_140214.1, on the reverse strand, counting down.
ATACAGACAAATACAACATTAAATACAAAAAGACAAAACTAAAAACAATACACAATCAATGCATGCATGTATGACTATCAAGAAGAAACAGTTTATATGACTTTTTGAAATATGCAATAGATGACAATGTTCGAATGCGATAGGGAATATCATTCCAAACTTTAGTGTAAATATAGAAAAAAGATTTTTGACCATAGTTGTTTTTGTATGGTGGAACTGGAACAAGTGCCTGTGAGACTGACCTAGTAACACGTAATGGTCTCACATTGTGTGTCGGAAACAGTGTTGCCAGATTGGAAATGTCCAAGTATCGTACCAGAAGCTCAAAATTATCGTACACGAGTCAAACCTGTACAGAATACAGTCAAGAAATCTACAAGGGGGGGGGGGGGGTCCTTGTATGCGCTTCGTGAGGCACACTGGCACACACACACACGCAAGGTCTCTCGCTCGCTCCCTCTCTCTACACGTTCTTCCGGCCGGTAGACGTAGAATCCACAGCTAAATCAATGAGAAGCCCTATGATTACAACGACCATCATTTGTCATTGTCATTGTCACACAGTTCTGAAATTATCGTACATTATAAGATTTTTTCCATTATTGATCGTACATCGTACAGAGGTCAAAATTATCGTACAAATACGATAATTATCGTACATCTGGCAACACTGGTCGGAAAAGGAATTCTAGATTCTGGGGAAGAGCTATTTTGAATCTGAAAATAAAGTGCTATGACACGACTGTTTACGTAATTCTCATAGGTCAAAGCATTACAATGCGCACTACAATGATGAGACCACCTTGATATATTGCTGTGAATCTTAAGTGCTCAGTAATATAGTCGTGCTATTGGTTCAGTAATGTCCTTAGTGGTTAGAGACCAGATTGGAAGACAATAAGACATTGTTGAGAACACAATAGCATGCAAGTAAGTTTCAGAGACTGAAAAAGAAAGATATGATCTGATCTTATTATACACATAGAGTTTCTGATTCAACTTTTTTATCAATTTAGAAATGTGTTCCCGATATGTAAGATGTAAATCAAGTAGTACACCAAGGTAGTTGTATGTTTTTGTAACAACAAGATCTTGATTTACAAAAGTAATAACATCAGTTAAAGAAAAACTTTTTCTGGGTGAATGAAAGTACATACATTCAGTTTTCTTTACATTGATGGTCAGATGGTTCTTTTTCAACCAATCATGTATGAGGTAAAGATCAGATGATAGTTTTGAGTTTATGACATTGGGGTTTACACCAGAAAGAAAAATCACAGTATCATCAGCGTACAGTAAACATTTTGAGTGTTTACACACTCGAGGAAAATCATTGATATATAAAAGAAAAAGTAAGGGTCCAGGAATGCTGCCTTGCGGAACCCCTATGTCACAAACTAAAGGTTGAGATCTAACCTGATTAACTTTGACAGTCTGCAACCTGTTCGTCAAATAAGAAGAGATCATTTCTATCACAGATGGAGACAATTCAAATAAGTGAAGTTTGTTTAGCAGAATCTGGTGGTTCACTGTATCGAACGCTTTACGGAAATCAATAAAAATAGCTCCAGCAATGTGACCTTTGTTAAGTGCATCACGTATTTGTTCAGTGAAAAGTAGTAACGCCGACATAGTAGATCTCTTAGTACGAAAACCGTGTTGACAATCACTGAGCCAGTTATTAGTTTGAAGGTAAGAACTTAACTGGTTATGCAAGACTTTTTCCAGCAACTTAGACATTGCTGGAAGTATTGCAATAGGTCTGTAATTTGAGACAAGGGTGTGATCATCAGATTTAAAAATCGGAATAATTTGTGCTGTTTTCCAGTTAGTGGGGAAAATAGAAAGCCTGATACAAAGATTGGTTAAATGCAGAAAGAGAGGTATGAGGCTATCAGCATGTGTCTTTAAAAATAAGGTATTTAAACCATAAATATCACGGGCATTGGAGTTTTTAAGCAGATGTAATGTTTGTATCACCTCATTCTGTGAGATCTCAGAAAATGAGAACTGATCAGATGTTAAAGAAAGAACAGGTGAGGACAAAGAGGGAATGGCAAAATGCCTAGCCAATTCCTTAACAGATGATACAAAATAATCATTAAAAGCACTTGCAATCTTTTCTGAATCTGAGATAAGTGTACCCCGTGTGGAAATTTGAACATCAACATTATTTTTCTTCTCATTTTCATTTTCACCGGTGATGACCTTAAGGGTCTGCCACAATGTCTTTGGATTGCTAGCAGATTGAATAATCAGCTGTTGGAAATAGACCGCCTTTGCCTTACGCAATTCCAAAGTACATTTATTTCTAATTTGTATAAAATTATTCTTACTCTCAGATGTTCGACTTGCCCTATACAATTTAAGAGAAGAAGCCTTCAATTTAAGAAGTTGAATTATTTCAGAATTTATCCAAGGTAATTTACTTTTTCTTGATCGAATCTTGCTGACAGTGGCATACTTATTCTGTATTAAATGTAATTTAGTATGAAATTGCGTTAAAATTTGTTCTGGATCTTCTAATGACAGTTCATCACTCCAATTAATAGCACTAAAATCAGCATTGAATTGCGACAGTTTTGAAATTGGTATTTTTGGTACAGAGTGAGAAGCATAAGTTTTTTTAGATTTTAAGATCGTTCTAACTGCATAGATGAGCGAATGATCTGAAATAGCCACATCCATGACACCAGACATTGCATATTTTGAAGGCTGATTTGTGAGAAAAAGATCCAGAATGGAACTGCGCGTTTTACCAATTCTTGTTGGATCCTTAATTAATTGATACAGTCCAAGTTTTATTGCAATATTTTTTAAAGATTTCGATGAGCTATCATTCCAGTCGAGATTGATATCACCCAGAATTACAAGCTCCTTTGTTGTAAAAGATTTAATTATGTAAGTAAGCTGGGATAGATAAGAACTTTCACTAACATTAGGGGTTTTGTAGGTAACAAGGTTTTGTAGGTGATTGCATGTTGAGGTGTAAAATGTACGATCAATCTTAATGTTTCAGTTTCGGTTTCAATTTTTGATATTAAATGTGCATATTTCCGATTCACATAGAAGGCCACTCCGCCGCCGACCTTGCTAATGCGGTCTTTACGATACAATTCATAATTTTCAATTGAAAGAAAAGAATCCGGAATATTTGGAGTTAACCATGATTCAGAGATTGCCATTACATGTGCTTTTGACTGCGCAAGCAAAATTTTAAATTCGTCTAATTTGGGAACAAGGCTTCGGATGTTTAAATGGCAAATTTTAAAGCCTCTAATGCCAGAGTAAAGTAAAGCCAAAACTTACACAACAGTGTTCAGGTCATCTTTTTTCCCGACAAAATCAATATAATGCAATATTTCTATCTGCTGAATGTAAGCTTTTCAATATTTCAAGATTGCCTGCTGCACAGTCGTGAAAATTATGAAAATACATCTGGGAATTACAGGGTTGAGGCATCAAAAGTAACTAAGCTGTTTTATGGATAGTAACTGTAATATTATTACTAAAATCTTATTAGTAATTAGTTACACTACTAGTTACTGCAAAAAGTAATAGTATTACAGTAACTAAATTACTAGTAATTAGTTACTGCCCAACACGAGTGAGGTGTTAGTTTCAAGTGAAAAACAGAGAGAAGCACTGAAATTGTAAAAGAAAACCACAGATTTATTTTTTGAAACTGTGAAAACAATAAAGATACATTTAATATTTAAGGGGAGGTCATTAAACATTACCATTTTATTTCCAGGAAAAACAACACATTCAAAACTATGCAGTGCTAAACTATCAAGTCCCAATTCTCAGAATTTATTTTTCTGAAGAGGACACAGTGCCTTCACTGAGACTCAGCAGGGTAACAATTGGGCTGTTGTGTTGGGTGCTGCCAAGAATAAAAGATCATGGTTGGAGTCACGAGATTGAGGTGCTCATTCTACTGTACTGGCTGTCATGTGGAGCCTCTTACCGTGTCACCTCAGAAACATTTGCAATGCCCACATCCACAGTATGCCGGGTTGTGCATAATGTGACTGAGGAAATGTTGGCAGTCCTGCACCGAATAATTCACTTTCCTGGGCCACAGGAGATGGAGGAGCTTGGAAGAGGCTTCGTCCGTCTGGCAGGGCACAATGCCTTCAAGAAAGCTGCTGGTGCGATTGATGGGTGCCATATTAGGATTCGACCACCTGGCGGACAACAGAAACAATTCCTTGACATTTATGTAGGCAACCCAGGATCCGTCCATGATGCTCTGGTCCTTCGAAGGTGCCCAATGTATAAGGAATCCCTTTATCCACCAAATGGGTTCTTCCTTCTTGGAGATGGGGGCTACCCATGTCTGCAACATCCTGTCACCATAATCACCCCATACAGACAACCTGTGGCTGGTAAGTAGGTCTACATAGTTATAACATTACAGTTTATTTACTTAATTATGATAAATATAGTGACAGTTGCATTTTCAATGTCATTGCATTTTAGTGAATAAACATTGTCAATGGTCGATTCATCTTGACCCTAACTGACCTATTGTCACTATGTGTCTTACCGCCAGGTCGTGTTGAAGGCCGCTTTAACAAACACCATGCCAAGGCTAGGTGCATCATTGAGCGTGCCTTTGGCATGCTTAAAACACGCTGGAGGGCTATATTCCTGAGGGCCCTAGAGATCAATCCTCTATTCGCCCCAAAAGTGGTTGCTACATGCTGCATTCTACACAATCTGTGTCACGCCACTGATGACATCCTGGAAGAAGAGGACCTTGGGGATGAGGATGCAGAAGCAGAAGACATGGGTGGGGACCTGAAGCAAACTGGGAACAACATCAGGGCTAGACTTGCAGCACAACTCTCTGCCCCTGAAGAGCTACCTGCATGCCTACAAGAACATGACTATAGTTAGATCAAGTTAGTTTGTGTGTGTGAGGGAATGAGAGTAAGAGTATATATATGTATATTTGTTATACAAATACTCAGCTGAGGTATGTTATGTTATGTAGTGTAGAATTATTGGGTGGGGTTGATGTTAATAGTCAGTGCAAGTGCAAATAAACTTTGGAAATATTTACAATGAAATCATAATGTAAATAAAAAAATCTTCAAACCAAAATATACTTTCTAATGAACTTTTATTATAATTTATTAACAAGTTTCTCAAAAAGAGCAAGGTAGCGCTCAGCCCTTTCTGTAGTAGCCCTCTCCCTCTCCCTCTCTTCTTCTTTTGCAGCTGCCTGCCTTTCTCTCTCCTCATCTCTCTCGGCCTGCTCCCTGAACAGCTCAATGAGCTCTGAGGAGCTTCGCCTCTTCATCGGTCTCTTCTGTGCTTCACTGCCTGGAAGAGGGGCAGAGGAGGAAGAAGCCACAACGCCACTTGCAGTAGCAGACACATTTGCTGCTACTACCAGGGGCGGATTGATGGAATGCTGCCCCTGGAGCACAGCATCCATTTCATTATACCACTGCCACTTCTCCCGCCTCTACCCCTTTCCCTGTCGGTGGGTCCCTCAACTCCTAATAATAAAAAAATATATCTTGCTTCACTGCACTATATATATGACTGATCAACATGACTAAAAGACATTCTTACCTTGTATTTCTCCTTTAAATTGTTCAATTTTTTCTTTGCCTGTTTAGGCATGACTGGAATTCTGGTGTTTTTCACAAAAACCCTGAAAAGAGAAGACATCTGATCAGTAACAGGAAACTACAGGAAACTAACATTATAATGTAAAATAAAATAAACCAAGAAACTGACTATATACAAGAGTAGGCCTATATGTGCCAAAATTCAACAGTATGATATATCATGATAATGAACATGCAACAAGAAAGTAGAATTACTTACTCCCAGCCAGACTTAGAGGAGTTCCTCTTTCCAGTGAAGAGGGCTTCGTTTGCTCCTCTCCACTGGATAAGCATTCTTGTCTCTTCGTTGCTCCCTAAGTATAGAAAAAAAAAGAAGAAAAAAACACCTGCTAAATAGCTGATTAACTAACGTTAATACAGATGTAAACTCTATTTGCAACTGCGAATTCGTGCTAAATAAAACCGTTTACATTTACCTCAGGATGTAAGCTAGCGTATTTTAATTAAAAAAAGTTAAGTTCTGATGGATAAATTTAACTTTCCACAACCCCATATATTTCCCAACTTCAAATAATATATCAAAATCAGATGTATATTTAGATTAGTGATGTTAAAAATACATTACAAGACTTACAGGTATGCGCTGCGCTTCCCTCCTCCATTGTTTTGCCGCAACGACTTCTGGGATATCAGGCGAGCAAGTCTGCATTCGATGCATCGGTATCAAGAACACATCCGGGTTCTTTCATCCGTCCTCTGTACTTGCGTTCTTGAGAATTGGGTCTGAACTTCGACGGTTAATGATGACGTAAAGCGAGAACACATTAGGCTTGTTTGAGATGAGCAAAATCTGCGCAGAATCGATCACCGGTGATCAGCGCGAGATGCATGCCGGTTAGAAATGTGTCCGAGTGCGGTCCGCCTTGCTCTGATGTCATGCTGACGTATGTCAAAAATCTCTCGCGAGCGCAAGGCGCACGTGTCGGATTCTGCAGTCGAGCGCAGTTGCTCTCCACCGACTGCGCTGATCAAAAGCATGACGGGAAACGACTTGCTGACGACACAGCTTAATGTTAATTGGTTTAAACAACCGTGATTTATTGTTCTCTTTTAAAATGTTTGATTTTAAAACTCTGATATCATGTTTTATGTGTATACGTTATGTGTGAATATTCCCAAAGTATCTAACAGTGCGATCTCTATGGGTTATGCAATTTAATTTTTATAAAAAATAAATAAATAAAAACACATATGTCTGTATTAAAGAAAAGAAAATATTGATAAACATGTATTTGGAATGGAATTAAATAACAAGTACTTTGGGTGTCTTGTTCATTTTATTTATTTTCATATTAAAGCAACATAAATTGAATTACATCCAGTTTATTAGCAACACTGTGCACGAGCGTGAATCCCGCGATATCCATCTTTGATCTCGCAGGTGTCAGATCCACTACGAGAAGAGAGAAGTGTCCGGCTTGCCTGCGCTTTTTTCACTCCTCCTCTCACTGCAGCGCCTACTCTCGACTACATTTCAGGCGAGGCAAGCGCATCTCAAACAAGCCTAAGGACGCAAGATCGCTGAAGAACAAGTAGAGAGATTACTGTATGGACAGGAGGAGAAGCTCGCGCGCAATCGGGGGGACGTGGAGGCAAAATGGCAAAGTAATTAATCAGAATACTTAGCAAAAGTTTCTCCTGCTCCAGCTCATGGACAGCTCCTACTCACACTCTCCGTCTCTGCAAGTTTCGGAAGGGAATGATTCAGATTTCGCTTGACACAGCTACTAGAAGACAGACGGGTTGCTCACGTCACATCTACGTCGTCAAGCTCAGTTTGAGTCTGCGCAGTACCAGAGCCCGTCTACGGAGAGCCTTGGCACTTCCTATTAGCCCCATTGTATCGATCTTGGTTGCAGTTCCATTAGAATTCCACTGGAGGTGATCGCGGGCGAGTGCAGACTGAATGGGAGTCTATGGGGCTAGACGGCTAAATGTGTCTCTTTCACCCGATTGCCGTTGAGAAATCTCAGATTTTATTGTAAGTTTTGCAAGTTCAACATGGGTTATAGGTCGAAAGTTGAATGAACGAGTACTTATGTCCTTTCGATTTCTTACAGGTTGAGTTGTTGTTGCCCATAACACGCTAGCATTCTGCTAATGACGTCAGCATTCTGACGTCATTGACATTTTAAAAGACTTTTTAAACCAAATAAGAGACTCTAAAAAATCTAACACCCAGCAATGTGTAATTTCTTTGCATCTCCTTTCGAATACAACATTCAAATTACTAGACAAAAAATTATATCCTGAGAAAAGTGGATTTTGAGGGTTTTTCGCCATAGACCTCCATTCATTCTGCACTCGCCTGCGAGCGCCCCCGCATGGACAGAGACGTGTTACTGCAGCCAGTCCAGAAACCAGAAGTAAGCAGAGAGTGCCGATTCTCTTCCTATTAGACAAAATAGGAAGAGAATCGGTTCTCTTCCTATTAGCTGCGTTCCAAACCGCATACTTCCCTACTATTTAGTATGGGAAAAAGAGTAGGCGAGCGAAAAAGTATGTATGAATCCAAAAGAGTAGGCGAGAATTACCTGGGTGACGTACTAATTATCGCGAGATTCGGACTTGAGTGCGTTCTAATATGCCTACTTTCCTACTATATAGTAGGCGAAAACAGTACGTGAAGGAAGCAGTACGTTCGAAACATCAGTATTCATAAAAGAGTAGGCGAGAAGTTCCCGGATGGCTTACTGCTTTCGGCCAGATTTTTGAGTGCTCAACCGATGGATACTCTTCTATCCCAGGAGGCCACGCGAGAGGATACGTCATAAAAAAAGAAGAAGAAGGATAGGTCATACTCGAACGTGACGGAAAGGATGACGGACGAGACTGTTTTCAAATGTGAGTATTAAAACAAATGATCGCATGTGTTGAACTACTGTACAGTAAACTGTTGAATTGTTGAAGGTGTAAAGACGCTATATTTGAGATTTTGCTGTAAATCACATTTATTATGTAGCTAACAGAGGAGCTCCAGCAAGGACACATACGTCACCAAAGTGGATTTGCATACATTTTAAACCGTATACATCTTAAATACAATTACTAAATGTCTATTAAATATCTGGCTAGAAAATCTTCTATAAGAATTGCAGATTACTACGTCTAATAGATATGAAATAGGCATCTGAGTGTGTGCTATTATGTAGAACAAATCTATAAAGTAACAAGTTATCTATTTTATTTGTCCATTACTGTTGATAAATTGAGGAACATTTATGTAGGATAAAAAGTTAAAACAACCTCAACATGTAAATGTAGTGTTGAGTTCATAAATCACAGAGGTAATGTGAATCTTGTCTGGATGTTACAGGGACAGATGAACAGATGTGTGTTTATCCGGTGGAGAGTGGCTCATGAAGCTGAATGCTGCCATCAAAGGCTTTGTGACATTACAGAAATGAATAAATATTTAAATCTTAAGTTGTAGTTTATTTTAATTATTGTAATTTCAAACAGAGCTATTACATCACTTTTCTGATTCTTGATTTCTGTGCATTTGCTGCAGATCTTTTGTGGTGGAGCAGGACCTACAAGGAGAGATGATGGCGGCATTTGTGGAAAAAAGCGTTTTTGTCTTCTAAATAATACTGAAATCAAATGACATTGTGCGGTTAAATTACTGCTTTTGTGTTATGTTTGTGCATTTTTGTAGGATCTGAAATGTCAGCAGGCTGGTGTGAGCACTGAGGATGAGGAGCCCAGAGCTGAATCCTGGAGATGGTGCCATGGACAAGAGTCTCCATCACTCCACCTGCCCTTACGAGACCCTCCATCACTCCTCCTGCCCTTGCGAGACCCTCCATCACTCCACCAGCCCTTATTGCCTCAGATTGTGAAGCACAACACATCACGCAACAACCTCCGACACGAAGGCATGGCTCACCTCTGGCGGTCAGCTGATTCATCAGAATAAACCCGCAGAATGGGAACCGCTGTGTTGAGATGGCAGAAGGATGTGGGGTTCAGCGCCTGTAGTCTACATACATGATTGTAGTTTGAATAAAGCTTTGTTTCATGTGTTGACTTGTATATGCATTTGTTTATTGTGTGATGGTGACTTTGATTCATTCTTTGACTAATTTAATTTCTCATTGTTGTCAGTAAATAAAATACAATTATTTAATTAATGCTTTATTTATTGTTTGAATGAAAATGTAGATATGTTCACTATATACACATCTAGAGTGTATTCATACATAGCTATTTCGAATGACATACATTACTTTTTGTTTGTTTTATTGAATTATATAATTTTCAGTAAAAAGTAATATAATTAATTGGTCAGCACAAGTTGTTATTATTGTATGTTTTGGGGTGGGATAGCAATGCAATTCATTCTGGGGTAAAATTAATTTTTAATAATGATACTTAAATTTTTCGAGTATAAAATCAACAGTTTTCTCCAAAGGTGAATCTTAGCACAGCTGCCCAACGTCTCCTTTGTGCAGACATTACAAACGCTGAGGAAAACCGTTCTAGGTACACTGTAAAAAATAAAATCGTAAAAAAAACGGTCATTGACTGTCAGCTACGGCTGCCAAACAAAAACCGTAAAAATAAAGTAAAATATCCTAATTTAAATTAAGTGCAAAAAACTTTTACAGAAATTTTCCTTAAATGTTTTACGGAAAAACAGTGTTATTTTACAGCTATTTCCTGAATTATTACGATCAAACACCTTCATTGTAAAAAAATCCCATAAAAAACAGTCAAATGACTGTCAGCAATGGCTGCCATACAAAAACCGTAAAATTAATGTAAAATATCCTAATTTAAATAAGTGCAAAATACTTTTACAGAAATCTTCATTAATCTTTTTTAACAGAAATACACAGTTAAAACACAGTTAATTCACATTTTTTCAGATTTTTTACTGAAAAACATGCAGTTAATTATATGCATGATTTGCTGTGACTATACGTCACTACATCAGTAACTACACAGTTACTGTCTGTTAAATAAAGCAACATGCAGCATTTCATCAGTGTTTCTGTGCTCATCCTGGACTGAAGCTCAGGCTCTACTCTTCAACACAATGGTGACACACGAAACGCACCATACAGAAACACTTTAAACCCCAACAGAACATTAAACACTACCAGATCTCTCAGGATCTCAGCATCTTCACTTATTACAATCCAGACTTTATTTCTTTCATACTAACATTCTTATTGAGAATTAACAGAGGTTTAGAAGTTGAAGTTTTATTGAAAAGAATAAAGTTTGATGTCACCATGATGGAGATTAGTGTTTGTTTTAGTTGGGCTCTTGAACTTTTAATTTTTAACTTTAATGTTTCTCTGGCTGCATTAACTGTGTGTCTTTGATGCATATTAGTTATGGTAGGAATCCAAGAGAAACTCAGATCAGATGATGTTGGTCTCTTTTTAGTGATAATAGTCATCATGTAGTGTCCTGCTTCATTGATACCACCTGAAGTGTAAATCTGATTAAGTAATTAAATATTAGTTGTTAATTTTTGCATGATAAAACTGCTATAGAAGATCCTGCAGTGCTGTGATACTCAGATTTTATGATGTCATTATACAGAAAATGTTTTGATAGGATCATATAGACTCACTCAGACATCAAGAATCAGTGTATGAATCGCAACAATGGTGACAACGAAAAAAAATCTGAACTACTATAAAGTCACAAAAAAGCTTTGTTGGTTGTCACCATTGTTGAGATTCATATGTTGATTCTTGATGTCTATACTACAAAAAAAAAAAAAAAACAGCTCAAAACTTTTTCCATATAATATATATCTTTTTAAATTTCAGATTATTACAATATTGTTGCCAAGGATCATGTGAGAAATTATGACATTATAGACTTTGTATAAAGCTAAATTCCATCTACATATTATGTAATCTAAACTAATATATTCAGAGATTTGGCTGTCATATCAGTGAATCAGATCATCACGATGACTGTAACATCACTGATGAATGACCAAGACTGTAACATCATCTGATATTTCTCCAGCTTTTATTGCTATAACAAATGTGTATTAAATACACAGTTAAAGCAGCCAGAGAAAACTAAAGTTAAAAACTCACGGGTCATGAGCCCAACTAAAGCAGACACTGATCTCAATCATGGTGACATCAAATTTATTTTAAAGCTGTCAGCTGCGGCTGTCAAACAAAAACCGTAAAAATAAAGTAAAATATCCTATTTTAGAAGTGCAAAAAACTTTTACAGAAATTTTCCTTAAATGTTTTACAGAAAAACACTGTTATTTTACAGCTATTTCCTGAATTATTACGATTGTAAAAAAATATATGCATGTGAGAAATTATGACATTATAGACTTTGTATAAAGCTAAATTCCATCTACATGTAATCTAAGCTAATATATTCATATTTTTGACTGTCATATCAGAGAATCAAGCCATCATATGATGACATCATCAAAGAATGACCAAAATCATCTGAAATTTTCTCCAGCTTTTATTGCTATAACAAATGTGCATCAAATACACAGTTAAAGCAGCCAAAGAAAAACATAAGTTAATAATTGAAGTCATGAGCCCAACTAAAGCAGACACTAATCTCAATCATGGTGACATCAAATTTATTTTAAAGTTTTTTATCATTTTATTTAAATTAGCATATTTTACTTTAATTTTATGGTTTTTGTTTGGCAGCCGCAGCTGCCAGTCATTTGACCCTTTTTTTACGATTTTTTTTACAATGAAGGTGTTTGATCATAATAATGCAGCAAATACCTGTGAAATAACAGTGTTTTTTCGGTTTATTTAAATGACCATATTTTACTTTAATTTTAAGGTTTTTGTTTGGCAGCCGCAGCTGCCAGTCATTTGACCCTTTTTTTACGATTTTTTTTTACAATGAAGGTATATGATCGTGATTATTCAGGAAATACCTGTAAAATAACAGTGTTTTTCAGTTTATTTAATTTAGGATGTTTTACAGTTTTTTGGGGAGCTGACAGTCATTTGACCATTTTATCATAAACTGTTTTCTTTCTGTTAAATTACAGATTATAATTGTAATTTTACATACATTTTTATGTAATTTAAGAAAACAGAAAAAATACTGTATGAAAAATACAATAAATTTTCTGTATAAAAAGTGTGAATTACTGTAATGTGTCATTAATGTCACAATACCTAAAATAACAGCTGAATTTTTATTTTACAGATATTATTTGTAATTTTACAGTGTTTTGAGTACAATTTAAAATTAAAGAAAATGATCATAAAAAAATCACAGTTATTTTCTGTAAAATTAGGATTTTTTTTACAGTGTAGGCGAAATGACGTTATAGATATCTGTAACTGGAGTTTTGACTAGGCGAAATGACGTTATAGATATCTGTAACTGGAGTTTTGACTAGGCGAAATGACGTTGTAGATATCTGTAACTGGAGTTATGACTAGGCGAAATGACGTTGTAGATATCTCAAACTAGAGTTAGGGATAGTCATAATTTAATTGTAGATATATTTTATCAAGTTATAGATATCTTGAAATTAATTTTGATTAGAGATCAGATATCTGAAATTTGAGATATCTGTAACTTTCATTCTGCCTATGGCAAGCCGTTTTAACATTTAATAATTTCAACCGACTAGTCTCTATTTTCATGCTATACTTATTCATTAGATACTAGTACGTATTCATTAGATACTAGTACCTTTTAATTAGATACTAGTACTTATAAATTAGCTACTAGTACTTATTCAATAGATACTAGTAGCTATTTATTAGATACTAGTATTTATTCCAAATGTTACAAGTAGGATTTTTTATTTTACTAGTAAGATTTTTAATTGAACTATCCAGTGGCCGTTCTGACTAGTCATAACATAAGACGAGTAAAAAAGCAGTTGTGACTAGTAAAATAAAAAATCTTACTAGTAACATTCGGAATAAATACTAGTATCTAATAAATAGGTACTAGTATCTATTGAATAAGTACTAGTAGCTAATTTATAAGTACTAGTATCTAATTAATAGGTACACAGCAAAAACTCCAGTGTTAAATTAACACTCCTGGGAGTGTATATGAGTCCACACTCAAGAGTGTAAAGTGTTAAAATATGAGTGTTAAATTAACACTCAAGAGTGTTAAAGTTAATGAGATAATTAAGTGATTAATTTAGTGATGAATGAACATTATTGAAGACACCTGATGTTAACAAGCAGAATCACTGAAGGAGAAAATCTCAAATTGTAAGCCACCGTTTTGGCGATCAGTGTTTGCTTTAGTTGGGCTCTTGACCCGTATATGTTTACTTTAAATTTGGCTTGTCTGCTGTTATTGAGTTATAACAGTCAGATGAACAAAGAGACATTGTGATCTGACGGTGTTGGTTATGTTTTGACATAATCATGTTGTCATCCGAAAAACGAAACTTATTGAGATAGTTTGGTTTAACTTGGTAACTACAGCAGCTCTGTGATTCTACATATGATTTTCAGTATTTTTCATATAATCCAAAATATTTAATAAAGAGTGTTCTGATCAAAAGACTTTCAAATGAATTTATTTAGAAACACTGACATCAATAATCAGCCTGTGAATCTCAACAATGGTGACAATAATAAAGCATGTTGCAGTGGCTGCCACCAATCACAACTCATTAATGGCTCCCATCATGCATTGCGGTATGAATAAATTATGATCTGAATTGTCTATGTAATTTACTTTTCCTAATTGAATATTCTGCTCGTCACCATTGTTGAGATGCATAGACTGAATCTTGACGTATGTGTGTGCCTAAAAGAAAGTTTTTTTTTTTTTTTTTTTTTTCTAAACTTTTAAGAAATCCTTTATATTAGCAGAATCACAGTTATTCTGTGATCAACAACATAAATCTAAATCAGAAATAAGAATCTTAATGAGTTCAGTGATTCAAATGATGATTGTCATAATATAACCAACACCATCAGATCACTTTTTTTTCTTTGCTGTATCTGAGTTATAACTGACAGATGAACAGTCAAACAAAATCTAAAGTAAACATATAATGGTCAAGAGCCCAACTAAAGCAAACACCCATCACCATAATGGTAACTTACAATTTGTGATTTTCTCCTTCAGTGATTCTGCTTGTTAACATCAGGTGTCTTCAATAATGACCAATCATCACTCAATTAATCACTTAATTATCTCATTAACTTTAACACTCTTGAGTGTTAATTTAACACTCATATTTTAACACTTTACACTCTTGAGTGTGGACTCATATACACTCCCAGGAGTGTTAATTTAACACTGGAGTTTTTGCTGTGTACTAGTATCTAATGAATAAGTACTAGTATCTATTGAATAAGTACTAGTAGCTAATGAATAAGTACTAGTATTTATTGAATACATACTAGTATCTAGTAATAGGTACTATTATCTAAAAAATAAGTACTAGTATCTAATAAATAACTACTAGTATCTAATAAATAAGTACTGGTCACAATTGGAATACATACTAGTCAGAACTGAATAGTTGATATCTGAATGACAGATCCCCATAGAAGTCAATGGCAAAAAAAAAAAATATTTGTTACTAGTAACAAAATAATAGTTACTAGTCACTATTGGAATAAGTACTAGTATCTAATGAATAAGTACTAGTATCTATTTAATAGGTACTAGTATCTAATGAATAAGTACTAGTATCTAATGAATAAGTACTAGTATCTAATGAATAACTACTAATATCTAATGAATAAGTACTAGTATCTATTTAATAGGTACTAGTATCTAATGAATAAGTACTAGTATCTAATGAATAAGTACTAGTATCTAATGAATAAGTACTACTAGTATCTAATGAATAAGTACTAGTACCTAAAGAATAAGCACTAGTATCTAAAGAATAGGCACTAGTACCTAAAGAATAAGCACTAGTACCTAATGAATAAGTACTAGTACTTAATGGAATAGATACTAGTATCTAAAAAATAAGTACTAGTAGCATGAAAATAGATACTAGTCGGTTGAAATGATTAAATGTTAAAACGGCTTGCCATATTCTGCCTAGTCAAAATGTAATTACAGATATCTTGAATTAAACTTTTGACTAGGCCAAATGACGTTGCAGATATCTGTATGCAAATTAGACCCGCATCACACTTTAGGCGGGAGCAGAGCATGTTTTTCAAATCATCAAATCGCACCTGTTAACTGTTAACTTAATTAGCACTGATTAGCACCATGTTGGAGCAGCCAAAGGGCGAAGGAATTTTTAATCGTCTTTTTAAAGGTCCCGTTATATGCCCCTTTTCACAAGATGTAAAATAAGTCTCTGATGTCCCCAGAGTGTGTATGTGAAGTTTCAGCTCAAAATACCCAACAGATCATTTTTTTACAGCATGTTTAAATTGACATTTTTTGGGGCTCAGAAAAACGAGCTGTTCCAGTGTGTGCCCTTTAAATGCAAATGAGCTGCTGCTGGACGACACAGGGGGCGGAGCTTCATGAGCTCGCGCTCAGTCTCTCAGGAAAAATTCATCTCACGGAATGATGATAATATCAGAAACTCTCAGTAATGGCGTTCATTTCGAGTCGGACAATAATGCCTACAGAGTCAGAGTGCTGTATAGAGATGAAACAGGTATGGTTTAGTAGTTAAATTACGGTTATTATAACGTATTTGTCATCTGCTTGTAGGCTATGTATCCATTATTTATTAATAGCCTACAAGTCTGCTGTCTGAATGATGATCAAACATGTACTGATGAGTTTAATAAAGTTTATTGTACATCACACAAAAGATGAAGCGTCAGTTTTACTTCAGAAAATCACCGTAAGAGCTGAGTAAACACAGTAGCCTAAGTTATAAGAAGTGCGCAAGTAGCCAGTGGAGTTGAGGGAGCATTCCTGTGGGCGGAGGTTAGTCAAGAAACGGTTCTGGTGACATCACTAAAGCAGGATGTAGAGGGGTGTAGTCCAATCGAGCCGTTTTTTGTAGTCAACTTCTGTTAAATAAAATATCTCGCTTGGCATTGAACTTTGAGCTTTATAATTTTACAGATATTATTTATGCTCTAACATAGGGCTGGACGATTTTGGAAAATAATCTAATTGCGATTTTTTTTACCAATATTGCGATTGCGATTTAATATGCGATTATTTTTTAAGCTCTTTATCTTTTCTATTATTCAACAAAAACAAGCAATAAATCATTGTAAAATAGGGAAGGGAATCTTTAGGCACCTCATGAGCCGATCAATTAAAAAAAATGATCATATTAATAAAACTTAAAATATTTAATTACATAATTATAAGTAGGCCTACTTATAATAATTACACATTAAAAAACTAAATTAATACAATTACATGTTAATAATTTTAACAAATATAGCTTCAAAACAAATAACAAAGAGGGAAAAAAATATTACAAGCAATAAACAAAGAGTGCTTTCAGTATTTAAGAGTAGGCTGTATGAACGTTTTCATCTCTTTTGAAATTATAAGATGTGGTTTGTCCTGTCTGTTTAATAACTGACTATGTCACATTAATTTCGCGTCATAAAAGCATTTTGAGATGCAAGTACATTTAACCACGTAGACAGAGTCGCTCACAGCCGCATGCTCAAACGCTCTTCGCAAAGCGCACGTGAGTATTTGAAATTGAAAGCAGCTTCTGTCGGTGATTTTCATATTTTTAATATATAAGCCAACTGCATTCCAAGACATATGATGCCTTCGTAGAACATCTGTAAGTAAAATACCGGCGGGCGAGACCGCGCACTACAAAAGTAACATCACGCAGACCGCGCATCTCTCATATTTTGTGCAATGAAGCCCGCGAATGTCCTTGTAATTCGCTTCAACTTTTCCGAACTTTATTAACTTATTTCTCGTAAGGTTCGAGTGGTGTCGTGTGTGTGTGTGTGTGTGTGTGTGTGTGTGTGTGTGTGTGTGTGTGTGTGTGTGAGAGAGACAGAGGAATTAGAAGCAAGCAGAATACGGTTGTTATGCACACGCGCCATCACGTAGCCTATCTGTGTTTAAAACTAAGCTCAGACATAAATCTGAAATTATCTTAATCGATACAGAATCGTTGGAGAGAATCTATAACACAATATCACATAAATTAAACATAAACTGTTATTTCCTGTAGCCAGGTCTGTATGTGTCGCGTGCCAAGTTGATGCTTCATCTGCAATACAGACTTGTTTACTCTCGCGTGTCACGTGACCAGACTATAATCGCAGCTTTGCGGTTTAAAAAATCGCATTTCATCATATCGCGATATTATCGCAAATGCAATTAATCGTTCAGCCCTACTCTAACAGCAACATTACACACTAACTAAAGTTTGAAACATGGAATCGCATGCAACGGGACCTTTAATGCTGCAGCCCGTGCAAGACAGGAGCTGGCAGCGAGAAATGATGATTCAACCTTACTTTCCACAACAAGACGATTATTTCGCCGGCGAGTTCATCGAGGTCGGGGTAATTTTTCTTTTTTAACATCAGAATTGCTAATGTGCTATCAGAAGTTCGGGGTAGTTGTTTAATAACTTAAAGCAAAACAGTTGCCAAAATGCATTCTAGGGTCTTTTTGTGAATGTACTCGAGTAGGCCTATCTTGCTTTGTGAATATGATACCATCATACAAAAAAGTTTAATATCATCTAGCTTTTTATTTTCAGAGACATCCGAGTGAAAAAGAACCTTATACTGACAGAAATATTACACAACTGATGAAATGCAAGATGGAGGCTGAAATCTGAAGCCACAATTTAGTATAAGAACCGATCAGTAGAATAAGTGTAAAATAGATTATCCCTCCTCTTGGCAAAAAGAGCATAGTGGGGAAATATTATGGTAAAATTTACTTAAATATTTATTACAAGGGTAATAATGATGAATACATTTTAAATGGACTTATTTTATTGTAAAACGCATTTTTTGGCACTGTCCATACCTAATGAAATGTGATATTTGGGGAAAAGTGAAAACCATTTCCCATAAGCCTTAATAATTGAATATTTACCCCATGTATAAACAGTTGAGGGACATTCATATTCAAATTACCATATGATTTATAAGATTTCACCAAAAACAACAAATTAGAAGGGATAGTCTTTGTAAGCTTAATGTAGTTCTGTTTTGATACATTTAAACCATATAGTTTAATAATATCTTCATAGAATACAAGTCTCCACTATTGTTTACTTAGTCTGAAACAAAAAAAAGCAATGCCCTTATTAAACCAATAAGGGAAGAAAAATGATTTACAGGCTGATAAATCACCTTCTTGCTTTGGCTCTCAACGAAGGCGGTCGCATTTTTCTACCCTCCTCTCCCTTATCTTCCCTGCTTTGCTCCTCTCGTCTCGTCTACTGTCTTGTACTTTGAGAGACTCTCTCCGCACTACTCTACAAATTAAGAAATTATGGATTTGATCAACTGGTCTCTCAACGCAATTGACACCATCTTCTCGACGAGAAGCTTGGGTTCGGGGGAACCTGACTGCCCTGACGGAACGTTCGCAGCTGGCTACACGATGGACGCATGGGCGAGGTGGCGGGTCGTGTGTCTGGCGGCTCTTTCCGTGGAGGACGTTGAAGATATCTACCTATTCGGAACCATGATAACAGGTTTTCTGCTGTTTGGATTAGGCATTGCCCTGGTTTATCGAGGAATTAAGAAGACGGTGACAGCTGTCCAAAGCCCCACAAGGCTGCCCGTTATGATTGAAGCAGTGGGCAGAGCTGTTGGCACTCAGACTGTGACTATGAACCACAATATGGATAACATCATGGAGAAGCTCACAGCTTTGCAAAGGCAAATTGATCGTTTCGGAGACCCAAACGGACCAGGAGCTGTGTAAATTGGAATGCGGCTACTCGTCCCAAGACCAAACAACCACAATCTTATCTGCTTTTGGCCCCCCTCTATCAGCACTGGCCTTGGCCGAGGCCGCTGCTGGAACAACAACTCCCTCTGGAGAGAGCACTGCAGCGAGACGCTCTCGTTCCTTCCCCGACTCCACACTGACACCTGCTGATTGTTGACTCTGTCTGGGACCTGATCAAGGTTGTCTCCATGGCAACTGCTGTGTTTCGATATGACATCCTGCGGACTGAGGCACCTAGATTGGGATGCCAGGCGTAGCGACTCTTCAGGCCTACACATACACGAACTCTTACATAGATACAGATATGCAATCACCCTCCCCCACCCCCCATCCCACGCCTTCGACGCTTTTTACCACCAGTTTGTCAGGCGGGTCTGTGACCAGCGCCGAAATGGCTGCAGGACCGGATGGCTGCTTGCCTTTGCTGGATTACCTCCAACCCCATTTCCCCTCCCCCCTCCCCCCTACCCCCTCCCCTCTCCCCCCTACCCTCTCCCCCCTCCCCCCTACCCCCTCCCCTCTCCCCTCTCCCCTGTTGCAAGTCTTGTGTGTTCATGTTGTGTACTGATTATGTGCAAATTGCTGAGGTGTTTTACTGTCCCCAAACTGTACTCCCTATTGGAGCATAGTCTGGGGGTTGCCTTTTTTTCTCCTCAACTCTCCTCATGTTATGCTGTATTCTTACTAATTTCAGGTCGGTCCTAAATTGCATTTCGTTGCCTTGTACTTGTACTTGTGTAATGACAATAAATTGAATCAAATCAAATCAAATCAAATCAAATAATATTGGTTGTTCCATATGATATGAGGAGAAAAATTGTGTTAAAAGATCAGCTTCCATGACATAACATGGAAAGTTTCATAGGTAGTCTCGTACATTTAAAATCACAAGAAAGAAACAATTTTAAATTTCCACATCTTTTAAAAATCAAATTAGGAATCCAAAACCAGACTGAATTCCCCTTTAAACATTTTTTTCCAACCAGTTTGTTTTAAAAACCTGGTTCAAGGTAAAAAGTCTAAAACATTCAAACCTTCCTTTGAGTACGGTTGAGTTAAATATTTCCTGCTGTGTGTTTCCCTTTATTTTTCCATATAAATTTAAAATTAAGAGTGTCAATAAATTTACAGGTGACCGAATCAACATAAAGGGATATAGAAGGATAAACTAAGCGTGAAATTCCTTCAGCTTTAGATAACAGCGTTCTGCCATATATTGTAAGGTCTCTTTGTAACCATAAGCTAAAGATCTTTTTGGCAGAATCTAATTTAGGGGAATTCAGAGAATTTTCCACTGGACAAAATTGCGATTGTTAACTCATGATTTCTGTTCTGTCTGTGCGCACCAATATTGCACTTCTATCTACTCCTCAACCAGACCACCTAGAGACTTTGGGTTTTCGGCATTATGTTAAGGAAGGTCTAATCTCGGGAACGCACAAAAAAAAAAAAAAAAAAATAATTACAGGAAAAGATTTACTATCTCTTAGTGTTGTGATCCCATGAGGTCAGAAAATTGCGCTAAACCACTCACCGAGTTTTTATTACTTGTTTCTGTTCTAAGGAAGTTAAGTGTTATTGCACTTCCATTGCAAGAATATAGCATGCATGTCAGCATCTTTATTAAAGTGTATTAGAGTGAATCTCTCTCATAAATCTTATGTTAACAATAGCTTTCAGTAATTTTAAGCATGACCCCATGCAAGCATGAAATTGAATTTTGTTAGCTTGAGCCTGTATGGTCCGATTTGTCTCTATATTGGGAAACATTTGACTGTTAATACATTTAACATTTTGTTTGAAAGAAATATTGTAGAGCAGTTTACTCTTTGATACACCAGTTTCCATGTAGCCATTTTAATAGTTACCCAGGGCCTGAAATTAACACCCGACCACACGCCAAATGCGGGTGAATTCTGCAATTGGCGGGTAACACTGTCAATCTACCTGCCACATTGGCAGGCAGCCAATGAGAATCGACCCTTCGCGGGGAGTTTGATTGACAAGCGATCTGGCCAATCATAATCCGCCGAATCCGCCTTTTTTTTGTCCGACAAAGCAGTCAGGAGAGTTCAACGTTGGAGGATTTGAACTTGAAAAAACGGAGTGTAAGTTACTGAGTATAGCCTACTGACATCTTTCAGCAGTTAAAACTACATTCCTTCTTATGTTCATTCATGTTTATTTGATGCTATAAATTATCTAGAAGGAAGAGATGATCGGTTCACGAGCAGCTTTACCTTGAGGCACCACAGCGATCTGTCAGACACATTACAGAGCCACAAAACGGTATTGTCTAAATTTCTTTTAAAATGACCAAATTTTAACGTTGAGACTTTGTTTAATATCAAAAGTAACCTGGACTGTCTTGTCTGTCAGCGTGTTGTCAGTGTCCTCTCTGCTGCGCGATGTGTTTTTCATTGCGTGAGATCATGGTTTGGCGTGAGCGCGCGCGGTGTAGCTTGTCGGACATAGCAACAGTAACTAAAGGGGCGAAGGTTTTTTTTTGTGTGTGTGCGTTTTTTTTGCAACTGTTCTTTGACATTCAAACGAAGTTGTATGTTTCGTTGGATTTAAGCTAAAAATGTGGCGGCACATTACTGGAGTAAAGAAAGCATCTGTGAAAGCAGCGCAGTTTGAGTGTTTCGGAACGTATGTGATCGGAGAGAATATGCGTCTTCTCTGACTACGTTTGAATGTGTGAGATCATATGAGATAATGCAACGCTGACATAGAGAGCCTAAGTCCCGCCCCTCCGCTTCCGGCTCATGGGACCTTATTTCGGAAAAAATATGTATGGAAGTCAATGGCGAGAGATAACTTATCTTTTTATTCCGTCTGAACTGTGCCCTGAACTACACATATGATGTTTGTCAATTTAAAAGGTAATTATGAAAGTCAAGAAAGTCGCAGTTTGTCAGTAGTACTTATGCTATGGCACCTGTCAAAATGATTGATGACTTCCGGTCCCGCCCACAGATAAGACATCTGGTCACCGCCCTTCCGGTTGTCCGTTGACCTGTCCCGCCCTTTCTGGCGTGTATAGATATGGATATGGATTGTCCTATCGAGCGTTCGATCATGCGTTTTGACAGTTTTATCTACCGGTGTCTTTCCGGCATATGTTGTTATGGTTTGCCCTATTGTCCTAGCTAGTCGCAGATCATGTGGTTTTGACAGAAAGTTTTTGACCCTATTTGACCCTTTTTATCCGTAGATCATGTGGTTTTGGCAGAAAGTTTGAAGACTGCGTCACACAAGCATTATCTCTTGTGCACACAAGCTGGGTGTATTTTCTGTGTTTGTGATAGACATCTGTTTTTGACAGAAAGTTTGAATTTGTTGTCCAGTTCAGTTATGTGTTTGTGTGTGTGTGTGTGTGTGTGTGTGTGTGTGTGTGTGTGTGTGTGTGTGTGTGTGTGTGTCTGGCTATATGGCATCACAAGTGCTGTTAGGAAATGTGTCAACATCTGATATGATCCCTCCACATTCCTGAGGTAACGGCAAAAGTGAGAAAAAAAGAGAGTTGTCCCTAATCATGTTTTATATTTCACACAAATGATATACAATAATATCTTACTAAAAATCTACTGAAACCATTTAATTCAGTTTTAGAGAAACAAAAGAATAAAATGAATAAGGATTTTACTAAATACTAAAACCTATCACAAAAAGAGTTGAAAACATACTGTTCTTTAAAAAGTATAAATGAAAAGATTATAAAATAATTTAACCAAGGTTGAAAACATACCGTTCGTTTAAAGTATAAATGAAAAGATTATAAAATAATATAACATAAATGTCAGTGTTTCTCTCTCTCTCCTCCTAGGTTTATTCAGCGATCAGAATGAGACAATAGGGCTAAATTTATTTCAAAGTTTAAATGATATCTTTATAAAATGTTGTTTTTATTTTATTTTATTTTTTTAATTAAATTTAATACATTTATTAAAAGTCGTAATAATGTTTTTAAATTCAATACATTATTAAAAGTTGTAAAACAAAAACACTGTTTTTTTCTGAATGCCTCTCCAGCCAGAGTAGTGTGCCTGTGTGTGTGTGTGTGTGTGTGTGTGTGTGTGTGTGTGTCTGTGTGTGTGTGTGTGTGTGTGTGTGTGTGTGTATGTGTGTGTGCGTCCTCTGACATGACCCCCTCCACATTCCTGAGGTAACAGTGAAAGTGAGAAAAAGAGAGTTACCCTAATCATGGTTTATATTTCACACAAATAATATGCAATAATATCTTACTAAAAATCTACTGAAACCATTTAATTCAGTTTTAGATAAACAAAAGAATAAAAAAATCATATTACATAAACATTCCGTTCTTTAGGCCTATAAGTGTATAAAATAAAATAGCTATCTTGCTAATTTAACTAAAGTTGAAAACCATTCAATTCTTTATAAAAGTATATAATAGGGTATATGTCGAACGCCGCATTACGAAACCGGAAAACAGAACGCATCGCTTCCGGTTCAGGTCTTTTGTATGTGCTTCATGCATTTTTTTACTGTTTTACTCAAGATAACTTAAAAGGAGCGAGCAAAGATGATCATAACCAATGTCCCTCACATGTGAAGATCGATATTTAAAAGTAAAAAAAAAAAAAAATCTTCACACTAACGTTTAGATATTTAAATAGAATAAAAAGTCAATAACAAAGTGAGATAGGTAGGTTAGCTGATTACCTTAAAATTCCATAGATATCGGCATCAGTTCATACGGCTGTTAACACTTTCTATGACAAGCGGATGCGATGAGACCAGGTTTCCGGTTTCGTCATGCGACGTTCGACATATACCCTATTAAACGCTTATAAAATAAATATCTTATTGATCCAATTGTTTTTGATAAACCAAAGAATAAAAATCATATTACATAAAAAAGGGTATACATTAAAATGGTTATCTTGCTAATTTAACTAAAGTTGAAAAACATTCTGTTCTTTAAAAGTATATATATATAAAAAAAAAATCTACTGAAATTTCAGTTTTAGATAAAAATAAAATTCATCTAAGTCTGCTGACTGAAGATTTCATGAAGCACCAGACAAATGGTATGTGTGTGTGTGTCATGATTCCTGTCCTGTGTTTCCCTTGTCTGGTATGCATTTTTGTTATTTCCTGTTCTGTGCCATGTTTTGTAGTCCTTTTGTAGTCTTTCTTGTTTATTAGTCTCCCCAGGTGTTTCTGATTTAACCACGCCCCCTTGTTATCTTGTTTAGCTTGTTTGCCCATGTATTTAAGCCCTGTGTCTAGTCTCAGTCTTTGTGAGTTCTTGTTTTTGTATGTTGGCTGTTTGGTTCCTGTGTCCTGTTTCCTGAGTCTGAGTTTGTCTAGTTTTAGGTTTATCAAATAAAGTTTGCTGCATGTGGATCCTGCTTCCTCTTATCATTCAGCCAGCAACGTTACAGAAGAACTCACCACAAAATGGATCCAGCAGTTGTAAGCAACGGAGCTCTAAGTAGTTGGCTATCCTCTCTGTTCCAAGATGGTCAGCCTATCGAGAGGTATGCTAGGGACTTTTTGACTTGTTGTCATTTAGCATCATTAGAGGACTCTCAGCTCATGGACATATTTTGGAGTGGGCTAGATGAGGAGATCGCTCTGATGATGCCGGATGATAATGCCGGATGGACCCTAGAGGGGTATATCAACCTGGCTCTTCTCCTGGGCGGTTCATCATTTACTGTGGGCTTGGTAGTTGAAGAACCCCACAAGCTCACAGTACCCCCTGAGCCTGAACTAATTTATGTCCCGTCCGTCCAGCCTGAGTACAGTCCTGCCGAGCCAGAGCTTCACGTCAGTCCTGCCGAGCCTGCACTTCACGCCAGTCCAGCCGAGCCCGCACTTCACGCCAGATCTGCCGAAGCCAAGGCAGTATGCGTCATGCCCGCCGCGCCTGAGACAGCAAGCGACATGCCCGCCAAGCTAGGGCCTTCACCGCTGGTCCCGTCCAGCACAGAGCCCTCTTCGCCGCTGGTCCCGTCCAGCTCAGAGCCCTCTTCGCCGCTGGTCCTGTCCAGCTCAGAGCCCTCTTCGCCGCTGGTCCTGCCCAGCTCAGAGCCCTCTTCGCCGCTGGTTCCGTCCAGCTCAGAGCCCTCTTCATCGCTGGTCCTGTCCAGCTCAAAGCCCTCTTCGCCGCTGGTCCTAACCAGCTCAGAGTCCTCTTCGCCGCTGGTCCTACCCAGCTCAAAGCCCTCGCCGCCGCTGGTCCCGTCAAGCTCAGAGCGCGCTGATCCTGATCCAGAGACTGTTCACGCCACTTCTGCCGATCCAGAGACTGAGCTTCACGTCACTTCTGCCGATCCAGAGACTGAGCTTCACGTCACGTCCGCCCGTCAAGAGTCTCGTCCCGCCGAGACTGAATCTGTTCCTGAGCCTGAAACTGATCCTGATACTGAGCCTGAATCTGTTCCTCTTCCTCTTTCTGTGCCTGTGTCTACAGACAAGATGGCCGACCCCACGCCTGTGTCTTTGGACAAGATGGCCGACTCCACGCCTGTGTCTTCGGACAAGATGGCCGACTCCACGCCTGTGTCTTCGGACAAGATGGCCGACTCCACGCCTGTGTCTTCGGACAAGATGGCCGCCGCCGAGCCAGTGTCTCCGGACAAGATGGCCTCCACCGATCCAGTGTCTGTTCAAGTCACGTCTGCCGAGCCAGTGTCTCCGGACAAGATGACCGCCGCCGAGCCAGTGTCTCCAGACAAGATGGCCGCCGCCGATCCAGAGTCTGTTCCTGAGCCGGTTCCTGTTCCTGTGTCTGTTCCTGTTCCTGAGCCGGTGTCTGTTCCTGTGCCATGGCCGCCCGAAGGGTCTTCACCGCCGTGGCCGCCCGAAGGGTCTTCACCGCCGTGGCTTCACCGCCAAAGGGCCTGCCCCGCCCTGGCCGCCTGCACAGCCTGCCCCGCCCTGGTCGCCGGCAGCGCATGCTCCGCCCTGGTCGCCGGCAGCGCATGCTCCGCCCTGGTCGCCTGCACTGCCTGCTCCGCCCTGGTCGCCTGCACTGCCTGCTCCTCCCTGGTCGCCTGCACTGCCTTCTCCACCCTGGCTTCCCGTACTACTGCAGTCTCCAGGCCCTCCTCCGCTCCACGGGCCTGGCCCTCCATCCCGCCCCCTGGGTCCGCCTCCGCTCCACCACCCTCCTGAACTATTTCCTGAGGAGCATCTGGAATCTGCTCCTTAAGTGGGGGGCTATGTCATGATTCCTGTCCTGTGTTTCCCTTGTCTGGTATGCATTTTTGTTATTTCCTGTTATGTGCCATGTTTTGTAGTCCTTTTGTAGTCTTTCTTGTTTATTAGTCTCCCCAGGTGTTTCTGATTTAACCACGCCCCCTTGTTATCTTGTTTAGCTTGTTTGCCCATGTATTTAAGCCCTGTGTCTAGTCTCAGTCTTTGTGAGTTCTTGTTTTTGTATGTTGGCTGTTTGGTTCCTGTGTCCTGTTTCCTGAGTCTGAGTTTGTCTAGTTTTAGGTTTATCAAATAAAGTTTGCTGCATGTGGATCCTGCTTCCTCTTATCATTCAGCCAGCAACGTTACAGTGTGTGTGTGTGTGTGTGTGTGTGTGTGCGTACGTGTGTCTGTGACAGGTTCCGGTAAATTAGCGTGCCGTCATCTTTCTGAATTTATTTCAAAACATAATCGTAAAAGTTTAAATATGATCTTTTAAAATTAAAAGACTGTTTAAATAAAATCTTTAAAGTTTGAATACATTCATATCTTCTATTTATCTTTTAGAAGATTACTGTAATGATTTTGTTTAATGGTGACCTAAAGTATAATTGTTATTAAACAATGTCTGTCTGTTCAAAAACTTTAGATTGTAGAAAAACTGTACTTTTTAGTCGTTTTAAATCTCATTTATATGAAAAGATTCAATCAGCATTTTTTTGTCCATGCGGGGTTTCAATTTTTATGGTGGGGGCTTTCCATAGCTATAATGAATTTTGTACCGTACACCTAAACACAGAAAACTACATTTGTACATTTTCAAAATGAAATAAATAAATAAATAATTTAATATCATTTTGTGCACACACACACGGTTCTAAAAAAATAAACTAATCTCTATTTTAAATTAAATTATTATTAATAACATATGTTACTAAAATGTAAACAAAGTTTTAGCTAAATAAATATATAAACAAAAACACCTTACAGCCCCAGATCCTTCAGAGATAAACCACAGTGTGAACTGAAGCTTCAGGAAACAGGGTATCAGACCAGATGAGTCTCGGGGGACAATGTCACAGTAAATCTAGTCTGCTAACGCCTTTTACAGAGTACATCCAGAGTTTATACTAAATTCATTTAAAAGCATAATCATACAAGTTTAAATAAGGTATTTTAAAATTAAAAGAAATCTTTAAAGTTTTATTAAAATCATATCTTCCATTTATTTTCTTAGAAGATTACTGTAATGATTTTGTTTAACGGTAACCTAAAGTAGAATTTTTACTAAACAGCGTTTAGTTGTTGATTGTTGAAAAACTGTGCTTGGGCATCTTAGATCTTTTGTCCATACAACATGTTGTCAAAGTTTGTCACAATGTTTTGTTGTTGTGTTGTTTTTAAGAAATCCGAGGACTCCACATTGCTCTTATTTAGACTAAGTTGTATCATCTGCAAAATCACTGACGCGGCATAAGTAAAGTTGGTCTTGAGCGAATATTTAATTTTATCAGTCATAATTCAAAGTATAAGTATACGATCGTATAAGATCATTTTAACTTGTATTCCCCGAACTAGGGTGAAACCCTTTACTGAGAATATACTATCGGTTATCTACTCAAAATATATGTAGAAGTGTAAAATCGGTGTTTAAAATCTGTCTGCTGGCCGCATGAATAGACTTTGGGGAGAGCTGATGATACTATCTATAGCAGGAAGCATGCCCTTTGACCTCCTCGATTGTGGAGGCTTTTTTTTGTTTTTTTGTTAAAGACCCAACTACAAGTTAGTTCTCCCAAAAGAATTTCTCCCATCTAGTGGTTCTCCCATCTACTCGCTTTTTCAAATGCGTGTTGCAACTGCGGTAGCCGTAATGTGTCAAGAAGCTATGACAACATGGCTTCCAATAGCGCTTCATTGAGTTTAACGATACATGTTTTTGTACTGTTATGGCAGCTATATAATGATTTACACTTTGACCTCCTCGATTTAGAGGCTTTTTTGTTAAAAAGATTTCTCCCATCTACTCGTTTTTTTTTTCAACTTTGGTAAATGTGCCAAGAATCTATGACAACGTGTCTTCCGATAGCGCTTCATCGAGTTTAATTGTACATGTTCTACCGTTCTATATAATGATTTACACAACCAAGCAATGAAAAAAGCTTGTAATTTAGACCATACCTTTGACTTGCCTGTCGAGAAGAAATCAGGCAACTTCCCTTTCAAAGTCTTTCTCCTTCATTAGATCTTTCCACATGGGGAAAAGCTATCCCGATATTTATTTACATACCGATAAATTACATTTGAATTTAATTAAAACTTCTCCTGTGGCTCGGCATAAGTATGATCCTGCATTATAATGTACTGTGCAGTGCAGCCTTTCAAATTTGCCGGGGCAGTATCATTGCCTCCCATATGGTCTAGCGGTTAGGATTCCTGGTTTTCATCCAGGCTGCCCGGGTTCGACTCCCGGTATGGGAAGACAATTTTTTTTACATTGTCAACAAAATTCAAGTTATTCAATAATCATTTTTTAGTTATCCATAGTCTTAGAGGCCTACAAGTCTTAGAGGCCTACACGAACTGCAGAAACAAACAGTTTATTGAAGATTCGGTACTGAATCATTTTCACAAATACAATTATATAGAATTCAGAAAATTTCACTATGGAACATTTACTTTATCATAATTTCAATTTAGTACATCATCATTTAAACTTTTCATCTCATAATTATGACGCATAGTCATCATTTCAACTTTTTGTTATAATTATTACTTAATACAGAATTACAGTTTTTGTCAATGACGCCTTTTTAATGTAATACTTAAAACGTTTTTAAGGCATAATTTGGTGGTTGACTATAGTAGTGTTGATGATGAAACGTGCTAGTGCTTTTTGTCCCTCTCTGCTCTTTTTCAAGATGGCGGAACAACACGGAAGCCTCCTTGGTCCCATGCAAATAAAGATAAGAAATGATCTTTCTTTAAATCAGATCATTGGCAGAGGTCATTTTACACCCATGAGGACATATTTTATGAATACAGACAATGATTTTAGCTAATAAAATACAATTTTTTCAACGAGCGAATCTACACATGAGAGGCCTTCAGAAGTCATAACTCCAGGGGTCAACGGCTTAGGCCCGTTGGTTTCGCTATTTGTAAAAATCAAATACTGTATTACACTTTTCAAAGTTAGAATAACCTGTTGTGTTCTGACACAAGGCCATTAACTGGTTCTTTTTTGTTTTATAAATGTATTTTGCTTATTTCTACAAATATCGACC
The DNA here is from genome assembly GCF_951802725.1 of Rutilus rutilus. Classification (NCBI taxonomy): domain Eukaryota; kingdom Metazoa; phylum Chordata; class Actinopteri; order Cypriniformes; family Leuciscidae; genus Rutilus; species Rutilus rutilus. Next base: position 44,574,302 of record NC_140214.1, on the reverse strand, counting down.
TGAAAAATGAAAATCAGGAAATAAGAAAAACAGTGTTTTAAAATACAACAAAACCATGATAATGTTTAGTTTAGATGTTGATGATTAAGTTTTAGGCGTAGTGCAACCAGATTTCTCTAACATTGCGAGGTATCACGACGCACAACGTTGTAAATAAACATTTTCAAAATGTAATTTAACCATATTTTATTAATATTATGTTAATTTAAAGTTTTTGTTATTAACTAATACCTACTAACACTTTAACACACAAAATTAAAGAGATCTCAGATCACAATCTACAGTTAGATATTCTCCTATGTATGTAAGTAGTTGTGCTTAAATCTTTGGCTGTATCTTGACACACCGTAGTGATGCAAAGTTCCACACTCTATGGACTAACTTATCAGACACTCACCACACTGATGTTAACATCACCATATATTGTCTTTTCTACCATGATTGGAGCAACTATTGTCCCACCATTCTTTTGGTCAATTGTGAAGGTAAGCTGATTAGGGATCTGAATTAATAGCCGTCCGAATGATGTAGAATTATTATTATTATTAGTATTATTATGCTGTCGTTGTAGATGGTTGTTAGGCTGTTGGTTTGTCATGTTTCCAGAATGTGTTTGAATGCTCAGCGTCTGAACGTCACCATCTGTTAAAAAAAAAAATTAACAATTAAATACACAACCAAAACCATGTAAACGTTATAGTAAAACTTATTGAAGATTGAGAAACATATTCACTACTAACAAAGTAAAATGATAAATCTTTTCCTACGTTTGATATTCTTTGTTCTGATTTTTTTCACTATAGACTTGATCCTTTTTAATGCTGTTTTCTCTCCATATTTATTCTGTAGTTCCTCTACTGTGTCTTCCAACCTCCCTGTTGTTCTTCTCCAACTGTGTTAACCAAAGATAAACAGTTAGAAGAATAAAATGTATGTACAATAGCAAAAATAAAGTTAACATAAAATAAACACATTCATACACCAGTTCAAAGTCAATGAACAAGCTGATGCTGCAGTGTTAGAGCACATGATGGACGGTGAACAGACGCACAGCAGGTTAAACCAGAGCTAAAACAATAGTCTATGTTAGGACAAAAGTATCTGATAATAGCTGATAACGGTCATAAAGTGCTAGATAAGGTGCAAGTAGCTAAACTAAACATTTCATATTTGACAAATGTTTTGAGAAATGTTAAACAACTACAAAAATAATCAACTTGTTTCTAATTTCTTTTTTTCTAAATTGTGATTTAATGTGAGAGGAGAAGAAACACATAACATGTGTGCATGAATGAATGTGTACAATTTAATAAACGTATTTACCTAACACCCATAAAGTAAATTAAGGCTAAGTTCCTTTTTGTGGACAAAGTGAACTTTGGAGTGCTTATACGGGGTCAAAAATAAGTGCCATTTGGAACTCTTTTATCAAAAAAATATATGTTGATAATGATTAGTTATGCCAAATGATAGTTTGGCATGCATGGGATTGGTTGTCCATAGTGAGAGAGAAATACTTTTATTATAGAAATGGCTATTTTTTATTCTATTCTTTAATCCACAAATAAAATAGGTTTTTATACCTGCTCAAGTACTTCTTGATGAGTTTCTTCTGTATTAAACAGCGAATCTTCTCAGTCAGATCGTCACAAGATCTCAGGAATCCTCTCACACTGCTCGTGTTCACGCGCTCCATCGCTGCAGTTGTGTGTATGACTCGAACGATTCAAACTTCTCTCTGGCGACATGTAGGACTTGTTGGTTATGCAGGAACTAGTTATTTATGGCTTTCCTGAGGCCAACACCCTATTCAGCCCCTCCAGCGGGGCAGGGGTGGACCCCAGCCTGATAAATATTTCACGACATTACACGCTCTACTCTAGCTCTACTCTAGCTCTACTAGCCTCGGACTGCTGCGCCACTGCAAAAAAAAAGTTGAAAGTCCTGTTTGTCTGAACCTGACGCAAACTTCTGACCCACAAACTTCTGCGCATTAATGCACGATTGTACCGCAAGGGAGATTCCAGGAACATTGCAGGAGATTCAGGAGACTGAAAAGCTGAAAAAATGGCGACGCAAAACCTAAAGGAGAGCGACTCCCCGTTGAGTTCTGGCGATACGGGGTACAATTATCCTCCGGTGTGTGAGTGTGCCACGGGCAAAGAGTGTCGTTTAAGAGCTGCGCTGGACTCTATGTTTAAAGATCATTTTAGAGGCCAAATGGTTGGCTTGATGCACAGGATCATCGACGCTGCGAGTGATATGAAAAAAGATTGTGCGCAGGATACCAAACGTGTGACAAATCTCAAAAATGAAATGGACGTCGTAAGAGGCTTGACAAAGCCATGGCCTGATGTAACGCCCATGTTTTTTAACGGCAAAGAGCCGAACGGCGTAATCCTCAGAAAAGTTCTGGATGTGTTGCGTGGATGTTGTGCCGAATTCGAAATCACAGAAATACTCACTATATGGACATTCGTAACGGATCTCTGTGTGTCACTGGTGTCAAAAAATGCAAAAACTGACGTTGGTGAATTAGTTGAAAGTCTGGTCAACTATACCCTGGAGCAAAACATGATAGCCTGCAGAGATTTTCTATTCTGGTTAGACCATCTGTAAATGTCTTTCACTCAAATTTCTTCTTCAATGTATGAAAGTATAATGTTGAAATAAAATTCTGGTAAAAATGTCTGAGCTCATAATATTTAGAATAATTCAATATTTCAATATTTGTTTTCTGCATTTTATGTGCATGCATGTGCAACCATTTACATTCCAGACACACCCTGTGGTCCCATTTTTATGTCTTCATCCTTTTCCCCGCTTCACAACGAAGCCATCCTCTTTCCACCCCTGCGACACCCGTAACGTCGACCACCACGGCATCCGTTTCAGGCCAAACGGAGGAGTTTACTTAAACATGGATATGTCTCACCAGCAACCTCCGGCTTGTCACAATCCTGGCATGCGTCGGGAACAGGAACGCCTTGACACCTTTCAGAATTGGACTCTTGCACCAGTAAGTCCGGCCGAGCTTGCCAAAAGTGGTTTCTACTACCTTGGTCAGGGCGACAGAGTGGCTTGCTTCAGTTGTGGAGGCCAGCTTAGCAACTGGGAACTGGGAGATTGTGCAGTATCAGAGCACCAGAGACATTACCCCAACTGCCCCTTCGTTCGGGGTGACCGTGCAGATAATGTACCTTTATCTATCCTTTTCAATGTATCGGCAATGCAACGGTGTGAAGAAAGGTCGCTCACATTTGTCTACTGGCCCTCAAGAATAACTGTTCGACCAGACCAATTGGCTAAGGCTGGTTTTTACTATGTTGGTCGTAATGATGACGTGAAGTGCTTTTCTTGCGATGGTGGACTCAGATGTTGGGAGTCTGGTGATGATCCATGGGTAGAACATGCCAAGTGGTTTCCAAGATGTGAATACGTGCTGCAAGAAAAGGGCCAAGAGTTTGTTCATCAGATTCAAGCAAGATTTCCAAGACTATTGACTAATGGAGACACGAGAGAATGTGTTGATCCAGCTGTGGGTCCTGGAGAAGACCGTTCAGAAGATGCGGCGGTGGAGTCTGCTTTAGAGATGGAATTTGAGAGTGGCCTGACGGCCCAGACAAATGAAGCAGCATCCCCGAGTCAAGATCTTTCAGACTTGTCTATGGAGGAACAGTTAAGAAGACTTCAAGAGGAGCGCACATGCAAAGTTTGCATGGATAAGGAAGTGAACATTGTCTTCATCCCCTGTGGTCACCTAGTTGTGTGCAAAGAATGTGCACCTTCTCTGCGCAAGTGCCCCATATGTAGAGGCTTGGTCAAAGGCGCCGTCCGTACTTTCCTATCATAAAGTTTTCCTATCATTTGGATTTGCAAATTTACATTTAACTTGATGAATAAACACAAAGGACAAGTTTATTATTTTCACTCGATCCAGTGACAACATTTTTGGATTTACAAACATTTAGAAAGTAGTTAGGATGTGCATGCTTTAAGTTAATGTTTTTTAAGAATAATTTTGCGTAGGCTTTAAGTTCATTTAACTATTAAGAGGTTATTTGAAAAGTAAGTTAGTTGAAATTAAAATGTGATATCCATATCGCGTTAAACACATCATTACTGTGTTTAATAGATTCAATAGTGATCAAGCACCCGCTGAGTTTTTCTTCAAACAAAAGTAATTTTGTTGTATGCACAGATTTTGAGGGTCGCTTATAGAAACAGGCGTCCTTGTCTTTAAAAACATAGAACCAGAGATATAATTAAAAATATTAAAATATACATTTTAGCGCTATTTACGGTATAATGTAAATGTCTCTCGTATCAAATCAAGACTCTAATCAAGATACAAATCATGCGAATACCGTCGTGTATGAACAAAGAGATATATAAATAGATAAAGAGATAAAGAAAACGCCATACAAAAACATCACAACCGGCAGTATGGTAAGTGTTACGCTGACGATGTTAAACAATTTTAAAACAGGGTGTTTCAGAAGAAATGCAAACAAAATCTTTTGCTCTTGTTTCAGAGTCGGTACGCTCCTGTGAAAACTATGTGAACTTTGATGAGGCCGAGAACAATAGCGCTTTTATTTAACAATTATTTTCAATAATATTGAAAAACGGTTCAATAACAATGTTCAATATAAACAAGAATCTGACCGATGACTGTTAGATAGATGATTTATCTAACGAATGAAATGAACGATATGTTAAAACATGTCGGCATTATGCAGAATAAAAAGAAGATCATAAAACTCTGGTGTCAAAGTGTGGATGGAATAAAAAAATGAATCAATTTACGTAAAAATACCACTTGTCAACCGTAATTCATTAGCTTAACTGTGTAATAGTTAAACGAGTTATAGCGTAATAGGTAACAGAAAAACAGCCATACTCATCTTTCACGTCGATGTTTCGTAGGCATCGCAGAAAGATTTAGTCATTTTTTTTTAGTCATATTTTTTGTTTTCTTTTTTTTTATAAAACAAAAAAGAACCGGTTAAAGGCCTATCGTGTAGAAGGACCTATAATGTATAGGATACTTTCCTAACATGTTTGACCACGCTCTATGTACTTTTTGCAAACTGTACAAAAAGAAACAAGATGTTAATGACAGACATTCAAAACGGATCACTATAGTGGCTTTTCTGTATTTGTTTTAAATGGCTCATGATGATGCATTTACTTTTAACCCAGTTGACCTCTAGAACTTACTTTTCGTGTTAATACTTTGTGTGATTCGTATTTGTGTGATTGATATCAATTTAGTCAAACTATCGCTTAAATTCTTAAGCGTAATTTATTTCTATAAACGTCTTCACCTAAAACACAGTCCAACGTACAACATGTGAAACAGTGTCGCCTGCTATCTGAACAAGATGACTAAAATAGCGGAGTAATAAACTTTTGTGTATTTATTTGTGTATCACAAATTCTTAGTGATTTGGTCTTTTTGAATCTTACATGGACACGTGTGATTCCAAAGATGATGTTTTAAAGTTATAGAGTCTGGAACTTTGTATCACTACGGTGTGACAAAATACAGCCAAAGATTTAAGCACAACTACTTACATACATAGGAGAATATCTAACTGTAGATTGTGAACATTCCATTATCTGTTTATTTGGGGTCAGATGTTAGTTAAAAGATAAAGGTATTAGTTAATAACAAAAACTTTAAATCACCATAATCAATAAAATATGGTTAAATTACAGTTTGAAAATGTTTATTTACAACGTTGTTCGTCGTGAGTGAGATGTTAGAGAAATCTGGTTGCACTACGCCTAAAACTTAATCATCAACATCTAAACTAAACATTATCATGGTGAAAAATGTTTTTTCTTAAAAATTATCTTGTTTAATCGTGTATTCATATTTATCAGGTTGATATTTAGAAATAAGCAAAAAATAAATTTATAAAACAAAAAGAACCGGTTAATGGCCTTGTGTCAGAACACAACAGGTTATTCAAACTTTGAAAAGTGTCATACAGTATTTGATTTTGGGTGAAAATCTGGAAAACTACCTTACACATGCAGTGTTTTCGCCAACGGGCCTAAACCGTTGACCCCTGAAGTTCTGACTTCTGAAGGTCTCTCATGTGTAGATTGAAAAAATGGTATTGTATTAGCTAAAATCATTGTCTTTATTCATAAATATGTCCTCATGGGTGTAAAATGATCTGTGCCAATGATCTGATTTTAAGAAAGATAATTTCTTATATTTTATTTACATGGGGCGGGTAAGTCCAAGGAGGCTTCCGTGTTGTTCCGCCATCTTGAAACACTATAATACCAGAGAGGTACAAAAAGCACTAGCAGGTATCATCATCAACACTACTATAGTCAACAACCAAATTATGACTTAAAAAACGTTTTACATTAAAAAGGCGTCATTGACAAAAATTGTAATTCTGACATAAAAAATTTAAATTATGACTATGCGTCATGATAATGAGATGAAAAGTTGAAATGATGACATAAATGATTCAATATAATTGTATTTGTGAAAATGATTCAGTACCGAATCTTCAAGAAACTGCTTGTTTCAGCAGTTCGTGTAGGCCCCTAAGACTGTGAATAACTAAAAATGATCATTGATGAACTTGAATAACTTGAATTTTGTTGGCAATGTAAAAAATTGTCTTCCCATACCGGGAGTCGAACCCGGGCAGCCTGGATGAAAACCAGGAATCCTAACCGCTAGACCATATGGGAGACGTTGATATTTCCCGCGGCACATTTGAAAGGCTGCACTGCACGGTACAATATAATGCTGGATCATAGTTATGCCGAGCCACAGGAGAAGTTTTAATTAAATTCAAATTTTATTTATCGGTATGTAAATAAATATCGGGATAGCTTTCCCAGGTGGAAAGAGGGACGCAGTAGACACCTGCTTTCTTCTCGACGGGTAAGTCAAAGGTACGGTCTAAATGACAAGCTTGGTTAATCATTATATAGAACGGTAGAACATGTACGGTAGAACATGTAACAAGTACATCATAACGGTAGAACATGTACAATTAAACTCGATGAAGCGCTATCAGAAGACATGTTGTCATAGATTCTTGACACATTTACCAAAGTTGAAAAAGCGATTAGATGGGAGAACCGCTAGAGAGCACTATTCGTTTAAATGCAAAATAGAATTTCACCGCAAGATGGGAATCTTTTTAAATCTTTAACAAAAAGGCCTGCAAAATCGAGGAGGTCAAAGGGTATGCTTCCTGCTATAGCTCCCCTCCAAAGTCGGTTCATACGGCCACCATCAACAAATGCTAACATTTTAAACTTCTACATGTATTTTGAGTAGATGGCCGGTGGTATATTCTCAGTAAAGGGTTTCACCCTAGTTCGGGAGATACGAGTAAAAATGATCTTATACGATCTTATACTTATACTTTGAATTAAGACGATGTGTGATTTTTACTTTGATTTTCCAAATGATACAACTTTGTCTAAATAAGAGCAATGTAAAGTCCTAGGATTTCTTAAAAAACATTGTGACAAACTTTGACAACATGTTTCATGTTGTATGTTGTATGTAACAATCTAAAGTTTTTGGACAGACGCTGCTTAGTTACAATAATACATAAATCTTCTAAGAAGATAAATAGAAGATATGATTTTAATAAAACTTTAAAGATTTGATTTAAACTTTTAAATGAAATTAGTGTAAACTCTGGATGTACTCTGGAAAGGCGTTAGCAGACTAGATTTACTGCGACATTGTCCGCCGAGACTCATCTGGTTTGTTGCCCTATATCCTGAAGCTTCAGGTCACACTGTAGTTTATCTCTGAAGGGTCTGGGGCTGATATGTTTATGACAACTTAAACTATTTGCTTTTTTGGATCGTTTTTATCATTGCATAAAGAACTACTTCGCCTCTCTGGAAATGTAAGGTGTTTTTATTTAGCTAAAACTTTGTTTACATTTTATTAAATTATTTATTTTTATTTCATTTTGAAAATGTAGTTTTCTGTGATGGTCGTGTTTAGGTGTGCGGGATAGCTATGGAAAGCCATAAAAATTGAAACCCCCACATGGACAAAAAATGCTGATTGAATCTTTTTCATATAAATGAGATTTAAGACGACCAAGTACAGTTTTTGAACAGACATTGTTTAATAACAATTATACTTTAGGTCACCGTTAAGCAAAAAAATAATTTATATCATACATAAGTACAGATAAATAGAAGATGAGTATGTATTGAAACTTTAAAGATTTAATTTAATCAATCTTTTAAAATATCTAATGCAAACTTTTTAAGGTTATACTTTTAAATGAGAGAGAGAACCACTCTGTTATTTTGTATTATATTATATTATATAAAAGGATAGAATATAAAGAATATAATGTTTTATGTAAGATGGATTTTATTACTTTTGTTTATCTAAAACAATTGGTTTCAGCAGATATTTTTTTATATACTTATAAAGAACAGAATGTTTTTTAACTTTAGTTAGTGTGAGATAGACTTCACAGTGTCACTGTTACCTCTGGAAATGGAAGGAGGGGATGTCAGAATGCAGCATAGACACACAGACACACGCGCGCCCCCGTCGGCCTGCTGACAGACACGAGCGAGGGCCTCTGTTTGAGAGACTTTTTTATTAAGACTTTTAATAATGTATTGAATTTAATTTAAAAACATGTTATAAAGATATCATTTAAACTTTGAAATAAATTTAGCCCTAACACAATGTCTCATTCTGATCGCTGAATAAACCCTAGGAGTCAGAGACGCTGGTGTGAGAGAGAACCACTCTGTGATTTATAGCTCTCAACAGCTTCTTGAACACATAAGTTCAAAAGTCGTAACTCTCTAAACATGTGAGATGAATTTTATTCTTTTTACAAGCATTTCAGTAGATTTCTAGCAAGGTATTTATTTTATATTATTTTTGTGAAATTTAAAACATTATTATCACTTTCACCGTGCTCAGGAATGGGAAGGAGCAGAGTCAGGAAAAAAACAGTCTTTTCTATTACAACTGCAATCTCATTCATAGGATGTATGGACATCTATATGTTATGAAACAAATATTTTTTAAAAAGATATCATTTAAACTTTGAAATCAATTTAGCCCCAACACAGCATTCAAAATGCCTCATCCCATCACTGAATACAACCCTCTGAGTCAGAGACGCTGGTGTGAGAGAGAACCACTCTGTGATTTATGTCTCTTAAGACCTTCTTGAACATGTAACTCTAAACATGTAAGATGAATTTTATTCTTTTTACAAGCATTTCAGTATATTTTTGTAATATATTTATATTATGTTATTTGTGAAATATAAAACATTATTCTCACTTTAAATGAGATATACTTTACTGGCTTTACACTTTCACTGGGCTCAGGAATGTGGAGTGGGGTCCTGTTTCATATGTCAGAGCACACACACACACACACACACACACACACACACACACACACACACACACACACAGACACGTGTGTTTTACTTTTGACGCACATACATTAGAGGCGTGCTCCCTATGTTTTGAGACGGTGCTTTGAGAGACATTCAGGAATGACTATGTGAATTCAGTTGTGTAAAACAATTTTGAATCCATTCATACATTACATTTTTGTGGACATCAATGGTATACTTCAACTTTCTAAAATAAGGTAAGATGATTTTATTTATTCAGCTGAATGAATTGGTTTTAGTAAGGTTTTTATTTTAAAAAGAACAGAATATTTTTTTCAACCTTAGTAAAATTATTTTATTTTATATTATACACTTTTAAAGGTATGTTTTTCAACTTTTGTTAGTGCGAGATTGGTATGCAAAGGAGGGGGTCAGAGCTCAGACGGAGAAGGGGCGCGCATGCAGGCACGCGCACGGCTCCCTATGTTTTGAGACAGGGGTAAGCTCATTCAGGAAGAAAGTCTTTTTGTATTTCCACTTTTAATAATTCATTGATTTTAAAAGCATTATTACAACTTTAAAACATTTTTAAACTTTGAAATAATTTCAGCCCCTGATATCTTGATCACTGAAGTCAGAGAGCGTCCAGACTTACAAACATGTAAGAAGATTTTTATTTTTATTTTATATTCTTTTAAAAAGAACAGAATATTTTTTTTCAACCTTAGGTTAATTATTTTTGTGGACATGAATGGTATGGACATTGATGAGTTAATTTTAACTCAGTCATTTTTTATTCATCTAAAACTAAAACAATTGGATCAATAAGATATTTATATTATACTTTTAAAGGCATGTTTTCAACTTTTGTTAGTGTGAGATTCACTTGACAGTTACACTGTAAGGAGGGGGGTCAGAGCTCGCAGGAAGAGGACGCGCGCATAGACACACAGACACGCGCGCGCTCCTTATGTTTTGAGACAGGGTGAGGTCATTCAGGAAAGGAGTATTTTTACCACTTTTAATAATTTAACAACTCTATTACAACTTTTAATAATGTATTAAATTTAAAACATTTTTAAACTTTGAAATAATTTCAGCCCCTGATATCTTGATCACTGAAGTCAGAGACCGTCCAGACTTACAAACATGTATACAAACATATATTGTGTAAGCATTTCATTTTATACTTTTTAGTAAGATATATTGTGTAAGCATTTCATTATATACTTTTAAAAAGGATAGAATGTTTTTTTTTCAAGCTTAGATTATATAATTTATATTATATAAATTATATAAAGGATAGAATATAAAGGATAGAATATTTTATACACTTTTATTCAGCTAAAACTACTGGTTTTAGTAAGCTTTTAAAGGTATGTTTTTCAACCTTAGTTAAATTGCTTTAGTATATTATATAAATTATATAAAGGATAGAATATAAAGAATGGTATGTTTTCAACTTTATGTTAATTGTTTTTAGATTATATCATTTATATTATATAAATTATATAAAGGATAGAATGTTTTTGTGTGGCATACGCTTCACAGTTTCACAGTGACCGAACAGCACATGTTCAGATGTCAGTGCCCGATGCTCTGGAATGCAAGGGTGGGAGGGAGTGTCTGTGACACATGTCCTATATAACACACACACATACATCCGTACAACATGACACCATATAACCCTTCTTCACACACACACACACATATGACACAAAGCTTGTTGTCTGTCACACACACACACACACATCCGTATAACATGACACCGGCTGTTTGAAGCCGTCAAAACTATCCGTCAAAACTATCCTTCAAAACTATCCGGCAAAACAACATCTGTTTTATTTCCTTCCGTCAAAACTATCCTTCAAAACTATGATTTAGGACTAACTAGGTTTAAAACGGATTAAGCACCTGTCATACAACATGATCGATGCAGGGAGAGGTCAATAGGTTAATCCCATAACCCCTTTCGGGAAGTACAACCCATCAATCATAAAAGGTCACAGGAAGTTCAACCTGTCACAAAGGTCAAAGGTCAAAGTCATTAATCATTTTGACACAATGTACCCCATATATACTACATACCTGTGAGGATATATAATATCTCTGAGACGCGATTTAGAGTTGGACTGGATCAAGATAGAGCAGAAACTGGCCTCACCATTTCATCCCATTAGCAAAAAAAAAAAAAAAAAAAAAAAATCATCCCATTAGCATAATTTCACAATGTTATTGTAGCAGGGTGAAGTGTCTGTGTTGATTATTGGCCAGTGTCATGTGAAAACATTGAACCTATCGGCAGTCTGGTGTCATGGTATAAAATGGGGAGGTTTTTGCCACTTGCGAATGCGATGCGTTGACACCCGTACCGCCCCTTTACGGAGGCCGCCATTTATGAATGGGAGAGTAGGAAGTGCTGTCTCGGCTCTGTGCGGCCGTGCACAGGCTGCCCCGGGTTTTGAGTTCTTTGACGAGCAACCGGCGGCATGTTGAGGCCAGCGAACACGTATAGTGCTGCGCTGAGAACGTTTCCGATTTGAGTGACGAGAGCAAGGGTTTCACCTCTATATTGCGGGAAGAGATGCGCGTCTGTTGACGTAACGCACTGCTGTCTTGCCTGAGCAGTTTTGTCGTCTTTTCGTTGGAGCGAACTTGAACTTGCATAACAGCGAGCTGGGACGATTGCTCGCCGCAGCGTGCGAGTGCGTGGCTGTTTCCTCGCTGACTTGTTCTGCTCTGAGTGTGTGTGCGGCCGACCGTGGCATGTTTGTTTCATTTTGATTTGTCTATTGGTTTGCTTCAAATTGTAATTTAGATTTCTTTATTTTTGGGGCTGGTTTTTGACGAAGAAAGTGTATCGAGGAGGGGTTTAGCTGCTGTTTAAGGGGTTCACATTGAGTGCTGTGCTTGAGTGACTTGACTTCAACAGAGTGTGTGTCTGTGGATATTAAGTGTGTTGTGTGAATTGAGGGTCACAGCAGGCCATCTCCCTCCTAATTAAGCTTTCTTGTGTATTTGTATTAGTGTATTTAGTATTTTTTTATTTTAAAGTTTTGTAAAGTGTTTGTTTTCTTTTTCTTTTTGATATGTGAATATTGAGCCCTTGTTAATGTATTGATGATTTTAACTTTTGTATTTGAATAAAACTGCCTCATCATTGATATTCCCTGGCCTATGTCTCTCTGCTCACCCATTTCTTTTGGTAACGAACCTGTGCGCTCCCTGAGTTGGGGCTGATAGTTCCCGGTATATACCGGGTGGCGTAGTCGAACGTTATATAATTGTTTCATACAGTTCCCTCAAGTACCTGACGCCACTGTCTACATTATGAAGCTAAATGAGACTCAAATAGATATATGTTTGGAGCAAAATTCATAAAGTGTGCACTGTGCAGGACAGCACATTATAAACAGTCATATGCATCATTGTGGAATAACCCTGAATATGTACAGGTAAAGCAGGGTGTTCTGGAAACAATGGCAGCTGAAAGGGGAAACTGTAATTGGGGATCTGTATGAGAATGAAATGTAATATCATACTCTGAATTGGTGAAAAAATATATATTGGGGGCCAAGGAAACTTTTGGAAGTATCTGCAGATTAGACACTGTGTCAAGAACTCATTGAATGCAAGTATTGAATGATAATAACCCTGTTTATGCCTATATGTGAAGCTCACACTGCTTCTATGTGTTACACATCAATGCTTAGTGTAACTGCAGACCTGTAATAACCTGAAAACAATATGGCAGAAGGATTTGGGAATTATTATCCATAAAAATGACCGTCTATGTATTTATTATGTCTCCGGGATTTTGTATTATTTATTATTGCAAGATAAGAAACAGCACTGCATTTAATACATTGACATAAAATGAAAAGGAAAAAGAAAGGGAAAAAAAAAATACAGAGAAATAACAATTGCACCTCAACCATTACGAAAAAATATCATACATTCTTAAGAAACTTGTTGTTCTTATTGTTATCAATGATTTTAAGAGATAAGGAGATGTCAGAGATATAAAATAGGCAAAGTGTTGAGAAATTTGTTTTTGTGAATAAACATTTTACAATGCAACACAACAAAATTAGCATCAAGATCACTAGCATATAGTCACTCCAAGAAAAAAGAAATATATCTTTCAATGGAAAGTTTCATATTTTGTATTATATTTTATAAAAGGGGAACGATAATAACTCAAGTTCTCCCAAAGAGATTTAACCTGATTTTAATATAACAAAAGAAGTTTCTATATCAGCTTTGCAAAATACACGTTAGAAAGGTCAACAAAAGTAGAGTTGGATAGACATGTAGAATCTTGAAGACGAGGGAATAACCACATCAGTTTTGAGCATTTTGCAAAAAAATGTATCAAGTTTACTGTTTTAGAGAGCGTTTACTCTAGTTTTGTAATTATTTTTATTTAAAAATTGTTTAATTGATTTATTTAATCTAGTTGAAATCTAGTTTATCTTGACAATGGGTTTGTATTGATGTTTTAGTGTAATCAGTAAAGTCAGTGTCCTTCAGTGAACCTGCAATAATGCTGAACAAGTTCATAAGTCTGTAAGTCTGTTTACTCATGATGAGTCTGGTTTTAGACATTAACTGTCTATCTGTGAGTGTCATTTTTCGTGTGTGGAAAAGGAGCCAATTAAACTAAACTAAACTAAACTAGTCAATATACATCTTGAAACATTATTGTCATTGTTTTGTTCTGCCAGCTGTTTGATTTGTTCTTCCTCTTTTGAGGGGAGAAAGAGGAAGAAGGGCGGAGCATTGAAAGTTTCCTGTTGTTCTTTTTTATTCATTTTCAATGATTTAGACATTGTTTGCCTTTTATTTATATTTTACAAAAATAGTTTAAAACTAAATAGAATATGTTAGTTCCGTATGTTAAGCATAATTTAGTTTATATCGTCGCACTTTAAAGGAGAACTCGGCAACTCTAGCCATAGATATCATATAAAGGCTAGATGGCTCGTCCGCGCTGCTGGCCAATGGAGCTCGACATCCGCACACGGCGGCCATCTTACGACAGGGTGCTCGCTCACTCATAACATGGTGCATGTACTTTTAAATAACCATAACTTGCTCAATTTTCTACCGATTTTCAAACGGTTTGGTTTGTTATAAACGTCAGAGATGTAGCTATTATACTGCATCAGTGTTGGGGCTAGTTACTCAAAAAAGTAATATATTACATATTACATATTACTCTCAAAAATAGTAATGCCTTACTTTACTTTATTACTCCCTGGAGAAAGTAACTAGTTATATTACTAGTTACATTTTTTTTTCTTAATTACTCTATAATTGCCTGAGATGCATCAGATGGAGGGAGAACATACAAAGGAGGAGTGTTCTTTAGGGTCTTTATTACGCCAACAACAGACTGGCACTGTCTAGCACAAATAACTACAAACAACTGTACTTGTACTTGCCGTTGTTGACGCTTTCATTTTTCCCCATCTGTCCCAATAATATCTGTCTGCAGAGCCGCAGAGCCACAGTTTCACCCCAGCAGTTTTACCCGCGCATGCGCAGTTTCAGGTTGTAATTCAAGCCCTATAAATAGTCATTTATAAGCAAAATTGTCTATAAAACACAACCGGTCTTCCGACCTTTTACTATATGCGCGAGGGAGAGAGAGCAATACAGCGCTCGTGTTGTTTGAAGGCGGAGAGAGTTAACGGGCTGCGCGCGCGTCCGTACTTTGTAACGCGTTACACCCAACACTGTATATTCCCACATAACTATTTTAAGAATGTGGCTTCCGCAGCGTTGCCCTCCCTCAGATCGGGCACGCTTCCCAGTGTTATCCAATAATCTCACAGTATGGGTTATCACGGAACAACAGTGACAGATACACTCTGTGTAAGCCCTCTCATATCGTCCTTCCAGGCAAAAAGTTGTGGAGACTTACACAGGGTGCTGGATGGGGTGCGGCAGCTGTGGCGCTTTGGTAGGAATTCCTATCTGTCGGTCACGACGTACGTCTAGAGTGACCGACCGATAAGGGAACGTCTTGGTTACATATGGTAACCCTCGTTCCCTGAGGGAGGGAACGGAGATGTACGTCCCGTCGCCACATCTGCTGCGACCCGCCGGGGCGACCAGCTTTTCAGGCTTGGCTCCTCAGCAAAAAACTGATGTGCAATCGCACCAGCTGCTCATTAAATACCCGCGCTGCGAGGCTGCACAGCTGATGCAAATGATTGCACGCCAATATGCATTGGCTCGTTTAGTTTCACTGGAAGTAGATTGGCCTCTCTAGCGAGATTCCTATCTGTCGGTCATGACGTACATCTCCGTTCCCTCCCTCAGGGAATGAGGGTTACCATATGTAACCGAGACGTTTTTCAATTACTGAAAAATTGACATTTTCAGAGTTGTAAGAGCATGAGTTGCTTTAAAGGAGTCATGACCTGCAATTTTCACTTTTCCACGAGAATCAATGTATGTTATGATTGCCTAACGATTATACACTGGCCGGGAAGCCGATATTTAAAAGTCAAGCGTTCGTTTACCCCAGGGTTCATAAACCAGCGCGCGTGCACGCGCACTCAAATACGAGATTTTGATTTCAGCTCCGACTTGACGTCATGACGGGGCAGGATATACCATATATGTACACCGCAGACCTGCCGCAGGAAGTGTGCCCTGGCGCCCCTCCTCCCCTCATATTCAGTCGAGAAAGAAGCAGAAACGTAGTGCACACTGAGTTGCTCTGTTGTTGACTGCCAGAATCAACATGTAAATGTGTTTTCTCTCCCAAGAACGGACCAAGCTGTCAGGGACCAGTGGATTAAATTCATTTTTAATGACGCGGTTCCTACAACCCTTCCCACTGGCTTAACATTATGTGTCTGTGCTAACTAAACATTTTACGCCGGAATCCTTCACAAATTTGAGGCAATATCAGGCGAAGTTGGCCTCGAAGCTCGGGAAAAAGGGGCCATTTTCAACAATCAGACACTTGCCTGCAATTGAAACAGTAAGAATGTGTTTTTATTGCTCTACTCTGTGTAACAAACTGCAGCCAACTGGTAATGCGGCTATTGTATGCTAGCGGGAGTATTAGCTTCGAGCAGGGCCGGCCCGCGGCATAGGCGGAATAGGCAAATGCTAGGGGCGCCACTCATCCATAGGGGCGCCACAATGAGTGAACGAGTGAATTATTATTTTTTTTTTTAATATAATATTTTAAAACCATTAATTCGAAATACTACCAAATAAAGCAAAAAAAAAAAAAAAAAAAGTCAGGCTCTTCAATCTTCCCCCGCCCAGCGAGTGCTTGAAGTGCGTCAGAAACAGAGCGCGCGCGCGATAAGTTGGTAATTTACTGTGTAGCGTGCGCGACGCCGCATCCAATGTAGACAGCATTGCTTTTGTTAACACACAGCTCGTAGAAACGGGCCTGGCAGCTCGCGCCAGTTCTAGACACGGTGAAAGTTTCCTGATTGTGACGGATGGCCGAATTTACATGACACACATTATAAATGAGCAGTCTGCGATCATACAGTGCCAAAAAGAAGAGAAGAGAATAAAAGGGGATAAAGACAGAGGTAAAGTGATGTAGTGAATGAACAGTTTATATAATTGCATAGGACAGGAGTAAGATACTATAATTTCATGGCAGTTATTTTTACCTTAAACTTAATGTTAGCAGTTGTTCTGAGTTATCCAGAGTCCCCAGACTGTGTGATTTTGTAACAATCATGTCAGTTTTAAGACGCATTTTTTTAAATTAATGTTTTACTCTGCAGTTGTGCAGTTTTGGGGGGATACAGTACAGGCCAAAAGTTTGGAAACATTACTATTTTTTATGTTTTTGAAAGAAGTTTCTTCTGCTCATCAAGCCTGCATTTATTTGATCAAAAAACAGAAAAAAAATAATAATATTGTGATATATTATTACAATTTAAAATAGTTGGTTTTCAGTTTATTATACTTTATCATTTATTTATATGGTGCAAAGCTGAATTTTCAGCATCATTACTCCAGTCTTCAGTGTCACATAATCCTTTCGAAATCATTCTAATATTCTGATTTATTATGAGTGTTGGAAACAGTTCTGCTGCCTAATATAGCCTATTTGATTAATTAAATGTTAAAAAAGAACTGCATTTATTAAAAATAAAAATAAAAATATTTTCTAATTATATCAATCTTATTTACGATCACTTTTTATCAATTTAATACATCCTTGCTGAATAAAAGTATTGATTTATTTAAAAAAAAGAAAGAAAAAAATTACTGACCCCAAATTACTGACCAGTAGTGTATATTGTTGTTACAAAAGATTTCTATTTTTAAAACATTTTCTTCTTTTTTTTTTTTTTTTTTTTTATTCATCAAAGTATCCTAAAAAAGTATCACAGGTTATGAAAAAATATTAAGCAACAGAACTGTTTCCAACTTTGATAATTAATCATCATATTAGAATAATTTCTATAGACTGGAGTAATGATCCTGAAAATTCAGCTTTGCATCACAGAAATAAATGATCATTTAAAGTATAATAAACTGAAAACCATTTATTTAAAATTGTAATAATATATCACAATATATATATAAAAAAAAATTCTGTATTTTTTATCAAATAAATGCAGGCTTGATGAGCAGAAGAAACTTCTTTCAAAAACATTAAAAATAGTAATGTTTCCAAACTTTTGGCCTGTGCTGTATGGCATTTTTAAAATTTATTTGCCAAAATTAGTAATGATATTTATTTACAGGTTTATTCAAAATAGCAAAGTTCACAACTTCACATTAAATCTGTATTGTAAAACGTGCTATAAAAGATAATGGGGACTTGAATGTTAGATGTAATGCTCTTGGTATTTGTGTTTAGGCTGTAATGTGTTTGTGTGTGTGTGTGTATATATATATATATATATATATATATATATACTGTATATAGGCTAAATAATCATAAACACAATGACGGGGTGAAATGGGCTGTGATGCATGGGGCACCAGGTAAAATCTTGCCTAAGGCAGCAAATTGGTCAGGGCCGGCCCTGGCTTCGAGGTAAACATGGGGAATGGCTGCTAACGTTACTTTGCAAACAACAAATGACTGAGATCATCATGAATTCGGCTATTGTATATTGATTGCCTAACGCTTATATATGAGGCGCCGTCTAGTTTGTGTGTGTGTGTGTGTGTGTGTGTGTGTGTGTGTGTGTGTGTGTGTGTGTGTGTGTGTGTGTGCGTGCTCGCGTCTCATATGAGTATGTGCGTGGAGAGTTCATATACATGTATGTGTGACTACTTAGTATGTATGCAAGCGTGTTTCATATATGTGTGCGTGAATGAAGTTTGATTTAAGCCCTAAACGGCGCCTCATACTTATACACTGGCCGGGAAGCCGGTCGCGGCCGGGTCGGGTTCATTCATAATTTGCGCCATGATGTCATTTTGTAATGATATGCTAAAGCGTCACCTGCGGTGTCAACCCCCTCCTTCCTGCCACCAATCAACGCGCCCCTCATTTGCATTATTAAAATGACTGTCCACGACAGCCAAAATATCGCATCAGATCTCGCGAGACAATAATGCCTTCAGAAATAAGGGTCTGAGGAGCTCTGTGTTTATTTTTTTTTTCACTTTTCTTTTTTAGAAGGGCCTGAAAGACTATAATACAGCAGTAGGTATCCAAGGTAATACTAGGTCATGACTCCTTTAACATTGGAATTTTAGCATAATTTTCTTCAAATGCTCTACCCTGTAGACTGTAAGTATGTCATTAAAAGGCTGTTTGTATTCCTTTTACTCCAGTGTTCAACAACTCATTAACAGGGAATCACAAAATTAGATATTTCATTTTGTGATATATTGTTAATGATTCATTGAACACTGAACTCAATCAACAATATTTATTAGGACATGTGATGGATAACTTAAGAGACAGTAAAATGTTGTTGTTGTTGTTTTTAAGATGGATCACCTTCACAATGACTCTGACGGCAGTGATGACAGCGGTGCTTCAGATCACAGTAATGATCGTCATACTAATTTTAAATGTGAGTCTGTAAATTACCACATTATTTTTTTGTAATAACAGAAATCGAATGTCATGAATAAAATTAAAATAAGTCAAAAGTTATTTATTTTGTCTGCTATTCATTATTGAAATCTTTGAAAATGCTTACTATCAAATACAGGTGATGGGGATCGACCAAAGGGGAAGCGGTAAGATTTTCTTTGTTAATCTGTGTTAGCCAGATAAATAACACAAACTTGTTGTTGAATCAGCAAAAAAATAAAATAAAATAAACATCATACAAGATAAAGGAATGTGAAATGTTTAGCACTGAACTGGCCCAAAAGGCTGTTCTGTCAATCGGGCCAACACTCTTATACTGACCACGAGCCTATAACAATCCTTTATCAACCCCTATTATAATAAGTGAATAATTATAACTGATTGAAATCATAACATATAAATTCTAAATCAATTATCTTCTGTAGATCACGTCATGATGCCAAACTATTGAATCCAGGTCCTACAGCGCTTTATCGTCTGAACACTGAAAGAAAATATCTTGATGGGACTGGTAAAAAGGTCAGACAGTGGACATATGGAAGAAGAGACAGAAACAAGAAGAACAAAGTCATCCTGATGGTGGGAGAAACCGGCTCTGGGAAAACCACCATGATCAACACCATGATCAACTACTTACTGGGAGTGAAGTTTGAGGATCAAGAGTTTTATAAAATCACAGAAGAAGAAAAACATCAAGATCAGTCACAATCCCAGACACGCGAGATCACTGTTTATGAGGTGTTTGTTGAAGAAAACCCAACATCTCTGACCATCATTGACACTCCAGGATACGGAAGCACTGAAGGAGACGAGAAAGACAGAGAGATTGATGAGTATCTGACCAGATTATTTTCAGATAAGGATGATGGGATTCGTTATATTGATGCAGTGTGTTTTGTGATGAAGGCGTCTCAGAATCGTCTCTCTGGAAAAGAGCTTTACATATTTCACTCAGTTCTGTCTCTGTTTGGTAGAGATATAGAGAACAACATAGTGTTTCTACTCACACAGTCAGATGGAGGACCTCCAACAGATGCTCTCAATGCCATTGAGAAAGCAGAAATACCCTGCAGAAGAGACGAGAGAAGAAAACCTGTTCACTTCTTATTCAACAACCGACAGAAAGAAGAAAGAGATGAGCAGTACGAGCATATCTACAGATCAGCCTGGGAAATGGGAGAGAGAAGCGTGAATCAATTCTTCAAACTCCTGGAAGAAAAGAACAGAAAAAGTGTTGAGATGACATTAGATGTTCTGAAAGAGCGAAGACAACTTGAGGCCTGTGTCTCGAATCTGATAGAGCAAATCTTTGAGAAGGAGTTAAAAACTGAAGAACTGATTCAGATTCAGGAAGCCCTCAGACAGAACAGAGACAAGATTGAGAAAGGTGAAAACTTTGAGTTTACAGTCAAGAGAGTTTTCAAAGAAAAAGTCCCCATTAAAAATGAATCATGGAGAAACAAAAATGCAACCTACTGCTCCGTCTGTCAGGAAAACTGTCATGAGTGGGGCTGCTGGTGGGTCTCTCCCGATAATCTCTCAAAGTGTTCAGTCATGAAAAACAGCCACTGCACTGCTTGTACCAGGAAGTGTCATTACAGCAAACATGTCAAAGAGGACAAAAAATATGTGACAGAGACAAAACCAGTCACTATGACATTTGACGAGCTGAAAGCAGTAAAAAACAGTTTTGTCAAAAAAATACAGGAAAATACTAAAAAGGAACAAGAATGTAACATTGAAGAGTCTGATAATAAAACAGCATTGGAAGAAAAAGTGAACTGCGACCTGGAGAAGACTAAAGAAGAAAAGTCCGTCCTGCTCTGTGAAGCTTATACGGCCATCATGAGTCTGTGTAAGATCGCATTAAAAGCAGACAGCGCTTTCACTCTTCAACATCTGGATTTCCTGATTCCCAGACTGAAGGAGGAGGGAAAAGATGAATGGATGAAGAAGCTGGAGGATCTGAGGAAAGCTGGAGAAGAGCAGAAAAATAAGGGGGCTTTACATTATGTGATGAATTTAAGCTGGCAAAAATGGAACACAACTGTCATTGTCAGACATGTTAAAAAAAACATAAATGCAACAAACCTGAAAATGACAAGTTCTTTTAGAGCTGCATAATAATGGATAAACTGACAATCACAATTATTTTGATAAAAAAAATTCAAGATCACAATTATTAATAAAAAAAATTGTCATATAGAAATTTATTTTTATGTAATCACAAGTATTGTAAATTAACATAAGCACAAATCAAGAGAGTGTCAGCTTGCTTTATTTGCATGGTTTATTTGACCTAATCTAGTTTCCTGATGTATTATATCATTATGTATCATTTAAATTAACACTCTTCAAATTGTGACAACTACTAGACGCTTGCAAAAATTCCTAATATTAACTTTTAACTATTAATGGAATTAAGGTGGTATTATAGCTTAACAGGCTTCTTGGTGAAATAGTCTTATATTTGTATCAGTGGATGTGTATTCATCTGGAACTATTTTTAACCGTGATATCATGTTCCATGTTCACCATATTAGCTGTGTTTCCTTTCAAAGTTTTGAATTAAACTTATGTGCAAAATTAGAATATTACATTAAACATTTGCAAAAAAAGCACTGTTTCCATTCCATGTGTTCAAGCGAATACAATCGTCACTTCCTGGTAAAGTGCCACAAAGTATCAATAATATAGTTGAAAGATGCTGCAATCAGGACACACTGTTGTTTTTTTCCTACATAATAAATGACTTCGCCTCAAAGTGCACAGAAGAAACTCTATAACAAACGCTGTCATGTTATCTTCTGTTTGGATACCTAATGTTTGTGAACGCAATTGTGTCATCAAAATTTTAAAGTGGATTGTGCCATGTCATGTGTAAGCATGACATATACATTCCATTTTTAAAGCTTAAGCAACATGTTTATCTACCTTACAAGGAAGTTGTAAAGTCCCTCAGTGGTGTATATAAACTCCATCTTACTGTACTGCATATGGCAGAGAAAGACGGAAACACATAGACCTGGCATAAATACAACATATTCTAAAGTTTTTCTCCTGACATATAATAATAAAGATTTTTCTTGGCAAGATAACTGGTGTCCGGTCCCGTGAATCAAATAATAACGGGGAAAAGCATGATTTTCAAATCTACAGTGCACAATTATAATATTACATAAAATATTAGCAAATAAAGCATTGTTTCCATCCAATGTGTTCAAGTCAAGTTCTATTTATAGAGCACAAGTTTAACACAACCGTAGTTGATCCAAAGTGCTTTACAGTACAATAAAATAAATCAATAAAAGAATAAAATAAAGAGAAAAGTAGTAGGAAAAAAAGGAGATAAAAATCAAGTATCAAAATCATTCAGTGTATATACATACATGCATAACGTAGAACACCGACTAATTTAAAACCCATCAGTGAAGATAATACAATCGTAATATAATTCAAGAGAATACAATCATCACTTCCTGGTAAAGTGCCACAAAGTATCAATAATAAAATTGAAAGATGCTGCAACCAGGAAAGACTGTTGATTTTTTTCCTACATAATAAATGACTTGCGCCTAAAAAGTGCACAGACGAAACTCAATAAAAATCATAATAAATAAAAATATCTTGTGTTTGGATGCCTGATGTTTGTGGACGTAATTGTGTCATCAAAATTTTAAAAGTAACATTTGAGATGCTGTGCGCTGGTTAGTAGTTGATACCCTGGACCACCTGTCAAAAATGATTGATTGATTGACAGGTGCCCCGCCCCTTCTGGTGACAGGTGACCCGCCCCTTTTGGCATAGGATCAAAGGAGATCAAATGAGATCAAAGGGGGATCAAAGGGGATCAATAACCTTTGACCCGGCTAGCCCTTGATCATGTAGTTTTGACAGTTAGTATGACCCGACTAGCCCTTGATCATGTAGTTTTGACAGTTAGTTTGGTTTTTTATGCCTTTTGAAGCCTTTTGAACCCTGGTATTGACAGTTAGTTTTAATCAATTGAAGTTGGGTTTTGACTATTGACAAAAGGTTTCGGGTTTTGAAGTTGGGTTTTGACTATTGACTATTGAAGACGCTGTTATAATAATAATTCATGGTATGACAGTTAGTGTGTGTTTTTGAAGCCTATTGAACATGACAGAAAGTTCTGGGTTTTGAAGCCTTTTGAAGCTTGGTATCACAGGATATTCCTGAACGCATCCGGGCTGTAATGTGAAAACTGATAAGGGAAAAACTGTGGAAGTTTATCTCACACACAAACGTTGAAAAACCATTCAGTTCTTTAAAAGAATATAAATTAAATGTTTATAAGATCTTACTAAAACCTCACACCAAAAGTTTAAATAAAATGGAGTTAGAAAAAATTGCAATCAGTTAAATGTTTATAGAGTTGAAGAAAAAAAAAACATACAGCTTATGTACACACATCGTATTCCAGAGAGCAGTGAAAGTGAGAAAAAGAGATTTTATAAAAAAGGTGTATATTTCACACAAAGGTTGAAAAACCATTCAGTTCTTTAATAGTATATAAATTATATAATATAATATAAATATCTTGCTAATTTAACTAAAGTTGAAAAGCATTCTATTCTTTAAAAGTATATAAATTAATTGCTTATAATAATAATATAAAATCACAGAGTGGTTCTCTCTCACAGCAATCTGACGGTCTCTGACTCCTAGGGTTTATTCAGCGATCAGAATGAGACCTTGTGTTAGGGCTAAAATTATTTCAAAGTGTAAATTATATATATTTTTAAATGTTTTAAATTAAATAAATTATTAAAAGTTGTAAAACAAAAGACTGTTTTTTTTTCCTTAATGCCTCTCCAGCGCACCACCGGCCTGTGTGCGCGCCCTCCGCATGTGAGTCTTGATTCAAAGCATGATCTTACATTTTCTACAGTAACTATGATCTATTACACATAAAAGATGGAAAAAGATTTTTACTTTTCTTGTATCTCCCGAACTATCCTTAATCAGTGCGGAAACACATAAGGTGAAACCCTTTACTGAGAATATACTATCGGTTATCTACTCAAAATATATGTAGAAGTTTAAATCCGGTGTTGGACGCATGAACAGACTTTGGGGAGAGCTGATGATACTATAGCAAGAAGCATACCCTTTGACCTCCTCGATTTTGGAGGCTTTTTTTGTTAAAGACCCTACAAGTTAGTCCTTAAAGGTGTAGGAAATTCACCCATCTAGTGGCGACATTGTATTTTGCATTTTAACGAATAGCGCCTTGCTTTTCAAATGCGTATTGCAACTGCGGTAACCATTATGTGCCAAGAAGCTATGACAAGCTATGACATCCAATTGCACTTCATCGAGTTTAACTACTGTTATGCTGCCTGAAAATATTTTACACAACCAAGCAATGAAAAAAGCTTGTCATTTAGACCGTAACTTTGACTTACCTGTCGAGAAGAAAGCAGGCAACTTCAGCGTCCCTTTTAAAGTCTTTCTCCTTCATTAGCTCTTTCCACCTTGGAAAAGCTATCCCAATATTTATTTACATCCCGATAAAATAATGTTTTGCTTTTTGGCAACGAGGATTCCTTCTCCTGTGTCTCTGCAAACGTATGATCCAGCATTATATTGTACCGTGCAGTGCAGCCTTTTCAGATTTGCCGGGGGCAGTGACCAGTGCCTCTCACTGATCTCCTTGTCCACTTTAGCTGGTCTCAGGCAGCCGGCTCTGAACGAACACGCGTTGATGATGAAACGTGTTGAGGTAGGCTAGTGCTTTCTGTCCCTCTCTGCCATTATAGTTTTTCAAGATGGCGGAACGACATGAAAGTTTCCATGGACTTACCCGTCCCATGTAAATAAAGATAAGAAATTCTTCGCTTACGAGGATAAGTCAGATCATTGACAGAGGTCATTTTACACCAATGAGGACATATTTTATGAATACAGACAATGATTTTAGCTAATAAAATACATAAAAAACTACTGTACCTTTAATTTCAGATGTTTAAATTACAAAATACCATTTTTCAACCGAGTGAATACACATGAGAGGCCTTCAGAAGTCATAACTTCAGGGGTCAACGGTTTAGGTCAGTTGGCGAAAACCCTACATGTGTAAGGAAGTTTTCCAGATTTTCACCCAAAATTAAATACTGTATTACACTTTTCAAAGGATAATCTAGCTTTAAAGTTAGAATAAAAAGTAAAAAACCAAACATATCTTCATACCTGTTGTGTTCTGACACAAGGCCATTAACTTGTTCTTTTTGTTTTATAAATGTATTTTGCTTATTTCTACAAATATCAAACTGATAAATATGGACTTAATACACGATTAAACAAGATAATCATGCTACCCAATATGTCTGACACAACATTTTTAAGAAAAAACAGTGCTTTAAAATACAACTAAACCATGATAACAGATGTTTTTTTTGACAGTCCTACATAAATGCATGTTGATTACTAAGTTTCAGGCATAGTGTAACCACGCAATGTTCGAAAAATCTAATAACGGTGTAATCTTTGCGATGTCTCACTCACAACACACAACTTTGTGTTGGGTGATCCAGGCATACCTTTTACTAAAATAAAATATTATGGATGTCATTTTCAAACTGTAATTATACCATATTTTATTTATTAATATTATGGCTTCATGTTAATTTAAAGTTTTTGTTTGTTTGTTATTAACTAATACCTTCATCTTTTAAAGGAGTCATAATGTAGAAATTTCACTTTTCCACGAGAATCAATGTATGTTATGATTGCATAATGATTGTACACTGGCCGGGAAGCCGATATTTAAAAGTGAAGCGTTTGTTTACCTCAGGGTTTGTAAAATAGGCCACGTGCACGCGCACGAAAAAACGAGATTTTGATTTCTTCCCCCTCTTGACGTCAAGACGGGGGAGGATATACCAAATATGGACACCGCAAACCTATGCCGCGGGAAGCCCGCCCCTCTCCCCCTCAGATTCAGTTTAGTCGACTCGAGAAAGATGGAGAAACCGAGTGTAGCCTACACTTGAGATGCTCTGTGGGTGACTGCCACAAACAACATGCAAATGTGTTTTATCTACCAAAAACGGACGAAACTATCAGGGAACAGTGGAGGAAATTCATTTTTAATGACGCTGTCCCAACAACTCTTTCAAGTGGCGTATCGTTAGGTGTGTGTGCTAAACATTTTACACCGGAATCATTTACAAATTTGGGGCAATATCAGGCGAACTTGGCCTCGAAGCTCCGTTTGGGAAAAGGTGCCATCCCAACCATCAGGGACTTGCCAGAAATTGAAAAGGTAAGACTGTGTTTTTATTGCTCTACTGTGGTTAACAAATAACAGCTAACTGCTAATGCGGCTATTGTATGTAACGTTACCTTCGAGGTAAACACGGGGAATGGACTCTACGAATGCTAGCCACATCTTTCCACTTTGTTTTACACTAGCAGCTACAGTAGTGACGGTACAGGAGTCCATGCTCAGTGGCTAAAACTGTTTAAATGCAAGTATAACATCACGTTGCATGTCTAAAGAAGAAACATATTGAATGTCTAAATAACCACAACGTGAAACAAGGCAAAAACACCACATGATAGTAAAAATCTCAAAACCACTGTAAGCTGATAAAAAAAAAAAACTACATCTCCGTTAATGTAATCTACATTAAATAAAAGGTAAATTTATGTGGGAGAAAATAGCAACACACGTTTTTGCTCGAACTGATGTTAATGTATGTCTCAGTCAAAATGATTGTCTTTACCATTCAGAGACATCTTGATGTAGACGTGCATCCAACAACTCTACATCTTCCCTTTCCAGCTCTGGTTCAGAGTCCGGCTCAAACATGTACGGTTGAATCCCATATGTCGCGGCCGGGTCGGGTTCTGACAACTTGCGCCATGTCAGTTTGTAATGATGCTGAAGTTACCTGCGGTGTCAACCCCCCTCCTTCCTGCAACCAATCAACGCGCCCCTAATTTGCATTATTATAATGACCGTCCACGACAGCCAAAACATCGCATCAGATCTCGCGAGACAATAATGCCTTTAGAAATAAGGGTCTGAGGGGCTCTGTGTTGATTTTTTTTCCACTTTTCTTTTTTAGAAGTGC
The DNA here is from genome assembly GCF_951802725.1 of Rutilus rutilus. Lineage (NCBI taxonomy): Eukaryota > Metazoa > Chordata > Actinopteri > Cypriniformes > Leuciscidae > Rutilus > Rutilus rutilus. The sequence continues at coordinate 44,546,751 of NC_140214.1, read as the reverse complement.
CTGAAAGACTATAATAGAGCATTGGGTACCAAAGTTAAAACAACATTATGACTCCTTTAACAAAAAAAAAAAAAAGATGGCGACAAGTGTGGCTGTGCGTGCAGGTGGAGCTGGACGCTTAAGAACAAAAACTGAGATTTGTGTGTATAAAACTACTGATGGCAAAGTGATCATTGAAGATGAACTTTTAAACTTTATTGTCGTTAAAATGAGAACACTGGCCCATGACGAAATTGTTTTGCTGGTGATAAATAATTTCGCCTCTGAATGGATTGAAGAGTCCAAGCGGCTGCTGTTTGAAATGTGCCCCTCTTCAACACGCTGCGTAAAGCACAAAGGGTCTCAGAAAGACATCAATAATTTAACCCTCTGGGGTCTGAGGTGTTTTTGGGGTCCTTGAGATGTTCTGACATGTGCTGACATTTTTGCTTTTTTCAGTTGCTTATAAACATATTAATGGCAAAGGTGTAAATTCACTCTATTCAGCACAAACAGGGCTACCATAATATGTGAGCACCATGCATGTACATGTTTGTATTTTTGAGAGAATAATGTTTATGCATGGTTATTGAAAAAACTAAAAACTAAAGTTTCTGAAATAAGGCCACAAAACACATAGTAAATATGTGTCAATAAGACTTTTGACTAATGGATGTCGTTGCCATCTGTTTTTTCTTCAAAAGTATGTGAAAATTATCCTGCCTTATCATTCACATAACACAATACATTGATTTAAAGGGCACCTATTATGCCCCTTTTTAGAAGATGTAATATTGGTCTTGGGTGTCCCCAGAATGTATTTGTGAAGTTTCAGCACAAAATACGCCACAGTTAATTTATTATAACCATTTGAAAATGTCATTTTTGGGGCCTGTTTTAAAAAGAGCTGTTTTGGCGTCTACCACTTTAAATGTAAATGAGCTGCATATCCCCGCCCTGCTGCTGGACCCAGATGATGAAGAGACCAGTGTTGCCAACTTAGCGCCTTTGTCGCTATTTTTAGCGACTTTTCAGACCCCTTTAGCGACAATTTTTCAAAAAAGCGACTAGCGACTAATCTAGCTACTTTTTGAACAAACCTCGGTAACCTCCAAATGTTGCCAGCATGAGTCCTGCGAGCGCGAGCTTTGCTTTCTCCTTGCGGTCACACACCTCTCTCTGCGTCTACCCTGTTCTGTGAATGGCTGAGGGCAGCAGCACGGCAGCTACAGACGTGAATGAGCAGTTTCCACGGACGGACTTTAAAAAATATATATATTTAAAGAATTTAGTTTGACCATTTTATTTTCCTTTCTTTTCTTGTGCTTATTACTTATAATACTCACTATCACAGTGCTTTAGTTCATCCAGTTCCCGAACTCTCAATTCAGATAATTTTACACATATAAAAAATAGTCATTCAATAGCTACTCGTTCTATTGTCTGACAAAAAAATATAGTAAATGAGAACAGCTTTATTGGACATTCGGCTATATAGCCTATATTATATTATATTATATTATATTATATTATATTATATTATGTTATGTTATATTAAAATACAGTATGTGAGCATGATTTTAATGAGAAAAAACATTAGTGCAAGTACGCCGCGATGACGTCATGAATATGCTAATTGTCGTTTGACATCATCTAGCGACATTTAGCTACTTTTAGGGGAGGCGTCAGCTACTTTCCATTGAAAATAGTTGGCAACACTGGAAGAGACTCCGGCACAGAATAAACACGAATGAGAATGGACTAAACGTCTCGAAATGGTTATTTGATACATTTATGTACTTACAAAGTTTTAATCGGGTCCCTTTTGCCATTATGGATGTGCAACACACACACACACACACGAACTGTGATAACGTTCGCGCAATTTTTTTAAACTACACACACACACACACTACTGTGATAACGTTTGCTAAGTACAAACAATTTTTTTTATTTATTTCTTAAGGGGAGGGAGATAGACGTTTATATAGCCTACTGTCTATGGAGATAGAGCAGACCTTAATTTATTTACATTTGTAAATGCTGCAAAAAAATGCCTACGTGACATAAAACTGTCTGACGTTGTTTGTTGAGACATCCTATGACGACGACAATAAATAACTTTAGATGCATTTGTTGTTTAACTGGCTGACATCGATTGAAATGACTATTTGCTCAAAAATCTTAAAATACACTTACTTTTTCTGGAGGTGACGTTGGATCGTGAACAGTAGGCAACGATCCACACTTGAGGATTAACTTTGACCCTCGTTCAACTAAACAGTCAGTCAGAAAATGATTCTTGTATTTAGGACGTTTAAGTGGTGCCTTTTCTTCATAAATAAAATCCATCCGCTGCGTTTTCAGTGGCTCTGATGTCAGTGAAGACTAGTATGTCCATTCTTACATCCCACAACACACTTCTTAGGAGACATTACCGGCTGTCGTTGAAACAATGGAGGATGCAGATCACCGAGGGCGGGGTCTATGCCAAAACCAGATGTCAATCAAATCACGTCGGTGGGGCTTAGCTCATTTCTACGTCACAGTGAGGAAAATCTAGAACAGGGTGTTCTGAGACAGTGCTTATGATTTATTGAGATAGTAAAAAAACTACTGGGTGGATTTTTATCATTCTAGGGTGGTTTTGCTCACACACTGCCAACACACATTTATGTTCAAACACCATGTAAAAGTGAATTTTGCATAATAGGTGCCCTTTAAATTTTACAAAACACTTTCTGTCTGGAAAGTCAATATGCGGAGTGGGCGTCACCTGGAGACACTGGGGCCGCATACTTAATGAGCCATTCATTCAGGTGTGTCACAAGAAAGAATGCAAGAGCAACAGTTGGAAGCATCTAGTATTGGCCTATAATATGAAAAGGAAAACATGTCTAGTAATTGTGCAGTTAATTCTCATACTGTATTTTCAGTTTTGGAATATTTATCCTCTCCCCAAATTTGTCACTAATAAAACACAATAAAATATTATTTTAAAGAAAAGGCTTATATTTACCTTGGTTTTTTTTCATTAAAAAAGGTTAGAATTACAACAACAATTCAAGTGTAATATTTATTTCTAAAAAATAAAGTATACATTTATCATACATATTTCAAAGTTAAGGACTTTTGTTTTTATAATAAGAAATATAAATGTTAATTTGCAGTTTAATACGTTGCTTATACAAATGCATTTTGTTTCAACATATTTCACTCGATTTTTACTCAGTAGCCTATAGCAATACAGTTTGCTAAAAGTGAAACATTCACAGACAGAAACGATTCAAATTTAAACTGTCTTTTGCCAGTTGTGGTAAACAGCGGCATCTCTGCCGTTCATTCATTCATTCATGCACAGAAACGCGACGCACTTGAGAATGAAAAAAAAAACGTACTACATTATTCCATAGCCTCGGATCTGTTGCTCCTCGTACTTCTGAGGTAAATTTTCCATTATAGTATTATTCTTCACAGCGCTGCGAGACTGTGTAAACAAGTGCAATGATCTGATGTGTTTTCTCAAGCTGATATGGGGGATACGGTGCTATATGCACATGGCAAAACTGCGGAAGAAGTCGCTCAAAAACTGACCAAAGAGATGAGGAAAGTTTCTTTGTGGCTGAAAAAAATCATGCCTCACCTTAAATCTAGACAAGACTGTTTCAATGTTTTTTACAAATCGTTATAAAATACAAAATTGTCCTAAGATTTTAATTGATGGACAAATCATTTCAAATCCGGAGCAGGTAAAATATTTAGGTGTCATATTGGAACCAAATTTAGGCTTTAAAAAGCACATAAAAAAGTTATCAAATACAATCAAATTTAATATGGCACAGTTCAGATACATTCGAAATTCCCTTACAATGGAGGCCTCAGGAGCTTATTTAAATGCAATGATTGTTCCACATTTTCTTTATTGTATGACAAGTTGGTCACAGACTTGTAAATCTGCCCTTAGGCCACTTGAGTCATTATATAAAAGTTCTCTAAAGATTCACGATAAGAAAGGCAGACGATTCCATCACTGTCATATCCTCGTTAAACATAAATTTCTTAGCTTTGAAAATCTGATAATCCACACAAATGTGTGTTTGATGTATAAGATTCTTCATGACACCGCTGCTCCTCCACTAAAAGAGTTTATATCTTTGGGCTCTGAAACAACAGCTCGAGCCACTAGATCTACAGTGCGAGGCGAATGCAGGATACCTAAATGCAGGACAGCATTTGGAAACTATGCTTTTTCTTGTGTGGCCGCTCGTCAGTGGAATATGTTGCCCACAGAGTTGATAAGAAGCACCAACTTTTATATGTTCTCACGCCTGGCAAAGGAATGGCTCTTGTCAAATCAAATTTGCATCCACATGTGACCGGATGTATGTATGTATGTATGTATGTGTGTATGTGAATGTGTCTGTGTGTGCGTTAGTGTGTGTTCGGAGGTCTATAAGAGTAGACCATAGTAAATGAAATGTTTTTATATTGGTCAATGTAAATCTTAGTATACATGTATGTATGATATATTTTATTATAACATCAGCCTGCCCAGGGACTGCGGGTGGAAATTAGCTCTTGAGCTAAAACCTGGTACTATGCATCTCTCCCCTTGAGGTTAATGTTTATTGTACGCTGTCCCTGTTTCTTTAAATAAATAAATAAAAAAAATAAAAAAATACAAAAAACATGTAAGGCCCGTTATATATTGGTCCAATCTCCGGTTCGCCAATACACGGGGAAGGTATCACGTGTTCCTGTCCTTTTCTCATGCGAAGTATTGGTTGGTTAAATGCAAAATATTAATCATATATTTACTCGTTTAATTCATCTGACTCCATAAATGAAAGGGTTTTAATGATATCTGTGGATCATTAATCATGAGTGAATGTTTGACTATTCCGTTTAACTCTTCAATGAAAATAATATCAAAGTCAGTTAGAATAATCAAATGTAACAATTTATTATGTCAGGTAAATGTATCATGCCAATTTCATAATCAATTCAAAGATAATCGATACAAAACATCAAATTCTCCGGAATAAAGAAAAGATGCAAACCCAACTTTAAGAAATACATGAGGCTGAGAGATCTCGGTCTCTCAGCCTCACGGGCCATCTGAAGTACAGAAAAAGGCCCCGATCTCCCTGCTGCAATTCCTTAAATAGACAAACCTTTTACCTGGAAACATGTAACAATAGAAATTTGCATGCAGTGGTCACATCTTCATGGGGGTGTGGGACCATTTGCTTAGAGACCACCTTCCTTTGTAAATCAATTATCCATAAGCTCTTAAAAACCTTATTACCTTTTGTTTTATCTATCTGGATATGAGATATCTGTACCAGTCGCACTGTGACATTTTAAATGATACCAAACATGAAAATACTCTGTGATAATCATTCACATTAAACTATACATTTTCTTGGGTGATTTCAGCTGTTCATTTGAGCATGAGAGACAGGGGTGAGGGGAGAGGGAAAGAGATGTAGATTAGATGACTCGGAGGTGAGACTTTCGTCTCGATGGTGCATGAGAGCCAGTTCAAATGCTAATCTCCAGAGAGGTCCTTTTGTCCTCTCAGGGCCTGGTCACCCCCAAAACAGACTGTCTGGAATTTCCTAATTTATCAATTCTTACAGTTTTCCCTCCTTGACTCCGTGGGTCAAATTCAAATGAGCTCCTATGGAGTCACTGATAAACGTCTGTTGTCATTCTTGAGATGTCCACCCGAAAATTGTCTTTTCAATGTTAGCATCTGTAGAAGCTTGCAGAGGGCTGTGTTCACCTGCAGAACACCTGGTCTCACCAGATGTATGTTGCTTGAGTCCAGCAGGTGGATGAATGCATTCAGGTTCTCTTCCTGTGATGCGAGCAAAGTTCGTAGAGTCAATCTGGACCTTTGTGACTTGTTCAGTTGATGTGTCACTCCTCCATGGAGAAACTTCTGCTTCTCTGGCACCTTCTCCACGATGATAATCTGACCCTTCTTGACCAATCCTGTCACCTCCAGTGGTGCGGTTGTCTGGGCAGACCTCAGTGGATGAAGGGCTTCTCCTTAGTTCACACTGCTTTGTGTGAAAAGCCTGAGACACCTGAAAAGCATCTTAAATGTCCACTTCACGATTGAGCACTTATGAACTTGAAGTCGTTTGGAAATGCATGGGAACACATAATGCAACAAAACAAAATCATGTCATTTCTAATATAAAATATCATGTTCATGTCAGCAAGTGCGAATGGTACATCTGGTCTCAAATGTTTCTCAGGGTCATGTAGAAGGGTCTCATTTTTAAATATCCAATTCTTCACTACCACTGTGATGTTAAATGGTAGTGGAATTTAAATATTCTTGATCTGAATTATTCAAAGGAAATGCAGCAAGAGGTCGGTGTAACCTAAATAAATAACAGCGATAATAATATTCAATATAATAATCACTTTGTTCATGAATCCTCCAATGCAAGCCACCTATGCAGATCTAAGAAGTGACTTGGAACATGTTTAAGCATATAAGAATGGAGATTGTTCATTCATTGAATTAGTCAATGGAAATGCAGAAATCAAAATAAGTTTCAGAAATGTTTTTCTGAACTACTCAAAGGAAATCAAAATAAGTTTCAGAAATTAAAATAAACATAAGTTTCAGAAATTAAAATCAAAATAAGTTTCAGAAATGTTTTTCTGAATTACTCAAAGGAAAAAAAATGCAGAAATCAAAATAGGTTTCAGAAATGCAGAAAGAGGTCGGTGTAAACCAATCAATGGTTTTGTGTGTTTGTGTGAGAGTATTTTTTAGAATGTCAGAGTGTGTTTTTGTATGTGTGTGTGTGTGTGTGTGTGTCTGTGACAGAGAGTGTGTTTGAGAGTGTGTGTTGATCTGGCTAAGTCACAGTCGATGAGTTGAATTGTGAATTTTGTAATGATCCATTTTAATTATGTTTCTGTTATTAGTAGGTATGTTGAGAAATCAGGGGCCCTCTGATTTTCCAACCCCCACCAACAATCATAGAGTTTGAAATTTAATGGCAGGTCTGCCTTAGAATTTGTCTTGATTTGTGACTGTAGCCATTCAGTTGTCCATGTGTGTTGCATTAGTTGGCAGTTTGTTGTGAATAGCGTATGCTATGTGTGTCTCTTTTAGACTGTCATGACCATCCTATGTGTGTGAAGCTATCTGGATCTGTTTGTGTGAAAATGACACATCTTCGTATGATGTGTAGTGTTCAGTGTTCATGTCTAGGAGATGGGTGGAATATAATCTATAACAATTGTGTTGCAAATTTCGTTCCAGTTCTAAACTGGGAGGCCATATTTATGCAGTAATGTGATGGTGTGACGTGTGAAAAGGCCTTTTGTAATATCTTTTCACCCATCTCCCGAGTCTCATGTTATGTTCTAACAATTCCGCTGTCCTGGATTTGCTCCAGGTGTGCTCCTGGCATCCATCTTCTGAGGAATTTGCGGAAGTAAGCCTGAGACAGAAAACAGAGGAGAGTGAACCACAGACAATTCCAATATTTAAAAAACATTCAATTCAGACGTGTGGAATTCTTTTACTTGTTCCATTATCATGTCAGTTGGAATTTTTAATTCCAGATGTCACATGAAACCGAGTTTCATTGACCAAGTCTGAATTGTTGCTGTTGTCTCAGTGTGTTGTGACACCTGAAGCTGCTCTTTCAGTTCAGCCTTCAGTCTGCTGCATGTGCAATGCTCATTGCTTTCTCTCATTACAGGCAGATCTCTGGGTTGTCTGGTTAGCATTTTGCTGTTTATGGTGTCGTTCACACATTTTGGTTAGTGCAGATATTTTTTGACCTGCAAAAAAACTGTGGTACTTCTGTCTGCTGTTTAGCATTTCACACCCTCCTTGTAAATTTACTTCTCTGATTAGATTACATTTTAGTTGTTGCACAATTTGGTTTGCTATTACCTGTGCCACAATTCTAGCCGTGTTTTCTAACGGTGAAAAATAAAGGCATACCCCGCCCCTTTTGGCACTGGGTAGCACACAAATGAAATTCTGTTTCAGAAATTCAGTTTTAATGACGAAAGTCACACTTCTCCAATTATTATCCTACTCTGTGAGTGTAATGTAATGTTTATTATAATTCAAGTTATAATATAATTATATTCTTTAACAATACAAGTCAAATTATATTGTTTTCAGTCTCTGAAGAGTCTCTGGAACAACTTAACGCCTGGTCAAATCTCTGCTTGTTCTCATGTCAATACATTTGAATATGAAAAAGGCTTTTCTGGCTCAGGGCTGATAAGATGTACATTTGCTGTTTCTCTTTTTTCTTTGCTAGGTTTCAAATACCTTTTCTTCTCATTTAGTCTTTTTAAATGGCCATTTTAATGTTTGATTATTCTATTTGCTCTTACTTTATATTTTTCCGTTTATAGATAAGGAAACTATATCGCTTTGCAGTCCTTCTCCTAAGGATGCACGACACAATCTCGCCAGTCTGGCTTACCAAAACAGAGGTAATTGGCTAAATATCTGGAATCTGCCGTATTCACACGTACAAAATAACAGACACTTAAATAGCCCCCTTGAATGCCACCTCAGGAACTTAATTCAATCGTTTCAATTAGTAGAGGTCAAGACCACCATTAAAAGACGTTAGCCGATCAACTTACTTTTCTTAAAATGGCTTTGGTTTAGTCAAGCCCATGGGATATCCACGTACACTTATCTAAAAGAACATTAAATTAGAACAGAGGTTATGGAACGCACCCGAATCCAGGTCGATCAAACAGCATTAGCTGATTCTGGACGGAAATTAACTCGTCCCCCTCATTCAAGTACACTTGAATCTGATATCCAGTATTAGTCGTCACTAATGTCTGGCGCAAACTTGTGGAAATATACGAATCCGGTAATCTATTTGGGAAAAATAATTGCAGAGCAATCCAGAATGAGCTCAAACGTGACAATATTTAGTTCTCTGAAGCCTTAAATCTGAAAAGGTTTTTGTTTCAGGATTAATGAGATGCGTTCACTGTTTCTGATTTTCAGATTTGTTTGTCTTATGATTTACATCGTAGCCACCAAATTTAGCATAGACACACGTGTTTAATTCAGTTTTACACAGGATACATGGCCTAGAATACAACATCTACAACCCTTTTACCTAAGTGTTCCAAATACACTCACAGCAAAGCAATAGAATACAACATCTATATCACCTTTGCCTAAGTATTTCAAATACACTTACAGTAAAGCAATCCTGTGATAAAGAATAAACTTTAAATTAGCCTATGTGCATCTAGCACAAACAACTATAAAGTGTGTTCTAGCACAACGTGTTAAGCACGACTACAAATTTGAAAATCCAAACAGAATATGCATTGCTCAGAGTAGTATTCTCAAATATTTGAACAGCTTGACATCAAAATCAGGATGCGTGCGATCATAGCTAGTTATAACGGCGCCTTTTTATACTTGTATTATCCCAGCGTGTTACAATGTTTTAGAGTTTATTCTGCCATAGTTTTTACAGACTCGCCACATTTAACAGCTCCTGTCAGTTGTGTTGGATATATTTTAGAGATTACTCTGCCATCGTTTTTACAGTCTCGCCATATCCCCAACCACCTAACAGTGATAACCAAGCAAAATTTTCTAATTTTCCCGAATTTTTGACTAGATAGCATATCAAATACTTTAGAGGTTTACTTTTCAGAGGAACTGAAATAAGCCAAATTAAATTGAATATCTTAATTTAATTCCATCAATGTTAAAGTTTTAGCATTTAGCATTAGCCTTGAATGCAGCATGGACAATAGCATTTAGCATTAGCCTTGAGCGCAGCATGGCTTTAGCATTTAGCGTAGCCTTGAGCGTTTTGAAAGCAACATGGACAATAGCATTTAGCATTAGCCTTGAGCGCAGCATGGCTTTAGCATTTAGCGTAGCCTTGAGCGTTTTGAAAGCAACATGGACAATAGCATTTAGCATTATCCTTGATATTTGAGTTTTAGCCTGTACATCATATCATCCCGTTTTCCCAAAATTTTCTTTCCATAAACAATGCATCGATCTGCCTTTTTATTTATAAAATCACGTGTTTTCCGATTGTTTACAAACGTAGATTTTTCTTTCTCTGTTTCTTGTTAGTTTGCTCATTCTCTTCACGTGTTGCTGGTTTGTTTAACAAGCCCAGATACAACAATGGCCGGAAAACATGCGGCTGATTTTAAAACTTTTTAGGCTTTACTTTTTTCAGCTCTTCATCGAGTTATTAATTATTTGGAAGATGTTATTCTTATTTTAGGTTTTGCTTCCTGTTGCTTAGGCAAAACAAGGAGATCTTTAAAATCGAATTAATCTTCATCTGGCTGCCGCATCAAACATTCCTTCAACACTTCTAAAAATGCAAAGAAAATTGACTTACCACAACCGCAGAAGAAAGAGAAGATGTTCTCAACCTCTTGTTGATTTTAAAGTCCCAATACTTGCCGGAAAGGACGTTTCTCGTGAATCTGTTTTGATCTGTTTTGAGATCACGGCTCGAGGTCACCATTTTGTAAGGCCCGTTATATATTGGTCCAATCTCCGGTTCGCCAATACACGGGGAAGGTATCACGTGTTCCTGTCCTTTTCTCATGCGAAGTATTGGTTGGTTAAATGCAAAATATTAATCATATATTTACTCGTTTAATTCATCTGACTCCATAAATGAAAGGGTTTTAATGATATCTGTGGATCATTAATCATGAGTGAATGTTTGACTATTCCGTTTAACTCTTCAATGAAAATAATATCAAAGTCAGTTAGAATAATCAAATGTAACAATTTATTATGTCAGGTAAATGTATCATGCCAATTTCATAATCAATTCAAAGATAATCGATACAAAACATCAAATTCTCCGGAATAAAGAAAAGATGCAAACCCAACTTTAAGAAATACATGAGGCTGAGAGATCTCGGTCTCTCAGCCTCACGGGCCATCTGAAGTACAGAAAAAGGCCCCGATCTCCCTGCTGCAATTCCTTAAATAGACAAACCTTTTACCTGGAAACACGTAACAATAGAAATTTGCATGCAGTGGTCACATCTTCATGGGGGTGTGGGACCATTTGCTTAGAGACCACCTTCCTTTGTAAATCAGTTATCCATAAGCTCTTAAAAACCTTATTACCTTTTGTTTTATCTATCTGGATATGAGATATCTGTACCAGTCGCACTGTGACATTTTAAATGATACCAAACATGAAAATACTCTGTGATAATCATTCACATTAAACTATACATTTTCTTGGGTGATTTCAGCTGTTCATTTGAGCATGAGAGACAGGGGTGAGGGGAGAGGGAAAGAGATGTAGATTAGATGACTCGGAGGTGAGACTTTCGTCTCGATGGTGCATGAGAGCCAGTTCAAATACTAATCTCCAGAGAGGTCCTTTTGTCCTCTCAGGGCCTGGTCACCCCCAAAACAGACTGTTTGGAATTTCCTAATTTATCAATTCTTACACATATACACACCATATGAATGCTCTGATAATGAATTTGAGTACCTCAATAGGCTGGCCTATATTATGACTTATATACAAGACAATGTTTCTAGCAGCATCTTTATTGTGGGGGATTTTAATGTGGATCTCTCAGATAATAGGTCTTTGTTTGCTAATCATTTAAAGCACTTCTGCTCAGAAAATAGCCTTTCTCTCGCCAGTGAAGCACTTTTGCCTAATGAAAGCTACACTTACATTAGTGAGGCGTTGGCACACCACCTCCTGGTTAGATCATTGCATATGGTACCAGTGATGCTCATGATTCTATTGTATCCATTTGGATCAACTATGAATTTGCTATTTCGGATCATGTGCCCTTCTCTTTGTTAGTGAATGTGGGCAAAGTGCCATCTCTTAAGTGTGTGAGCAATGAGACGCAAGTTGGAAAAATTAAGTGGTCCACCTTAACGCAAGAGGACATTTGTACATATTTTACCCAGTCTGAAACCAGGCTGAGTAACATTGAGCTGCCTAAGAGTGCTGTAACCTGTAATGA